>NW_024543072.1:16485000-17685000 GCF_018167655.1 Microtus oregoni
ACATTAGAACACAGAGATCTAAAACAATGAATCGGTTTTGTCTACTAGTTCATCAATTACTTAAGAGAAAAGTGGGTACTATGGGCAGGCTCTATCAAGATATGCCACTAACTAAAACACCTCCCCTAACAGAGTTAGTGTAAGAGGCTTATTAAGGGAAGGGGAGAGGAAAGAGTGAAAGGCCTTGTGGGAGTGAGGACTTAAGAGAGACAGACAGACAAGCAAAAGAAGAGAAGCAAGAGAGAAAAGAAGAGGATAGGGGAAGAAAGAAGTGACCAAGAGGATTAAGAGGCAAGAGAAAGGAGTGGAAGAAGGGAAACAAGAGGGGTAAGAGCAGAGCAAGAGGCAAGAGAAAAGAGAAGAGGCAAGAGCGCCAGCTGTGCCTGGCAGGCAATTTTAAGGGGTGCACATGGTGCATAGCTGACGTGATGTAACTGGTGGCAGAGGCAGGCTGCTGTGATGGAGACCAGCATTTCTTACTTTGTTTTTATAGAGTGTTCAAAGGAATTTGGGGTAGAAATGGAGGTAGATATAAATGTCGTAGTATCTTGTTTCATTTGATCATATTTTTTGGTGTAGCTTAAATGAAATTTTAGGTGAAATGTTTTTTAATCCTTTTAAATTATAGTAGCAATTCATTATTTTATTCAAAATATTGCTGTAAAATTTTATTGTTGTGATTTTTCTATAATGGTGTCTTTAATTAATAAATATCTTTGTTAATTATAATAGCAATTATTTAAATTATGACTAACCACATATTAGATGAAAAATCTTCATGAATGAAGCTTAATTATTTGAATTGTCAGTTTAATTTGAATTATCAACATGTTACATAACTATCTTAAGGCGTTCAGTGACTGGTTAGTAGGGAAAATTATTCTAATTCAATTTAGGAATAAAGGCAGTTCTAGTATCTAACACCTGTTTGGGAGATTTGAAGAGAAGCAGAACACTTAATCAGGGACACGGCTTAGCATTAGTGAACCAGCATCCCTGGGGTTATAGTTATGCATATTTCTGCTCTTCATAAACATAAGGTCTCCATTCATATCCCAGCATTTAGAAGACAGAGCCAGTAGAATCAAGAGTTCAAGGCTATTTTCACCTGTCCACTAAACTCAAGGCTAGCCTGGGCTATAAGAGATTCTGCCTCAAACAGGGGTGATAATAACAGTAAAAAAATGAATCCAGAAAAATTTTAATAATGTAACAAATTTTAGGACATTCATTATTTAACAAAGAAAGAGAAAATTAAATACCTTTAAAACTACCTGTGACCCAGTGTTTGAGAGATGGATTAGAAGTTAAGAGCACTGGCTACTCTTCCAGAGGACTTGAGTTCAATTCCCAGCAACCACATGGTGATTCACAACCATCTGTAGTGGGATCTGATCTTCTCTTCTGGTATAAAGTCATATATGAAGATAAAGTACTTGCATGCATTAGACACATAAAATATAAAAGTATCTGTGACTCAATATTAATTTTATAAAGGATATAAATAGTTATTATTAGTTGGAGATTAACCAATTAAATAATTAAGATCATATAAATTGTTAGGTAATAAAAATAATAATTTTATGCCAGATATGATGGTGCATGCTTTTAATCCCAGCACTTGGGTAGCAGAGACAAGTGGATGTCTGTGAGTTTGAAGTCAGTCTGGTCTACAGAGTGAGTTCCAGGACAGCCAAGGTTACACAAAGAAACCCTGTCTCATCTAACTAAAACAAAACAAATAAAATAATTAGTTTTTGAAAAAATGTATTTCAAAGTCTGTATCTTTTATATAATCTAGTAAAGAAGTCACTTAAATTATTTAAAAATATAATTTCATTAAGTGCAAAATTATTTGTAAGTTAAAAAGTAATGCACATAAGTTATAAAGTATGTGGCATTTTATAGAAAATAAAAAAAATCAGAGATTCATTAGATATTTCTTTCAATTACTGCAAAAAAAAAAAGAGTATCAAGCTGGGTCTGCTGATGCTTGCCTATAATCCAGCACCTAAGAAGCAAAAGTTGGAGGATCAGAAGTTCAAAGTCATCCTCAGTTATACAGTGAATTTGAGGGCAGCCTGGCTACAGTAGACCCTATCCCAAAACACCAAACCAAAGGACCAGAATATTGAGTTTATTTAGCACAAACACCTTGAACTTTAGAGAAAAATGGGAATTGTTGAAATGATATTGTTACATATCTCTATTTGAGTTTTTAAGAAAACTTCTGCCTTAAAAATTAGCCTAGGACTGATGAGATGACTCAGTGGATAAAGGTGCCTCCCACAAAGTCTCATAACATAAGTTCAATACCAAACATCCACAGGGCAGGAGAAAGACTCCTGCAATTTGTCCTCATACCTCTATACTAACTATCTAACTCACCCAGAATCATACACACTCAAGATAAATTACTGTTTTAGTAAGCTGCCATAGTCAAACTTAAAATGAAAAAAAGCTGTAAATAAGGCAGATGATGAGGTATTTATATGTATCAAAATCAATAATTAGAAGAGGAAAACATACTGGAATTATTAACAGCCTACAATAGGCCATTTACTAAAATAAATACAAATGGCAAACGAACATAGACATAAATATTCAAACTTATCAGCAATCAAAAAATGCAATTCAAGCATGAATGCAAACCATTTTTTTTTGCATATTGAATTTGAAAAGGTCTTAAAAAACCTAATTGGGTAGGTAGTAGGTGAGGAGAAATGAGCTTTCAATCCCAGCTGGCAGGCATGTTCACTGCCAGACTCTTTATTTTTGTTCAATTTAGAAATACTTACCAAAAGCTCTGACAGTGATCACAGCATTTTACTTGAGGAATTTCATTGTAAGCGACCAATCAGCAATATGCATAACAATCTGATTTCGTGGTGAATGATATATCATACAAAAATTTAAAGCGAATATCCTATGTGCCTACCAGAAAGGTGAAGTTTAATGACGTGTGATTACAGACAAAAAAACTACCAAACAAAATTTTAGTGGAAAATAACAATCAAGTAAACAAATCAAGACATAATTCAGACTATGAAATGGTAAAGGTTCAAGGACTTAAGAACATGACAAATACCTAAATTTATTCACTATGATGAAAACTTAAACAACAGCAAAATTTAATATAAAAAAGCCAATAAATATATGTAAGTATAGAAATTCCAGAGTAGAAAACAGGTTTGTAAGGATTTTTTAAGATACATATATTTTATAGCTAAAACAAAATGAAAATGCAAACACTAGCAACCTTTCTTCTAAAGGTTGGGAATGCAATAATGTGACATTACTCGGTGTCAGAGCAAACTTGTAAGTTATTAGAGGCAGATTAACAGTGCTTAAAATACTCCCTTCACTTTCGATTCCAGCCAGAGATTGAGGAGCTCTCGGAGCTATCGGGGCATCTGTCCAGTTTCTTACACCCAACAGCTCCTGAACCTCTTCAAACTCAATAGCTTGCTGAAACAGTCCACCGACTGTAACTGAGAACAGGTGAGAAATATTTTCAAAGATTGCAAGCGTAAAGCAGCCATTGATCTCTGGGACATATTTTCTTTTCATTATAAAGGCATGTATGTGTCAACACTTAGCATGTCATCAACTGAGGAAGCTCACTTGACCCCTGTATGCCACAGATAATATTTAGAGAATTCATTGCCTCAAACTTTCATCTTCTCCTCAGTCCTTAACAAAGTTGAGATTGCAGATGGTTAACAGAACACCTGACAAAATTGTTTATTATGAGTGAAATTTGCCAGATCTGTGTTCAAACAGAACTTGCAGACTAATGATAGAAAATTAGACTGTTATTTCAAATACCACAGGAATCTTAAGCACTTCAGCAAAGTAAAACCTACAAAAACCATTAAGTAGAAATATTAAACTTTGATACATAAACATATGTATTCATTTATGTATGTGCAAACCTATAAAATATATATGTATATGCTCTTTTATGTAGATGTGCACAAACCTGTACTGCTGTTGCCTAAATTTACTACAAGAGAAAACAAAATCAGAACAATTGTTTCATGTCCCTTTCTTTACCAGGTCCAGATGAAAGAGAGGCGCTTAAGAGTTCATAGTAGAATGTGTCCCAAAGGAAACATAGCTGTGGTAAAATCCAAACTGTTGTTGTCACAGAGGCTTGAACCTTAGAATCTGAAAGCTTGGCCATGTGAACTGAGAATCATAATTTGCTTTATTAACTTATGATTGTGATTTGTATATTGTTCTGTCTTGTAGTAAATTTAGGACTCTTTTCACAAATTCTACTACTTATCAAAAATAGGATTCTTCCTTCCTGAGACTTTGCTAAGAGTAAGAGTATCTGCAAACACCTAGAAGCCCCCAATCCAAAGAATAGATAAAGAAAATGTGGTACATTTACACAACAGAGTACTGCTCAGCAGAAAAAAAAATGACATCTTGAAATTTGCAGGCAAACGGATGGACCTAGAATAAAACATATTGAGTGAGGTGTCCCCTACCCATAAAGACAAGTATAACATGTACTCACTCATAAGTGGCTTTTAAACATAAAGCAAAGAAAAACCAGCCTCAATCCACAATTCCATAGCATAGAAACTAAACAACAAAGAGGACTCTATGAGAGACATGCATGAATATACAGAGGAAGGAGAAAAAGACACGATCTCCGGAATAAATTGTGAGCATGGGAGTCATGGAAGAGGGTTGAAGGGGAGAGGAGAGAAAGGGAGGGTGTAGTGCACAAAACAAAAGACAAAAGAAGATTATTTAAAGGTACAATTCTAATTAACATTGCATTGTTCACCTAAGAAGTACAGCTTTAAATAAGTAGGTTCTACTTTATTTAGATATTTTTGTGAATAAATGAAGACTATTATTGAAAAATCAGGATATTCTTTAAACTAAAATCAGATTTAAATGTTCCCAAGAAGAAAGAACAGCTTGGTAGTCATGACCTTATGCTGTCAATCATGATTATTATTCTAAAATTATGTATGTGACAAAATTATTTACAATGTGTGTCAACTGCTAAAGTCCCTTCAAAATCTTAACCATGGCTGTTCTAAATCTCTGTCATCCACACTTTTGACCTATCTAGAAGACATTCCAATCAAACTCATGCATGGTAACTCTGACAAGTACTTATTTTTCAAACTAGTATTTTTTTTTTAAGTATTATTTTTCCTGATGATTGAATTTATAGTTTTCCTTGTATTTCTTAGTAACTTGCCGATGGCATTCTCAAGAAACACAAATTCTAACAGGACAACATGAGTAGGTTCTTGGGGATGCTAGAACATCATTCACAGAGCACACAGAATTATACCTTAAATGGAGTCCAGATAAACACTACTTAAGGACCTTCTATGCCTCTTGCTTAGCACTGAGACCTTGAAATCTGCCACTTACCCTCCCCACTTTTAACATGGTATTAGAATAGACAAATTTGGAACTATCTCATCCCAGTGATCAGGTTTAGTCAAAGAAAACCAACAGATGATTAACTAAATACATCTTTACCAAAACTTGGGCAGACAAGAAAAATACTGTTAGGAATATGAATTCACTTTTACAATCCTCATTGTAGTCTACGTTTTCTGAGATTGTGAATTTTAGGCTGGTTTTCTTTGTTTTATGTCTAAAAACCATTTATGAGTGAGTATATGTGATATTTGTCCTTCTGGGTTTGGGCTACCTCACTCAATATGATGTTTTCTAGATCCATCCATTTGCCTGCAAATTTAATACATGGATCTAATCTACATGGGAAGTAGAAAAAGACAAGATCTCCTACCTAAATTGGGAGCATGGAGACCATGGGAGAGGGTTGAAGGGAAGGGGAGAGGAAGGGAGGGGAGCAAAGAAAAATGTATGTCAATAAAATAAATAGAAAATAAAAAATAAACAAATTATTAAAAAAGATGAGGTCACATTGAGTATATGTATGTAGCCTCAGCACTTCAGAGGTTGGAGCAAAAGGAACATAAACTTGAAACCAGTTTAATCTATGTTATAAGGGTCATTTCAAAGACAGCAGCAAATGTTAAGTTTTTGGTGCCAGCACTTCAGAAACTAGCTAAAGGCAAGAAGTTACAGGAAAATGACTCATATGCATGGCTGCCTAACACCAAATCTCATTGCCTAGAATTCATTCTCAGCATTCTGTATTCACGAAGCTATATAACAAGAAAGATAACTTCCTACAAGATTGATTTAATTTGATTATTTTCAACTTCGCATCCTTCTTGAATTCTGCTTGTTATCTGTGTTTTTGTACTTTCATGTTTCTCTCATTACTGCACATTCCTTTCTAATACTCTCACACTTGGGCAAGGAATGCACAAAGCCAGATTGGCTGACAAATTAACTCCCTCAAGACTGACAAATGTTCCGACACAAGGGATAGTTAGCAAGCACTTAGAAGCTGCTTTTTCTGAAAACCACATATTTAAGGATTTTAGAAATATGTGACTGACAAAGAAATGCTGCTGTGAGCAATATTTATTAAACCACAAATACTTGGGAAATTATAAGTAAATAATATTACCAGTGACTCATTGTGTGATGATTATTAGTTTCATTATTTCAATTTGATTCTGTTATTCACACAAATGATAACCTCCAAGGTCATTCCAGTTAGTTACACAGATCTGTAATTGATAAAGTATGAGAGATAAGTTTAACACAACCTCTGCAGTTCATAATCCATGTAGATTTATCAAAGTGTATAACTTAATTCTAGGTGTTCAGGTATACAAAACATATAAAAAGGAATTAGTGAAAAATACGCTAGATCTGAACGTTAACCAAAGCAGATGTTCAGTAGGTGGGCAGGTAGGAAGAGACTTCTAGCTAGTGTGCACCAAGTATATACAGAATAAAGTCAAGGAAGGAGTGTGTGTGTGTGTGTGTGTGTGTGTGTGTGTGTGTGTGCCTTTGTGCATTTATCTTGTGGAAAAGGCTCAGGGTAAGCCAAGACATGGTATTGATTAATGACAATGAAGCTCCAACATTATTCCATAGGTTATAGGAAATGCTTGGCATTCTTAAAGTTATTTCATCTATTTTCATTCTAGAGGTACCATCTCTAAACTTACTAGGTTTTTGGATTATGGGAATGCATCACTCAAAATTAAATGTAAAAGAGGCTGAAAGCTCATGTATCAACTCAAGTCTTCGACCATCTACTAGCACTGAGATTAACTTATAGATCTGTTTCATTTTACAAAGCTATTTTGACATTTCTACTATTGGATAGCGGTACATAGAGCCAAAGTATTTGCTGAATCAGGAATATAAGTAAGCTATCAATATCTCTGCTTGACAAAATCTATATCTCCTTACTTGTATTTTGCTGCAGACATTAGCATTCTTTGTAGAGAATGAAAATTTGTCGCACACATATAGTAAAGCAAATTAAATATAAACCAGTAATGTGAGGCTTTGGACTCAAGACACATGGTGCATAAATCCAGCATTAAATATTTCACTGGGGAGTGAAGTTCTCTCAGCTCTGTCTTGATGTATAAGAAATTGATTAAAATTTAAATTTACAAGATAACTGGCTACCACTCATTTTGCACAGTTCCTGAAAGAGTATGTAAGATAGAAGACAAAAATCTGTATTTTATTTGTGAGCTATGAGGATGCAAGAATTAGGCGAAAAGCAACAACTGCCTTTGAAATACCATAACTGTCTTAACAATGATTGATTCATTTCAATGGACACTTGCATTATTTATTCTATGAACAATAAACATCATGGACAACAGAAATCAGCATACCAAATATCTTGATATATTATGAGATACAAGTATAACCTTTGGGGTTCATAGTAGCCTTCTGGAAATCTCTAGGGAGATCACCATGAGTAAGATGTCAAATGAATAGTGACTCCCACAGCACAGTGACCTGCAGACATACATCTACTTCTTGTACTAACGAAATTTGAACTCATTTATTGAACTCTATTCTAATTTTCTTGTGAAATAAATAAAAACTATAAAACAGACATGAGGACAAATGTACCCTAGTATAAAGGGTTTCAGACTTTTATATGCCACAAAACTGGGAACTTGGTATCAGCTGGGAACTTGTTACATTATACATCACAGAACAAAACTATGCAGAAAGGAAATTAATGAAGTTCCCCACAGATCTGGAGTCACAGTAACAAAAAATAGAAAAACAAACAGAGAGCCTTAGGTGCAGAGATTCATGGAAAGGTGAGTTGAGGGTATTGAGAAACTTTCACAGATCTTGACTATACTATATCATCAGCCAGCCAATTAGCCCTGGCACACATCTCAATTACTCCTTTCTGATAAATAAGTAGGAGAATGCACTTTGAAGGTGGCTAAGTTTGGCTCTTAAAGATAACAAAGTGTGCATACAACTTTGAAGCTCATGTAGGAATACTTAGCAAAAAGTTGTGCACCCAAAGCAGCAGGTAACTTTCTTGGTGTTCTGAATAGTACCTATAATAATGACAAACCTGCCAAATACAGAAGGAGGAACTAACACTCTTCAACTTTCCATTTACAGTTTGGAAAACTGGCTAAAAATATCAACTACATAATATAAGTAAAAGAGTGAAAATTTTATGAGGATTTGGAGGAGATAGCTCAACCTGAAACCAGCTTAAGGAAAAGAGGAGGGGCTAAAGATAAAATTCAGTTTTTAAGTGTTTGACTAGCACATCACAGGCCCTTGGAGTTGATCCCCAGGACTGCATAAACCAGGTGAAGTGTTTGTCTGTAATCTCAGCACTTTGATTTGGAATCAGGAGTGTCAGAAGTTCATGTCATCCTTAGTGGGAAACATGGGAATATTGAGGCCAGCCTGGGATAAAGATCTTGTTTCAAAATAAACAGAAAACCAAGTACCAAGGTCAGAAAAATAAGTAATAACAAAACCCCCATGAAATTGGGGGCGGGACATGTTGTGCTGTCTGGGGAGAGTAGGAAGAGATGGCCAAGAGACCAATAGATTCATATTTCATTGTATTCATGTATGAAATTCTCAAACACAGAAAAAAAATAGAAAGAGTCTAATTTTTATTTTTATTAAGACTCAATAAGGGTTTTCATTTGAAGACAGACATGATAAAAATTTCTTTGAAATCTTCCAAATAAAATGCAATAAAATTTTGCCTGTGAGATGGACAAGTAAAGAGAAAATGAAAGCATATTTAAGAGCCCCTCTGGTTGTGTCCTCTTCCCCACTTCCTGTCCTTATCAACTCTAGCATCATCCATCTTCTTTGCCTGTTTCATTTTCTTTCACGAAAATGAAGGTTCTTTTACTTTTCTTTATTTCAGACAGGTTCTTATCTGAACTTTGGATCTTCCTACCTCAGCTGGGATAATACATGGGCCACCATGCTTGGCTAGAGTCAACTTTTTATTATATAATTTGACAAGTGTATAAAATGTACTTTTTTTAAATTTAGTGATTGTGGACTCCCATCCTTTCTTTGTCTCCTCCCATCTCTCATTAAAGCCCCCTTTTTGTTTCATTATTAATTAAAACTTTTAATTAAAATGAAACTAAATTAATATTTTTAAATAAAATATTACGTTTTCTCCTTCCCTCTATCTTTCCAACTCCCTCATGTCTCCTCTCAAATTTATGTAGCCTGCTTTGCTTTAATTATTATTGTTAGACCTACCAATCACCTACCCTTCTATCTATCTATCTATCTATCTATCTATCTATCAATCTATCCATCTATCTATCATCTATCTATCTACCTTCTATGTATATACATCAATTAATACATATGAAAATAAAATTGGCTAAGTCTATCTGGTGTTATTTGTATGTATATGCCTTGGGAGGAGATAGCCAATTAGGGCTCATCTCTGGTGAAAATAATGCACCTGTTCTTAGCAGACATTAATTGACTATAGCAGCTGTCCATCTAAGGTTAGAGATAAGTGGGATTTTTTCTCTTCCTCGTTCACATACTCACTGGTGTTGAAATTTTTGGTCTTGTTTAAGCAGCCATATTCATGGGATTTCATGGATGTAGCTTTCCTGTCATCTCTGGAAGATATAATCTGCTGACTTCCTGGTCCTTTGGCTCTTTGCCTTATTTCTGTCCCTTCTTCCCCATGTTCCCTGAGCCTTAAGTATAGGAGATATATTGTAGATGTGTCATTTGGGACTCAGTTTCCTGTGGTCAGTGTTTTTTGCATTTTGACCATGTGTGACATTCCATAGTAGTCTCCCAATTTTGAAAAAGGAAGTTTCTTTGATGAGAAATGATAGATTGCACTTATTTGTGAGTAAAGAATAGGTATTTAGAGTGCAGGTCTAAATTATACTGATTATAGGATTATACTGATTATTGGTGCAGTAGGCTCTCCTCTTAAGACACATAGCTGTCCTAGTCCTTGGAATTTTGTTAAGTTAACAGGACCATATAAGACTTCTCTCCTGTTAAATGGGTCTGAAGTTCAGCTAGATAGATCTTAGTAAACACCAAGATGTAAGTGCCACCATTTCACCATCATAGATATTTTGTCTGGTAGTGATTGTGGTTCATACACATCACAGCTTGGTAGGAGCATTAACTGCTTTCCATTCCTGGCAGATTTCATATTATCTTCATTACTATAAAAACTAATCCTCAGTGAGGAAGCTTTCAGATAGGACCCAACTTCTATGTCTAAAGATGGAAACTTAATTTTAACTTTCTGAAGGCAACCAAGGATAATAGCAATATCTTAAATTGTTTTGAGAACCTCTTTGACTCCTCTGACCAACAACTGAAAAGGCAGTTTCTCTTTTAGTAGATGGCCCCAATCTACTGCCAGTTCTGACCTTATGAAGGTGGTCATAGCTGCTATGAGTTAATGATCACAAAGGCTTTGTCATACCCAGAAGATAATGTTTTGCAGCATTCCTTCCAAACTTCTAGATCTTATGTTGGTTACTGCTGTCCTCTAGACCTTTGCGAGAGTGATATCGTTATCTCTCTCCCCCTTAAGGATGAACACTCAATAGTCAATTTAGCATTTTCTCTTGTTCAGTGTCTCTGCATTAAGCCTCCTCCCACTTCAAACAAGAACTTCCTTGAGCAAGGTTGAGAGCTACTATTGTCTATGTCTATATCGTGTAGGTTTAAAGTGTATATTATTTTTATCTTATGTGTATGAGTGTTTGCCTACATATATGTATTTGCACCACAAATCAGTGTCATGCCGATGGAAGACAGAAGAATGCATCTGATCCCCTGGAACTGGAGTTACAAAGAGTTGTTAGCAAGTATGTGAGTATTGGTAACTAAACCCTGGTCCTATGGAAGAGCAATAAACACTCTCAACCACTGAGGCACCTTTGAAGCCCCTATCTTATATTTTAAATGATTCTTTATTTTCTTCTTGTCATTGTTTTCTAACATGTACTTTCTTTAATTTTTATTTACTTATTGACCACCATGTCAAAAAAACAAACAGAATTATTGTTTTTATTTTTATTTTTGGCCTAGTGGGTTATTTGTTACTTAACCATGAGGACAATTCACCACATATTGCTGCTTCTACAAAGTCATCTTCAGGATTAAGGAATGAGAGTGAGTAAAAGGACATCTGACCACAAAAACATTCCTTAATATTACAATTACATCAGCAAAGGCATTGACTTTACCTTGCAGACAAGAAATCGCTTTGTTTCATTTTAGACATCTACTTCAATGAAGAATCATAACCCACATCTGTAATCACAGAAAGCAAGAGGCTGAGATCCAAGAATAATTTTGAGTAAAAGGCCAACCCAAACTATGTAGTAGTAAGATATCATTCCTTATTAAAACATTGGATGGAGTAAATTGGCTAACCAGATTTGTCAAAATGCCAACTGAATTTAGTGAGACACCCTAACTCATTGTATAAGGTGGAGAGAAATAGAGAAAGGCATTCAGCATCAAGCCTGGACCTCAATTTATCCGTGCACAGACATGCATGCACACATTCTTACACATACACACATGTTCATGCGTCATCCCACACATGTATCAACATGCATACATACATAAAATAAACAAGCAAATACACTACACAATTAAAATAAAGACATTTTTTCAAAGAAAAATAAAAGTCAGACCCACAAAAGAGTAGGTAGGAAACAATACTTATCTGGCTCCTCCCTCGGGCTTTCAGATTTTTGTATTTTCATGCTAACTTAAATTGAGGCTATTAGGTGAAATCACACAAACTACACTGAGTTTTCAGTACATAAATCAGCAAACTTCATGTACCTCCGATGTTATTAGCATTGCTTTCAGAAACTTTGCAATGGTAATCTGTGCCCACAATACACATTACAGTCCCCTATGAGTATCTGACAAAATTATAAAGGTTCTGTTTTTTCTTACAGCAAATGAAACCAAACTTACGGAGGAGCCAGTAGCTATTTGTAATTTTAACAAGCTTCCCTAGAGATCTGTATAAGAAGTTGATATTAGAATCCATTGACTTACTGCTCCTGCTCGCTCTCCACATAGCAAGTCGTTCTTAGCATTATGCACAAAAGATGGCTTGATCTGCATTCGCTGGTGCATAGTTCCCATTTTCAGTTTTCCAATGAGGTTACTATGAGGCAATAGAGTCTCGATAGAGATGAGAGGAAATAGAGCTGTTGTCCCATTCTGGTCCGATTGCTCTTTGTTGAGAAGGAAATTGCCACTACCGATTCATCAGTCATTGTGCTTTCTGAGATCAAGGTCTTTACACCAACATAAAGATCCCACTGTATCCCTATGACCTTCATTCATTCACCAGCCTCCTCCAAAGGAGCAAAGTCTGCTCAGGCAGAGTCCCTGCTGAGTGGATGTGCTTAGTATTAGAAGTTGATTAGAGATTGATGAAAACACAGAGAGCGATATTTCCTGAAAACTTATAATGTAGGAGAAATACCACTCAACTATGCTAACCAATCTCCGTATTTTTATAATTCTGTCTTCAATTATTTGTAATCCTATTTAGGGAGATTAGTGGTAATGATTCTGAGAGATACACACGTTCATGAATCTGTACTTACTGAGATTATTATGTGAGCTATGAAGTTTGTTTCAAAAGAATAACAAGTGGAAAACTAATGAATATGACCTTGAAAAGAGAAACTTAGGTTTTTAAGACTATGTTACTAAAATTCCAAAAATTGGAAACCTAATTCTCTAATCCTTCAGGCTTCTTTCCCTCTTCTGTGCACTGTAATATTCTTTCTTATAATTCCTTTTCATCTTTTCCCTAGGCTACTCAAGTTAACAGCTGTTGATAAAGAAATACTAGAGAACTCTCCTACATAATATTTAATATCTAATATTTAATATTTATTCCTACCTATTATGGAGAGCATCATAATTTTCACTGTGTAAAACAGATGATAGTGGCATAAAATTAGGACACATCAGAAAATTATGATTATTTCCTACAACTTCTTAAAACATCTGCCATTTGATCTATTTTTCATTTAAACAGTAAGTATATGCTCAACTTCCTTAGCGATCAGGGAAATGCAAATCAAAACAACTTTCAGATACCATCTTACACCTATCAGAATGGCTAAAATCAAAAACACCAATGATAGCCTTTGCTGGAGAGGTTGTGGAGTAAGGGGTATGCTCATCCATTGCTGGTGGGAATGCAAACTTGTGCAACCACTTTGGAAAGCAGTGTGGCGATTTCTCAGGAATTTCGGGATCAACCTACGCCAGAACCCAGCAATACCACTCTTGGGAATATACCCAAGAGATGCCCTATCATATTCCAAAAGCATTTGTTCAACTATGTTCATAGCAGCATTGTATGTAATAGCCAGAACGTGGAAACAGCCTAGATGCCCTTCAATGAAAGAATGGATGAAGAAAGTGTGGAATATATACTGCTCAGCGGTAAAAAAAAAACAATGACTTCTTGAATTTTGCATGCAAATGGATGGAAATAGAAAACACTATCCTGAGTGAGGTAAGCCAGACCCAAAAAGAGGAACATGGGATGTCCTCACTCACATTTGGTATCTAGCCATAAATAAAGGACATTGAGCCTATAATTCCGTGATCCTAGAGAAGCTAAATAAGAAGGTGAACCAAAAGAAAAATATATAGTTATCCTCCTGGATATTGTAAGTAGACAAGATTGCCGGGCAAAAACTGGGAACTGGAGGTGGGGTGGGATGGGGGAAAGGGGAGATGGGGAGAGAAAAGTGAGAAGGGGAGAATGGGAAGAACTTGGGGGAATGGGATGGTTGGGATAAAGGAAGGGTAGATATGGGAGCAGGGAAGTATATATCTTAGTTAAGGGAGCCAATTTTAGAGTTGGCAAGAGACTTGACCCTAGAGGGGTTCCCAGGTGTCCAGGGAGATGTTTCAAGCTAGTTCCTTAGGCAGTTGAGGAGAGGGAGCCTGAAATGGCCCTACCCTATAGTCATACTGATGAATATCTTGCATATCATCATAGAACCTTCATCTGGCGATCGAAGGAGATAGAGATAGAGATCCACATTGGAGCACTGGACTACGCTTCCATGGTCCAAATGAGGAGCAGAAGGAGGGAGAACATGAGCAAGGAAGTCAGGACCGCTAGGGGTGCACCCACACACTGAGACAATGGGGCTGATCCGTTGGGAACTCACCAAGGCCTGCTGGACTGGATCTAAAAAAGCATGGGATAAAACCGGACTCTCTGAACATGGCAGACAATGAGGGCTGCTGAGAAGCCAAGAACAATGGCACTGGGTTTTGATCCTACTGCCTGTACTGGCTTTGTGGGAGCCTAGGCTGTTTGGGTGCTCGCCTTCTTAGACCTGGATGGAGGGGGGAGGACCTTAGACTTCCCACAGGGCAGGGAACCCTGACTGCACTTTGGGCTGGAGAGGGACGGGGAGGGAAGCAGGGGAGGGGGAGGGAAATGGGAGGCGGAGGCAGGGAGGAGGCAGAAATTTTTAATAATAATAAAAAAAAAGAAAAAAGAAAAGAAAAAAACAGTAAGTATATATTCAAAACCACAGACTCTTTATATTTAATCAGATGTTTTCAATATTTTAAAGTGTTATAATTTCCAACTGATATATAGTAAAATATGTGATTGTCTTTATATGTATATATATGAGGTGTGCGTATACACACATGCCCTGTATTTATGAAATAGCAGTGAATATGGGCTATGGAGGATGTTAAATAAGAGCCATCTTTTCTCATCATTATATATGGCTGGAAATTTCAAATTAAGCAGCAGAGAGATATTAATACATACCTATTAAAATTGCCCAAATTAAAAAAAACACTGATAATATCAGAAAAAAATTAAAAAATGGAACAATAGAAACATCATCCACTGCTGGTAGAAATAAAAAAAAAGCTCAATCAATTTGGAAAAATTTTTGCAAATATATATTAAAGCTAAATTTTTATGGCATCATATACTACAAACTCATATTACTTGGTATCTACCTCAAAATAGTGAAGAGAAGTTTTCATAAATTGCTGCAAACAAATGTTATGGTAGCTTTACTAATAAATGTCAAAAATGGAAGGGATCAGCTACTTTCAACACATCTAGAAACAGCCACAAAAGCCATAGAGAACTACTAATGAGTGTTACTGGAAGAAAGTAGCCAGACTGAGTAGTGTGCACAGTGTGTGACTGCAACTATTTGATGGTGACAAGGATTAAGAAAAAGAAATAACCATGAATTATAGAGAGAACAAAGATGAGTGTATGGGAGAGTTCGGAAGGAGAAAATAGAAGGGACATTATATAGTAATCTCAGAAAATGAAGTAATTTTCTTTTAATTTATTTTTTTTAATTTTTTATTTAAATTTAATTTTTAATTTAAAAAGATAAAAACTAAAAAGATGAAACAATACAAACAAAGGACTTAGGGAAAAATCAGGTTTTTTAAAATATCAGTTTTGTGTATGTATAAGAAGGAAGACCTTATATGTACTATGATGTGCATACTTTGATTAGATGATGGATAATTATTCAGATAATGGGAATAACTTTCCTAGATCTTAAATTATATATTTACAGATACTGAAAATAGATGAAGACAAGTAATTAACAACACCCTGATCACTTTCATGATAGAAACAGATGTTCACATTTAAGGCATCAAATCTGAGCACTTATCTTTGAACTGCTACTTATGAGGGCTATTGTGGCCTTCTTTTTCATAGGAGAGAATATTGTAATGCAGATGACCATGATTGTCTGAAAATATCCCCATCACTAACAATACTCTTTCTACTCTCTTATTTGATACTTGAATGGAGATTGCATTTAACAAGCTCAATTATGTCTTCTCTTGCTTGGTGGGCTGCATTTAATCATAATTGCTGGAAGAAAATCCACAGAAGCATCTTCCAGCTCAAGTTTTCTGTTACCACTAAAACTAAAGAAAGAGTCTACATGTTATGCTTAACAAGTTGTTATGAAAAGAGGGATGGGAGAGAAGTTTATTAGACAGGTTGATGTTGAGGCACAAAATGTAGAAGCTAGAAAATTATCTGACCTTGCTGGTCTGGTACAGATTGATGAGTATTTTCCTTTTATTCTTTTTAAACACATTCTAATATCTCTAAGATACACTTTGTCTAATGGCTTACTTTTGGAATGTAACAATACTGCCTACTGGGTCGGATTGGCGTTTTTACAAGTACTGTATTTCCTTCTATTACTGAGTGTATAAGATTTGCATTGGTAATTTAAGAAGACAGGTGGACTCTAATAGGGTAATTCTATTTTAATCATTAATTTAAATAAAGATGCAGCAAAGTTGTCAAGAATTAATATTTTCTATAATATTTTTGCCTGCAATATAATTGTTAAAATTTCATGTGTCTATTTAAACATGACTAATGTATTTCATCACTTTCTGTCTTGTGAAATATTTACTGCATCTCAAAAATTTTCTATTATAATTGATCTTAGATGAATGTTTTCTTTAATACAGTGATTATGTTTTCCAGAGGGGCCTTTTTGAAATTGTTTGGGTGGATTAAATAATAAGAAATATAAAAAAAAAATTTGGTGTTACTAAAACATTGTGAAAGAAGTTGGGGGTCAGAGGAGAAATTGGAGGAGAAGCAGGCAAAGGAGGAGTCTTCTTGTGAGGTGAAATGAGAACCTTCAAAGGGGAAAAGCTGTCACACTATTAAGTTTTACATTTCCATACAGGATGCTTAGTATACTAATTACTCATTCAAAGTTTTCCTCAAATACTGCTTTTCTTCTCTTGACAGTTGATTGCTTCCCCTCAAAAGGAGAAGAGCTTGTTTACTGAGGCATTGTGACATTTTAGGTACATGCATGTGGATATTTTCACAGGTAATTATTCACTTTCGGATTTTATTTTAACAAATTTATTTGTATGAATATGTATGGTCATTTTCAACTGTTGTTATCCAGCTCTGCATTTTCTGTGTATTTCCCTAAGTTTCTTTAATCATTAGACAATCGTGTGTTTGTTATATTTGCATGGAAATGTTTCTAGTTTACCAGTGGATTTGCTAAATATTTCATAACTGTATGAAATAGTTTTACCTTCTTTTCCAACTGATTGCAAAAGCTTTCCATCAAAAAATGAAAATGCTATTACTGTAATCTGACTTTGACAATTGTAAAATATTCTTTGTGTCATTTCTTCATAGAGCACAGCTAGATACTTTCACACTTCCACCATCAATCTGTCCTTTCGGAGTTTTAACAATCTATATAATTTATGAATGCATGCTTCTCATTTATAATAAAAACATCTTTGTTTCTTATTTATTTAGGTCTAGAAATAGAAGTCATTCGGTTACATAAGAATCAAATATATCAGAGTGCTAAGAATTTTCTACTCAGGTTATTGTAATAAGCTGAATCTTCCTTAATGATAAGCATGAAATGAAAAAGATACTGCCAAATGACATAGGAAGCTGTATGAGGAAGTGATTCACCATGGCCATAGACTTCATAAAATAAGATGGAGATAGGGAAGCTTCCATACCACATAGAGCCAGTTGCTCTTGTGCAGTAACTCTGTGTCTTCTAAATCAAAACATACATGCACTAATAATTATAGACTAAAAAGGCATAGATTTAAGGGATGATATTTGGGAGCACTGGAAGAGTAGGAGAAAGGCAAGCACGGGTGGGGGAGTAATGTCAATACAATTGCAGTACGCATTTATAAGATTCTCCCCAAAATAGGAGGGGAAACTTTTCTTCCTCACGGTTTCTTTTTGTCCAGACTAGAGATGTTAGATAAAACCCAATTTTGTGATTGAAATGTGATGTCATGAGAATCAAAGATAGATGTTGAGTTTGCTCATCATGTTGTCTGATGACAAATAAAGAAATTAATCCCCATGAGCCATTCTCATATTTTCAGAGCCAGATTTCATGGAATTTTTTTTGTTTTGTTTTCCACCCCTCTTCCACAAATAACAACTTGAAAAAGTGAACTGAGCTTCTTAAAGAACACTTCAGAACTAAACAATGGGAGAACTTTTTCTGTTGTTTGCATCCCAGAACGCCCTTGGAGTCCTCTGAGGCCTTGATGAACTACTCATGTGAGGACAGGCATGTGTGAAAGGCAGGCTTATTAGCATGAGAATCCTAAGGGAACGGCCATCGTAGGTTCATTTATTTGTTTGTTTCTCATGACACTGAAATTATGTCTGAAAAAATACAGCCAAGTAACTAATTGTGGCTGAAATTGGGCAATTACTCCTCAAATTAGCCAAATGCAGGTGTAATTATTATCTTAACAATACTAATTTCTCATGGTAATTTGCAAAGGAGTATCTGCATTTAGTAGAAAAACTCCAGCTGCTTGACATGCAGCAAATGGAAGTAGAATATAAAAATGCAAATGAAATTCCTGACACACACACACACACACACACAGAAAGACAGAGACAGAGACAGAGAAAAAGAGAGAGAGACAGAGAGACATGAGACAAACATATATGAACGGGCAGGCAGGCAGACAGACAGACAAACAAGTTAGAAAGGATCTGATCAAGCGGTAATATTATTCCATTAAATATTTATGAATACGCCTGGGAAAATTGTTCAATAGGGATATATTATAATGCCAAACGTTCATAAATTATTAGCATATAAGAACAGATTTCTGATATCAACCATATCAACCATTAAAAGGCTTTTAAAATATCACTTCAATTGAAACTTGCCGCACTACCATATCACATGTTGGTGTACTGACTTCCAAATCTTTGTTATCTTTCACCTTGAAACTGAAATAATGCCCAATTAATTCTCCTTTCTGTGTGACTTGAATTCAATATCCAACATTGTCGTAGGAGGCTGTTTTTTCGTTCCTGGCTGCCCAGACCTGAAATAATCACTCAGAAACTGGATTATTACAACACTTCTTGGTCTATTAACTCACACTTCTTATTGACCAGCTCTTATATCTTAAATTTGCCCATTCCCATTATTTTATGTTTTACCATGAGGCTTGTGGCCCACCAGTAAGGTTCTGGCTGGCAGCTCATGTTTTTCTCCTCCAGCAGCTACATGGTGTCTCACTGACCCTTCCTACTCTTTCTATATATCTGTTTCCACCTGGGTGTGTTCTGTTAAGTCATTGACTGAAAGCAGCTTCTTTATTAACCAATGGCAAGAAAGCATATTCACAGCATTCAGAGGGGAATTCCACAACATAACATGGATTTTGAAAACTACTCATCAAAGCCAATATCTTCCATGCTCAATAGTTTCCAATAGAATTAGGCCACATATACAAAAGCGCTAAATCATGAATAATGAGATTCTTAGACTGATACTCGCTAATCTCTTCTGCTTTACCACCACACAACCTGCATCTGTTGGAAGTTTTTCTTTCTTTCCAGGCATTTCAATTTATTCCTCACTCACAATGACAAATTTCTTCCCCAAATATTGGTACAATGTTATTTAATAGATAATTGTCCTCTTAACCCAAGTGCCACCTCCCTGGAAATGCTATACTGCTGATTCTAGCTAAGATATAGTAATGGTTCACTTTGCTTAACAGAGTCTGCAACATTTAGCTATGTGTCTCTTACTCTGAAGACGGACTTATTTTTACCAGTTCATGTCATTACTGTGTCAATAATTCAAGGAAACGTGCTACAATATTAGAAACTGATGATGCACAACCATTGAAAAAATGAGAAGTAAATGAATTAAATGTCATCCAGACTGGATTTACTTAAGGGGGCAGAAAGACTTGTGTTGAATGAAACTGCAATACCCAAAGAGATATTACAAAGTAAAACTGGATGTTGTCTTTAAAAGAGTCCCAGGAGAAGTAGAGACACAATAAAAAGATCAGCTGTAACATTTGTTCTACAAATCCATGAATTTAGAGGGAAACTGTAATAAAGAACAAATGTCATATTTTTACCCAACTATGCCGTGTAAGAAATGGAGAAAGAATTATGTGACTAGAAATTTATATTATATAAATGATAAATAATCATATAAGAAAAGATGGCCAAGAGATAATTAACTGCTGGACTGAAATCTACCGAAGAACAGAATCCTTACACAATGCCAACAGGCCATCTGTAATTCTCCAATGAAAGACATGCTACCCATTGTCTTCAGTGTTATGACAGCAGCATTGCAAATCAGGAGACACATGGATGCCCTGTGGATGGCCTGAGAATGTCCTTTGCCTCTTGATTGAATGTTCTATGGAAACACAGCATATAGGAGAACCACGAGAAACCCACTTCCAGCCCTGTAGATGCCCCGTGTCTCTTGATGTAACACAGTGTGGAAACACGGTACCTATGAAAAACAACAGAAAACTATTTTTAGCTCTTTGGAGGAACCCCACAGCACCCATGGTGGCAAATACCATAGGCAAGCCTGTCACCAGGAGCCCTTGTTCCAGGATGTCAATACACTGAGTGGATGACAGGTTCTCTGGCCATCATAAAAGACCCCATTCACGAGGCTGTGTTCACATTGTTAGTAGACAAGGGGAAGTCAGTTTAAATTACTTGAGTCCTCACTGTCTCCTGTTTTGTTCTGTTTTGTCCACATAGGAAGATTGTATATATCCTTCTTGTGTTCAAAAAGAAAGAATGCTTCCTGTCTTCTCAGAAGAGATGTAGCCATGGGTTTGGCACATGTTAAATAGAAGAGAGTACACAATATCAATTCCAGAAAAAGAAGAATGATTCAAAAGAGAGCTCTACTCCATGCACACCATGAGGGCTTTCTAAGTGTTTATCATTCTGAAGGGTGTTTAAATGTTACCGTCTTTCTTCATACAATCTCTGGAGCTTCCAGATTTATGTACAGGGAATATACAGGAGGGTGCAGCCAGCAGACAAATGCAGAATCTGCCTTGTTCTTCTAGGACATTTTCTGGACTGAAATCTCAGTTACTGCCATTATTTATGGTCAAATCTCTTGTTTTCTTAGGACACTCCAGCTAGCTGGCTTTTACTTTTGATAAGCATTTAAAGAAATGTTGCTTTCCGTTAATACATTAAAACAGCTAGAGGCAACTTTCAGTGGTGTGTGTGTGTGTTCTTGAATGTGTGTGTGCATCTCTATATTGACTATACTGATTTCTGCAACTAGAAATAATTCTGCAATTAATAGCTTGCTTTCTATTTTTGAGCGCTACAAAATTGCTTAGTAGAGAAATTGAAATTTATAGATGAGAATTTTATATCATTTTATTGGTTATATTTCAGTTGTCAAACATATACTAGAAGCAAAACCTGAAATAAATATGATCATGCTGTAAAGATCTTTAGTTGTTTCCTTAGAGGTTGAAAACTTAAAACCATTTAATAGCTTCTCATTGCTTATGTGAAAAACTCTTAAAGTAGAACATAAGGTCTCCCACATTAACCCGGACCACATTTACAGCTTGGCCACTCTGCCATGTGTTTTTAATAACAGATTATTCATAGTTGCTTTACTTTTTACTTTCACCCACAGCCTTGCTCCCACCTGTTTGTTTTGCTCGTGTCTTTTATATGCCCAGAAAAGTACATGCTTATAAATAAAGTTTTATTAAGACATTATTGCTCAATCATTTATACATTGCCTGTGGTTATTTTTTTTATTTTTCATTTTATTTGATTTTTGCAATGGAGTTGAGCAGTTGCTGCTGAGGCAGCATGATTCTCAAGCAAAAAGTACTTTATATCTGGTACTTGAAAGAAAAATATTTGCTGAAATTGAAATAGTAATAGACTTCAGAACCAGGATAGCACACAGTGAAAATGGTGCAGCCTCTGATTTCTGTGGTCCCAGTACTTATGTCACAGGCAACAAACCCTTGCATCATCTCACTGAACCTTCATGCCAACCTTCTGAGGCAAATATAATCATTTCTTATTTGAAAGTGATGAAGCAGGGTGTTTATAAAGATGGAATGACATTGGGGTCTGTTAGAGTATATAATGACTTTTTGATAACAAATCTTAACCTTTACATTAAGAAAGTATGATTTGGGTTTTGTTGATTTTTGAATTTCTGCTTTGAAATGATTATAGAATCATGGGCATTGTGTAGGAAATTGCTGCCCACTCTTGGTCTATTTTTACTTTTTCTTTTTCTCTTTCTGAATGACAACACATTTTTTAATCATATAGACTTTAAATATTTTTTGGCTACATGTTATAGACACTTTGAAACCAGAGTTACATCAACTAAAGGAGAACCTATAAATATAATTAGTTCTGCACTAGCACAAGTTAACAACAATGATCACTTTCTCTCCTATACTCAAATTCTAACCTTCCTTTACAAGTCTACAAATAAATGTGTAATTACCAACAAGGTATATACAGGACAAAAACAAGAAAAAGTGCTTGTAATCTAGTTATTATGATAGGTTGTTCTAATATATATAATTATCAATAGTTTACTATAAAAACATACACATACAATTATTTTGTCAAGTCTCCTAAAATATTCATAATGAAATGTGTAGAAGGAGGCATTTCAAAATCAGTAATACTCATTTTCAAAATAAGTTACTACTGTTACAGTATTTAATCATTTATACAATAGGTCTGTTGGTCCATTTCAGTTACATTTGTTCCCACGAACATCACATTTCTTTCTGAATCTCACTTAAAGCACAAACAAGTTGCTTAATTTTTCCTTCCTTTTTTTTTTGTTCGTGCAAGTTCTTTACGAAAGTCAGCATGTTTCTTCTCCAACTTGTTGAGCCTTTATATTCGCACAATCAAATATATTTCTGCATCTCATTTATTAGTTATATTATTTCAACATGATGAGCTTCAACAATTGCATTAACTTGTTTCTTTTCTATATAACTTTCAGGCTTCCTCCTGTAATTAATTTGTACCAATGTGTTTCCTAGTGCTTAGTACTTTTTGTTATTTATTTGTGATCTGATAGTTTTGTACTGATAGCTCACTGTTGATCCGGTTTTCCTTTCTTGAACTTAAGTTGGATTTTCTTTATTTCAAATTTACTCTATATGCTCTTCAGAAAAATGTTTCACAAGTGTTTCTATGCTTTATGATTTATTTGCTTGTGACTTGTAAGTATTCTTTATATTCAGATACAGCATTTTTATTATTGGTGTCATCTGCTATATGAAACTTTTGACTGTGGCTTGAAAATGAAGCATTCCACCGAAGCTCATGGATCTGAAGACTGGATCCCAATTCGTTGTCCTCTTCAGGTTATTTATGGGTCCTGTAGGAGGTGGAATCTTCACAGCTTCAGATCCTGTGTACTGCCTGCTATTGACTGAGAGTCTCTGTGACCAGGCTGGTTTCGGTGCCTGCCGCCATGATTTCAAAGCCATGATGCTTTCTCACCTTAAACGATCACAATAAATTCAGCTTCCTGAAGTTCTTCTTGTCAGATATATTGTCATAGTCAGAGGAATGCAGCCAGTACAGAAAGTTGGAGAGAAGGGAGTTGGGGCTGATATTGTGCTGAGTGTGACCACCTTATTCTTCAGTCATTCAACAGGTTTGCAGAGGGATGCAGAAGAACTCATAATCATTTCATAGTACATAAACATAAAATAATTATAGAACCTGAAAGATAGAAGTAAAAGTGTGTTTTACCCAAACCAATCACTTACAGGCTAGAAAATTTTTGAGACAGATAATGGCAGCTGCCACAATATAAAATTAGTCAGGCTAAAATGTCAAATGCTGCATACTCTGAATTCATATTCTAGATTCTATCTTACAGTCTATAGAACTACATGAATACCATAGAGATAAGGATGCAAGTCAGTCTGTCTACTTTAATAGATTATAAATGTAAGTTAATTTTTGTACTATTATTAATATTTTTTCTAATATAAAAAATTTTAAAATAATTCGTTCAAGTACTTAGTAACATCTGCCTATAGGATTGGTTATCTTATTTGTAATATATTTATAACAGCACCTTGCATGAGATTCCATCCCGATGTGAATGGGTGGAAAAGGCATATTGTTACATATTCAAATACTTTTCCAGTCCTTTCTACAGGTGACAAAATCCAGCACACAGAGCTTAGTTCCTTTAGCTGTGTCTTCAGAGATTGCAGATGATAAATAGGACCGTCTGGCCCCCAAGTCCACATCTGCAGTACTACTGCACATGTCCTCTCATTTGGCAGAAAGAGGAAATTTCACAGATGCACAACACCTTCTGGAAGGAAATCTTTCCTTATCTCTATCAGCTGTTTGCAGAATCAGGAGCCCATGGAGGCTTGACATTAAGGAGAGTAGTGTTAAATGGATATTCAGATGACTGGGTGAAAGGTTTGGAATATATCCAGACTTCATGTGGCACTGTGACTAGAAACCAGAGTAAAAAGAAAATTAATGATGAAATTTCCTGTTGAATATGGAGGCTTCTCCAAGAAAATAAGTGAATATGTTGAGATATAGTCTGTCTATGGGGACTGCTTGCATACCTGGCTGTTGGATCCCTTGGTGAGTAATTGGCATTTATAGGAAATAGGCCTCTGGCTGAAAAATGGGAGAATATCTTAACAGATTCCATTTTGAGCATAAGAAAATAGAAAGTATAATGTCACCAATTTGAGGAAGAGCTATTGCACTAGCATGCACATATATACTCAAGGGAAAACACAAAAAGAATAAATAACTGAAGAAAGGGGAAATTTCCTCCCTCGCTATCTGGGTGTGTGTGTGTGTGCGAGACAGAGAGAGAGAGAGAGAGAGAGAGAGAGAGAGAGAGAGAGAATTACTGAGGAAGTAATATGCCTATGCCTACTCTATGAGTGCTTCAAGGCCTATAGTCAAGCTGCTATTGAACTTACTACATGCCTTCAACCTTTTTGTTAGAAGTCATGTAACTGATACAGATATATCAGTCACAAGTTAGAACAATGACTTCATGGGCTGGATTGGTCATGCAAAATAGATAACCAAAGCCTTGAGATGTGATGGAACAGAAGGGGCAATTACAGAAAGGTTGCTGATCTAGCAGCATTTGACTGAAAACTCAAAGATAATCTTTCCAGTGTCAAGAAAATAGTTCATTGAGTGCATATTTTTTAGTATTAAGTATGTACCGTGAACTCATACAGTTCAGAGGTGCCATGTTAGCTAAACTGTGTGAAATCCTTCTTCCTGAAAAGATGAGTGTCTAGTAGAGATAAGAGATAATAAATAAATGTACATCATGGGGTCACTTTAAAATAAATGTTTTTCTCAGCTAAAATGAAATGAGGGGATAAAGTGTAAATTGGGGCAAAGTGGCTGGCATAGCATAATCAACGAGAGGATTTCTGAAGCAAAGCCATCAGGGAACATGCATAAATGAAATAAGGGAGTAAGCAAGAAAACATCTGGGGCAATGCAAAAGGAATCATAGATGCAAAACCTCAACAGATTTACAGTATTTAGTGTTTGAAGAAAGGATGAAAGAAAGACATTGCATTGAAGCACGATGAATATTTATAGAAAATGAGAATATAGAGACAGCCAAACACAAGTGTGTGCATGGCCTCTAGTGCTGAAAGAAACTTCCGGTTAGCTAGTGATAAAAAGCCATGTAATGGTTTTGCTGGTTAACTGATGAGAAGAGACATGTAGTCATGCATTGAAGGAAAGTGATCAAGAGACACATATTAGGAAAATAAAAATCATAACAGGGAAATGATAGTACTGCTTATGTCAGGTAGTCAGGAAGAACAATATTGATGATAAAACAAGTATGTTGTGAAAAACTGACAGAAAAGAGAAGGGAGCAAAGGGAAATTAGAAAAATAATAATTAATGTGATGAGTTTAAAGATACTCATAATAAGAACCACAATATAGTCAGAGATTGTACAAGAAGCAAATGCCACTCTACACTGTTTACACTGTAAAGAAAAAGAACAAATATTCAAACTAGCTTTATACTGTTATAAGACAAGTAGAAAATGTAACGACGTAAACGAATGCAGACAGATTGTAAAAATATATATACAGCTTTAATGGAGAAATAGACTTACAGAACCACCGTTCCCGTGGATTCCAGGAAAAGCAGAAGCAAAGGCTGGGAGCACACTAGCCAAATTTATAGGCAAACATAAGCCTGAGGCGAAAACGCCCCCTTAGGGGCGGGACTTATCCCTACACATGAGGACTTTGGTGGGAAATTGTATGTATACTATTGTAAATCTAACATCTTCTAAAATTTAAATTTTGTTGTATTTTTTATTTATTGTGTGTGTTGGATGATTTACAAACATGTGACAACATATGTGTGGAAGTCAAAAAACAACATTGAGGACAGGGATATTTCCTTCCCCTTTGCAATCCGTGGAACTGAATTCAGGTCTTGTGCCTCATAGATGATCTTGCTAGCTCTAATTCTAACATCTCAGTGGAGAAGCTGGACCTTTATAATCATAAGGAACAATGCAAGGATGTTTCTTATGTTTGCTCAACAGCATACTCGATATATTAGTCAATGTAATTAGACATCTTGGAAATGTAAGAATGATAAGCAGCAGGTAAAGATTTTCTGGTACAAGATTTTTTAGAGTACCCAAGAAATCCTAGATCAGCATTGAAAAAAAATAAAGCTATAATGTAAAAATATTGTGTAAGATAATAATACAAAATACTATAGGACATCAGTAGCTAGAGTGAAAACTCTGGGAAGTGATGTAGAGACTACTCACCCGAAGACCTAGTAGACTTACTTTTAAATCAATAAAAGAGTATGTAGGGTTCTAAGGGAAAACAGTAGTGAAGAGACACATGCTTAGATTTCACATTGCTTTAGATTTCGAAATGTGGAAGAAAGTCTGTAATACTGGAACCGCTGCCTCCCATTGCATGCCAGCTCAGCAGGACACCTAATCATCAGTACATGACTGGACCCAGAAATCAAGACACTATGTACACTCAGCGCAGAGGGCTTGCTCACTGGCATAATGAGGACTTCAACAAAATATCCTTTTCACAGAGTCCTATTTATGATACTAAGTAAGAGATGAATATGGTTCAGGGGTCATGGATCCCATCTGACAAGCCCCATGCTATATGTACCCAAAGTTTACTTTATTATTTGCTCATTGGAAATACTTGGACCACAATGACTGTCACAAACCTCTGTGCTAGGAGAAGCTTCTTATTTTAAAGAGGAGACATTTACCCAATTTAGGTATATGAAAACACAGTCCTGAAACACTGGAAAAACAGTAGATACAAAAGTGAATACCATCCATGAACTAAAAAATACAGCCTAGCCTGGGGTCAGATAGTTTACAGGAGAAACCCAGGTTGTCAAATACTTAGAAGAGAATGCCATGTGATTAGAATGAAAGAACAAGAAAACTATTCAAAGAAGCAATAACAGAAAATTTCACAATTATACTAAAAATGGTTAATTTAGATAGATAGCAAATCGTGTAAAAATCAAATAAATAAGAAAAATACATGTTCACATCTCAGGAATCTCATCAAATTCCAAGTAGTTTGAACACAGATAGAGCCACAGTCATGTCACAGGAAAAAGACAAGAAATTGAAGAGAATTAACAAAGCTTGAAAACAGCATGATGATTACAATTTCCATAGAAGGAGGACCTAAGAAGATATGTGTCAAGGAGAATGATGGTCACAGGGTTCCGCAGGAGGACCCAAGAAGAGCCATGTCTACCCCTCAATACAAGAGATGAAGGAATGAGAAAGAACAACTCCAAAGTACTCAAAGCAAAAAAAAAAAAAAAAAAAATGACCCGTTAAAAATTCATGATCTATCTTCATACTGTTTGACAATAAATGTTAACAATAAAATATGAGAATTGAGGAGAAAGAATTTCTGGTTTTGGACCTACTTTAATGTCTCAGACATGACATGTATTCCTCAGAAAACAAAAGAAAATAGTAGACAATTTTAATTGCATCAAACAGAAGATATTTTCAAAGTGTGTAGAGAAAATACGGTGTAAGAATAAAAATGAGGTGCCCCTAATCTTAAATTTGCCAGAAGAACATATAAAACATGTATGCACACTGTTTACGTAGCATGACACAAAGATCCCAAAGTTGGTCTAGAACAAATATTATCCCTATATAAATGAATAAGATAGCTTGGGTCCACATTATTTCACAGTATTTACCCCTAAAGTAATGAATACTGACAGATCTTGTAGAATGGATGACCTTTAAAAGTGTGCAGAGTAAAGACAGAATTGAAAAAAATGGGAATTGTATCCAATCTGGTTCATTAGAAAACCCAAATAAGAACTTTGCAGAAAGTGGACAGCAATTGTTGCTTTGGGGTGGTTTTGGAAGAAATACCTAGAAGATGCAGGCATTTTGATCAAAAAGAACAAAACTATTCTGAAATATTTTTGTCAAACATTATGTGAATATTTAAAGATCAGTTTTAAATGACATCTAGTTGGGCCAAGTGGTTCACACTGATAATCCCAACACTTAGGGAGCTGAGACAAGAGGGAAATCATAGGAGATCCAAGTTGTTTTGAGTTACAAAGTGAAACCCACGCCCTCTAATTAAAAGCAAACAAATTGTGATATCTATGTAAATACAACCTTGTCATGCTGAGGTTGTTTACAGTAGTAATGCTGGACATCAAAGATTTCTACTGCTCTTAAGAAGGTAAAATGTAAGATCACCTTAAAAGTCCTAACTTATTAAAACAGAAAATGGAAGTATTCCCCTTCTTAGTGGATAGATTAATCCAATATTGTAAAGATCTAGATTCATATTGAATTAATGTCCAAATATTGTAAAGAATCATTAAATATACCCCGAAAGAACCAAAACACTTGTGTCTGCTATAATCTCAACTACTTCAGGGCCTAGGGAGGTGGGCACTAAAGCAAAAGATT
The DNA here is from genome assembly GCF_018167655.1 of Microtus oregoni. NCBI lineage: Eukaryota > Metazoa > Chordata > Mammalia > Rodentia > Cricetidae > Microtus > Microtus oregoni. The sequence goes on from NW_024543072.1 coordinate 16,514,334, forward strand.
TAAAAGTTCTGGCCTCTCTAGGCAATTTAATGACATCCAGTTTCAAACACAAAATGGTGAGAAAGAAGAAGAGGAGTAAAGTCTATGGACATAGTCTAGTGGGAGAGTGTTTGTCAGGTATGAAAAAACAATGGTTTCTATTTCCAGCATCAGAAAAAGAAAAAATGATTGAAAGGGAAGACTATCACAAAGTAAAACGACTTGTAATAGAGCTAGACAAAGTGATACTAGAGTTCTTGTGGAAAAATAAGTCTGTAATGTGTGCTTAGGAAATCTCAAAAATAAATGAACATAGGCTAAATCAAAATATTAATATATACCTAGATAACATATGGTGCTGGTTAATGAACAGACCTGAAATCTTTGGAGTAAAATACAAAGAAGCGGTAGAGCTCTGTGAGAAATAAACATGCTTTGTCGATACAGTAACTTCTTACGGCATCTTTTTATTTTTTTCATTAAAAAATATCAAAGTTTACTTGCACAAATAATAAAAGATAAAATTAAATCCATCCCCTGTGCTGGTGACATAAAACTAACTCAAGATCTAAATGTAAAACACCACTTTTTTTAAATAGTAAAGGGAAACATGGTTATTTACTCTCTAATCCCGGCACAAAGAAGGATCTGCCTAAATGCGACTAAAAGGCCACTTAAAAATTATGCCTAAGTGCATGAATAGTTTTCTGAAATATTTTTTCATTTGGAAAAAAATATATGAAAAATTCCTCATGGATATAGCTTATAAGAGACATGACAAACTGGCATAAAATCATCTCGCTAATGAACTAATATTTTTAACAGCAAAACAGTGAAATTATATGGACAGAGCAGATTCTGTCTACATATTTAAGAATGGGCATAAGTTTTAAAGTGACTCATATAGCCTTATATTAAGGCATCTCTCAACTCTCATCAGAGAAGCTTCTGATTGCAGAAAACAATGATCACCACAGAGACCCATTACTGGCCAAGGAGCAGAAGACAAGGTCCTAGAGAATATTTGCCCTAAATGGAACATGCATATCACACTGGCTCTATCACAGTTGAGGGACCACTGCATCTGAGAAGGAAAGTCAGAGCCAGAGACAGTATATAAATTCATGGAAATAGCATTTTCTGAACACAACGAGGCAATTATACAAATGCATGCATGCACTCACAGTATTGTGGCAGCTTTCACAAGACCTGTGCAAGCCTACATAAGACCAAATCCTATCATGAAAGGAGTAGCTCCTAGGAAAGGAGCTATCAGCAATTATTAGGAGCTACAAGAGAAAAAGTTAGTTTTCTTTAAAATATAGCTGCTAAACACGTGATCATGCTCCAGTTAGAAAGCCATACATTCAAAAACATTTGAGTATCACAAACTGACCTTAATGGGGGAATTATTTACAAAGCTATGTGTGAAAGGAGTAGTGATTGAATGAGGAAAAAAAGTGGGAAGGAGACAGAATGAATAGGATCAAAATACATTATAACAAATTGTCAAAAACTTAAAAAAAACAATAAATAGAAAGAAAATAAAAGGGTTAGAGGTATAGCTAGTGGTAGAGCAAACTAAATACCTAAATTCAATGCCGAGCACCAAAATGAGGTGTAACTTGTCATAGTCTTGTATAGTTAGAGCAATTCTAATTAAAATACTTGTTTTATATCCCATGTATCAACTTATTAAAAATTTCTAAATGTATGTAGTCACATTTTCAGGTCAAAGTTCTAAGGAAGTGGATCTTTCCATTAGGAATGTGAAATCCCTTGGATTATTCTTCTCTAGAAACAATGGAAGTCTGACAAAATTACATGTACATTTTTCTTTTGACTTTCTAATACCACTTTAAGAGATTCTGAACCTCCAAATATGAAAAATACACATATGCACTGTTGCTGACTACAGTGCTCTGTGTAACTGTAAAAATAACAGAAGAGATACACGTTTAGTACAGGGATTTAATCAAATATTTCTGAACAATGGACTATTATGGTAACTTCAAAAAACAGGTAGATGTCTTTCTACTAATATATAGCCATGAGAGAAATGGAAGACTTAAAGTAAGAATGACTGTTGTCTTAGCTAGGGTTTCGATTGCTGTGAAAAGACACCATGGCCACAGAAACTCTTAGAAGGGACAACATTTAATTGGGGTGACTCGCTTATAGTTCAGAGATTCAGTCCATTATCATCATGGCAGGACATAGTGTTATGTAGGCAGATACAGTGATGGAAAATTAGCTGAGAGTCTTCATCTTGCAAAAACCAGGAAGTGGATTGAATGTCACAATGAGTGAAGCTTGAGCAAAAGTTAGACCTCAAAAACACCCTCCTCAACCACACCTACATCAAGACCATACCTCCTAATGAGGCCACTCTCTATGAGATTGAGGACCAATTGCACGCAAATTACAAGTGTTTTACTCATGAGTTGAAATCATGGGATAAAGAAAGGAAGTCATAAAACTAAAAGATTATGTTGGCATAAAATATATAAATAGCTTTTCAAATTAAAATATAAGGTTTACATATTTACTTTCATCATAGTAGTTAAGTATCATTGACCTGGTTAAGGAGGAAATTAAAGAGCTGGAAGAACCAACTAAGACTCCACAAATGTGAAGTGACTAATTAAAGAGTTATGAAGGCCATATAACCATCAGCCAGTGTCTGATGAGAGCATGAATAATCAGAAACATCTAGAGAAAATACAGAGAGAGGAATCTATTAAAAGAATGAAGAAAAATTTATATGCAAATTTAAATAAGCCCTGTTGGCATTGTCAAATTTTACTGTCAAATTAGATGGATGAGATAGGCGCACACTGGTGTTCAAGAACATTTTCGAATTCCTGAGGCAGAGTCCAATACACCCAGCAGAAAAAAAAATCAGGATTTAGAAAACAATTAAAATTATATTGACACCAGAGTTGTTAGCAACAATATTTTAAAAATTATGATAAGTTACAGAAGTCACTGGAGGAAAAACCTACATTTCTGAAATAAAATCATTTTGAGTCTGACATTTTATATAACTAAGCTGGCACCAAAATTACAGATCAACATAAAGATACTTTTAGGACATATAACATATGAATACTACATTTGCAGATAGCAATTTTTTCATTATGAGCAAATCAAGGAAAGAAATGAGTAAACATGCTCACAAAATTGAGACTGGTCGGTGATGCTGTGTGTAAGACCCTGAGTTGGCTAAGAGGATGAGCAGCAGCACCATAGATTTGAGTTGACTCAATAGTGTTGATAGAAAAGTAATGATTTTATCATAGGGGTGGTTAAGCAACACAAAACCCACTGTGTTAGGAGTATTTTTAAACAAATCATTGATTACAATTACATATAGATGGGCAGGTTTAGTGATGGCAAAAAAGTTTATAAAAACATTGATGAATATCCCTCATGAAAATAAGAAAAATACTAATATACTGTTGAAATTTTCCCGGTGAATGAAATTTAAAATGTAATGAAGGTTTTGTTTTCATTTTCATTATGTTTATGTTGCTGATATATTTTGCTGTTTTCGTTCACATATCTTGTCTTTCTATATATTGGTAAAACTTAAAGACAATTTTGCATTTGTGATGTGGGAGTGTCATACATATGCCGGGCGGTGGTGGCGCACGCCTTTAATCCCAGCACTCGGGAGGCAGAGGCAGGCGGATCTCTGTGAGTTCGAGACCAGCCTGGTCTACAGAGCTAGTTCCAGGACAGGCTCCAAAGCCACAGAGAAACCCTGACTCGAAAAACCAAAAAAAAAAAAAAAAAAAAGGAGTGTCATATATCAATCTGTTGATTTCATTGGTTAAGCAATAAAGAAACTGCTTGGCCCTGTGGGTGGAGTAAACAGAACAAAATGCTGGGAGGAAGAGGAAGTGAGCTCAGACTCCACAGCTCTCCTCTGGGGAGCAGACGCCTGAGAGAGACGCCATGCCCCACTCCCGGGATAAAGCTCCGACCCAGGATGGACATAGGCTAGAATCTTCCTGGTAAGCGCACCTTGGGGTGCTATACACAGATGATTAGAAATGGGCTAAATTAATATGTGAGAATTAGCCTAGAAGAGAATGGGCCAAGCAGTGTTTAAATGAATACAGTTTGTGTGTTGTTATTTCGGGCATAAGCTAGCAGTGCGGGCGGCTGGGGTGCTGGGGACGCAGCCCCGCTGCCCCCCTTATTACTACACATTTGCTAAAATTGAAGTGTTAACTACTAGAATTATAAAAGCTTTTATAAAATATTCTCACCACCATTTATATAGTTCACCTCAGGTATTATTTAATGAAGGAAAGATAATAAGTATATCAAAGAAGCGATGTTCTAATGTAAAACACTCACCAGTCTCTCCTACCGCAATCAGCATTTGATGTGGGAGTGTCATATATCAATCTGTTGATTTCATTGGTTAAGCAATACAGAAACTGCTAGGCCCATTTGATAGGCTCACCCTTAGGTGGGTGGAATAAACAGAACAAAATGCTGGGAGAAAGAAGCTGAGTCAGTGAGTCGCCATGATTCTCACACTCCAGACAGACACAGGTCAAATTCATTCCTGGTAAGCCACCTTTGGGCTACAGCAGATTATTAGAAATGGGCTAGTCCAGGTACGAGAGCTAGCCTAGAAGAGGCTAGATAGAAATGGGCCAAGCGGTGTTTTAAAGAATACAGTTTCCGTGTAATTATTTCGGGTAAAGCTAGCCATGTGGGTGGCTGGGTGCGGGGATGCAGCCCCGCCGCTCATAATACAACAGATTGGCGCCCAGATGTGATGGGCTAAATCCACTTAAAAACCTGAGAAGGCTTAAAAATAAGGGAGAGAGAGTTTAACACAGATTTTTGTTGTTTGTTGGTGGCGTGCTGTAGAGAGATTTCCTGATTCAGCAACAGCAGCAGAAAAAAGCTGTGTCATTTTAAAGCGCAGCTTCTTGGGGCTGTGCTGCCAGCATGAACTCTGGCTTTAAAGCATTTCAATGGATTTTATGGGACTGGATGTTTATGTTCCCACTTGGGATCGGAAGGAGAGTGCTCTGAGACAATGCTGAGCGCTCCCTGCCTGCACATGGGCAGACTGCAGAATCAGGCTTAGGCAGGCGGAAGAGCATTGCGGAAGAGGCGTGTTTTCAGACTGTGCAGTGCTCTGCCTGTCAGATTTGGTTGTAACTTGGATAAAAAGAGTTTCTGTGCTGCATGCGCAGTCTCAAAATTAAACTGCTGAGTGCGGCTCCAATGTGGACTTGCTCTATGCCTGGAACTGTACTCAGCTCAGGGGTACCAAATGGATCTGAGGCAGGAGCAGCTGCTCCATGCTGAACTGTGCTGACCTCAGGCAGGAACTGCCGTAATTATCATAATAATAGCGCAGTTAAGGTTTAGACTTGGCAGAAAACAGGCACTACTGTATTACCCCTACATGGTGCAACTTAAGTTTTTAAGAAGTGCTTAACATTTTAAGAAATGCTCCTGGATAGTACAAAAATTACAGATTCACAATAAAACAGATTCAGACAGACCACTAAATGGATCACACTGTTGGATAATTGTACGTAGGATTGAGAAAAAAAAAATAGAGACAATAAAGTTAATGACTTAAAAAAAAAGGTAAAGTCTTTAAAGAGACAGAGTACAGAGAGTTATAGATTAAAAGAAATAAAGAAAAATAAGCCACGTAAAAATGGAAAATTCACAGAGAGTCTGGATTATGTACATTATGTTTTCTTTAAAATTTTTGACTGAGAAGGAGCTAAGTACAGAGAGACATTTCATTACATGGGCTGCCAAGCTAAACCAGAATGGATATAAGGGTATTACGATTTCAAAATTTGGGTCTAAGAATATGATCCTTTGGAGAGGGTCTTCTTTTGTTTTCACAGTGGACCAGACCCTGTGGATTTCTTCTATTCCAATTTGGTATAATAGACCACGCCCTCCTGAAAGGTTGGTGTGAACATCTTCAGAAAATTGCTTCACTCAACTGCCAACTGAGATGAAACTAGCACACAGGTTATACCATGAAAGACCTAATTAACGACGCCCCCATTCAGCAGGAATCAGTTTGGAGAGAAAAAAATTGTGCCCATGTTCCCAAAATATTGTTTATAAATGTTCTTTTACATTTAAAGGGGAAATGCTATAGGTATGAATAATTTGCATTGGTATAGATTTACAGTCAATTTTGTTATATGTATATGTATTTCTTGATTAAGGTATTGTGATTGTGTAGTTCATTAAAAAATGTAATGTATAATTAAGAAATATAGGTTAATGGATAATCATCAGTAATAGTCAAGCTTGTAGTCATGTTAGTTAGATTTTCTAGATATATAGAGATATATTTCAGTTAGATAGACATTCTTCATTTCTTTCAAAAACTGCAAAATATGGCATTTAATGTTTTAATAACTTAGGACTTTTCATGACAATGAGACACTCTGCTCCTGGTAGCACCAATCTACTTCAAGAAGAAGATGGGCATCGAAGAGGATCCTTATGGAGTTTGATAGCCATTTGGGCAAGAAACTGTTCTTGCCTGGACTGTTGCCTAAACTGGACAAAGAGAACCCGTGGAGAGAGGACTACTGAACTTGCCTAAATGTGAGATGGTCTTTTGGGGTTCCTGACTCATGAAAGAGTCTGCGAGACATTCTGCAGGACACAGCAGAAAATGACTGAACTGTCTTTGGATTTTCCTGCTTGATGAAAATGTCTGCTGGATACTATGGGCCTGAAGGCTGAAGAAGGATGCCCCAACGGTACAAAAGAATTTTGGGTGACTATCCAGGCAGCAAGAATTCTTTGTCATTTCTAGAGTTTGAAGTTTCTTAGTTCTTCTTTACTTAGGTATTATTATATCCTTCTGGAGTCTTTGATGGAGTTGAAGAATGAATAGATAGTTATAGTTTTCCTTAGTTATGATAAAAGATAAAATAGATATAAATATTGTAACTGTAATTCTTGCTTGATAACTTTTTGTTATATGTAACTTTACTATATTAAAGTTAAAGCCTTTCTTTTTTGTTTAAACAGAAAAAGGGGAAGTGATGTGGGAGTGTCATATATCAATCTGTTGATTTCATTGGTTAAGCAATAAAGAAACTGCTTGGCCCATTTGATAGGCCCACCCTTAGGTGGGTGGAGTAAACAGAACAGAATGCTGGGAGAAAGAAGCTGAGTCAGTGAGTCGCTATGATTCTCACACTCCAGAGAGACACAGGTTAAGATCATTCCTGGTAAGCCAACTCGTGGGCTACAGCAGATTACTAGAAATGGGCTAGTCCAGGTGCGAGAGCTAGCCTAGAAGAGGCTAGATAGAAATGGGCCAAGCGGTGTTTAAAAGAATACAGTTTCCGTGTAATTATTTCGGGTAAAGCTAGCCATGCGGACGGCCGGGTGCGGGGACGCAGCCCCGCCACTCGTGATACAACAAGCATTTTCAAAAATTTCCTCTGTTGATTGTCCATGTCTGGGTAAATATTTGTGTGCTCTGTTAGCCAGCTCAGTGGAAACAGGGCCAATGAAGATCAGTGGAGCCTTTATGTTTTCATAGTGGCCAACAACTCAATCTGCTTACAGATGCAACTGACAGGTTGTAAGCCACTGTGAGATGTAAGCTTTTGTTTCAATCAGGGCACTTTTGCCAAGGCATAGCAGGTGGTAAGCATCTTGACTAATTTACATTACTAAACTATATTATAGAAACATTTGAAAAATTCATTTTCTCTCACTTGTGAACTCAAGATTGCACCTTATGAGATCACTCAAGGTGACATTTCTCTTTTATTATTCAGAAATTTTAAAGTAACTGAAAGCATACATGAAATTTTAGTCACCAGTATAAGGGTCTCTATTTTATGAGTTAATTGATTATGTGTTAATAGCCTGATATTTGATCATGCCCCATTTTTTTCCTGATTTCCACTAATAGGAATAAGTTCCTTTGTAACAAAAATAGGAAACAAACAACAACAAAAAAATAGGAAACTATTATTTTACCATCCAATTCTCATATCCCAATTAAGTTTTACTAATTGTCCACTAATTCATTTATGCCAACTTTCTGATCACTAATTTAATTCGCTTGATGCATCCCTTTCCTTCCAAAAACAATAAAAGTAGGATTTCTAAGAAAAAAAATACAACTGCAATAGGAAATGGGAGGTAAGTAGTTAACAGTAAAAAAAAATACTAGAAAGCTTGAAGGGGCAGTCAAGACAGATTTTCATACCTAGTCACAGAGAGGCTGAGGTAAGATAATCTTCAAAAGCAGGTGACGCATGTGTGACCAAATAAAAATGCTTTGAAAAGGGAAGAGAGCAGTCGTGAAGCAAACACTAAGTTTTAAGACTGAGCACCTATTCTTTAATACCAATGTAAAATAAGCTACTTCTGTAAACTTTCTGTGAACTTCAAGTAAGATGACCACAAAACTAACCAAGCATGCATATATGCATTGTATTTATAGATCTTTCTAATCTAAACAGAAATTAAGTAATATTTCTGTAAACTTTAGAACAGGAGCAGTAAACATGGAAAGAATATAGTGTATTGAATATGTCAACACAGCTCTCCCTGAAGAAAAATTCATTTTCTAAATAGTGGGATATTAAGTAAGGAGATTTTGAATAAATGATATGAGAGAGATTTCTTCAGTAAGTTATTTGGCTGAAAGGAAAAAATAAAAAAGGAAATTTTCAGAAAAAATTTCCCAATCAAAGACAAAGTATACATGATCACCACAACCATGGCAAATGTTAAATATAAATAAATGTCAACTATAGGAATCAATAATAATTATAAACAATTACTTTGTGAGGTTAAATATATATGAGTAGGGTTGACATGTATGGCAACAACGGTGGAAGGCAAGTGCAGTGTAGATTCCCATCACTGCAAGGAAAGAAATGGTAAAAACAGTAATCTACATTAGATTAATGATCCAATTTAATCTTCATGGAAAGTATAAAAATAAAGATATTAATAACAGAAAGAGAAATCAGAAGTCATAAAAATCAATGTTAACCAAATCAATCAATCAATCATTATTATTTGTTGATAATTGTTTAAATAGAAAATCTAAAAGAACCCGCAGATAAAATGTGAAATTGATAATAAATTTGGTAATGCTTCATTGTTAGCAAAACTCACCAGACTGAAGGCATAAGTCACAAACAATGCCACACCAGTTTGGAATTATGATTAATAGGGTGGTATTTATTTAAAGGGGAAAAAAATTACAGATCACCGTCCAAGACAACAGCCCTCTACTCAACCAGGAAGGGAGTCTAGTTGCTGGCTGAGCAGCAAGTGAATAGAGAGAGGAGAGCGAAGTGGCAGCTTTTTTAAAGGGAGAGAGACTATGCCCCAATGGGCTGGTATCTCAGCGGCTATAGGCTGGAGGAGTGGGAGGACCTCCCCAACACCAGACCAGTTGAACTGATACTGCAGAGTGAAGATGGTCTCCCTAACAATAGAGATTTTACTCCTTTAGAGAACTTTTCATAGCATCAGTAATTTATTATCCATGTCATTATCTGGTGCCTGACAAGAAACTCTATGGTTCAATAAACTATCCAGTCCAGCTGAATGAAAGTGAAAGCCAGGGAAAAATGCCAGTAGGAATTTAGGTGTTTAAATTTACAAAGAAGGCCACTAAAACCGCTATGTTAAATATACTTTGTAAGAGTATGAAAAGACAGACAAAAAGGAGAAAACTGCAAATTTCCATAGAAACACTATTAAGAAGCAATCCAAACAATATTTCAAAATTCAAATCTGCATCCTGAAATTAGAGCTTCACTGTATAGCTCTAACAGGAGAAGACAAGATTAACACAGGCTGAACACAAACTCAAGCAAAACTCATCACTCATGGCAGAACTCACAGCGCTGGGCTGGACACAGAATTTGACTCACTTTGGAAGCTAGGGAAGCACGTTTATTTTAAGTGGATATTAGTCATGGAATGTAAGTGTTGAGCAATATCTCCAATTAGAATGAAGAACCTTACTTACATAATTGAAATAGAGTTGTAAAACATCTTGGTGTGTGAGGGCTAAGTTGTCCTCCTCTCCCCCTGTGCTGGTGCTGGCTGGCCTCTTCTCTGTTTCTGGACATCTTTTACCACAATATACTGAGATTCCCTTTGGCATGAGCTTGTGCAGGTAGTATGGTGCTTCATAACCACCCGTCATGTCTGGAAAACACTGGTTAGGTGTAGTTATCCACCCCTGTTCTAATCTCTCCACACTTTCTTTGACAAAGTTCGGTGAGCTGTGGGAAGGAGAGATGTTGATACAGAGGTGCCATTTCGGCCTGAGCCCTTCAAGTTTCTTATTCTCTTTCTTGATCCATTATGGGTCTCTGATAATCTGATGAAGGCAGAAAGATGTACCGTTCTAAGAGTATGAATATGTTACTTGCTGTTCGTTTAGTATTCTGTCTTTGTACAAGAGTGATAGTAAAACCGGGCGGTGATGGTGCACGCCTTTAATCCCAGCACTAGGATTAACTAGGAAGGTAGTTATCAGTGAGTTGGAGGACAGCCAGGACTATTACACAGAGAAACACTGTCTTGAAAAAGGGAGGGGGGCAAAAAAAAAGAGATATAGTAGTAGGGTCTCCCTTAGAGCTTGTGGCCTGTCTAGTTCCTGGTTTGGGGCCCAATATCAGTGCAATGTACGTGTTTCATGTTGTAGAGCAGGCCTTAATCCAATCATAAGTGGTTGGTTACCCCCACAATATTCCATAACAAATTATATCCTCCCTTGGTCTTTCCTTGTTCTAGTAATTATTTGGTAATGAAAGCCTCAAACTTAAACTTTCTGCAGTCCTTATTTTGTGCTCATGAACACCAAACTTGTTTTTATCTGTCAATGTACATGAATACTGTTGAGACTAGATATGTACTTTGAAAAATTTTAAAGATGCCATACATTTAGCAACCACTGTAATCAATGGGTTCAAAGCCTGATCTTCATTCTGGTCTTGATTCTCTTCATGAAAAGGCTTCATTCTTCAAGTGGGATTCAGACCTTGCGCTCTGCCATTTCACCACACTGTGTAAACTGGATTCTTCCTTTGCCATCTTTTAACTATACTGTCAGAAATCTTCTTGTTATTCTAGAAATATTCATTTCATATTAGTTGCCTGATTATTTTGTCATTAAAAATATTTGGAATTGTTTTTAATTACCATTAACATTTTGGTTGGTGAGGAAATAGCATATAGACTTTCATAACTATTCTTGTAATTATAAGAAATCAGAATATTTCATCAAAGATTTTACAAAATCCTGAAAGCTGATCAAATCTATATATAATCTTGTCACTACTTAGAACCATAAATAGAACTCAAGAAACACTATTATCACCGTGTTCAAAACTATCCATAGACATTTTAATATATACTTTTATCCTGACTTCCTAAATTAGGACATTGTAAGATGTAATATTCAGATTATTCCCTGTCTTTGTAGGATTCAGCGTTAATAAGGGAAACTTCATTTAGGAGTGAATGCCTCAATTCTGGTCACAATGGAACACATCTTTTGTAGTGATTTTCTCACTACTGTTCTTTGCCTATATTATATTACATATTGATGTGGGATTCCCCTCTGTATGCTGTGAACACCATCGGTTAATAAAGAATCTGCTTTGGGACTACTATAGCACAGAATAGGGCAAGGCAGGAATTCCAAGTAGATAGAAGAGGAGAGAGTAGGCAGAGTCAGTGAGAAGCCATGTGGCTGCAGCAAGAGACAGATGCTGCCAGACACAACACAGAACTTTACCTGTAGGCCACAACCATGTGGCAATACACAGATTAATAAATATAGGTGAATTTAAGATGTAATGTTGCGGGAGGTCCTCCCACTCCTCCAGCCTATCACCGCTGAGGTACCAGCCCACTGGGGCGTGGTTTCTCTCCCTTTAAAAAAGCGGCCACTTCCCTCTCCTCTCTCTCTTCACTTCCTGCTCCGCCTGCGACTAGACTCCTTTCCTGGTTGCGTAGAGGGCTGTTGCCTGGGACAGTGATCTGTAAGTTTTTTCCCCTTTAAATAAATACCACCCTAATAATCATAACCCCGAATTGGTGTGGCATTGTTTGTGACTTACGCCTTCATTTTGGCGCCCAACGTTTGGTTTTAGAACCTCTCCTTTCCCCACTCGCAGCCGCGAGTTCGGCTTGGCGGCCCCAAGTTCGGCTTGGCGGCTGCGGGCTTGGCGGGCTCTAGTTCGGCTTGGCGGGAGCCCTCCCCTTCCTCAGCCGCCAGCGGCCTTGGACTCCCCACGTGGATTTAAACTCCACAGGCCCGCATAGTCTCTGGCCGCGTGGTTTGCTCTTTTCTGAGTCATTTTTAAATCTCCCTTGCAAGTACAGCTCTTAAGTGGCACGAACCAGAGCACGTGGTTGCTGAAAGCTGCAACCCCTCAGGGTGACTCTGTCACGTGGAGGCATAAGCGGCTTCCAGATTGCTCTTCTCTACCCCTGGATTCTGGGTTTCTGGTTCCGTCTCAGGAATTGATTTAATTACATTTACTTTGTTGAGAAACTTGCATTTTCCAGTTTTTAACATCTACTAAGGCACTGAAACAGGACCATGTTTTCACCGCGACTCTGCAACAGCGCCACCTGCTGGATAATAGGTAATATTGCAGTTTTTGTTTCTAACGCAAATTTTACTGCTTTGTTTTCACTAATACAATGGATTAGTAAATTTATATTTACTAATACAATGAATTACATCATACAAGGTTTATATGATTATGGGGATACCTTAATTTGCTTGTTACTAGCCTTCAGTTTTCTTTTCCATATTCTATCATTAAGGAAGAATATGGCACTCCTAAGAATGATAGAATCTTTACGAACTAATAATGAACAACTAATTGACAGGATTAAAATTATTGAAAATCAGAGGTTATCTGAACAAGTGGATACTATGACAGACAAAATTGATTCCATATCCAAGGGTATTAGAAAGTTACCTGAAAGGGTTCAGGCTGTTGAATTTGACCTTCAGACTTTATCACAAAGTTTTGATAAGGTAACAGACAGAATGTACCTCCAAGATGGGAATCTACATGATATACAAGAAAAGTTTAAGGAGGAAATGTTATCTTTGAAGGAAAAAATTAAAGCTTTGGAATCACAGGTGCAGAATGGGGACCAAAAAATTGATACCTCAGTGAAATCACTGGAAATATATACAGGTCAGGAGATTCAGGATTTAAGAGAGACAATGATAAAAAGATTTGAAAAGATTGGGGAAATTATTGCAGCTGGTGAACAGAGTAAGGAGGCACAAGGACAGGATACAAGGCCTCCACCAGCTATTAGAACTGGCTTACCCAGGGTTCTAGCGACATACCCTATACTTAATTCTGAAAAAGCATCAACTTCTAAAGGCTCAAAGGGAGTCAGAGAAGCTAGATGGACGCCAATAGCAATGAATGATCTGAAAGAAATTAAGCAAGCTGTTGTTAATTTTGGCTTGCACAATGCATATGTAAAGGAAATGATAAGGACTTGGGCTTCTAATGCTAGAGCTACTCCCCATGATTTCCATCAGTTAGTGTCTGCAGTTTTAGATAATGGACCTTCCTTGATGTTTGGAATTTATTTCAGAGAAGAATCCAAACATATGGAACAGCAAGGAAGAGCAAAAGGTATTGAGGTTTCCCAAGATCAAATTCTTGGTGCAGGAGAATATGCTGATCCACAGGTCCAAGCTCTTTATGACGATGAAGTACTGTGTCTATGTCACCAAGCAGCTTTAAATGCTTGGAATAGGATACAAGATCCAGCAAAAAGGGTTGAATCATATACCAGAATTAGGCAGGGACAGAGAGAACCCTTTATTGACTTTTTGCAAAGATTAATTAAGGCTCTGGACATAGGGGTAACAGACCCAGAAGCTAGACGAATACTTCTTGAATCTCTAGCTTTTGAGAATGCAAACATAGAATGCAAAAAGATAATTGGGCCTTTAAAGTCTAGATCAGCACCTATGGATGAATGGATTCAGCATACGATGAATGTTGAGACGTTTAGCTATAATGATGAATCTTGGGTAGGAGAAGCGATTTCCAAAACAATGAGGAGACATCAAACTGCCAGGTGTTTTAATTGTGGTAAATTAGGACATTTGCAAAGGAATTGCAGGCAAATAATTTCTAGGAATATCTCTTCTGGGAATGACAAAAATAGGAGACCTCGGCCTTCAGGTATATGTAGGAGATGCGGTAAAGGCAGGCATTGGTCCAACGAATGTAGGTCAACAACAGACAGACGGGGCAATCCGATATCATCGGGAAACTCCTTGGGGGGCCTCTCGCAGGCCCCCAAGCCAACAGTGGCCCAGTCATTCCCAGTCACAGTGGAGAACGTGCCTCACCAAGAAAATTAAAAGCTCCAATTTCTGCTGTAAAAAGTAATACTGGTCTAAATGAAGAATTACGTGTGGAGGATGAGTCAAAAAACCCAATAGGACAGAGTAAACGTATATTTTGGCAGACTTCTATTAATGATCAAAGACCAAAGCTAAGAGTCTGTATAAATGGCACTTTTATTGAAGGCTTATTAGACACAGGTGCGGATGTAAGTATCATTACCCCAGAATCTTGGCATCCGAATTGGCCTCTTCAAGAGGTAGATGTTCAGTTCCTGGGAATTGGAACCCTATCTCGTGTAAAACAAAGCACAAGATGGGTTGAATGCATAGGGCCCGAAGGGCAAATAGGAAGACTAAGGCCATATATAGCCAATATTGCCATAAATTTATGGGGCCGTGACCTGCTACAGCAATGGAATACCCAGATTAACATTCCTGTATTTCCAGGAACTCATAATTCTGGAAAGGATATGATGAGGTATTATGGAAAAAGGTCACCAGCCATTCAGGCTGTACAAGAACATACAACAAATACCAAACCTTTAGAGGTACCAACAGCCCTACCTTTAAAATGGCTAACTGAGAAGCCAATATGGACCAAACAATGGCCTCTAGCTGAAGATAAACTACAGGCATTGGAACAGCTGGTGCAAGAGCAACTAGATGCTCACCATATTGAAGAATCAACCAGCCCTTGGAATTCTCCTGTGTTTGTTGTAAAAAAGAAATCTGGTAAATGGAGAATGGTGACAGATCTAAGAGCTGTCAACAAAGTAATTCAACCTATGGGCCCACTACAATCTGGAATTCCTTTGCCTTCTCTGTTACCAAAAGGATGGCCTCTTATAGTTATTGATTTGAAAGATTGTTTTTTCACTATACCGTTACAAGAAAAGGATAGAGAAAAATTTGCCTTCACAGTGCCTACTTATAATAATTCTCAGCCTAATAGGAGATATCAATGGACTGTCCTCCCACAGGGTATGCTCAATAGTCCTACACTGTGCCAATATTTTGTAAGTAAGCCATTGGAAATAATTCGTAAACAATTCCCCAAGTCCATCATTTATCATTACATGGATGACATCTTGTTATCTGATTCAAATAAAGATACTTTAGAAAGGATGTTTGAAGAAGTAAAGAAAGTCTTGCCTAGGTGGGGATTACAAATTGCCCCTGAAAAGATTCAAAGAGGAAATTCTATTAATTACCTAGGTTACAGAATAGGGTTAGAGAAAATTAAACCGCAAAAGGCACAAATTAGGAGAGACCGGTTAAAGACTCTTAATGACTTCCAAAGATTGTTAGGAGACATTTCCAGTCTACGACCAGCTGTTGGGATAACACCTGATCTAATAGTTCATTTAAACAAAACCTTAGATGGTGATAAAGATTTGAATAGTCCAAGAGAACTGACAGCTGAAGCAGAAAAGGAACTGACAATGATTGAGGAAAAATTACAGGAGGCACATGTGGATAGGGTGAACCCAAATCTTAGCTGCATCCTAGTCATATTGCCTTCCAGAATTTCTCCTACAGGGATTCTAATGCAGAGGGAAGATATTATTTTAGAGTGGATATTTATACCTAATAAACCAAGTAAAAAATTAAAAACTTATGTGGAAAAGGTCTCTGAATTAATTATAAAAGGTAAGCTGAGACTTCGTCAACTAGCAGGTATAGACCCAGCAGAAATTATAGTGCCTTTTACTACTGAAGAAATAAAAAAGTTATGGGAAGACAATGAACCGTGGCAAAGAGCTTGTGCTAACTTTTTGGGAGAAATTAATAGCAACTATCCCAAAAGTGATAGACTTAATCTCATAAAAAGAACTTCTTGGATTCTTCCTAGAATTGTACGTGATGCTCCAATAACTGGAGCCCGTACGTTCTATACTGATGCAAATAAATCAGGGAAAGCAGGTTACAAGTCAGATGAATTGAGTAAGGTGGAACAAAGCCCTTATAATTCTGTCCAGAAGGCAGAATTATATGCCATTCTTATGGTGCTAAGGGATTTTAAAGAACCTCTTAATGTAGTTACAGATTCACAATATGCAGAAAGAGTTATCTTGCATATTGAAACCGCTGAATTTATACCAGATGACACAGAGTTGACTTCATTGTTTATCCAGGTACAAGACATAATCAGGAACAGGCTTTGTCCGATGTACATAACACACATCCGGTCCCATACAGGTCTGCCTGGTCCTCTAGCCCAAGGCAATGCTGAGATTGATCAATTATTGATTGGAAGTGTGTTACAGGCCTCGGAATTTCATAAGAAGCATCATGTCAATAGTAAAGGCCTAAAGAAAGAATTTTCCATTACTTGGCAACAAGCTAAGGACATTATAAAGAGATGTCCTACTTGTTCTTTCTATAATCAAACACCGTTGCCTGCAGGGAGTAACCCAAAGGGTACTAAGAGAAATGAAATCTGGCAGATGGATGTGTTCCACTCTATGAAATTTGGTAAATTAAAATATGTACACCACACCATAGACACGTATTCAGGTTTTCAATGGGCTACTGCCCTGAGCTCAGAAAAGGCTGATTCAGTAATCACACATTTATTGGAAGTTATGGCCATCATGGGTATACCTGCGCAAATAAAGACAGATAATGGTCCAGCATATGTATCTAAGAAAATGAAACGCTTTTTTGATTATTATAATATAAAACACATTACAGGTATACCAAATAATCCTACAGGTCAGGCAGTTATAGAAAGATCAAATCGTACTATAAAGGATATGCTGAACAAACAGAAAGGGACTGAAAATACCCCCAGAAATAGATTACATAATGCTTTATTAACCTTGAATTTTCTTAACGCTAATGAGAAAGGAACGACAGCAGCAGAAAGACATTGGATAATGGAAAAGTCTGCTGAACTAAATCAACCGATTTATTTCAAAGATGTGCTGACCTCTCAGTGGAAGCCAGGAGATGTGCTACGTTGGGGAAGGGGTTTTGCTCTTGTTTCCACAGGAGAAGAAAATTGTGGATACCATCAAAATTAATAAAGTTTCGATTTGAAGAGGAGAAACCTCTTGGAAAGGAGAAATGACAACTCATCCACAACGATGATATTCATACAGGTGGTAAGAAAAACATATAGAATGGGGGCAGGGTTCTGTTCTTATCTCCACAGGAAAACACTCATCTTTGAGAAATTCAAGGGACCCTGGATGTTTGGATACTGACAGATGGAAAAATACCTGCCCAATAGGAAATATCAAGACAACTGAATCGGTTGTGTAAGTAATATTAAACCATATTTCTAAATTTATAAAGCTGGTTTTGAAGTTGGACTCTGGCTCAGTCCCTCTCCAATTCCAAGCCTGTTAGTAAGAGAAAAACCCAGAGTTTCTGGAGTTTCTGTCTCATGTCAAGAGCCATGATATGGGACAGAAAGAAATATGAGTTTAGAAAACATCTTTGCTTTTCTTCATATCTATCATACTTTTCATTGAATATATCTATCATGTCTTTCATTGAATATATATATATATATATATGTCTATATATGTCTATATGATTAATGTTTAAGTTTTTCATAATGAACAATGAGTTTTTCCTGAAGTGACATTTGAAGTTTCCAGGAAGAAGATGAGGCCCCATAACAACAACTCCGCCTGGTTGATATGACGTCATGATACTGATAGCGCTACTACAAGACCTGCTTTTGGTACCAGCTGCACAAGACAGTTCCAACTTGGTTAGCTGAAATGGTGCACATCTTATACAACATTTTGGCCAGACCTGCACAAAATACTCAGAGACTATTGGCAATTTTAAAAGACATTGATCTTGAAATTTAACCATCATTTCACTTTCACAGGATCCCCCAGAAAGAACGTCGCCCCCATGACAGCTGGAAGTAATTCTAGAGGACGACGTCCCCTTTCCCAATAAAACTTGCCCTTGGGTTTAGGGACATCATTTAGGGGTTGATTATAATTAGTATACGATTGAGGGTTGGGGGAGGAATTTTATACGCTCAGGGATCATTTTGAAAAAAAAAAAAAGAGGGATGATGGGATAATAGATTTGTAATTGTGAGTTACTGTTTTTAGACAAATACATTGGTATAGATTCTTGTATATTGATACAAAGTTAAATTATATTGACTATTGTACGCATGCATGTTTCTACCTCTGTTTAAAACTTTTTTTTATGTATTGACATATATTGTATTGATATATATATATATATTGTATATATTTACCATATTGCAGTGTACATTTCTACCTCTGATTAAGATACTTATATAATGATTGTGTATTGATATATATTTACCTACTGCAATGTTTATTCATACATTGTTTATATTTGGAGGTCATTGTCCTCATTTGTTTCACAGTCGTTTATTGTCTTAGTCTTTAAGTTAGATAGATATTGAGAATTATATAGACTAATAGTCATCTAAGTTTGTCATTTATAATAGACTAATCAGGTTCTTTAGATATATAGAGATTATACTCAGTATAGATAGATAATCTTCAACTTCTTCAAAGAGCTGTAGAAAATGGCCTTTAATCTAACTCAGAGTTTTGTGGTAGTGAGACACAATTGCTCCTGGCAACACCACTCTATTCCCGAGAGAATGTTGAGCACCAAAGACACTCCACCTGGAGCCTTTCTTTTTGGCAGAACTGGCCTTTGGGCAAAGAAATGCCCATACCTCAACGACTGACAAAGATACAGAACATGCATCAGTGGATAAAACAGGGCTGTCATATCCTGCCAAGACAGGGTAAGATAGTTTTGAAAAGTTGCTTGCCTTTGAAAATGGTATGTCAGTTATGTTAGGCCTTAGCCAAAGTTGGTTGCTTCAACGCTGCTAACGTGATTTTGGGTGATTGCCCAGGTAGCCAGTTGTCTCTGTGATTTGTTGCATGTTTTGGAAGTTGTTTTACTGAACTTCCTAATTACCCAGGTAACATTATTTCCCTTCTCAGATCTTTGATGGGGTTGAAGACTATATAAATGTAGTTACTTTCTCTCATGACTTGGCCAAGTTATTTATTATACAAGACCTAAGCTAGTTAGAATAGGATATTTGTACTTATTGTATATAATTTCATAGTAGGTTTAGAACTCTCTTATTTAAACAAAAGGGGGAGGTGTTGCGGGAGGTCCTCCCACTCCTCCAGCCTATCACCGCTGAGGTACCAGCCCACTGGGGCGTGGTTTCTCTCCCTTTAAAAAAGCGGCCACTTCCCTCTCCTCTCTCTCTTCACTTCCTGCTCCGCCTGCGACTAGACTCCTTTCCTGGTTGCGTAGAGGGCTGTTGCCTGGGACAGTGATCTGTAAGTTTTTTCCCCTTTAAATAAATACCACCCTAATAATCATAACCCCGAATTGGTGTGGCATTGTTTGTGACTTACGCCTTCAATGTAAGAACTAGCTAGAATTATGTTTAAGCTACTGGCCAAACAGTATTGCAAACAAGATAATTTCTGTATGGTTATTTCCACTCTGGGTAGCCGGGAATGAAAATACAGCCCCTGCTTACAACAAAATATGAAGTACTGTGTAGATAAATATCTAGTACTTTATGTTCAATAAAATAATTATATCAAACTTCATACTACATATGCCATATATTAATATATTTATTTTCAATCATCACAGTTGAAAGCACCACATGGCACTTCTTTACCTTTTTTGCTCTTTATAGCAGCAAAGTAGATAGAAGAGTGTTGTAGGCACCTACTTGTTTGTTCCCAGCTGCTCAGACCCTAAATAATCTCACAGAAACCATATTATCTGCAATACTGTTTGGCCAAAACTTTAAGCATATTTCTGGCTAATTCTTATCTTAACCCATTTCCATTAATCTGTGTATCACCATGTGGCTGTGGCTTACTTGGTAAAGTTCTAGCATCTATTTCCAGTGGGGCTACATTGTTTCTCACTGATTCCACCTTCTTTCTCCCAGCATTAATTTAGTTTTCCCCACCTAGCTAAGTTCTGACTTGTTATGGAACTTGCCTAAAGGTGAGACAATTCTTTGGGTTTCCTGCTTCATGAGAGAGTCTGGTAGGCATTCTGCAGAAAAAGAATGACTAACAAACTGCCAATATAGGTGGAACTGTCTTTGAAATTTTCTGCTTTCTGGAAAAGTCTGCCAGATACTATGGGCCTGCAAGCTGAAGATGAATGCCCATAACATTATACAAGAACTTTGGTAACTGTCCAGGCAGTGATATGTCTCTGTCAATTCTAAAGTTTGGGAAGTTGGTTACAATGTACTTTGTTTACTTAGGTAATATTATATTTTTCTGGAGTCTATGATGAAGTTGAAGAATATATACTTATAGTTTTCCTTAGTTATCATAAAGATAAATGAGATATAAATATTGTAACTGTAATTCTTGTTTTATACCTCTTTTCTTACATTTAATTTAACTATGTTAAAATTAAACCCTTCCTTTTCAATTAGAGAGGTGATGTGGGTTTTCCTTCTGTATGCTGTTAATACCATTGGTTAATAAAAAACTGCTTTGAGTGTATAGCAGAGCAGGTCAAAACAGAGCTAGGTGGGCAAAACTAAACTGAATGCTGGGAGAAAGAAGGCAGGGTCAAGAGAATCCATATTGCCCCACTGGAGATAGATACCGGAACTTTATCCAGTAAGCCACAGCCTCATGAAGATACACAGATTAATAATAGAGATGAGTTAAATTAATATGTAAGAGTTAGCCAATAAGAAGCTAGAGCTAATGAGCCAAGCAGTGATTTAATTAATACAGTTTCTCTGTGGTTATTTCAGGGATGAGCAACTAGGAACAAACAAGTGACCTACTACAACAGAATAGATCTTAAACGTCATTTATATTCAGTATCTGTTGACTGTGAAACTGAATTGTAAAAGCAGTTTATCAAGATAGTAAGTACCTTCTTTCTTTACTTCATTCATTTATCCAGACCTGATTTTCAGCAATATGGGAAATTTTCATCCTGAATTCCCATTTGTTTTTTCCTTAGCGTTACTTGGGTAGATAATTTCTAATCTTGTCCTTTGCATTTTTTATTTCCTCTGAGTTCAAAAAGCTCCTTTACACGGCTGTCAGTGGTATTTATCCATCCCCTTGCACTACAGACTCATCAGACAATTGGCAGCACTGTACAGAATCACTTAATATTAGTTAGAAACAAAGGCATAGCCAACATAAGCTATACTAGTGTAAAGAAAATTTAGTGGATCTGATTTGAGCCAAGTTTTGTTTTAATACCCCGAAACAGCCTCATGCAGTTTGCTGCTGATTTACTTTAATTTGTTCCTGGTCCCTTGGTGTGCAAGTGTTTAGGCTCTTTCTCTACTCAAACATCCTTAATTCAGAGGTACTCCTTGTCTATAACACATCTATAATACAATGACGATGAAAAAGGCTGCAGTAGAAGCACCTCAAAGTGGTTAATTGCAAACTAGCATCAGCCCTTTGTCCCCTTTTGCAGGGAGAAAAAAGCGAGTGGTGTGTGGTTCTCCGCAGGATGACTGTTACTTAATCAAGCTCCTTGCACAGAATACCTGTAAATCTTCCAAGATAATTTCAGTGTTCTTCTGAGGGAACCTGGGAATAGCTTTCACTTGCCAGCTGATGCTTAACCCTTTACATGCCAGCTATGTTAGGCAATTCAGAGTATCCACTGGCTAAGAGAAGTTGAAGCAGACAGAAGTTAGAAGGAGGCTTTCATCACAGATGCTGAGTCACCACTGTCAGAAACACTGTGAAGATTTGCAGATCACGGCAGCTGGTTAATGTCTCATTATTTGTTTCAGTGTTGTGTTTTCTTTCTCACTCTACTCTTTGTTTTTTTTCTATTTCATTTGCCTTTTTTACATAGTTGATAAAAATATATTTTGCTTCTAATATAAATGTGTTGAGTACAAACTCTGATGGTGAATTGAAAGTGAAGCCTATGTGGATCCCTCAGTTCCCTACCATTGGCTGTTTTGGTTTTTGTTTGTTTGTTTGTTTTTGTTTTTTCCAGAAAGACATTTTCTCCCAACAGGTCTTTTAAATTCTAATTTTACCTTATTTTAAAGAATTTAAACATATATAATATAAAATATGATGATATCCTTCCCACATTTTTCTCCTCTATCTTGCCCTGCATCTTCCCCGACACAACTTACTCTATGCATGGAATATCCTCAAAAAAGAACATTTTTTTCTTCCTCCAACAGCTGTTAAGTGCCAAAGCTCTTAAGGAGGGTGTGCAATTTGGACAGCACCTTTCCCATAAGTGCCAGAATTTTGACTGGCTTAATCTTGTGCAGCACTTGGGCAGGTAAACAAACATATTTTGAGTTTATGAATGGACTAGCATTGCCATATTCAGAAGATAGCATTTCATAACATTTCTTCCTATTTTCCAGCTCTTGCATGCTTCCTGCCTCCAGTTAAATGATGTTCCCCATGCCTTGGGGTTCAGAGTGTTGATTAAGACGTTCTAGTTTTGGCTAGATGTTTCAGTCTTTTATTCTCAGCACTTTGCTCAATTTACACCTTAGATTGACTATTGCTCACCCCCCAAAAATGTAGTTTCTCTAATCAAGGTTGCGAACTGTGCAGGTCTGTGGTTATAGGCATAAATGTTTAGAAGACATTTTGACAATATGACATTTATCAAGTCAAGAACAGCAGGTTCAGAGCCTTTTCTGCCTCTTTAAACTGCCTAAGAGTTATCAGAACCACTAATAAGCTATAGTTATAACTGGTCATTCCCTTCCCATGAAGCCCATTATGTGTTATATATCTGGATCACTCTGACAATGGGACGAGCACAGTCCTTCAGGGTGAAACTTGCCACTGCAGCTTGTCATTTTTGCTCTCCCAATCTGATCCTGCTCTGCTCACTCTTTTTCTTAAAATACTTGCTAGAGATGAATCTGTTTAATAATAAAACCTTCCTGGGTTCTCAAACTCTTCTATGAACATACCTTTGCTTTTATAATCTTTCAGGAACTTGACTGCTGCTTCCTATCTGCTTCATAGCTTTCTGATTTCTTTCCGATCTCAATTAGACCTGATATACTTGCTCATAAACAACACCACCTCCTGTTATCAATATCATTTTCTATGATATATACTATAACTTTTTTAATGAGACATGCACTTAATACAACCTCCTGGATTCTGAGACCTCATATTAGTTATTTTTGTCATTGCAGAAACAAAATATCTTACCAAAGCAACTTAGAAGTTGCAATATGTAATTTATCTCATGGCTTTGTGGTAAGAAGACAAGGTAGCTGAGGTGAGGTTCCATTTCTGATGGTGGATTCTGATGGATCCACCGAAGATCAATTAGCAGAAATGTCTGGACCAAGTCTTCACTACATCCTCAAAGCATTATTCCTTTCATGATCCTGCATCTGTCAGCTAAGACTCATCTTCAAAAGTTTTTATAGCATCTCCTGCCTGGGAACCAAGTCTTCAAACATGTAAACCTTTGAAGGGGAGACTTTATATTCCAATTCTGACTTCTGTACTTTTAGTTCTGTCTGCTACTCCAGATCATAGTCATCAAGGCAACCAGTAGAACTATTCATTGTAATCAAGGCTGAATCCAGTTTGAAATATCCAAGTCTCCTTTCCATTCTCTTATTCTTATTCATTCTCTAAGACCAACATTTTCTGTCAGGATTTCCATTCACATCTCCAGAATATAATTCAAGTTAGAGAGTACCCATTTCTGTAACTTCATATTTCTAGTCTTTCTCTACTGCCATTTCCATATCCCTCCTGACTTTCTAGAAAGTCCAGTCTTGCACTTTGTAAGTTTCTTTGTCCCTTTGCCAGGCTGAAGAAAGCTGCTCAACTATGCTGGCCAATTATAAAAGGCACTTGGAGGGTTCTAGCTACTCAGAAGGCTGAAACAGAATAAAATTACACATTTGAGAAAAACTGGGGAAATATACACTTCACACTAAATTTAATCAGACCAGTGAACAACTTCTTCTTCTTCTTCTTCTTCTTCTTCTTCTTCTTCTTCTTCTTCTTCTTCTTCTTCTTCTCCTCCTCCTCCTCCTCCTCCTCCTCCTCCTCCTCCTCCTCCTCCTCCTTCTTCTTCTTCTTCTTCTCTCCCCCCCTCCTCCTCCTCCTTCTTCTTCTTCCTTGTTTTTTGTTGAGACAGGGTTTATCTGTAGCTTTGGTGTTTGTCCTGGAACTAGTCTTGTAGACCAGGATGGCCTAGAACTCACAGAGATCTGTGTGCCTCTGTCTTCTGAGTGCTGGAATTAAAGGTGTGCACCACCACCACCTGGTCCAAATTTAATTTTCAAGTAATAAGTGTCCCTAAGGCAAGAATGTGTAGACAGAGTGGCAAATGATAATAACAGAGCTTCAAACTTAAATAAGATTATCCTGCAATGTATATAAAAAAATCTGATATCTGTTAGGTGTAATGTTACACATCCTTAATCCCAGACCTTGGGAGGTATGTTAGAAGTCAGCCTGTTTTACATAGAGAGTTCCAGGACAGTCGGCAGCCAGAAATAAGTAATAGAAAAACCCTGTCTCAAAAACAAAACAAAATCACAAGAAAGCTGATATCTATCACAATTCTGAAAGAGCTGTGGAATGATCTGGAGAGTAATGAACAAAGAAAAGAACCTACACAAAGTCAGGGTGAGGGATAGTAAGTTCATGCTTTTACCAGAAGACTAAAGAAGCTGTGTGTGTGTGTGTGTGTGTGTGTGTGTGTGTGTGTGTGTGTGGAAAGGGGGGGTATTGATTTAAGAATGAGGGAGCACTGGCTAGCAAAATGAACCCTGTCAAGGCTAGTAAGCGGGTTTAAGGGTTTCGATTTGATTCTAGTGAAAAGAGAAGAAATTCAGAAAACAGAAGAACATATGATTTAAATAAATTTCTCACTCATCACTTTGCTGTGCAGAATTTCATCTGTGGTAAAGAGAAAAAGAAGCAGAATGATAAATTATAAGACTTTTGCAATATTTCAGGTGAAAGAATCTGATGTACTAGAGCATATTTGAAGTGATGGGCTGGTTCTTATAATCTAGCAATAATTGTGGTCCTCTCTTATCCTATCTTGTTGATGCAAACAATCCAATTTAGCAGTTGCCATGAGCATATGTACTACCTCAGGACTAGGAACTGAGAATCACAAGATTCTTGTTTCCCCTCTCCTCTCCTTAATTCATATCCAGCTCTTCTTCCTACCTCACGGCCCTGATATCCTCCAGAGACATCAGACTTAACATAAGACACAGGACCACCGGCCTCTTATGTTTCATGAGCAGCTACACAAACAAATTAGACCTAGCAATCATACTGTCTTTGTTACTTGTACCTTTGTTCTGATAAAATACTCTAAAAATGCAATTTAAGCAGTAAAGGTTTATTTGGCTCACAATTCTGGGTACAGTTCACCACGGCAGGGAAGCCAACACAGTAGGAACTGGATGCAGACTCACATCAACAGTCAGGAAATAAAGAATGATAAATTCTCATGCTAAGCTAGCTTTTTCCTTCTTACATGGGACAGGACCCAAATATAAGAATGGTGCACCCCTTCTAGGTCAGACTTATTACATCTATTAATCTAATCAAGAAAATCTTATAGAAATGGCCTGAGGCTACTCTACTTAAGATAATCCCCCTCATTCATGCACAGAGGCTTGTGTTCTATATGATTCTAGACCTAATCAACTCATTATTATTATTAACCATCATACATACCTGCTTATTGCTTCATAACATGGTGAAATTCGTGGTTCTAAGCTGACTCTATATGACAATCATTCCATCAAGTTGCTCAGAACAATGTGTCATGTTATATTATATTAGATTCACACATTATATTCTACACAGAGAACTCCTCATTCTTCAAAGTACCTATATATAATAAACCCTACTACTTTTAGTTTCAAGAAATGTTTCAAATATATGTGATAAACTGAATGCTTTGCGACCCAAGTGATTTCTACAATAAATTCCCGGGTCCCTTGCTTGCTCACTTTAACAGGCCTCTGTTTTATTAAAATCAACTGGGCTCTGCTCTGAGACAACTCATAGTGATATTTCTTTTAAGGATGTGAATCAGATTCTGCTACTCCCTCCCCCAAAATGCACAATATTTTTTTTACATTACACTTTGACAAAATTTCAACCTGGCCAAATGTTATAAAGATTTGCAATTCTCAAATAATCTAAGTTCTTTCCGATTTCTAACACTTTGCACATCCTGGAATACACTAGCTCACATATTATACACATATTATATCTTGACTTCTTATGCTCAGAATAGTATTCAGGAAGGAACTTTCCCAAAACTTCTCACTGCAACCGTAAACTTCAACACTATTTCATTAGTTTCTATAGAGCACTTACCCCAAAGCAACACAAAGAATATAAATTGAAACCTCCAAATGTGTGTACTAAAATACATGACTCTTCCTTTTAAATTGTTCATCTGTCAAAATAGCATAATTCTTACTAAAACATTAATAACTTATTCTGGAATTGTATTCGTCACATGAAAAACATTCAAGAAAGCATAGCTAGTAAATGCATACTGAAAGAACAGTGTACCCTGTGATGTTATTGAGTCATTACTGGTTGAAAATGCTGAAACAGCATTTGAATCCAGCCCTTTATGATTCTAACTTTCTAATGTCCAGTCTTTGTATCACATGCTATGTGCTACGTTTACTTTTCTTGTGAACTTATCTCATTGGTTTGAAATGACGTCATGGAGTTTAGCAATGTTTTGTTCATCTTGGCATATTCTCATTACCTAGTTACTGGAACTAGTATCTTAAATATTTTTAGTTACTGATATAATTGGATTACCAGCATACTTGTTTGTATTTATGACACGCCATCTAGCTTATCATGGTGTTTGCAATTGTATTTTAAAATTCATAGTAGGGTACTACTTTGCCCCAAGCTAAGCTTAGGAGAGGGCCATGGCAAATAGTTAATATCCCCATTGGCAGGTAGGAAACAACAAGAGTGTTGAAATAACTGTCCCAAGGTTACCCAATAAATCATTGCCAGTGCTCGAATCAGATCCCATAACTCATTTTTGTTTAGGAAAGCACCTTTTCCCCTGGTTCCTAGACACACAGGGAGAACACCATGTCTCATGATCATTTTCATTGGTGAGTTTAGACTAGACAAGGTCTAAATCAACTTAATAATAGAGACTTTTTTATAACATTTTGGAGATTTTTTGAAATACAGCTAAGGATCATTAAATGTTACAGATAGGTTTAAGCTGAGATTAGTTTATTGATCATTAATCAGTTAGTGAGCTTTTTAATAATTAATTGGAAAAAATGTTGCTAGCGTTTTTTGTACTTTCAGAGTTTATTGTACTTACAATGAGAGATGTCTATAATCTATTGTGAAAATATAAAAAGTTATGTCAGCATGTGTATAATTGTACTCCCTTGCATTGATATTGCTTATACAAAAATAAATTATAACAAAAATTTATTTACACAAAGTCAGAATCTTCCTTTCACAAGCTGCAATTAGTCTCTGCTCCCAAGGTAAAATAAGATACCTATGAAAAGTCATGAGCATAATTGATATTAGTCTAATGATGATTGCTAGAATATTATCTACATTGAATTTTGACTTACCAAAGTCAGTTACCACTGCTTCATTTTGAAAGACTTAATTTGCATATTTTAATTTTTCAATTATATTATTTTAATTATGCCAGACAAGTCGTACGACAGCCAACTTTTATAATCTAGTTGCTAATTTTGCTCAAATAACTTCTATGGTGATCAGAATTACTATTTAGCAACTAAAATCAGCATATATTTTTGTGTAAAGGAAAATTGTAGTGAACTTTCAATTTATAATAAAACCCAACCCTTTTGCTGTAGCTCAACATACCTTGTGTGATCTGGGATCTATGATGCTCAGCTCCAGACCCCATGTGTTTTGTGCTTTTTACTGAGCTTCAGTCTTGCTGGATATGTTTGCATGAGGTCCGCTTCTCCAGACTTTGCTTTTGCCTGTTTTGTGGTTCAGGTCTTTGTAACTGAATAGTCGTAGAATTCTTTATGAGGCTCCTCTCTTTCGCTTTACTGTCCCTTTTTGTTACAGGCAGCATTTGTACTGTTTCCATCTTGTTCCACACGCCTTCTTTCACCACCTTGAAAACACACGACTGAAAAAAAATTACCTTGAAGATTTTGTTGTCTAAAATCCAGAGCTCAGGTAAATGGTGGACTAACATTAGGTGCTAATTTAATATTTGGTATGGATGAGCAAAAGCCATCTTTCCTGGTATTGCTGTGTTTAATAAAAGAAACAAATTTCAATACTAGAAGCTCCCAAGAATGGTCCCTCCATTCTTGACAGGGAATTTATTCTTTTTTACTGTTATTTTCAAGGATGTCTGTTTACACTAACTTACTCAGAGACTTCTTTCATAATTAAGTATGCACAAGTGTGTAATCAATGGTAACATTAACACTGACACTCTGTCTTCTTCTAGTTTGATTTAAATTATATTGAAATAAGCCAATATACATTAAATTATATAAGGGTGGGATTGTAATCAATAGTATGACTATGTATATTAAATGCATCTTTTAAGAACTAGAGAAAGTTAGAATATTTACTACATCAGATTTTCTTTGAAGTCTAGTTATACTTCAGGAATTGTTAATCCAGCACTCAAAGTAATATTGGTAGCCACATGGCATGTGACAGTTCAGCCTTACAATGTCCTTATTCCATTATGAATACATTTTCATAACAAGGGATGAACCATATCATCATAAAAATTATAAAAGGGACATTTTCTTTCAATTACCGCAATTTTGTAACAAAAAACAACGAATAATAAAAAAGAATAACTTAAGCTTATCCAATAATTCAAAGATTTTTCTAAAAATTAGACTCTATTTTAATCAGGCTTAAGATATTTTTTAAGTTTTTAACTCATGGTTCATAGATGCTAATCACATTATATATTACTAAATATGCCTGGCTCTGTTATGTACCTATTTAAAAACTAAAATATTGGGTAGTTTTTTTTAATTCCATATAATATTTAGAATAAGTTTTATCTGAATTTTAAAAGATTCTTTCAATCACATTTTCCAAGCTTAAAAGAAACATCTCTAGAGGTTCTATTTCTGAAAATACATCAAGGGAAGATTACATTATAAAATGTAATAGGAAGGTTGATGCTGCATCAAGAATGGTATATTACCCTAGATTTATGTTCACAGAAACAGAGCAAACCAGCCCAGTCCAGGGGAAGTTGTTTGTATTCTGCCCATTTTACCCGTGACTTACGATAAAGCAGAAGTTTTCATGGGTCTTACCAGGAATACCAGCCTTATCAAGAAAACCCTTAACCATACCTCTTCTGGCTGCGTATCAATCTGGTTAGAGGAGAACCTGTGTGTGAACCACAGCACTTCATATCTGAAGAAGCCCTTGAGCAGTAAAACTGCAATGCAGGATGAAGTCCGTTGACCATAGACTGGGGGAAATCTGTCAGATCGCTTTCCTGATAAGGACTTGAAAAGGACTTGTCAGTTGACCAGAAAAAAAATCATGCTCACTACAGAGAGGTTTCCCATCTTCCCTGTAATTTCTGCTTGCTGGGATAATTGTTCAAGACTTGTGATTTAATCAGGGCTTCTAACATCAGTTTAATTTTGCATTACTGGGCTGTGAACTACCCTTTCATATCTTCTCTATACTTACAATTTTAGCCACAGAAAATCAAAATATAATGTATGTGAAAATATAGATTCTGGAGAAAATTTTAAAAATTCTTTTCTTTAGCATCTATGGTGGTAAAGTAAAAATTATTTCATGACATACAAAAGTCACAGAAAAGATCTGAATCCATTTCTACATCACCACCGCAGTGTAGAGGACTATATAATGAAACGATCAGAGTTCAATCTCATTTGTGTTTTGGATGGAACATTGCCTCTAGTCAAAAGGCAGATTATGTATTCTTGTACTTGTCACTTCAAAAATGAATGCAAATAAAGAAACATGAACTCATGAGCATAATTGTGATATCTCAGGTGCATATGGACTCTAAAATAATCTTTCCAGTTTCAGCATATTATTTCCATCTAGTATAAAAGAGCCACAACATATTTTATATTTATTCCATGAAGACCAAAGAACTCCCTGCTACAAACAAAGAATTAAAATATCATGTTTATAACATTAGATATCAAGGAACTTGATTGGCATCTAAGTAAATACATTTGCAAGTCAGATGAAAAAATTAACTGTGACTGACAGGAATTTTATTTAAAATTTAATACATCCATTAACAAAGTAACATTTATAATATTGGGTTTGCATTGGATTGGGAGGATCAACATAGTAAAAATGGCAATTCTACCAAAAGCAATCTATAAATTCAATGCAATCCCCATCAAAATCCCATCAAAATTCTTCACAGATCTGGAGAAGACATAATCAACTTTATATGGAAAAACAAAAAAACCCAAAATAGCCAAAAGAATCTTATACAATAAAGGAACTTCTAGACCCTTACCATCCCTGACTTTAAACTCTATTACAGAGCTACAGTATTGAAAACAGCTTGATATGGGCATAAAAACAGAGAAGTCAACCAATGGAATCGAATAGAAGACCCTGACTTTAACCCACAAACCTATGAACACATGATTTTCGATAAAGGAGCTAAAAGTATACAATGGGAAAAAGAGAGCAAATTCAACAACTTGTGCTGGCAAAACTGGATGTCAATCTGTAGAAGAATGAAAATAGACCCATACCTATCACCATGCACAAAACTCAAGTCCAAATGGATTAAAGACCTCAATATCAGTCCGAACACACTGAACCTGATAGAAGAGAAAGAAGGAAGTACTCTACAACACATGGGCACAGGAGACCCCTTCCTATGTATAACCCCAGCAGCACAGACACTAAGGACATCATTGAATAAATGGAACCTCCTCAGACTGAGAAGCTTCTGTAAAGCAAAAGACACTGTCACTAAGACAAAAAGGCAACACACTGACTGGGAGAAGATCTTCACCAACCCCGCAAATGACAAAGGTCTGATCTCCAAAATATATAAAGAACTCAAGAAACTAGACCGTAAAAGGCTAATCAACCCAATTATAAAATGGGGCACTGAGCTGAACAGAGAATTCTCAACAGAAGAAGTTCAAATGGCCAAAAGACACTTAAGGTCATGCTCAACTTCCTTAGCGATCAGGGAAATGCAAATCAAGACAAATTTAAGATACCATCTTACACCTGTCAGAATGGCTAAAATAAAAAACACCAATGATAGCCTATACTGGAGAGGTTGTGGAGAAAGGGGTACACTCATCCATTGCTGGTGGGAATGCAAACTTGTGCAAAAACTTTGGAATGCAGTGTGGCGGTTTCACAGGAAATTCGGGATCAACATACCCCTGGACCCCGCAATACCACTCTTGGGAATATACCCAAGAGAGGCCCTATCATACAGCAAAAGTATTTGCTCAACTATGTTCATAGCAGCGTTGTTTGTAATAGCCAGAACCTGGAAACAACCTAGATGCCCTTCAATGGAAGAATGGATGAAGAAAATATGGAATATAGACATATTAGAGTACTACTCAGCAGTGAAAAACAAAGACTTCTTGAATTTTGCATACAAATGGATGGAAATAGAAAACACTATCCTGAGTTAGGTAAGCCAGACCCAAAAAGAGGAACATGGGATGGTTTCACTCATATTTGGTTTCTAGCCATAAATAAAGGACATTGAACCTGTAATTTGTGATCTTAGAGAAGCTAAATAAGAAGGTGAACCCAAAGAAAAACATATAGGCATCCTCCTGAATATTAACCTTCATCAGGCAATGAAAGGAGACTGAGAGAGAGACCCACATTGGAGCACCAGACTGAAATCTCAAGTTCCAAGTCAGGAGCAGGAGAAAGAGCACGAGCAAGGAACTCAGGACAGCGAGGGGTGCACCCACACACTGAGACAATGGGGATGTTCTATTGGGAACTCACCAAGGCCAGCTTGCCTGGATCTGAAAAAGCATTGGATAAAACCAGACTTGCTGAACATAGTGGACAATGAGGACTACTGAAAACTCAAGAACAATGGCAATGGGTTTTTGATCCTACTGCACCTACTGGCTTTGGGGGAGCCTAGGCAGTTTGGATGCTCACCTTACTAAACCTGGATGGAGGTGGGTGGTCCTTGGACTTCCCACAGGGCAGGGAACCCTGATTGCTCTTTGAGCTGATGAGGGAGGGGGACTTGGACTTGGACGGGGAGGGGGAGGGAAATGGGAGGTGGTGGCGGGGAGGAGGCAGAAATCTTTAATAAATAATTAATAAATAAAAAACAAAAAACAATATATTTTGGAGATCAGACCTTTGTCTGTTGCGGGGTTGGTGAAGATCTTCTCCCAGTCAGTAGGTTGCCTTTGTGTCTTAGTGACCATGTCCTTTGCTTTACAGAAGCTTCTCAGTTTAAGTAGGTCCCATTTATTCAATGTTGCCCTTAATGTCTGTGCTTCTGGGGTCATACATAGGAAGCGATCTCCTGTGCCCATCTGTTGTAGGGTATTTCACACTTTCTCTTCTATCAGGTTCAGTGTGTTCGGGCTGATATTGAGGTCTTTAATCCATTTGGACTTGAGTTTTGTGCACGGTGAGAGATATGGGTCTATTTTCATTCTTCTACAGGTTGACATCCAGTTGTGCCAGCACCATTTGTTGAAGATGCTTTCTTTCTTCCATTGTATACTTTTAGCTCCTTTATCGAAAATGAGGTGTTCATAGGTTTGTGGGATAAAATCCGGGTCTTCTATATGATTCCATTGGTCGACTTCTCCCTTTTTATGCCAGTACCACATTGTTTTCATTACTGTAGCTCTGTTATAGAGTTTGAAGTCAGGGATGGTAATGCCTCCAGAAGATCCTTTATTGTATAGGATTGTTTTGGCTATCCTGGGTTTTTTTTTTCCATATAAAGTTGATTATTGTCTTCTCCAGATCTGTGAAGAATTTTGATGGGATCTTGATGGGGATTGCATTGAATCTATAAATTGCCTTTGGTAGAATTGCCATTTTTACTATGTTGATCCTCCCAATCCTAGAGCAAGGGTGGTCCATCCATTTTCTGGTATACTCCTCAGTTTCTTTCTTCAATGCCTTAAAGTTCTTGTCAAATAGATCTTTCACTTCCTTGGTTAGATTTACCCCAAGATATTTTATGCTGTTTGTGGCTATCGTGAATGGTGAAGCTTCTCTGATTTCCCTCTCTGCTTCCATATCCTTTGTGTATAAGAGGGCGACTGATTTTTTGGAGTTGATCTTGTATCCTGCCACATTACTGAAGCTGTTTATCAGCTGTATTAGTTTTTTGGTGGAGTTTTGGGGGTTGCTTATGTACACTATCATATCATCTGCAAATAACAAAAGTTTAACTTCTTCCTTTCCAATTCGAATCCCCTTGATCTCATTATGTTGTCTTATTGCTATTGCTAGAACTTCTAGCACTATATTGAAGAGGTATGGCGAGAGTGGACAGCCTTGCCGTGTTCCTGAGTTAAGTGGGATGGCTTTGAGTTTCTCTCCGTTTAATTTGATGTTAGCTGTCGGCTTGCTGTATATAGCTTTTATTATATTTAGGTATGACCCTTGTATCCCTAATCTCTCCAAGACTTTTAACATAAATGGATGTTGAATTTTGTCAAATGCTTTTTCAGACTTTAAAATGCTAATTAACCCAATTAAAAAATGGGGCACTGAACTGAACAGAGAATTCTCA
The DNA here is from genome assembly GCF_018167655.1 of Microtus oregoni. NCBI lineage: Eukaryota > Metazoa > Chordata > Mammalia > Rodentia > Cricetidae > Microtus > Microtus oregoni. The sequence goes on from NW_024543072.1 coordinate 16,548,529, forward strand.
ACAGAAGAAGTTCAAATGGCCAAAAGACACTTAAGGTCGTGCTCAACTTCTTTAGCAATCAGGGAAATGCAAATCAAAACAACTTTGAGATATCATCTTACACCTGTCAGAATGGCTAAAGTCAAAAACACCAAGGATAACCTTTGCTGGAGAGGCTGTGGAGGAACGGGTACCCTCATCCATTGCTGGTGGGAATGCAATCTTGGGCAACCACTGTGGAAGTCAGTGTTTCGGTTTCTCAGGAAATTCGGGATCAACTTACCCCTGGACCCAGCAATACCACTCTTGGGAATATACCCAAGAGATGCTCTATCAAATGACAAAAGCATTTGTTCAACTATGTTCATAGCAGTATTATTTGTAATAGCCAGAACCTGGAAACAACCTAGATGCCCTTCAATGGAAGAATGGATGAAGAAAGTATGGAATATATACACGCTAGAGTACTACGCTGCGGTAAAAAACAATGACTTCTCGAATTTTGCATGCAAATGGATGGAAATAGAAAACACTATCCTGAGTGAGGTGTCCCAGACCCAAAAAGATGAATATGGGATGTACTCACTCATAATTGGTTTCTAGCCATATAAAAGGACCACGGAGTCTACAATAGGTGAACCTAAAGAAGCTAAGAAGGTGAACCCAAGGAAAAACATATAGTTATCCTCTTGGCTAAGGGAAGTAGACCAAATTTCCAGGGAGAGAATGGGATCTTGGGGGTGTGGTGGGGTGGGATGGGGGTAAGGGGAGATGGGGAGAGAAAAGGTAGAAGGGAAGGAGGGGGGGACCTGGGGAAACAGGAGAATTGGGATAAAAGAAAGGTGGATAGGGGAGCACGGAACCACAATTCTTAGTTAAGGGAGCCACTTTAGGGTGGGCAAGAGACTTGACCCTAGAGGGGCTCCCTAGTGCCCAAGATGAGTTTCCCAGTTAGTTCCTTGGGCAGCTGAGGATTGGGAACCTGAAATGACCCTATCCTAGAGCTATACTGACGAATATCTTGCATATCATCATAGAATCTTCATCTGGTGATGGATAGAGATAGAGACAGAGACCCACACAGGAGCACTGGGCTGAGCTCCCATGGTCCCAAGGAGGAGCAGAAGGAGGGAGAACATAAGCAAAGAATTCGGGACCACGAGGCGTGCATCCACCCACTGAGACAATGGAGCTGATCTACGGGGAGCTCACCAAGGCCAGCTGGACTGTTACTGAAAAAGCATGGGATAAAACCGGACTCTCTGAACATGGTGAACAATGAGGGCTGTTGAGACACCAAGGACAATGGCACGGGGTTTTGAACCTACGTAATGTGCTGGCTTTGTGGGAGCCCAGCCAGTTTGGATGTTCACCTTCCTAGATATGGACGGAAGTGGGAGGTCCTAGGTCTTACCACATGGCAGAAAACCCTGACTGCTCTTTGGACTGGAGAGGGAGGGGGAAAGGAGTGGGGGGAGGGGGAGAAGGGTGGGAGGAGGGGGAGGGAAATGGGAGGCTGGGAGGAGGTGGAAACTTGTTTTTTTATTTTCTCCTTTTCTCAATAAAAAAAAAATATTTAAAAAAAATAATAATCTGTTATCCTGTTAGCAGTCTCTTTGAGTGGAAACATGGCATAGAAACACCTGGATGCAGTGTATCTTATCTGCAAGTGAAAAATGTTGCCTAAGAACACAGAGGGTTGAAATAGAGGTCTCATGACATAGTCTATTGTTTCAAGCTTGTTCAGTAAAATCTATGCTCAGACAGCTACCTTGAGTGAACACTATGCCAACCCACTCTCTTCCTCATTTTGAGTTCATATTATTTTCTATGTGTATTTTTTCTGGTAAATTCATGGCAACTGCATGTCACTTTATTTCTATAAAATGTGTAAGACAAGACTATGTTCATTTTACTCTATATTCAACAATCAGCACAATTTAGCAGGTCTCCTTACCATACAACTAGGAAATATGAATTCTAGACAACTTTTTATTCATTGCTCAAACTTGTGGTTGACATTCAACTTACCTGGCCTTGGTAAATCATTTCTTTGAAATCATCTCAAATGCATTGTCTCTTGATGCACGATTAACAAAAACTCAGAGAGAGAAATGGGTTTCAACCTGAAGGTCAGAAAAGCAAAACAGACAGCCACTGGCTGTTACCTCTACCTTATTCTGAAATGACGATCCTGCCTCCAAAAAACTCAGAATGTGACTGTGCCTGAGAGCTGTTTCCTCCCCTTTTATGATCCTCTCAATGCCTGGGATTATTGGCATGCACCACTAACGCCTGGTTTCTATGGCAAGCTAGTATGACTACTGGGATTAAAGGTGTGTGTCATTGTTGCCTGATCTGTAAGGCTGACCAGTGGGGTTGTTTCAGTCTCTGGTCTTTAGCGAAGGTTTATTTATTATAATACAAATGAAATGCCACTACAGTGTCTCCTCTCCCATGACCTGGGCTTGTTTTCCTTTAAGTCACTTGAATTCTTCATATTCATTAGATATTCACTATGGTGTTCTGAGTAAAACCTTTATAGCATACCCCCCTTTGTAGTTTCTGGTGATCATGTTATCAAAATCTGCTTTCTGAGATCTCTATGACCGTGTAGGAAAGTCTAGGCTGGGATTGTGTTTTGCTTCCTTGGACTCTTCTAGTTAGATAAAACATGACACTACAATAAGTACTACAGTTGATGTCACAAAACAAAGACGGTTCGGGGAAAGGCTGTTGGGGTAAGGTAAACAGTAAAAGAGACAGAACTGACCCTATAACATGAGGATCCTTTTTTTTCTACACTGAAAAACAAAGGACTTCACAGTTTTTAAAGAAAAAATATTTCTCCATTTTGATTAATGTTATTATTGTGTTTATTTTTTAACAGAATCATAATCATTACTCTAAATATATTCCCTTACATTTTTTTTTTGCCAAAAAAGTGTAGTATTTGCCAACACCACATCAATCCAAAACAAACTTCAGATAACTGCCAAAAGGAATTTCTAAATCCTAAATCCTAAACTAACATGGTTATTTCTTTGGTTATGTCTGCCTGTAAAGCTATAAATATAGATTCAAGCATATGGTAGGTTTTGCAGGATTGCTTCTTGCATTTTAGATGCTCTCACTGTATTTTCCAGAATTTATTGTATATGTTTTTGTTTTAATTGAGCACCTATTGAAGGCTTGCCATTCTTAGCACGTACACCACTGCTGATTCTCATATCCCTGAACTTGCTGCTTCTGCTTGAAAGACTGTCTCATAGTTCAAGAAGGGTCTACTCTTGGCTTTATAGGAGACACCTTCCTAATGCTGTGTCTACTTCATTATTCCTTATCCTTTCCACATTAGATCTTATGTGTTTAATGGGTAATCTTAGGGGCATTGTACTTTCCAATTAGATTGTAATCTGTTTGTGACACAGTTATCTCTAAATTTGGTCAAATTTTTATAATGCTGCATATTACAATAGTAATAACAAGAAAAAACTATAAAACAAAAAAAGTTCGTAAGGTAATTTTATTTTGAAAACAGGCTATATTTGTTGTTACTAAAGAAAAAATTCAAGAATAAAAAAGTGAAAAATTAAAGACAAATGATCTTTATTAAGAAAATAATGATATTGCTGTGCTATCAAATCAATATATTTTCCAATTTGCTTGCTTTTTGCAAACAATGAATTATTTTTGGCATTAATACTTGAAAATTTGTTCGTTCATTTTTCCTATCTATCCAAAGCTAAAGTGGTGCTGTTTTCTCAGTTTTATAGTGATTTTCTCCTAGATATCAGAGTAGTTAGAACACAAAGGTCCAAAGAAAGGTTAATGGATAGTGTCAACTGAACACAGTCTTCAGAACCCTCTGTATCTTAGTGAGAAGATAAGCTATGATATTCTCGTTTTCCTTCTGTGTAAAATCTACTAGTATTCTTAACCCTTTGTGTAATAATAATTGGATCTCATTACTAATCAGAATGTCAACTGCCACAGATGATTAAAAACGACATCTGATACATTTCACTGATGAGAAATTTTCACAAAGGGCCAAGTACAACAGCTGAGAAACATTTTAAAATGATTTAAGTTATATTTTCAATATATTCTGATGTTAATTTCCCAAACAAGGAAGACCCCAATCTTTCTACCCTCATTATACAATAAGAGAAATCAGTAGGTCTTTGAACACATATTCAAAAGAAATGTGACCAGAGTCATTCATGACTCTTTCAAGAATTATAGGAGGGAGTCATTATGATTGCAATTTCTTTTATTTTCAATTGACATATCAATCACATATATCAATAAAGTTTTGTGTGAATTTCAACAAATGCAAATAGCATACACCTACTACATCAAGCCTTCCTTCACCCATACAATCCAGATGAGCATTGAAACCATATAAATTCACAAATCCACTTCCTTTTTTAAAAAAAATAAAGTATGTATACTTCTAGTATAATAAACAGGGTAGTAAGAAGCCTTGATTTTACATGTGGTTCAGAATTGGCTCTTTATAAGAGAATGGTTGTTTAAATAACAGACATAAGATTATTTTAGGGGCTAGATGTGAACAGAACATTAATTGTGTAAGGAGTACTAAAAATATTTTTTTCTAGTTTTAATTTTTTAAAAAAGAAAAACTATTTTTTTTTCATTATACGTACCAATCTAAGTTCCTACTCCCTTCCCTTTTCCCTTTTCTTCTGCTTATCCCCCACCTCACTCCACATCAGATCCTGTTGGCCAAACTCAGCTAGCAGTTAGAGACAGGATAAACTATAAAGCTGTCTATTAAAATGCATCTCCTAAAATTTACTATGAAGTAGTTATCAGAAAATGAGTCCAGGAGAGAACACAAAGGGATGAATTTTGGAAATATTTTCTATTTCTCCTCTTAGGATGCCCTGAATACTTTTGGCAAAAATATAGTTTTTTTGTTTTTTTTTAAATTTATTTATTTATTAAGGATTTCTGCCTCCTCCCTGCAACCGCTTGCCATTTCCCTCCCCCTCCCCCGATCAAGTCCCCCTCCCTCATCTGCTCTAAGAGCAATCAGGGTTCCCTGACCTGTGGGAAGTCCAAGGACCACCCACCTCCATCCAGGTCTCCTAAGGTGAGCATCCAAACTGCCTAGGCTCCCCCAAAGCCAGTACGTGCAGTAGGATCAAAAACCAACTGCAATTGTTCTTGAGTTCTCAGTATTCCTCATTATCCGCTATGTTCAGCTAGTCCGGATTTTTCCCATGCTTTTTCAGACCTAGGCTAGCTGGCCTTGGTGAGTTCCCGATAGAACATCCCCATTGTCTCAGTGTGTGGGTGCACCCCTCATGGTCCTGAGTTCTTTGCTCGTGCTCCGTCTCCTTCTGCTCCTGATTTGGACCTTGAGATTTCTGTCTGGTGCTGCCATGTGGATCTCTGTCTCTGTCTCCTTTCATCGCCTGATGAAGGTTAATATTCATGAGGATGCCTATGTGTTTGTCTTTGGATTCACCTTCTTATTTAGCTTATTTAGGAACATGAATTATAAGCTCAATGTCCTTTATTTATGGCTAGAAACCAAATATGAGTGAAAACATCCCATGTTCCTCTTTTTGGGTCTACCTCACTCAGGATAGTGTTTTCTATTTCCATCCATTTGTATGCAAAATTAAAGAAGTCCTTGTTTTTTACTGCTGAGTAATACTCTAATATGTATATATTCCATACTTTCTTCATCCATTCTTCCGTTGAAGGGCATCTAGGTTGTTTCCAGGTTCTGGCTATTACAAACAATGCTGCCATGAACATAGTTGAGCATATACTTTTGTTGTATGATAGGGCATCTCTTGGGTATATTCCCAAGAGTGGTATTGCTGGATCCAGGGGTAGGTTGATCCCGAATTTCCTGTGAAACCGCCACACTGCTTTCCAGAGTGGTTGCATAAGTTTGCATTCCCACCAGCAATGGGTGAGTGTACCCCTTTCTCCACAACCTCTCCAGCAAAGGCTATCATTGGTGTTTTTGATTTTAGCCATTCTGACAGGTGTAAGATGGTATCTTAAATTTGTCTTGATTTGCATTTCCCTGATTGCTAAGGAAGTTGAGCATGACCTTAAGTGTCTTTTGGCCATTTGAACTTCTTCTGTTGAGAATTCTCTGTTCAGCTCAGTGCCCCATTTTATAATTGGGTTGATTAGCCTTTTAAGGTCTAGTTTCTTGAGTTCTTTATATATTTTGGAGATCAGACCTTTGTCAGTTGCGGGGTTGGTGAAAAAAATAGTTTTTATTTTGCTTAAAATATTTTTCTATTTTGTTTTTTGTTTGTTTGTTTGTTTGTTTGTTTTGAGACAAGGTTTCTCTGTAGCTTTGCTGCCTGTCCCAGAACTAGCTCTTGTAGACCAGGCTGGCCTCTAACTCACAGAGATCCACCTGCCTCTTTAAAGGCGTGCACCACCACCGCCTGGTTCTATTTTTCTTTTTTGTCAAATACCAAAAATCATCCAGATAAATAAAATTACATCAGAATGCATGCTGTCACCTTAGGTTTTGTATCACCTATCCTGATATATATTGCTGGAGACCTAAACTAAAAGCCATTTCAGGTATCTTAGTTTATGATATTCAACGTAAAAGGCAGTATGTGCAGATGGGGGTGAGTGGCTTAGGTTCTGTTTTCTTCAATACTGCAGAAAGTCCTGATGCAGGTCTGACACCTGGCTCTTCTTTTTTCAGAGGATTCCACTTTTCCTTTAATTCTGATAATAGTAACACAGTAGGGAATATTCTATGAAAACATTGTCCCTTTTGGACTAGAGCCAGATTGGATCTCGATTTATCACTCATTACCAAGTGATTGGGCAAGAAAATAAAATATATGCATGTTGTACATTCCCTATGCTTTACACTGAATCATCTTGCATCTACCATCTAACCTTGATCAGGAGAATCATCTTCCTGATCCCTAGAATAATTTCTCCACTATTCATACTAATGCACAATATGAGCAATCCTAGAGGCTTAGAGAAAAATTGCAGTTTCCAAATACAACCTTTTTTGAGGCAATTATTTTGCCTTTTTATTATTTATTCTAAGAAAAAAATCACCCTATTCTAATCAATTAAGAAGCAGATTGTGAAAATCTCTATTTCTTGAATAGTACCAAACTCTGTACATCTCAGTAGCTTAGATAGGGTGAGAATGTTCATTATGATGTCAGGGAACTTTGCTTAGGCTTCTATACTTTCACTATCAATTTCTTTATTACTTTATTCATTCATTCATTTTTTATGTTACTTCAATAATATTACCTCAATACAAAGAAAGTTGAATTCATTTTTACCACCGCAAAAATATACCAATGATTTATTATTTCCTTATGAAAGTTCTCCCCCAACCCAGGCAAAATGGTCTTCTCACCATTAATCTTAAGGATTTATGTAAAGTTAGAATGTACTTTTGTTTACTGGCCAACCAGACCTGAATAATCACACAAAACTATATTAATTACAACACTATTTAGCCAATGGCTCAGGCATATTTCTAGTTAGCACTTACATCTTAAATTAACATATTTCTATTATTTTATATTTTAAGTGAGGCTCTTGGTTTGCTGCCTGACATCTTGTTTCTTGGACAGCTATGTAGCATCTGCCTGACTCTGCCTTCTTTCTCCCTTCATTTGTTTAATTTTCCTACCTAGCTATTTTCTGCTCTGCCATAAGACAAAGCAGCTTCTTTATTAACCAACGGTAATAAAACATATTCATAAGATACAGAGGGGAATACTACATCATCTTCCTTTCTGTCCAAATTAAAAGGAAGGTTTTTAACTCTACCATAGAAAAATTACTTATAACAAAACAGGTATCAAGAAAGAATTACAGTTACAATTTTTAGTTTGTTTGTATCTGGAAAAAATTAAAGAAAATATTTTATCATCTATTTTATCTTTGCGAGTCTAAGTTTCATATCGAATTTATCTTTTATCATAAATAAGAAAACTATATCTATCTGTCAGCCCCATCAAAGACTTCAGAAGTACATATTACCTAAGTAAACAAGAAGTCCATTGAAAGCAACTTCCAAACTCTAGAATTGACAGACATTTTACTGCATAGACAGTTACTCAAAGCTCTTCTATAATGTTGGGACATCCATCTTCAGCCTACAGACCCTTAGTATGTAGCAGACTTTTCTATGAAGCAGTAAATTTAAAATACTATTTCTCCTATATTGGCAATTTGTCAGTCATTTTCTTCTGTAGCATGCAGAATGTCTGATAGACTCCTTCATGAAGCAGGAACCCTGATTATCTTACTTTCTTTTGGCAAGTTCAGTAGTCATTTTTCTGTAGGTCTGCAGGACCCGTTTATACAGCATACCATCAAGGAGTATAAGCAAGAGCAGTTTCTTGCCCAAATGGACAGCCTTGTCACATTGAATACAAATTCCATAACTAGTTTCTTCAATGCCATAAATCTCTCTGGAGTAATTGGTGCTGCCAGAAGCAGGTATGTCTCTGTTGAGAAAAGTCTAAGTTCTTAAACCTTTAAAATGCCATATTCAGTAGGTCCTTGAAGTGTTGACGATTATCTAACTGATATATATCTCTGTATATCTATCAAACTTAACAAATATGACTAAAAATAACTATTATTTTTAATACAATCTTTTCTCATTCCGCACAGCCATCCCCACTCCCACTCTCTCTCCTCTGCCTGTCCCACTCTTCCCCCCAACCCCCCCACCCCCCATGCACTCCCCAAAAAGGGCAAGGTCTCCCATGGGGAGCCAACAAAGCCTGATGCAGCACTTCAAGGCAGAGTCAAGGCCTTCCCCCCATATCTAGGCTAAGTAAGGAGAATGTTCTCTATGATGCCAGATCAAGCACTAGAGATAAACCCTGTTCTTACTGCCAGTGGCCCCACAGACTTCCCCAGCCTTACAACTGTACCCCACATAGTGGCTTAGCTTGGTCTCATGAAGATTCGACTGCTATCAGTCCAGAGTCAGTGAGCTCTCACCAGCTCAGGCTGTTTCTGTATCACTATCATGGTCTTGATGCCCTTGCCCATGTCATCACTCCTCTCTCTCACACTCTCCTGGACTGTTCTCTTGGAAGCTCATCCCAGTGTTTCGTGGTGGATTTATGCATCTGTTTTTATAAGTTGCTAGATGAAGATTCTATGATGAGATTTAAGGTAGTCATCAACCTGATTGCATAGGAAGGCCAGTTTAGACATTCTGTCCACTGTTGCTTAGAGTCATGGCTGGGCTCATCCTTATAGATTCCTAAGAATTTTCCTAGTGTCATGTTTCTCACTAGCCCCTTAATAACTCCTCAATCAAGATATCCCTTTCCTTTGTCTCCATCTCTGTTCTTCACCCATTTTTATGCATTCCATTTCCGCATGTTTTTCTACTCCTTCCTCTTCTCCCCTCACTTTTCCCTTCTATCCTCTTCCCACCAACACACTCCCAATTTTCTCAGGAGATTTTGAATGACAATTAATCTATAATTTTAAATTATATATTACATTTTAAATAAGCTGTATAAACATAATACCTTACATAAGAATAGAAGTACACATAAAATTGACCTAAAATTTGTATCATTAAGCCAACATCCATACCAATGTTACATAATCATTTTCATAGCATATCCCTACTTGTTTTAAGAAAGAAATTGACCATGAAAATTAATCACTTATAATCAAGCGCCTTTAAATGAAAACAAACATTTTCAAAGAATTATTTTTAGGAATTTGGGTATTGTTTTCTCTAAAATGCTTTTATACTGTTGATTGGTTTAAATATTTTAGGGCTCGTGGAGACCTTAGGGTGTTCCATGAAACCACACTAGCCTGGAAGAAATCCACAGGTTTCCATCTTCTTTGGAAAAAAAAGCAGAACTTCTTTTCTAAAGTGACATATCTTTAGACTCAAATTGAAGTCAAGATATTTTTAATATACACACACACACACACACACATATGTTTAGTTTAGCAGCCCTCATAATCAAATATTTTTAGCAGTTAACCCGGCAACAGTAAAAAAAAAACTAAAAAAACAGAATAATAGACATAATCCAGACTCTTTTGTATATATTCCATCTTTAACTAGCTTAATTTTTTACTCTATTACTTTTTAATATTTACTTTATTATCTTTACTCACTTCTCATACCAATGATTACTCTTTCTTCTCCTTCTCTGAAGTCCAGGTACATTTATCCAACACTGTGACCCATTCAGAAGTCTTTTTTTAAAAATCTGAATCTGTCTTATTCTGTATCTGTGAGCATTTTCTTATCAGGAGGGTTTTAAAAAAATATGCTAAGCAGGTATGCCTAGGACTAACACTTCAGCTCTGCCTCCTGGCTCCATCCTATCCAACATGGTGGAGGTATTTTCACCATCTCTGTGAGCTATGCTTACCACTCCTGCTCCAACAGGTCTATGTCACCATTCTGCAACTTGTAGCACTGTACTCAGAAATCCCGTAGAGATGCTCTGTAGCATCACCTCCTGAAAAAGCCAAAGCCTTTTGTTCTGCCACTATGAACCAAGAAGCCTTCTTTTAAAGAAGCCACAACTCTTCTTTTGGCCAGAAAACAGAGCCTATCTGAAAAAATAGGGCTAATAAGAAGCTCCATTGATTGAAGGCGTAAGTCATAAACAATGCCACACCAGTTTGGAATTATGATTAATAGGGTAGTATTTATTTAAAGGGGAAAAAACTTACAGATCACTGTCAGCCATCTGCGCAACCAGAAAGTGAGTCTAGTCACCGGTGGAGCAGGAAATGAAGAGAAAGAGGAGAGGGAAGTGGCGGCTTTTTTAAAGGGAGAGAGACCACGCCCCAATGGGCTCGTATCTCAGCAGCGATAGGCTGGAGGAGTGGGAGGACCTCCCGTAACAATTGATGATCATTTTGTGGGTTTAGAAGCCTTTTCTTTTTAAGTTTTCTTGGGTTTCATATAGACATACTGTGCTGAATATTGGTACAATTATTTAAACTGAGACTATGTTTTTGTTTCCTGACTTCCCAGACCTGAATAATCACATGAAAACTATATTAATTACAGCACTATTTGGTCAATGGCTCAGGAATATTCTTTGCTAGCTTCTTCATCTTAAACTATCCCATTTTTATTATTTTATATTTTGTCACAATGCTCAAGGTTTGTTATCTCACATCTTCTTGGGTGGCTCCATAAAGCCTCCCTGACTCCATCTTCTTTCTCTCTGCATTCAGTTTAGGTTTCCCACCTATTATATTCCATCCTGCCATACGCCAAAGGAGATTGCTTATTAACCAAAGGTAATAAAACATATTCACAGCACACAGAGGGGAATCCCACATCAGTTTTACAGAATTGAAAATTTTCTTTAATGAGTTGTTTAGTGAAATAACCACTTGACTATTGGGCTTTCACATCATAATTTTGTAGAAAATGGTTTTATATAGGATGCTAACTTAACATATACACTTTAGTCCTCAGGATAAGACCCTAATGTTGTAGCTTCTTCCTAACTAGCTCTGTAAGTAAGCTGTGTCAATACAGTTGCTTCTCTGTGGAAGCAAAAAGGAAAAACTATTTAGTTCCAAAAGTACAAAAACACCATGTTAATAGGCAAGGGTACCTGAGATAGCTGCATCTCTAAGGAAGTCATGCACCTGCCTGAAATATACCAGTCATCAACTTGTCAGTTTGTTCCTTGAGGAATAATTCTCAGATAAGGTAGGGGAGAGATGTTCATTGTGGTCATTTGTTTTCACAGGCTGAACATGCAGCAGTGTAAATAAACCCATAATCATTCACAAGTAGAAATTTAAAATGTATAGCCCATACACAGATAGCCTCCTTTCTGCCACGGACATTTTCTCACTAAACAAGCCCTTCAGTGGCTTGGAGGGAAAACACACTCTAACCCACAGAACAGGTGACATTGTTTGTAGAAAGCATTTCTTTATGGCATTTCTACACCTATGTATCCAAGTTTGTGCTAGTGTCTTTCCATTGTTTGAAGACTAGATTTGTTTTCTGCTCAGTCTAATAAAAGTAATGTCTTCCCTTGGAAGAAAGGTTAGTTAGGTTTGCTAGCAAAAGCCTTCGAGTCTTAGCTTTATAAGCCCCATTGTACTGATGTTGTGACACAGATTCACTGTGTACATAAAGTCTACCTGTGCCTGCACCTCAATCACCCAAGTCAGACTCTTGGGGGAACGAGTTGTCAATAAGAGCTACAGCACATGAAGAAGTCACCCTGAGTGCTAATTCACAAGTGATAAATGCCTGCTTCAATTTGTGCTTATCTTCTTCTGAGTCAGAATTATGGGCGTGTAGCAAAGCAACCTTCTGGTTTGGAGACTTGCAGCTGCATTGGGTCTACTTGATTGGTTGTGTTGTTCATTTGGTTTTTGAGGTATACCTTTTGGTGGAGTTTTATAAGATGCCGTATCTTCCTACTCTCTATGATTCTTGTCCTTTGTAAACTGAAGATCGCATTGCTGACTGTTACAGAATAATTTGTTTCTCTAATTATCATGAGAGTAATGAATGCCCAGAGTGATAGGGATTGGATTTCATGCTTAACTACAGGAAATAATCTTAATTCATCAAGATAGGATAATTGTGAGTCTTATTTATTTATATATTAAGACAGGATCTTACACTCTCCAAAATGTATCTCAAACTGACTGAGAATATTGTATGTAATGCAGACTTGCCTAAAACTCATGGCAATTCTTCTGTTTCAGTTACAGGGATGTTGAGATTTCAGGCATGAGCCAACACACCCACCACACAAGTTTGGAAATATTACATTTGGCTAAGCACTGTAAATGTAGTCATTCTTTTTTATAAGTTGTTCCTCTAAGTTTTGTGTTGCTAAACTTTAAGGAAACACACAGAACCACACTTTAAGACTTCCACTAGAATTAACATTTGAGAGCAAGTCTTACTTTAAAGCTTTCATTCCCAGTGCCTGCTCTTTGTCACTCAAGTTCTGAGCATGAGCACAACTGCATTCAAAGAAGTGAAAGCCTCAGTAAGTCAGTCTTTTTCACCTTTTGGACTCTCACTGTTTTCATCAACTGCTTTTAGCTTAGAAGAAGACTGTAAATTTAAGTTCTCTGCATTTTACTATCAAACCCATATTAGAATATATTCTAGTAATTTCAGAAAGTGACTTTTTCAAAATTTACAGAAAAATTTCTAATTCTGCTCTGTGTGTAATAGCCACAGCCATCAATTTCTCTACAAATTTATATTCACTTTTAGAAATGATATAATAATAACTAGAGCCAAGTGCCTCAATTTCTTGACTTCACCAAGAAATTTAACTCAATATTCACTTTATTCAATATTGTAGTAATTTGTGTGTTGTGATGTCACACAGGATAGCAAACGTTCTGTCCAGTGGCCATTGCTTGTATTAGTGTCCCATAGCTGCTGCAAAATTGATGCAAACTGTGTGGTTTAAATAAACCAATATTGCCATGTTCCCTCTGAGTCCGTATAGGATCTTTTCTTATCTCTTTAGCCATAGACGCTCTCTTAGTTAGAGTTTCTATTTCCTCGAAAACTCACCATGATATAACAACTCTTTAAAAAAAAACATTTGCCAGGGGTGACTCACTTACACTTTCAGAGGTTCAGCCCATTACCATCATAGGAGGGAAGCATGGCAGAGTGTAGGCAGACATGGTGCTGGTTACATCTTTATAAGAAGGCAACAGAAAGTGATCTAAGTATCACACTGGGGAAAGCTTGAGCAAAAGAGACCTCAAAGCTCATCCCACAAGGAGAAACTTCCTCCAACAAGGTTACACCTGCTTCAATAAGGTTACACTTTCTAGTAGTGTCACTTCCTTTGGCTGGTATTTTCTTTCAACCTACTATAGATACTGAGTCAGTGCCCCTGAGACTTTCTTAGCTTCCAATATGATCACTCTAATAATTGCTCCCTCATCAAATGGCATGCTCCCCATGCGTCTCTTCCTATATATGCAATTTCCTCTAATAAGGACAAGAGTCATACAGGCTGGGACCACTCTAACTCTTTTAACATTTTTACATCTGTGAATACTTTTTTTTTTATTAAGTTGTCATTCCCAGGTACCCTGGCTTAATGAATTTCAACTTTCCTTTCTAAGGATACAATTCAATCAAAAATATCTCTTTAGATAGAAATGAATTGTGTGAGCAGTTTGGTAGGAGAGAGCAGAAACCCTCATAGAACGTAATTTTTTACAAAAAGAGTGCTTACAAATGTATGGCAGTATTAAACAAGTAAGAATGGGCATTTGTTACATCCCTAGGGTTGGTTAAAACCAAAGATGGGATGCACAAAGCACCTGAAGCTTAGTGAGTAAAGTCACATGAGATTAGCAAGACAGTGTCTAAGTATCTGCCACAAACTTGGACCAGCTTGAGTTACTCCATAATTGGTAGGAGTTGGTAAATGAATGCCTGAAATGTTCATGTTCCCAACATCTGGCACCATCTTTATAGTGACATTCAGCTACGAAGCACCCAGGACAGTGACCAGGGAAGAAAAATGTAAAATGTTCATTTGAAGGAACAGAGGAAATGCTCAATATAGCTCATGTATTGTGAGTTCACAAAATAGTAGGACTAAAATTAGTTCATATTTATTTATTTATTTACTTATTTATTTATTAAAGATTTCTGCCTCCTCCCCGCCACCACCTCCCATTTCCCTCCCCCGGTCAAGTCCTCCTCCCTCCTCAGACCAAAGAGCAATCAGGGTTCCCTGCCCCGTGGAAAGTCCAAGGACCACCCACCTCCATCCAGGTCTAGTAAGGTGAGCATCCAAACTGCCTAGGCTCCCCCAAAGCCAGTACGTGCAGTAGGATCAAAAACCCATTGCCATTGTTCTTGAGTTGTCAGTAGTCCTCATTGTCCGCTATGTTCAGCGAGTCCGGTTTTATCCCAAGCTTTTTCAGACCCAGGCCAGCTGGTCTTGGTGAGTTCCCGATAGAACATCCCCATTGTCTCAGTGTGTAGGTGCACCCCTCGCAGTTCATAATTATTATAATTGGAAATAAATGCCATTTCAATCTGATTATACTGTGACAGATCAGTATTCTGAAAATATAGTAATAAAAACTTGTTGTTATCATTAAAAAGCAGGTTATTGGTAAAGTCAATATTTAAAGCTAATTCACTTGATTTAGTATTTCCATTTGCATGCTTTTTCTTCTATATTTCTATTTAATGAAGCATGAATACTAAACAAGGTAATTTTCAGAAAAAGGGATAATGAGATAAAATGTCTGGCCACTGTCTAAATATTTATTAAAAAGATCTACATAAAAACATAGATGTTGATTCCATAGGATGTTATGGTTACAGAGAAAGTATAAGTTAAAATATTAGTAATAAGTGAATCATAATCTTTTGTCTTAGTCATGTGTTAGGGCTCATAACTCAGTAACGATGAGAAGAAAGGGAAAGTAGACAGTGATTTTATTTCAGGGACAGTAGAACACCACGTGTCTAATTTCTCTTTATGACATCACTTACTCCTTGACTGATTCACATTTTCTTAGATAGGTAACTTAAGCTGTTATGTCTTTCAACCTTATAAACTTTGCATCTTTTTTTGAAACTTTCCTTTCTGAATTTGATAACAAAAAAAAAAATTGGTATAGGTATCTCATCTCCAACCCCCATCAGAGATTCAAGAAGAATAAAATATCTGCATAAACAGAAAGTGCAGAACAAACTACTTCTAAAACTATAAAACTGATAGAGACAGCTGGATAGTTGGACAGTCTCCTAAGGTTCCTCTGCAACACTGGGGCTTCTTTCTGTGGTCTACAGTCCTAGACTATCTCACAGACTTTTCTTTGAAGCAGGCATTTTGAACTGTTTCATTTTATTAGAGAAATATGATAGTGCACTGTCAGTTATTATTTGTACAGCTATCCCCATATGGGCCATGACTTCTAATAAATGTGTAATTATAGAATCAACCTTTTCAGAAATTAAAGCAGTTACCTGTTGAAATCCTTTTTAAATATCCATGGTATTGTGCACGTGTTTTACTTTTACAAATTCAGCAAAATGATGAAAATCTGACAGCCAATTTCATTTTTTGGGTACCCTTTTGGTTGTTTCCTGTAGGTAACCGAGTTTTTGTACAAAGAAGTAGGACATTTCTTTATAATTCCCTTAGTTTGTTACCAAGTGATAAAATTTTTTTCAAACATTTTCTACTGAAATGCTATTTCTTATGAAATTCTGAGGCTTCTAGTACATTTCCTATTAATAGACAATCAGTTTCATCTTTGCCTTGAGTTACAGAGACTGGTAGACACATATGTATTCTGATATGTGTTATATACAATGGATTTCTATTTCTGATTACTTATTGTAATTGAATAAATAACAAAGTTAAGTCTGAATTATTTGAAACAATTCCATAGTCTCAATATGTAAAACAATTCTTTCTGCATATTGAGAGTCATACAATATATTAATATGTTCTGAAAAATATAATAGTACCATGAGAACAGCATATGATACTGATTTTTTAACTTAATCATAAGTGCTTTGAGCCACTTTACTTATATTTCCCAATTATAACCAGTCTTTCCTGACTTTTTGCATTAGTATAGAATGTAGGGGCTCTAGAATATGGCAGTCCCTTTATTATATGAGAGAGAATACAATTAGTTCTTTTCTTTTTTACTAAAGTCTCTTGCTTTGAGGATATTTCTTAATAATCTTTTCCAAAAAATTTACTCCAAGCTCTTTGCCAATGATCATTTTCTGCTCATAATGAGGCAATTTCAGCATTAGTAAAAGGTACCTAAATTCCTGCTGTGTCTATTTCTGTTCATTGACAAAGTCTCAATTTTCCTTTCAGAATCAATTTAGAAACCCTTTCTGCAAAGATCTTTTTGTTTTTATTGTGTTTGTGTGGCAAAAATATTCATTCTAAGCTATTATCTTCTCCATGCATAGTAATCCCTGTAGGGAAATGAGTAGAAGGTAGTACAACTAGGATACAATTAAGCTCTGGATCCAATTAACCCACATGTTCATACTATAATTTCTTTTCTTCCAGAGCCAACTCCCTCTCAACATCAACTGATAAGTTTCTTAGACTATTTAAGTCCATATCACCTTGTAAGGTTTGGAATAAATCAATTAGATCTTGAGTAGTTAATTCAATTGCAGACCATAGGCAGCTCTTATCTCCCAGCAATTTTTGGAATGATTAAGAGTTTTCAATTAATCTCTACTGATTTGTACTATCAGTGGATGAATTTTCTGTAAGCCTATCTTATATACTAAATAGTTAACTGTAGCAGGAGCTGCGGGCCTCTTCCCACAGCCTGGTTCCTGGCTGCCTGGCTAGCTTATACCCCGAAATAACAACACACAAACTTCATTCATTTAAATACTGCCTAGCCCATTTCTATTAATGTGTGTTGCACCGAGGTGCACTTACCGGGAAGATTCTAGCCTACGTCCATCCTGGGTCAGAGCTTCCTCGCATCTGCCTCAGAGAGCAGTGTCCTGGCATCTGAGCTTACTTCCTCTTCCTCCCAGCATTCTGTACTGTTTACTCCACCCACCTATGTTCTAACCCATCAGGGCTAAGCAGTTTCTTTATTAATTAACCAATGACCTTCCTCCATCAGTTAACAGAATTTCTTCTTTGTATTTTTCCAGAATCAATTTGTAATCCCCAGCAAGACAAAATTCTCTTTACTTCATCAAACATTTTTTCTACAGTATCTGAATCAGCAAGTGTGATGTAATCCATATGATAGAAAATTATAGATTGAGTAAACTGTTTATTAATTATGTCTAATGGTTGTTGTACAAAATATTGACATAGGTTGGGCCGTTTAACATTCCTTGTGGAAGAATTTTCTAGTGGTACCTTTTAACAGGCAGGGAAATATTATAAATAGGCACCGTGAAGCCAAATTTTTTTCTATCCTGTTCTTGTAAAGGTATAGTAAAAAATAATCTTTTAAATAAATCATTCTAGCCGGGCAGTGGTGGCGCACACCTTTAATCCCAGCATTCAGGAGGCAGAGGCAGGCGGATCTCTGTGATTTCGAGGCCAGCCTGGTCTAGAAAAGCTAGTTCCAGGACAGGAACCAAAAGCTACAGAGAAACCCTGTCTCAAAAATCCAAATAAATAAATAAATAAATAAATCATTCTAATAGAACATCTTTTAAGTAATAAAAAAAAAAAAGCAAGGGAATTCCAGGCTGTAAGGAGTCCATTGGCTAAATCACTTTAATAATGATGCTTAAACCTGCTAATATTCCCTATTTTCAAGATTTTTTTTAATGTCAAATACAGGGTAAGTCTAAGGACTGGAAAATTCTTAAGTATGTTGGACATTTAGCTGTTTCTGTACTAGTTGTTCCAGTGCCTATAAATTTTCTGATGTCAAAGGCCATTATTCTGCCCACACTGGTTTGTCAGTTAACCATTTTAAAGGTAGGGCTGTTGGACCTTTGAAAGACAAACAGCTACTGTGCCCTGTTTATGCACAACATGAACAGTATGGGACTATTCTTAAAATTACCTTTTGACGATTTTTCTCAGAAGTAGTCATTATTTTATGGTTTGTTTCTGAGACTGTAGGAATGGTAATCTGTGCTTTCCATTGCTGCAACAAATCATGTCCCAATGAATTGATTGCTAAGTTAGCCACATATGATTTTAACTACCCTATCTGTCCTTCTGGCACTATAGTCTTAACTCATTTTGTACTTTGTTTTCTTCTGAGATAAAGTTCCAATCTCTAGAAGATGAACATTTACCTCCTGAAGATGTCAATATTTTGGTGAACTTGTTATATTTTTCTTGTGTTTACTAAATCCATAATTTCAATACCATTTATTTGTATTTTTAGTTTGATCTCTGATTAATTATAACAGTTTGCAAAAATGCTTATTTTCTGGTCTCTTCTGAACTTTTTGCTTTATCTACTGAAGCTGTTCTATCTTTGATCACATCTAAAGCAATGTTGTTTTAAACAAAAGGCATTAAGTCATTTAACTGCTCTGTGGGTGAGTTTCTTCAATGCTCAGAAGAAATGGTTGTGTCAAAGTTGATATTTGCAGCCTGTGAGAGGCCCACAATATGTTTCTAAATAGAAGGCCTAAGCCTTCTTGATCATGCACATCAACAAAGGCTTATGCCTTCTATTTAGGTTATCTCTAGAAAAAAAAAAACGATGTTTCTAGGAAACTTAGGCTACAGTCTCCTTTCATGTGACCTTGTTTATCACAATTAAAATATCTGACATTTTGATTTTGCTTAAAAAATTTTTAAAATAACTTCTCCCATTAAAGTAAAATCATAAGAATTAGATCCAATGCTGATCTTGGCTCTAAAGCCCTAATAACATTTTGCATTTTAAAGTTTTGAAAAGCCAGACATTCAATTAATATTTGTTTTACTTCTGGATCTGACAATATTCTATTTCTAGCTGAAGCCAATCATTACAGAAAATTAGTGAAGGCTTCTTTTGGGCCTTGCATAATTTTAATAAATGGCTCAGACCTCATTACTGATCTTTCAACATTGTCCCAAGCATTCTAATCTGCTAGACAACACAGGGCTAAGGTGTGATCACCAACTCCAAACTGTCCTTGCAAACCACGATATTGGTCTTCCTGGGAAATATCAATACCTCTAGCCCTATTCTGTTTTTCTACAGCCGTAGCTCCTTTTTCTACCATGCTCTCCACTAAACTGAGGATCAGCTTCCAATACTTCTGTAGCGAATCTTGGCAGTCTTAGGGGATAATTCCGTTCTGAGTCGTTCATTACTTTAACTTCTGATTCACAGTTGATAAATGCATACCATATGAAACAGCTACTTCCTTAAATCTCAAACATAGCATTTCTATAGGATTCCATTTACCCCTGAATAACCTTGGGGGTGCCCATTTTCTGTTGTTTATTCTTATACAATAACTGGATAAACTGAAGTTGGTTTTCTAATAACCTTGGGCTGCCCCTCTTCAGTTTTATCATGCAGGGCTGTAGTAGGTTCTTGTCTAATTTCCTCTGTCTGTCTGAGTATTTTTCTTATGTTTATCAAATACTAAGTCATTCTAAGTTTTGTATCTAAACAATAATAAGTCTTTCTAAGGCTTATATTTACCTTATTAGTCAAATTTCCATATTTGGCACAGTTATCAAAATACTTTTTAAGGATAAATTATCAATTATCAAACTGATAGTAATTACAATTGGTACTATGTCAATCCCAGCTCATTGTTTTAACCCTATGTTTTCTATTTGCAAGCCATCCATAGTAGCACTATACAAAATCCAAACTTCCTGCATTGTGACATTTCCCATTCTAACATGGGAAAGATTTTCTTTTAAAAATTATTTAACTCTCTCCTTACAGACTTTCCAGATGTCCCACCAAATCTGCTAACTTCTCAGTTTGTCTGAAGCAACATTGCCTTCAGCTGTTGTCTCAAGCCCATGTTGGGTGCCAAATGCTTTCTTTCTGTTGGCTTAAGAGTTGCACATTAATCTACTGATATTTGAATTACCATCTGTGGCTCCACAGCCCTATGGTCACTGTCCTGCTGACACTCAGGCTGCAACCTAGAGGGACTTCCAGTCCTGGGCCTTGCTCAGGTGCAGCCAAAAAATGTTCATTTAAACTAAGTCTCTATCATTCTATTTATCAACAAGTACTCAGAAGTAGTAGTCAGATGTGGGGGTGAAAACATACTAGGTCAGAGAGATCAAGAAGCAACACACTGACCTACTTGTTCCAGACCAAAAAGAAGTACAAAACTCCAAATTCCCTCACTACTCTTTCCATTGGGTCTCTTTATCTTTTTATGACTACTCCAGATTCCCAGATTCCCTTTCACTTTCTGGTCAATTTGTTGCTGGTTTCAACCCAAGGTTGATTTTATTTAATTAATGCAAATTCAGACTCAGGATTCACAATGTGACTGCATATCTTATAACAGGCCTGTTATGTTATAATATTAGATAGCCAATCAGGGGTTTCTTGTATTTCAGTATTAGATAGCCTCTCCAGGGCTTCTTGTGTTTCAGTATTGGATAATCAATAAAGACATCGTAAGGTAAATGGTTCCTTGTATTTTAACTGGTTGTGGCTATCTGTAACAATCTCCTGATGCAAAGAGACTCTTCTGTAATAAAGGCTGAGTTATATCTTTATTTGTGGATATGAGGCTGTATGTAAATCTAGAACCCACCACAAATTAAGTTTTGCTATGGTATAGAGAAAGGTGCAGTGTTCATTTATCCTACTGTGTAAACATCCTTTTGAGACAAACTTTCTTCTCATCAAATTGCCTTAATGCTTTTGGTTTCTAAAAACTAGTGTTCTGAACATGTCTCGCCTTGTTATTTAGTATGTCAAAGGTAACAAAAAAATCTTGGAATAGTCTTTTATGCTTAGACCTACTTGCTCCTCAAATGTGGTCAGTAGGGTACTATTTTGTGACATAATATAAAAATCATGCATAATTGTTCTAGCATTCCCAAGACAGAGTCTTATTTAGAGTAACAGTAGCCCATATCCAGCCAGCACTGATTATTTCTCACAGATTCTGTTACAGTAGAAAAAACACATTATTGTTTAACAATCTTCTAAGAGGAGGTAAAATGGGATCTTAAAACCAGAAATACTTTATCCCCTTTAAATTTCTTAATTGTATACATGCACATAGTATCTTTAACATCTAAAGGCCAAAATCAGTCAGCTGGTTTCAAATTTCAAATAAATTTGCTTTTCTCTCAAATTATTTACCTTTAAATTAATTCTCTTATTTTTGATAGTGTATGTTTTTTTCCATTGTTCCTGTACTGAATATTTGATGTAATGCCTCATATCATGAAACAGTCTCTTTTCTTTCCTCTGATTTCACCAATAAGCACATCTCTCCTTAACTTTGATTTGCTTCATAGTCAGACAAATATGTTTTACATGTTGGAACTCCCCAGGAGTTAGTTGAAGAACTCTTATTGTTCCTTCTTCTTGAAAACTTATTTACTTAATCTTTTTTTCTGAGACTCAATTTTTCTGTTTATTTGTTTTTTGTTTATTTTAACACCATAAACAAATTTTCCCTCCCTCTTTTCCTCCCAGATCCTTCCTCCATTCCTCTATCACCACCCCATCCACACTCCCTCCTCTTACTCTGTAAATCCAGGCTGCTTCCCAAAGATATTAGCCAGCCATGCTGTATCAAGCTGCAGTGAAATTAGGCACCTCCTCTTCAATTAAGACTGGATTAAGCAATCCAGTAGAAGAGACAAGTCTCAAAAGCAGAAAACATAGCCAGAGACAGCCCCTAACTCATTGGTAGGAATCTCACATGAAGAATAAAATACACATTTGTAACATATGTGCAGAGGGCCCAGTTCAGTTCCGTGCATGTTCCCTGGTTGTTGGTTCAGTCTTTGTGAGTCCCTATGAGCCCAGGTTAGTTGATCTGTGGGTTTTTTTGTGTTGTCCTTGAACTCACTATTTCCTGTAATCTTTCCTCTCCCTCTTTTGCAAAATTACCCAAGCTCTGCCTATATGTATGACTGTGGGTTTCTGCATCTGAAGAGCTGTTTTGAGACACTATTAATTTTCAGAAACTAGAGCCAGGGGATGCCAAGTGGTGCTGTTCACTCCACCCTTCTTAATTTTCCAAATGACCACAGGATGCTGATGTTAGAAATTTCCCAGATAAATACTTAGCTGTTTTCAGATCTGTTTTGTCCCTTTCCTACTCCAATAATAAAACACTCTATTTGATGTAATGCTGAATTACCTAGTGGCTAAAAGGTTTTTCATTTTTTATCATATAAAACTGACAGAAAGCATATTTTAAGAAAGTAATACTCAAGACAAAATATTCGCTACCTAGCCGACCAGGCAGTTTTGTGTTTGGTCACATAAAGATGTTTGCAGCATGTAAAGCTTCAGACATTTTACCTGAAATTTCTTAATATACATGCCAGTAAGTCCAACATGATAATGAGAAGCAAATACTGCATCCAGGGGGAAATGCACTTTTCTCTGTATTTAAGCAATGTTCTATGTCCAGAAATAGCTTCACAATAGGCATAAGGAACGGGCTGTTCAGAGTAATTTAGGCAGACAAGAGCAGAAAGGAGAGTCTTTCTTATAAATATGAGAAGTTCATGGAACATTCAAAATAGACACAGACAGAAATTAGATATGTGGAAAATTCTTTTTGTACATTTATACTGTATTGAAGCACTTGCTATAGTTACAGTTTTGAAATTTGTAATCATCTTCCCTTAATATGCAGTTATCAATATGAAATGTAAGGATAAATTTCTATAAGCATGAATATATGCAGAAACCAAGGCACTTGTGTTCTTAATAAAGGAATTTCTCATAATTTCATAAACATTATTTTTTACTCCAGTATATCATGTCACAGGGCAATGGTTAGAAAATGATATTCCTTATTTCTTTGAAAGTGGTAGTGTTTACTAATTAGAAAGATTAATTAAAGTTATAAAAAAGAAAGCATAGTTTAACTTCCTTAGGAAAATCAGAAAACTTCAAAGAAATAATAAACAGACACATTTCTCTACAATATTTTCCTCCTGGTGAAAGGATGAAGAGCATACGCTGTGAATAGCCAAGCACTTATCAACGGGAACAACATGCTGGAATGATGGAGACATATTGAGCATGAGATATGCATGTTGAATGCATTCGCTAAACAAAACAGCCTGAAAAAATTAGTGCCTTTATACTGATACAAACACACCATGTAGTGTGTGTTTATAAAAACCTGTAAACAGTGGAGTGTGATATAGCTAAAAAATAAAAGATGAATCTGGAAGACATTGTGCAAAGTGAAATGAACCAGATATAGAATGGCCAACTCTGAGTAATTTCACTCAAATGTGGGATCTAAACTAATGGATTCAGAGGTAGATAATTGGAAGAGTGACTGCCAAGGGTGAGGGAAACGGGAATACATTGGGCAGAGGGCATAAACTTTCAGTGAGGAAGGCTGAATGAAATCTAAGGTTCTATTGTATAGCACAAGGACTACTTACTGTCAACAAATTGGATCATAAGCTTGAAATCAAAAAGAAACAGTGAAATGTGATGTTTACATGAATTAACCATATTGCAATGATCAATTGTTATGTTAATATATGCTGTATGTATTAATGACCATGTATGAAATTGACAAGAAGTACCTCACAGTTCCTTAGATCAGAAGCCACAATGGCTCCTTTGGATGGTCTCTGGTCTGACTTTCACACTGTTGCAGATTGTTCTCAGTATAAGAATCCATTTCCGAACTTGTCAGCTTGTGTACAGGATTCAGCTCTGTTACCATGTAACTGAATTTGAGACCTCTATATGTATGCTGTTGTCCTAGTTGGATGTTGAATGCTCTGTTTCTCAGAACATTGATGACCCTTCTCAGGACACATTCAATCATAACGCTTCAAATCCCTCTAGGTTTTTCAATCAGTAAATTAACAGTAGTAATTTCTCTCACTCTCTTTTCTACCATTTCGTCCTTCCACTTCACATTTCTTCTCTGCTACCAGAAAGTTATATGGATACACAGTTATTCTATTAACAAGTTCATATCATGGAATTAGTTTCACTATTTTACAAATCATGAGATCGTGTGGCCATATGATGCAGTCATGGTAACAATATCTATGACAGACAAATGTGAAAGGAACTAGATACATGGAATTTTAGGGATATTCCTGGAATTTTATTGCAGAACTTAATGCTAGATACTCCAAAAACGTAAATGTGGTATGTGTGTGTGTGTGTGTGTGTGTGTGTGTGTGTGTGTGTGTGTGCGTGTACTATACTTGGAATTCAAATAAACATTTTTTTCATTTTATAAAGTAATTAGCAGTTCAGCAATAATTTGCTATTTAATACAATCCAGCAAAAGTATATCTTATGTCACTTTTTGCCTTACAAAATGAAACCAAACAATTGACTATATCAAGTGATATCTAATATATGTCTCCAAAGAAAATTTTTATTTTTACAATATCAATATTCTTTAAGATAGCTACTATAAAACATACTTGGTGTGGGAAGTCTTCCTATATATGTGTTTTTTTATTATATCCTTCTGGAGTCATTGATGGAGTTGAAGAATAAATAGTTATACTTTTACTTAGTTTTGATAAAAGATAAAATGCAAATATGGTAACTATGATTCTTGCTTGATAACTGACTTTTATATGTAATTTTATTATGTTAAAGTTAAAATCTTCCCTTTTATTTAAACAAAAAAGAAGAAATAGTGTGGGAAGTCCTTCTGTATATGTGATGCTTTTATTGGTTAATGAATAAAGAATCTGTCTTGTCCTGTGATAGGGTAGGGTAGAGCTAGGCGGGGAAAACTAAACTGACTGCTGAGAAAAAGAAGGCAGAGTTGAGAGATGTCATGTAGCCTCCAGAGGCGAAAGATGCAAGCTACTAGCTGGAACCTTGCTGGTAGGCCATAAGGCTCATGGTAAATGGTAAAATATAAACTAACAGGATGAGTTAATTTAATATGTAAGAGCTTGCTAGGAATATGTTATAACGATTGGCCAAGCAGTGATTTAATTAATACAGTTTCAAAATTGTGAAGTTTATTCTAGCTTTTTTGATTTGTTTAATATGTGTTGTATGAGACTGCTTGTTTTGGGGCTGAGTAGCCGGAAACAAATAAGCAGTCTCATACAACACATAGTAAATTTCGATTGGAGGCCCCACCAGAATTAGGAAAGTTTACCAGAAATTTTGTAATATTATATATGCCCATGGTATAGTGAAAGGAGAATAATATTTCATTTTTGTGGTTTTCTTCCCCTAAATTTATAACTCAAATCAAAGCATGAGAAAACAGCAGAAAAAGCACTTGAGGGAATTATGTAGAACGTTCAACTGCGTCTTTTAAAAATATCAAGGGGAGGAGGGGGAGAAGGGGAGGGGAGGGGGGAAGGGGGCGATATGTGCGAGGAGGGGGAGGGAAATGGGAAATTTTTTTTGCAACAACTAAAAAAAATAAAATAAACAAAAAAAATATCAAGGCCCTGAAATATAAAAAAGACTGAAAATTTTTATAGTATGGGGAATACAGTTAATAATAATGTATCAAGCCCTAAAGCTAAAGAGTTTATTTAAAATATGCTCATTAATAGAAACTGTAACCTTATATTATGTGGTTAACAATTTCATAATCAATACACAAATATAAAAACCTGTATTGCATTAGTATGACATTCTGTCAACTGAAGATTTTTTTAAAAAATTGTGGAACTGTCGTGAATAACAGAACTCTGAGAAGTCATGGTGAGCGTAACGGACTGGGATGAGCAGTAAAGTAGGAGAAAGGCCATTAATGAAAACTAATCAAAGTGTCTTCAAGATTATTTTATAATTCTTTCTCTCTCTCTCTCTCTCTCTCTCTCTCTCTCTCTCACACACACACACACACACACACACACACACAACTCTGCCTTGCTTTTCATAATAAGGTCTCACTATGGTTCCCAGTCTGGCCTCTTCCTCACGACCATATTGCTTCCAGATGTATGAAACCATACCAAACCTAAAAGCACTAATTTTTCAGTTATCAGAAATGTGCTTTTTATGTAAGGTGCAATAATTCTAGAAGAGTATGTGAGACTTTTTAATGCAATCTTGATGAATCTTCTCTCCTTCTGTCCCAATTTTAGCATTTATTGATTGTACAACAAAAGGTTTTCACTGTGATATTTCATTCAGGCATGTAATGTGTACTGACTGTATCCCACTGCAACTTTTCCTTACCTACATTTTCCATTTTAATTCCTTGAGAGAGCCTAGTTTCCCTTTTTTTATTGTCTACATAAAAGAGTAAACATATATTTATGTATGACTTTCTGATTTCATCAAATATGTGGGAAATGTTCAACATCCTTACAAACTATGGAAACCAGATCTACATTGAGATTTCATCCTATACCAGTCATGTTGCATCATCAAGTACAGAAAAATAAATAAATAATGGCTATTCACTCCTGATGGAACAGCTATTTAGTCCAATCACAAAAGAAATTAATAAGAAGGTTTCTAAAAAGATTAAATATGGAACTTTATATGATTCAATTCTATGCAAATGCCCCAAGGAATTTAAATCACAATTATATATAGGGATACTTGTATCACTGTGTCACAGCCCATAGTAGAAGTGTAGAATCAACCTCAATGCCATCAATAAATGAAAAGAGAAATAAAAAGCTACGTATTTTCCTACAGGAGGATCTTCAATCATAAAGAAGAGAATTATGCTCAATTGAAAGAAATGGGTAGAATTAGAAAACCAAATTTTTCTTAAAAATAATTAAATTTATAAATTGTGGTTTACATAGGGAACAATAAAATATATCTTAAAGTGTCAGTATGCTTGCTTCCATTTTGAGAGTTATGAAAAGCAAGGCACATTGTCATCACAAGCACATCTCTAAAATAATGAACAGCCACAGACATAATAACTTATAAATGGAGAAATAGAGAAGAGAAGCAAGAATTTAGCACATATCTAGAGTAAGAGAAATTGTAAAAAGAAAAAAAATAAGAACTGAAAATACCTTCTAAGAGATAAAAAGATTCAGTGGATTAGTTTTGAAATTAATATAAATAAGCCTCTCTCTGTATATATATATATATATATATATATATATATATATATATATATATACAAATATATATATATATATATATGTATCCAAATTATTACTTCAATTAGTAAAAAATAACAGAGTATTACAAATCACATTGATGTGATGTTCCTGCCTAGAAACACCATTATAAAAGACAATGTGGAAAAGCAGTGCAAATTGTCAGAAATACAAGTTCATTTCACAATTCTGTCCTTCAGCTGAGCATTTGAAAACAAAATACCACACACCACTCTTACACAGAAACAGTTTGGGCAATCCTGAGGTCATGTACACTAGAGCAGAACCTAACACCTTCACTTTACTAAAACAGTATCATTCCTAACTGGACTTTAAACATCCATCTATCCTTATACCTACAGATGAGTGTATCTATCACTCTCATCAAAATGACTATTACAGAAAACGACAACTCATTCAAATACAGAGGATAAGTGATTAAGGGTTATTCCTTCCTGACTGATAGATGTACAACATAGTTCCTACACTGAAAGCTCAGGGAACATGGTGGGAGAGGGGACAGAATGATTTCAAGAAATAGAGAATTCTTACAAATGACAAGGTAGATTCTCTAATGAAACTTCAAAACTATGACTACCTACCTGCTCATAGACCTGCTCTGTGACAATACTAATACATACTATCATGTGTGTGGGAAATGTCACTGGGCCCCAGTGCTAGACAAAGAACCCCAGACAACTACAGCATGGTGAGAGTTTTTCCTTCTGGAACCCCGCCCCCCAATCTGGTTATTCAATACTATAGGGTGAATTGTAATTGATCTTAATAATAGAAACCTGAAACCAGATATTGGTGTAAGTGCTGAAAGATCAAAGAACTAAAGGAACCAAGTGTTTCCTCTAGTGGTTACTAGAGAGACTTTTACCTCTACTGAATCCTCAGACTGAATTGGGCAAAATCCTGTCTCCATGAATCGTCAGACTGAATGCGCTGAGCTCCTGTCTCATTCCTCCTTATATTACTCTCTCTGTCCAGCCATATTCCTTCCTGGCCCCACCTCCCTAGTGATGCAATTAAAGACTTGTGTCCCAAATACTGGGATTAAATGTGTGAGTTACCATCACCTGGCTCTGTTTCTCTTTTAGACTGGATCAATCTTGTGTAGCCCAGAGATCCATCTGCCTTTGCCTCCCAAGTGTTGGGATTAAAGGTATATGTCACTACTGCTTGGCCTCTATTTCTAACTAGTGGCTTGCTCACTCTGAACTCTGATCTTCAAGCAACATTTATTTGTTTAAAAAAATAAAAACATCATCACAAAATACTCTAAAATAAATTTTAAGAATTAAATAAACAAAACTTGTAGGATTCATGGACAAAATAATATTTATTCATTTTCAAATCTTAGCCTCAATGTTCAGACAAAACGCTGAAAATGATAATGATAAGTTTTAACCAACAGAATTTACATGTTGTAGACCTTGGTTTGACAACAATTTAATTATCATACTAGATTCTGAGGAATGTGGGTGGGAATGAAATTATGATTGTTCTTTATACAAAAGAACAAAAAAGAGTCAAAAAACACAGAATATAATTGAGAGATAATACTAAGAGCTAAAACATATATTTATGGTTGGTGAGAATGTTCAGACAGTAAGGGGTCTCTCTGCTAAGCTGTAGGACCTAAGGTCAACCCAAGCTTATATTATGTAAGGAAAATATTGACTTGTAGATGTTGTCCTTGAACCTCCACATATGCCTCCACATATGGCATGCACACAGTGCATATACAGAAATAAATAAAAGTCGCATTAAAAATAATTTATGTTTAAATGTATTCTAAAGTTATTAAGAACACATAAATGAAATATACAAAAAAAACAAAAATTAGGAGATGGATTATATAAAACAGAAAAATAAGGTTTTTACTTCATTTTTATGGAAGGAAATTTATAGATATACTTTTGATACACATGAATTATAGTTATTATAAATTTATATCATAAAATTTTCTCATATATGGAATAAGAGGAAAATTAAACGTAAGTAGAAAGTACTACTAGAGAGAAGGGTGGGAACCAGAGTCTAGGAGAAGAGTATGATAAGAGAGGGAAATGGGTCTCACATGTTCAGATATGTTATATGCATGCATGCAAAAATGATCAGGCATGTGTTGAATAATTAATAAATATAAAACAACTAAGCTGATTTCTGTCTGTGACAACCATGGAAGCATTTTTAAATAGACAATGGTGTTCCAACCACATATGAATGTCTTATTATAGACAGCATGCCAAGTAAAATATTTTACTCTGAATGGACATCATTGCTTCAATGTAGCTCCACCAGCTAGCTGCTGTGTGAACACTGTAAATCACTTAATGTTTTTGTGCTTCTTGTTTTAATATAAAGAAAATCAGAGTAAAATTGTGTGCAGTTATAAAGAGCAAATGATAATTATGGTGTAGAATGGTTTTATTGGTTGCATTGTCTCATTATTGCTTAATTAATACAAAGAGAGGATAGCAATTTCAAAACTATAAAAATGAAGGAGCAGAGACTAGAGAGATAACATACCAGTTATTCTTCTTACAGAGGACCCAAGATCCATTCCTACCATCCACATCAGGAGACTGACAATTACATTCAACTCCAGCTCCAAGGATCCAGTGATCTCACCTTGCCTCTACATGTGTGCGCATGTGCGAGGTGAGCACACACACACACACACACACACACACACACACACAAACATAAAATGAAAATAAATCTTAAGAGGGAGGACTTAAAAAATAGTTGACTCCATTTTATTTTTAAAACATTTTATTGGCATTTACTTTTATTTTTCAAAATTTTTCAAATTTCAGAATTTCTTAATGTTCAATATTTTTAGATTCAGCATTTTGTGCCTCAGATTATCAGCCAGCTGCTTCAATATTGTTGCTTTATTAACTTTACCAGTATTATGAACTGAATGCTGAGAAATATTTCCCACTAACTATGAAAGAGTTGAATAATCTCTCATGGATCAGGGACCCTAGTTGGGGGCACCTGGCCCTCATATGTAATTATCATTATTTGTTGGATCTTTCTATGGTGTGTTTAGCAGGATAACTGTAACCTCATAAATGGACTGAACAATGTTCCTTCTGTTTCAATTTGCTTGAGCATTTAAATAATATTGGTATTGATTCTTCTTTGAAAGTCTACCAGGTTTGAGACCAGCCTGGTCTACATACAGAGCTAGTTCCAGGACAGGCTCCAAAGCCACAGAGAAACCCTGTCTCGAAAAACCAAAAAAAAAAAAAAAATTGGCTCTGGGTTTTTTTCTTTTTCTTTTTTCTTTCTTTCTTTCTTTCTTTCTTTCTTTTTTCTTTTTTTGGTTGGGAGACATGTTTTTGTTTATGCTTTAGTTTTTTGTTGCATTTCACTGTATAACCCTGATTGTCTTGGAACTCACTCTGTAGACCAGGCTGGCCTTGAACTCACACATTGTCCTGCCTCTGCCTCTCAAGTGCGGGATTAAAGGTATGCACTACCACTGCCAGTGGGAGACTTTTATTTACTGCTTCTATTTCACTTGGGGTTATGGATCTTTTAAAATTGCTTATCTGAACTTGATTTAACTTTGATAGATGGTATATATCAAAAGTCACCTCTTTCAGACTTTCCACTTTGGGGGAATACAAGCTTTTAAAGTATGTTCTTATGATTCTCTGGATTTACTTGGTGTCTATTGTTATGTCCCCCTTTTTGTCCTTGATTTTGTTAATGTGGATCTTCTTGCTCTGTTTGTAATTTGCCTGCATATTTGTCAATCTTTCTGAGTTCTCAAAGAACATTTTCACTGATTTGTTATATTTTTGTTGTTGTCGTTGTTTTTATTGTATTGATTTCAGCCCTGAATTTGATTATTTCCTGCCATTTATTCCTTTTGCATATTATTTATTATTTTGTTCTAGAGCTTTTAGATATGATGTTATGTTATTAATATGAGGTCTCTCCAGTTTTCTAATGTGGACTGTTGATTGAGGTTTCTGTACTTCCCAGTCCCATAGCTTTTCAGTCTCAAAGAAACACACAGAGGTCTACAGTAATTATAAACTGGTTGGCCTATATAACTTGGTCTTCTTATTAACTTTTACAACTTACATTAGCCCATAATTCTTATCTGTGTTAGCCACGTGGCTTGGTACCTTTTTTGGTAAGGCAGTCACATCTTGCTTCCTTTGTGTCTAGATGACAACTGATGACTGAATCTTTCTTCTTCCGAGAATTCTCCTGTTCTCATTGTCCTGCCTCTACTTCCTGGCTGGTTGTCCTGCCTATACTTCCTGCCTGACTACTGGCCAATCAGTGTTTTATTAAAAATAATACAAGTGCTAAAGCAAAACACCGTTGTCCCACAGCACTTCCTCCCTTTTTCTAAACAAAACAAAACAAAGAGCCCCAAGAACTCTGAATTCAATATACTTTGTTTAGCATTTTGTTCAAACCATTATTCAAAACAATTGCAACTAGTATTCTAAATAAAGATAAATATTTATAATCCAATTGTGGGAATGTGGGTATAGTTTTCAAGGGTACTTCCTGCTCATTGGGGGTGTTGATAATCTTATGGGAACCTAAAAAGTTTATAGAATATAAAATTTTGGTCAAGTCCTGGCTGGAGTATCCTATGATGTTTAATCATTTCTGGCAGCAGTCTTTAATCTGTTCTGGATGTAGAACTCAGAGGAAACTCCAACAGAGGTCCTCTAAAATGTTGGATCATGTGGACCATCTGCTCCTATTAGAGATTCTTCAGGGGGGTCTTCCTTGATCAAACTTGATTTTTCTTAGCCCAGAATGAATCCACAACCTCTCATTTCCTGTGGAAACTAAAGCAAAACCTCTTCTCCAAAGTAACATACCTTTTGAATTAAATTTTGAAGTCAATGCATTTTCAAAATACATATGTTGTATTAATCTAGCAGCCTTTATAATCAAATGTCTTTTACCAGTCATTACTCTTTCCTTAGCCATCAAACAATTCAATGACAACATAATAGCATACAGTATTCAGACTATCTGTGTAACTTCCATATTTATGTGGCTTTATTTTAACTCTATTTTTAATTTTTGGTTTTTTGAGACTAGGTTTCTCTGTGTATCTTTGGCTGTCCTGGCATTCATTCTGTAGACCAGGCTGTCCTTGATCTCACAGAAATTTTTGTTGATGTTGTTTTTATATTTATTATTATCAGCCCTGAGTTTATTTCTTGCATCTATTACTTTTGCATGTTATTTCTTCTTTTGGTTCTAGAGCTTCCAGGTATGCTGTTATGTTACTAAGGTGAGGCCTCTCCAGTTTTTTTAAAGTGAATACTTAGTGATATGTACTTGGCTCTTAGAACACCCTTCATTGTATCACACAAGTTTGGGTGTGCTGTATTCAATTTCATTAATTTCTAAAAACTGTTTTTTCTTTCTTTTTAAACTGCCATCTTGACCCATATATTGCTTAGTTGTGAGATATTTATTTCCATGATTTTATAAGCTTTCTGCTGTTTCTATCATTTTTGATATCCAACCTTAATCCGTGGTTGTCTGATAGAATACAGGGCATCATTTCAATTTTCTTATATCTGTGTCTTGATTTGTGCTTGAGTAGGTGTTCCACTTCTGAGAAAGTCTCACAAGTTGCTGAGAAGAAGAATGTTTGTGTTTGAATGAAATGTCCTGTAAATATCTGTTAGGTATATTTTGTTTGTAACATCTGGTAGCTCCAACAATTCTCTGTTTAGTTACTGTCTGGATGATCTGTTCATGAGTGTGGTATATTGAAGTCAACCACTATCAGTATTTGGAGATTAATATGTGATTTAGATTGTAATAGTGTTTTTGTACTAACTTGGATACTCTTGTGTTTGGGACATAGATGTTTAGAATTGTAATATCTTCTTAGCATATTTTTCTTTGGATAAGCATGTAGTGTCCTTCTCTCTTAGTTTTGCTTTGAAGTCTATTTTATAAGAAATTACAATGCCTATACTTTCCTGAGTTCATCCATTTGGAATCATTTTGCATCATTTTATCCAGAGGAGATATCTACCTCTGTTGAAATAGGAGCAGCGGGGCTGTGTCCCTGGCACTCGGCCGCCCACATGGCTAGCTTAGCTTATGCCCCGAAATAATTACACGGAAACTGTATTCTTTTAAACACCGCTTGGCCCATTATATCTAGCCTTTTCTCGACTAACTCTCGCACCTGGACTAGCCCATTTCTAATAATCTATGTAGCCCAAGAGCTGGTTTACCAGGAATGATCTTAACCTGTGTCTGCCTGGAGTGGAAGAATCATGGCGACTCCCTGACTCAGCTTCTTTCTCCCAGCCTTCTGTTCTGTTTACTCCACCCACCTATGTTTTAACTTATGAGGGCCAAGAAGTTTCTTTATTGCTTAACCAATGAAATCAACAAATTGATATATGACACTCCCACATCACACCTCTGGTGTTCAGATGTGTGAATGTTGCAGTAGGATGGATGCTTATTTCATACCCATTCTCCTAGGTTGTGTCTTTCTATTATAAACTGAAACCATTGTTGTCCAGAGTTGTTAATGAGCCATGTGTACTGATTTTCATTGTTTTGTTGTTGTAGTCTGTGTTTTCCTCTCTCTTTTTATTTTCTCTGAGATTATTTATTTCTTTCAGTTTGGTGGGGGAGAAGGATGACTGAAGTGTTGCTTTTAACACCTCTTGTAGAGCTGTGTCTTTAAATGAATACTGTTTTAATTTGGTTTTATTGTGTAATGTTTTTCTTTTACATCTATTCTGTTCGAATGTTTTGCTGGGTATAGTGGTATGGGTTGGCATCTGTGGTCTCTTAGAGCTTACAGAACATCCATCTAGGCTCTTCTAGCATTTATTGTCTCAACTGAAAAGTAAGACTTTATTCCAATAATTCTGTCTTTATTTGTTACTTAATATTTTTCCTGTCAGCTCATTATTATCCTAACTTTTTTCACTTTCTATATAATTATAGATCTTACTCTAAAAGTAAAGACTCATATTTCTTCCACTAATCAATGGGTGTGTATATGTAAATATATGTATAAATATAATGTGTGTGCATTTTTTATACCATGGTAACTAGATATGATGAGGAAATACTACTAAATGTTTTATCGCTTTATCTCTTAAATATAAATTAAAAATTCTTTCAATGTATAATTTTCTAATAAGAACAGGAATACTCTGTTTAGTGTTAGTATTATATATAATACTCAATAACCAATGTTTGATATTTGGTTTGACATTTTATCATATAGGAAAATGTATCTGCATGTAATATTATAGGAGAATGTAATAAAAACAAGACAGCAAATTTTTAAATTCAAATTTGCTTACAATTGTTGAATGTCCAATGTTGGAATGCATTCTGATTTTGATTAATTTTTGTATAGATTAATTTTTAAAGTTTGATTTTATTTTTATCTATTTGTCAACATGAGTGTCTGCATGTGGGTTTGTGTATGTACGAGTGAAAGCACCCCTAATTCCAGAGCAGTATAACTTATCTCCTAGAGCTGGAGTTAACATGCAATTTTACATTGTGCCACATGGGTCTTGGAAGTGAACTTGTATCCTTTGGAAAACCAGTAAGTGCTCTTAACTGCTGGGCCACCTTTATAACCCAATTAAAGACAATTTTTATTAGGCCCTAAACAAATTTACTTACAGTTTCACTGAGTCATTTGTATTATACAACAGCTAAAACTAATTATAGATATTTGTTCTTCTACTAATTGACTCGTTATTGACTAATTCTGGGCACTTATAATAAAATTGTATGTAATATTTCTAAATAATGTTTAAAGTATAAGGCATAAATATCTATCATACTGTGCAGTTGAAAAGTAAAAGGGATGCAAATGGAGATGGAGGCCATGGCTCGGTGGGTAAGAGCACTTTCTTTGCAAACATGAGGTATTGAGTTTTAATCACTTGCTTCCATGTAAAAGGCTGCTGGCCCCGGGATTGTAGCACTCCCTAGCTAGGCAGCCTAGAAAAATTAACAAGTTTCCACTTCAGTGAGATACCTTATCTACAGACAGAAAATATGGTGGAAAATGAAAAAAAAAAAAAAAGAAGACATCTGGTATCCAGCTCTGGCTTCTGCATTTACACATATGGATGTGCATACCCACAGGCAGTGCACATACTACACACACACACACACATGCCACTAGGTCACATATCATATGTACACAATCATTCAATATAAGCACACACATTCACTATAAATAAAATAAAATGATCACAGCAAGCTTTTAGTTTTAAATATTTCTTTTATTTTTGAGATTATAGTATAATTACATTATTTATACTTTTCTTTTCCTTGTGCTAAACCCTCCTATTTACCCCTCCTTGCTCTATTTTTATTAATTGTTGCTTCAGGATTATATGAAAATGCATAAACATATATATTCTTAAAGACAATGGGATCACTTTGCATAATGTTATTTGTATGTACGTTTTCAGGGCTGGCCTGTGTACGTGTTCCTCTCACTGGGAGCAATCCTTAATTGCCTGTAGGTGTTTGTGTTGAGTTGAAGCCTAGTGGACTTCATCTCATCCACTTTGGCATTGCTGTCCTTGTTCAGCTCATGTTTAGTCAGTCATGTTGTTATTACTTTATGCAGATAGCTTCTGACATTCCAAAGAGATGGAGTCTCACAGAAAACTCCCAGATGCTCTGACTTTTGCCATCTTGTTACCTTTTCTTCTGAAATGTTCCCTGAGCCTTGAGTATGTGAGTTCCTTCACAGATGAATCTATTGGGACTAAGTGCCACAACTCTGCACTTTAACTGACTTAGTTTTGGATAGTGGTGTCCATCTGTTGCTAAGAAAAAGTTCCCTGATGACTATGAGAACTATATTTTTTGGCGAGTTTAGAGACAAATATTTATAATGTAGTTATGGATTATACTGGTTTAGTAAAGTTGAAGTTATAGGTTCTCCTCCAAGATCTATGATTTCACTAACCCTGGATAAATTGGCTTTATTTCCAGTACCAGTCAAAATTTGTCTCTTGGCGAACAAGCACATAAGTCCAATAAGAAAGCTATTGGTTACTCTCAAGGTATGTTACTACTGTACCCTTACAGATACGGTGCCATTTTGATATGGTTCATAACCATCATACCTGTTGGTTTCCTTTCTCCATTGGCAGCCTGAATGGTGCTTCTCGTACCATGAAAGCTAGTCCTCAGCAAGAAAGTATCCAGGTCAGATCCAGCTCAGGGTCCTCTGGGCCCTACATTTGAAGTATTGTCTTCAGCATTAAAACTTACCCTCCACCTCTGCAGAGTCACCAAGGACAATAGCAAAAAATTTCTGATATTTTTGGGAGTCCTTTATCCAGCCTTGTCCAAGAACTTAAAAGAGGACTTCTCATATTGCCAAATTAAAGGCCCTAAATCCCTGTATTAACTGTTGTTTCTACTAATGTATATTCAAAAAATCCTACTATATTATATAAAACCTTACTTTTTCTGAATCTCCATTTCTGTGAAACAATTCCATTTACTCTAGATTACTTGGGGAAATTTAGGTAGAACTGTTAATCTTGAACAAATAATGCTGCTGCCAACCTATTTAGGCCAAACAGCAATTTCCTTTGTAGCTATTTTTTTAACTTTGATAAGTATTTAAAGTATCAGTACACAAGTTAATCATTAATTGATATTTGAGAGAAAAAGTCTGCATTCATGATAAAAGAATTTGTGATATGAATAAAATAAAGTGGAGTGAACTTCAAAGGAATAGAGCTCTGTACATGATTGAACTTAAGTTGATAACTATTTAAACTAAACCAGATAGTAATAATTTTAGACTGTTCCATGCCATCCCCATGGTAACCACAATAGGATTATCTATAGAATTACAAGGAATGAGACAAGAATTCTAAAATATCATCTAAAAATGAATAAAACAAAAAGAAGACAATAGGGAAAGAAATGAGGAAGAGTAGATAACCCATTAGGTGCACTGACTTATCTTCAGCAGGAATGTAGATAATGCTTAAGATAAAATTATTCTCTGTCAGTAATGGCCTCAAATGAGAAGCATTAATGACATGGTCAAACTGAAATTAAAATCATAGTCAATAAAAGAAAATGATAATTCAAGAAGCAACAACATAGTATGTAACGGCGTAAATGAATGCAGACAGAGTGTAAAAATATATATATAGCTTTAATGTAGAAATAGACTTACAGAACCACCGTTCCCGCGGAGACCAGGAAAGCAGAAGCGAGAAGCTCGGAGCTTGCTCGCCAAATTTATAGGCAGACATTAGCCCGAGGCGAACACGCCCCTTAAGGGGCGGGACTTATCCCTACATCTCCCCTTTTTGTCTAAATAAGACAGAACTAAACCAAATACAACTACATACAATAACAACAAATAATAAATACAACAAACAATATTGAGAACAAAAGCTTTGCTAAACATTCTATCTCAAGAAGTCCAAATAATGTAAAGAGTAACTACAATTATATAATCTTCAACTCAGTCAAAGATCTGAGAAGGGAATAAACACTACTCAACAAACGAGATATATCCAAAATGTGCAACAATTGACAGAGACAACTGACTACCTGGGCAATCACCCAAAGTCTCGTTTGGAACGTTGAGTCAACCAATTTTGGCTAAGGCCTAACATAACTGACATACCATTATTAAAGGCAAGGAACTTTTCAAAACTATCTTACCCTGTCTTGGCAGGATATGACAGTCCTGTTTTATCCATTGATGCACGCTCTGTATCTGTGTCAGTGGTTGAGGTATGGGCATTTCTTTGCCCAAAGGCCAGTTCTGCCAAATAGAAAGGCTCCAGATGGAGTGTTTTTGGTGCTCAACATTCTCTCGGGAATAGAGCGGTGTT
The DNA here is from genome assembly GCF_018167655.1 of Microtus oregoni. Lineage (NCBI taxonomy): Eukaryota > Metazoa > Chordata > Mammalia > Rodentia > Cricetidae > Microtus > Microtus oregoni. The sequence goes on from NW_024543072.1 coordinate 16,587,137, forward strand.
GCCAGGAGCAATTGTGTCTCACTATCACGAAACTCTGAGTTAGATTAAAGGCCATTTTCTACAGCTCTTTGAAGAGGTTGAAGATTATCTATCTATACTGAGTATAATCTCTATATATCTAAAGAACCTGATTAGTCTAATTATAAATGACAAACTTAGATGACAATTAGTCTATATAATTCTCAATATCTATCTAACTTAAAGAATAAGACAATAAACAACTGTGAAACAAATGAGGACAATGACCTCCAAATATAAACAATGTACAAATATACATTGCAGTAGGTAAATATATATCAATACACAAATATTATATAAGTATCTTAATCAGAGGTAGAAATGTACACTGCAATATGGTAAATATATACAATATATATATATATATCAATACAATATATGTCAATACATAAGAATGTTTTAAACAGAGGTAGAAACATGCATGCGTACAATAGTCCATATAATTTAACTTTGTTTCATTATACAAGAATTGATACCAATATATTTGTCTAAAAGCAGTAACTCACAATTATAAATCTATTATCCCATCATTCCCTCTTTTTTTTTTTTTTTTCAAAATGATCCTTGAGCTTATAAAATTCCTCTCCCAACCCTCAATCATATACTAATTATAATCAACCCCTAAATGATGTCCCTAAACCCAAGGGCAAACTTTACTGGGAGAGGGGACGTCGTTCTCTAGAATTACTTCCTGCTGTCATAGGGGCGACGTTCTTTCTGGGGGATCCTGTGAAAGTAAAATGATGGTTAAATTTCAAGATAATGTCTTTTAAAATTGCAAATAGTCTCTGAGTATTTTCGTGCAGGTCTGGCCAAAATGTTGTATAAGATGTGCACCATTTCAGCTAACCAAGTTGGAACTGTCTTGTGCAGCTGGTATCAAAAGCAGGTCTTGTAGTAGCGCTATCAGTATCATGACGTCATATCAACCAGGTGGAGTTGTTGTTATGGGGCCCCATCTTCTTCCTGGAAACTTCAAATGTCACTTCAGGAAAAACTCATTGTTCATTATGAAAAACTTAAACATTAATCATATAGACATATATATATATATATATATATATATATATATATATTCAATGAAAGACATGATAGATATATTCAATGAAAAGTATGATAGATATGAAGAAATGCAAAGATGTTTTCTAAACTCATATTTCTTTCTGTCCCATATCATGGCTCTTGACATGAGACAGAAATTCCAGAAACTCTGGGTTTTTCTCTTACCAACAGGCTTGGAATTGGAGAGGGACTGAGCCAGAGTCCAACTTCAAAACCAGCTTTATAAATTTAGAAATATGGTTTAATATTACTTACACAACCCATTCAGTTGTCTTGATATTTCCTATTGGGCAGGTATTTTTCCATCTGTCAGTATCCAAACAACCAGGGTTCCTTGAATTTCTCAAAGATGAGTGTTTCCCTGTGGAGATAAGAACAGAACCCTGCCCCCATTTTATATGTTTTTCTTACCACCTGTATGAATATCATCGTTGTGGATGAGTTGTCATTTCTCCTTTCCAAGAGGTTTCTCCTCTTCAAATCGAAACTTTATTAATTTTGATGGTATCCACAATTTTTCTTCTCCTGTGGAAACAAGAGCAAAACCCCTTCCCCAACGTAGCACATCTCCTGGCTTCCACTGAGAGGTCAGCACATCTTTGAAATAAATCGGTTGATTTAGTTCAGCAGACTTTTCCATTATCCAATGTCTTTCTGCTGCTGTCGTTCCTTTCTCATTAGCGTTAAGAAAATTCAAGGTTAATAAAGCATTATGTAATCTATTTCTGGGGGTATTTTCGATCCCTTTCTGTTTGTTCAGCATATCCTTTATAGTACGATTTGATCTTTCTATAACTGCCTGACCTGTAGGATTATTTGGTATACCTGTAATGTGTTTTATATTATAATATTCAAAAAAGCATTTCATTTTCTTAGATACATATGCTGGACCATTATCTGTCTTTATTTGCGCAGGTATACCCATGATGGCCATAACTTCCAATAAATGTGTGATTACTGAATCAGCCTTTTCTGAGCTCAGGGCAGTAGCCCATTGAAAACCTGAATACGTGTCTATGGTGTGGTGTACATATTTTAATTTGCCAAATTCTGCAAAGTGGAACACATCCATCTGCCAGATTTCATTCCTTTGGGTGCCCTTTGGATTAGCCCCTGCAGGCAGTGGCGTTTGGTTATAGAAAGAGCAAGTAGGGCATTTCTTTACAATCTCCTTAGCTTGTTGCCATGTAATTGAAAACTCTTTCTTCAAACCTTTGCTATTAACATGATGTTTTTTATGAAATTCAGAGGCTTGTAGCACACTACCAATCAATAATTGATCAATTTCTGCATTACCTTGTGCTAGAGGACCTGGCAGACCCGTATGGGATCGGATGTGTGTTATGTACATAGGGCAAAGCCTGTTCCTGATCAAATCTTGAACCTGGAGGAACAATGAGGTTAGTTCAGTATCATCAGGTATAAATTCAGCAGTTTCAATATGTAAAATAACTCTTTCTGCGTATTGTGAATCTGTAACTATATTAATAGGTTCTTTAAAATCCCTTAGCACCATAAGAATGGCATATAATTCCGCCTTCTGGACAGAATTATACGGACTTTGTTCCACCTTATCCAAGTCTTCTGATTTGTAACCTGCCTTCCCTGATTTATTGGCATCAGTATAGAATGTACGGGCTCCAGTTATTGGAGCATCACGGACGATTCGAGGAAGAATCCAAGAGGTTCTCTTTATGAAGTTAAGCCTCTTGCTTTTTGGATAGTTGTTATTAATGTCTCCCAAAAAATTAGCACAAGCTCTTTGCCATGGTTCATTATCTTCCCATAATTTCTTTAGTTCATCAGCAGTGAAAGGCACTATAATTTCTGCTGGGTCTATGCCTGCTAGTTGACGAAGTCTCAGCTTGCCTTTTATAATTAACTCAGAGACTTTTTCCACATAAGTTTTCAGTTTCTTACTTGGTTTATGTGGTAAAAAGATCCATTCCAAAATAATATCATCTCTCTGCATTAAAATTCCTGTAGGAGAAATTTTTGATGGTAGTATGACGAGAATACAATCGAGCTCTGGATTCACCCTGTCCACATGTGCCTGTTGTAATTTTTCCTCAATCATTGTCAGTTCCTTTTCTGCTTCAGCTGTTAATTCTCTGGGACTGTTTAAATCCTTATCACCATCCAAGGTTTTGTTCAAATGAATTATTAGATCAGGTGTTATTCCAATAGCTGGTCGTAGACTGGAAATGTCTCCTAACAGTCTTTGAAAGTCATTAAGAGTCCGTAGGCGATCTCTCCTAATTTGTGCTTTTTGTGTCTTAATTTTTTGCAAACCTATTTTATAACCTAAATAATTAACAGAATCTCCCTTCTGAATCTTTTCAGGAGCTATTTGCAATCCCCATTTAGGTAAAAGTATCTTTATTTCTTCAAACAGTCTGTTCAAGGTATCCATGTTTGAATCGGATAACAAGATGTCGTCCATGTAATGGTATACTATAGATTTGGGAAATTTCTTGCGTATTATTTGCAATGGTTGGTTCACAAAATATTGGCACAGGGAGGGGCTATTTAACATACCCTGGGGGAGAACGGTCCAGTGGTACCTCCTCGAAGGTTGAGAATTGTTATAACTAGGCACTGTGAAGGCAAATTTTTCTCTATCTTCTTTTTGCAAAGGTATAGTGAAAAAACAATCCTTTAAATCAATAACTATGAGAGGCCATCCTTTTGGTAATAAAGAGGGCAAAGGAATTCCAGATTGCAGAGGGCCCATAGGTTGAATAACCTTGTTGATGGCCCTGAGATCTGTCACCATTCTCCATTTACCTGATTTTTTCTTAACCACAAATACAGGAGAATTCCAAGGGCTGGTAGATTCTTCTATATGTCCAGCATCTAATTGTTCTTGTACCAGCTGTTCTAAAGCCTGTAACTTTTCCTCAGCTAAAGGCCATTGCTTTGTCCATATTGGTTTCTCAGTCAACCATTTTAGAGGCAAGGCTGTTGGTATCTCTGAAGGGACATCAATTGCTTGTTCTTTTACAGCCCGAATGGCCGGTTTTCTCCGTTTGTAATATCTTTTAATATTATTCTCAGAAATATAGGCTCTAGATTTAGCAGGAATGTTAATTTCAGTATTCCATTGTTGTAATAGGTCACGACCCCATAAATTCATTGCGATATTGGCTACATATGGCTTTAATTTTCCTATTTGTCCCTCTGGCCCTATACATTCAACCCATCTCGTGCTCTGCCTTACTCGAGATAGGGTTCCAATTCCCAGGAGCTGAACATTTACATTCTGAAGAGGCCAATACGGATGCCAAGATTCTGGGGTAATGATACTTACATCAGCACCTGTGTCCAGCAGGCCAGTAATAAAAATGCCATTTACACACACTCTCAGTTTAGGTCTTTGATCATTTATAGAAGTTTGCCAAAACACACGTAACTTATCTTTCTGATCATTATTGCTTGTAACAGTAGGCATGGGGCTTCCTAATTGTCCTGATGAGGCACGTTCTCTGCAGAAACTGGATATGACTGAACCATGTTTGCCATGGGGGCCTGTGAGGCCCCCCCTCTCACGTTTCCCGACTGTATCAGGTTGCCTTGTCTATCTCTTGTAGACCTGCATTCATTCGTCCAATGTCTCCCCTTTCCACATCTTCTACATAAACCTGAAGGCTGAGTCCTCCTATTTCTGTTATTTCTATAAGATGCATTATTATTATTTCTGAAAGATGCGTTATTATTATTATTATTATTATTATTATTATTATTATTATTATTTCTGAAAATCCGTTGTCTACAATTCCTTTTAATATGACCCATTTTTCCACAATTAAAACATTTGGTATTCTGGTGTCTCCTTTTACCATTGGAAATTGCTTCTTCTACCCATGCTTCAGTGCCATAATCAAATGTATCAACATTGAGTGTATGCAAGACCCATTCTTCCAACGGCGCTGATCTGAGCTTTAAAGGACCCAAAATCCTTTTGCATTCCACATTTGCATTTTCATAAGCCAAAGACTCAATCATTATACGTCTTGCTTCTGGGTCAGATATTCCTATTTGTACAGCCTTAGTTAATCTTTGTAAAAAGTCACTAAAGGGTTCTCTCTGACCCTGTTTAACTCTGACAAATGATTCCATTCTCTGTCCTGGGTCTTGTACCCTGTCCCAAGCCCTTAAGGCTGCTGTAGTACACATGGAGAGTGTGTTTTCATCCAAATTAGCTTGTTCCTGAGGATCGGAAAAGGGCCCTTCACCTAGAATTTGATCTAGGGAAATGTCAATTCCCTTCGCTTTTTCCTGCTGTTCTAAGAGTCTAGCCTCTTGCCTGAATAAGCATTTCCATTTCAATTGCGGTCCACTCTCGAGTACCGCAGAGCTCAGCTGGAGCCAGTCCGAGGGGGTTGCTCTGCTTGTCGTGGCCCAAGATTTTAGCATCTCTTTAACAAAAGAGGCTTGCATCCCAAAAGTCATGACAGCCTGTTTTATTTCCTTGAGATCATTCATACGCACAGGCTCCCATGTATCCTCCTTGATGACCCTAGGGTTTTTGGAACCAATCACCTTCTCTGTTGTTATTACGGGAAAGGCAGGTAGAGCTGTAGGTAGAGCTTTGTGGAAATTGTCCCGGAGAGACTTACCCACAGATGTAGTTAAAATTTTCCTTTCTACCCTTTGCTCTTCTTCATCAGAATTTAGAAATTCCTCAATCTTTTCAATTCTATTCACCATTGCCTTCTGCAATGTCTGAATCTCCTGTCCAGAATTATGTTCCAAAGCCTTCATTGAGGATTCTAATGTATGAAGTTTGTCCGTTAGAGATAACATCTCATCTTTGGACATAATTTTTATGGCATAAACCGTGCCTTCTTGTATCGACAATCTTTCCGTCAATCTGTCATAAGCTTTAGACAAAATCCGATTGTCACATTCAGCAGTTTTGATTCTCTCAGTTAATGTTTCATTTCCTACAGAAAGGGACTGAATCTTATGGTCCAGATCAGCTGTTCCCTCTTCTATAGTAATGAATTTCTCCTTAACATCAGCCTGAAGAACTTCAACCTGATTCTTGAGAAGATTGTTATCAGCCTGGAGAAGTTCAAACTGATTCTCGAAAAGATTGTTATCAGTCTGGAGAACTTCAACCTGATTCTTGAGAAGATTGTTATCAGCCTGGAGAACTTCAAACTGGTTCTTGAGAAGATTGTTGTCATTCTCAATTGTTTTTAAGCGTTCAATCTCTACCTTAAGAATCCTGGATTCGTCTCGTAAAGACTTTATCATATTTCTATTATCAAACCATTTGGTGCCAATGAAAACTACGAATCCCAGAAGGATCCATATATGTGGGGTGATAGACACCTCTTGTAAAATCTCCCACATGGTACAATTAAAAAAATCATTAAATTCTTGAACAGTAATGTGTTCAGACATTTTATTTATAAAAGAAAAATTTTTTTACCTGCAATGATCGGTTCCTGCCTGTGGTGGTCTCTGTGTTTTTGGAGCCTGTCCTAGAACTAGCTCTTGTAGACCAGGCTGGCCTTGAACTCACAGAGATCCGCCTGTCTCTGCCTCCCAAGTGCTGGGATTGAAGGCTTGCACTACCAAGGCCTGGCAGGCCTCAAACTCACAGAGATCTGCCTGCCTCTGCTTCCCAAGTGCTGGGATTAAAGGCGTGCTCTACCACTGCCTGGCCGGCCTCAAACTTGTGATCCTCCTGCCTCTGCCTCCTTCAGCAAATCCTACCGGCGTGGGCCACCACAACCGGCCAAGTAACTTTGTAACAGACCAAATCTGACGCTGTGGCAGCTTTTGTTGCAAAACCGCAATTACTTGAGCTTCTGCTAATTCAGGCAGTGGGGTTCCGCTGCAAAACTTAGCCAAGGCAGGCAGAATGGGCCTGTGTCACCGAGTGTGTCTCGGACTCGGCACTGGGGCCGGAGTCACGAACTGAAAAACAGCACCCGGGAGGGTACTGTGTTAGCTAGCGGGCTACCCGCTTGAGTCGGGGGCAAAATAGCCCGACGTTGGACGCCAAAATGTAACGGCGTAAATGAATGCAGACAGAGTGTAAAAATATATATATAGCTTTAATGTAGAAATAGACTTACAGAACCACCGTTCCCGCGGAGACCAGGAAAGCAGAAGCGAGAAGCTCGGAGCTTGCTCGCCAAATTTATAGGCAGACATTAGCCCGAGGCGAACACGCCCCTTAAGGGGCGGGACTTATCCCTACAATAGTACTTTAAGGACTCATTTTAGGTCTAAAGATACACATTGTTTGAAAGCAGAGGATAGTAAAAAAATTCCATTAAACTAATTACAAAAGAAGGACTTTATTAGTATTGGATAAAGGAGATTTTCATTTGAAACTATTTTAAAGAGACAAAGAATAATATAATATTATAAAGAGATAAATTAATTAATCTACCAGGGAGATGTAGCAATTATAAAATATTTAAATCAAATATAAGAACTATACATGTGAAAAGTATTTGAAAAACTAAAAAGAGAAATGCACAAATATATGATAAAATTAAATAGTTAAAATCTGTATGTCATGCTAGTTGTAATTGACATACAGTGCAAGCCTGATGGATGAGTTTAAAGGAATAGCATCTTCAGACAGTTCAACACTCATATGCATATGAACTCACAGAGACTGTGACAGCAAGGGCTGTACATCAATACCAAGCTATTTTGGCAAAAACAACCATTTTCTTTTTTCTTTCCTTTTTGAACTTTGACAGGATTTAAAGTAGCAGTGCACATAAACTGACATGTAATCACAAAAATCTGTATTCATGGTAGAAAGAATTTGCCACATGAATAAAATGTAGATGCTCAAACCAGACAAAATCCCAGCCCCCAAGACAGGGAACTCCAACCCCCAGCTAGGAAGCCACTTGCAATGGATACTTGCTGGCAAAGGGAAAATCAGACTGGGCATGCCACTGGGTAAACAAACCATCCTCCCTCCTGAGCATGCCCTGAGCAAAGAAGCAAAGGCTAATAGATTCTGAGTGTGTGCGCGCGCACATACACACAAATGCACGCGCACATACACACAAATGCACATTTTGTTTCATTTTCCTTTGGTAAGTTGGTCTTATTGATTTTCCTGTTTTTATCTTGTTCATCTATTTTAATTTTCATTTTCCATTATGCTTTTTCAAAGAAAGAGAACATGATGTTGGGTGGATACAGAGAAAGAATAAACTGGAAGGAGTTGGGGAAAGGAAATGTATAAAATGATTAACAAAAAAATTTAGAGAAGCTAAGAGTAGTGACACATATCTTTAATCCCGGGACTCAGAAGGCAGAGTAAGGGAAATCTCTGTGATACTGAAGCAAGTATGGTCTGCATTTGTGTTCCTGCCAAGCTGAAACTACATAGAAAGACTTTGTCTCAAAAAGTTAATTAAGTAAATAAAATACATGAATTAATGAACAATTTTTTAAAATAAAGGACTATCTGATGGGTGCTGTTTCACCTTTTCTTTATAAAAAAGAAAAAATAAAAACATAAATAAATATTTATGTTTATACCTGTTGGCCAGGCTGCTCTAAAGTTTGATCAAAGAAGTTTCCTTTAGAATTGGGCAGAAACCAACTGAGAGAAGCATAACTAGTCAAAATGCTAAGAAAAGAAATGAGTGCTTATCATGTCCCATACACACAAAAATTTGGGGATTATCAAAGAAAAGATAACAGAAAGAATTAAGAATCTGAAGTTTTGTCATAGTACCGTGTAATGCTGTCTTCTGGTTATGGCATGGCTCCCATAAATTTGAACTCACAGCAGTTATGACTTCTTGTACAGCATCTGTACTGGTTCAAGCCACCCTAACATTTGTCAGTGATTGAGAAGTGACCTCCAGGCCACACACCTTACTGAATGCTACCACAGCTGATAGTTGTCAGGAAGGAGACACTCTCTTTTGAAGAGATGGTCATTGGGTTTACATGTTACAGGGGATAAGCCTACAACCAGAGAGAGAAGGGAAGTACTGAACTGGAATTAGTGAGCCCTTTTCTCATTTTTTTAAAAATATGTGAAACTGAAATAGAGAATGATGACTGAGGTATAAAAGTGGGAAGATAAAAGGAGGAAACAATATGATTGCATTGCACTGCACACATTTGCTAATTCTCACAATATAGATTTGGATGGGGCAAAGTGGGAAGGATCTGGGAGGAAACAGTAATCAGAATACACTGTATGAAAAAATATATTTTCAATTTGAAAAAAGGATAAAGAAAAATTTTGAAATACATGTACTTAAGAAAGCATCAACAAAGTTAGATAAAAATTTAAAGAAATATCAAGGTTAGCAGTAAAGTAGAAAAACTGGATTTAACAGATATGAACAGAACACTAAACCGAAAAAGAAACAGAATACAAATCTGTCTCAGGATCCCATGGAATTTTCCTTAAAATCTACCATATTCTGTGTCACAAAGTAAGTCTTTCAAAATACAAAGGAATCAAAATATCTTCTGTATTACCAATTCCTACTGCAATAAAACAGTAACTACTGACAACAAATTCTGACAATGATGTGGGACATATAAGTCTTACTAGTGGGAATGTAAGCTAGTATAGCTCTTACAGAAATAAGGATGGGATTGTCTTACACACTAAAAAATATAACTCAAAATACAACACACCTAAACTATTTCTGGAAATATAGTCAAAGCACTGTGTCTCCTAAGATGGAGATTTTTTCAAATCTATGTTTATTGCTATTCTTTTCATAATAACCAAAAAGGGGGATAAGACTAAAGGATAAGGGAATAAGGGAATAGTGGGATATACACATGATAGAATGCCATCTAGCTATAAAGAGACAATGAAACCTTGACTTTTGCATGAAAATGAGAGTAAGGAACTCATCTTTAATTTGTTAAGCAGAATAAGCCAGACTTAAAAGAGGTTGAACTAACTAGGCAAGGAAAGAGAGCTACCTGGAGTTTGGGAGAGAGTACTGGGGAAGAGAATGGGGAAAGTAAATGAATGAGAATAAAATATAAAGGCACATATGCATGAAAATGTCAGAATGAATTCCAATATTTTGTTTTAAACTGAAATATTAATAAAATATAATAAAAATAGTAAATTGCACATTTTTCTGTTTTATTTCTTATTTAATATAAAAGCAAATGTCTGAGAGGAAAGGGCTGTAGGAGTTTTATTGACACCTTACCTACAAATTGTAAATAACGGTAATTAAAATAACTAGAACCAAATAGAACAAATCTAAAGAGAAAGGAAAAGTAAAATGGATACTATCACTGTCCCTATATATTTAAAATGAGTATTTGCTCTTTGGTTCTGCCTTAGATTATTTAAAAGATATAAAACTCAGTGAACTAATGATTATATTAATGTAGAGTTTTACTATACATAGAATGAAAATGGAAAAAGCATAAAAGATGAAAGACTAGTTAGAACTCTAGCGGAGTCATAATTTTAGCTCGCTATGAAGAACCTAGTATGAAGTACAACACAGAAAATACAAAGCTTTATACTGACTAAAATAGAAACCTTCTTACCTGAGAACAAAGAAGCACATGGCAGAATAATAGTGACGGGCTGTGGGCTACTGCTGAGGCAAATGTGCCACAAGTACAAATTTAGGGTTAGTGTGCCATGCTGGTCACTGAATTGGTTCATTGGCATCATAGCTGTGTAGGATTATCAGTTGTTTGGAAGCTTTCTTGGGTCCCTCACAACATCTCTATACAAAGTGGCAACAGTCCCATGAAAATATATTTATTATCACTGGGTATTAGAGTAAATAAATCATTTCCAAACAAGATATCACATTGCACACACTAGGACATCTATAAAGAGAACGAAGATATGCTCATATAAAAGTGTTACACCATTAGGCGATATGACAACCCTCTTCTGACCACTGAGGGCCTTACTCTCACGTGGTATAAAAGTGAAGTTGCAGGCAACTGTAAGCCACTGTGTGCTTCTTAGAACCAAACCCAGATTAGCTTCAAGAATAGCTGATTCTTTTGGAACACTTCAACTATGTTCAGTGTTAATAGCTGCCCTAAACTGGTCCCACCTAATTTCTCTTTCTATATAGTGTACCAGTTAATGAAATAACAGGAGATAGCAAACAAAGAGTCTCTTTTCATGTTTAAAGAAGCATTACCCAAAGAGTTATAGGCGAGATTAAGGAAACAAAAAGGACTTGCTGATATATACCCAGTTACAATGGAAATCATTGCCATCCCAGAACTGAAGGGGGAAACAATGAACAATGGAACCTTGAAAGATATTTGGATTTATGAATGAATAATTGTTGAGCAGAAACTGTAAACATACAGTGTAGCCATTGCTGTCAGGAGCCGTTTCCCCCCAAAATTATTACAGGAACCATTGCTTTGAGGAGTTAGCAGAGAACCCCACTTCCCAATTGTATTGAGAATTGTTCTATTGACAGAGCCTACCCCACACCCAATTATCTGTTAATAGAGAGCTATCTGTTAGCGGAACCCGCCGCACATTCCAAACTATCTAGAGAACTAGGTGCGTCAACTCGTGACTTCCTGGCCGAGGAATCATGACCTGACCTATCGTAACCTCTTGGCCTACGTGACCGACGTAGACCATGAGGCAAGAGCCCAGGCTCCTGCCCCCTCCCCAAATTCCTCATCCTATATAAGCTGTAACCATATTCTAATAAACAGAGGCTTTGACAAGAAAAAAAAAGTGTTACACCATAAGAATATATTGGATGTTATGGCAGAAATGCAAAGTGGGGCTGTTGCTTTGGAAAACGGGGAAATCCTTGAAATACAATACATACAGCTGCTCATTATTAATAGTTATAAATGATAAGTATCAAGAGTAAAATAATGTTGCAAACACAATGTATATGCTTCTTCTAGACCTCAAGCTTGCTGAGATCATTTCATCATAAGAGACTGCATTTTGTGATTCCATTATGTAAACTTTCAATGATAGAAAATCTTGCCAGCGGAATAGTTTTAAGATTTATATTTATTTTATGTGTGAGGGTTTTGCCTTTATGTATGTATGTCCACCATGTGTGCAGTGTCTGATAAGACCAGAAATGGGTATTAGATTCCCAGTAACTGCAGTTTGAAACAGTTGTGAGCCACCATATGGGTTCTGGATATAGATCCTTGATCCTCTAGAAGTGCAATTAGCATGCTCAACCTTGATCCATCTTTCTAGTACTCAACAGAATATTTTAAAATAGGAAATTCCATATAATACCAGCTGATCACAGTCAATAACTCTTCTTGCACTAATATATGATTTGAAAGTCAAAAAGTTATCCTTTTCAGTCCGGTTTCATTTTCTCTTGTCAAAATATATTGTAAAATTGAAATTTTTACTCATGGTTAGATTTAGATGGCCTTTTGCAAAACTGTTACTAAGTTTATAATTTTTTCTGAGCCATACTAAAAAATGTCAATTATTGAAAAAATTTTATAACTGATAGATAGTTATATGTTCTCTGACTACTGAATTTGTAGAAAAAAATGCATCATCAATTTCAGGTATTGCAGAATTATTTGTGAACATTGGAAGTCATTTTCTCAGTTCTTCAAATTAATATAACATGGCATAAATAAGACTTGTAAAAGAAAAACATTATTTTCATCTTCAGTAACTTTATAAATAATATTAAATTAAATTAAATTGGATCCAAAATAATCATGTGAATTGGAACTTTCTACCAAATTTCACTATTTTGGAATTTAGAAATGTTTTGACCAAATGCCAAAAAACAAATAAACAAAAAAAAAACAGTAAGATATTTGATACCTACATTGTATGAATCATTTTCTTCATGATGGAAGAATTATTTGTGCAAATGACAATATTAGAAGATCTATTCACTACTGGGATCCTACTGATGAATAAATTCTAAAAGCCTTCAGTAACTTAATCCTAAATAAATGTAAATTCCTTCTAAAGTAATGTGGTCAATTCCAGATGGCCTGTGTGATGCTGAGATGCTGAATGTTTTCATGCATACATTCTGTTTTCAGGATAGAAATTTATTTGCATTAATTAACTAAAAAGTCAATAAGTCTAAGCCATTAGTATGGCCCTGGTGAAGTGTATCAATAATGATTAAATGTATCGTGTGTGTGTGTGTGTGTGTGTGTGTGTGTGTTGTATGTATGTTTAAATCTGGACAGGTATATATACACACATATACAAGCACATATTTTGAGGATAAACATCAACATTAAGAGTCTTCCTCAATTCCTCTCCACCTTAGTTTCTAAGGCAGGGTCTCTCCCTAAACACGGAGCTCACTGATTTGGCAAACCCAGCGAGCTCAAGGATACCCTCTCTGCCTCTGCAATACCCAGGCTAAAGGTGGGCACAAACCTGATTTTCACGTGAGGAGTAAGGATCCACGTTCAGGTACTCACGCTTACTCAGGAAGCCCTCTGCAGTCTCAGACAACTCACTGGCCCCGTGTTTACAAATGTATCACTTACAGTAATGTCTTTGATAGATTTTTTTTTTAACAGAGAAAATGACTTGGAGTAATACAAAGCAGTACTTGACCAAGGCTTTAAAATGAATAGTAAACATTGATCCAAATAATGAATGCATATAAATTTATGTCCTCCAGGAAAGGGTACCACAGCAAAACTTGAAAAATTTCTAGAATGAATATGTTGGAATAAATTAACCTAATTATTCACTAATTAGTTTACTTTGATGTATGTGTAAGAAGTGTTTATGTGCTCATGTTCCTCCGTGTGAAAACGGGTACACATGCACTGTAGCATTTGTACAGAGGGCAGAAGTTAACCCCATGTGTCTGTCTTTACCATCCACCATGTCTAAGACAGCATCTCTTCTTGATCATCAGTAAATGTGCTGGCCTACATGTTTTGGGGGTCTCATCCCACAACAAGGGTGAGGAGTGCTGGGATTACAAATATGTCCTACTGAACCTGGCTTTTCCTGTTGAGATCTGATATCAGATCATTAGTGTTACACAAGTCCTTTCACCATTGAGCCATATCTGTTTTCTAGATATCAATTCTAAGGATAAAGATATTAAAGAAACCAAAGATTTAAAGTTGATAGTATGGAAACAACCCAGATGCATTTGCCTATAATATCTATAAAAATCTCTAAGTCTTCTGTTGCCGTGTTTGAGGCTAACTGCTTAGAACTTGCCTTCATTCATAAAAGGGGGATCTATAGGGATGGAGAGACAGCTCTGAAGTTAAGGACATCAGATGATTCTATGCAGAACTGTGTTCTGTGCTCAGCACACATGGAAGACCACAACTATAACTTCAGTTCCAGATCCTCCGACACCTTCTTCTGGCACCACTCTGTTGTAATGAGTGGCGGGGCTGTGTCCCGCCACCCGGCTAGCTCTACACCCCAAATAATTACACAGAAACTGTATTCTTTTAAACACTGTCTGGCCCATTAGTTCCAGCCTATTATTGGCTAGCTCTTACATGTTGATCTAACCCATTTCTAATAATCTCTGTAGCCCACAAGGTGGCTTACCAGGGAAGATCTTAACCTGCGTCTGTCTGGAGTGGGAGAAAAATGGCGACTCATTGACTGAGCTTCTTTCTCCCAGCATTCTGTTCTGTTTACTTAGCCTATCTAAATTCTACCCTATCAGAGGACCAAGCAGTTTTTTTTTATTAGTTAACCAATGAAAGCAACAGATTAGAAAGAAATCACTCCCACATCAACACTCACAATCATGTGTCAGTGCTGGAAGACATGCTTTGCCAACCACTCTGCCATACATCTAAGAATAGATGCCCTATCACTTTATAAATACCCATGCAAGGCTGCAGAGTTGCTTCTGGACTTTTGAAAAACTGAATTATTTGCATATAATTAAAGATTCTTTTGAAATTATAAAGTAATATAATTTCACGTATGTTTTGTTCTCTCTTTCCTAATTATACCACATTATGGGACTACAGAGCATTATTGCAATCAGGCTATGGACATTAGTACATCCACTGATCTTGTGAGATATATATATATATATATATATATATATATATATATATATATAATGCATGTAGCATTTTCGTGCTGTATCTATTTCCTGGCCATATCCATCTCCTTTCAAAACTCTGGCAACAACTTATATGTTATCTATTATAATAATTTTGTCATTTTAAAGCATTCTTCAAATGGAGTTGTGAAGACATAGTCTGGTGAGTGGCTAATCCTCCTAATGACTTTCAAGGAAAACACAATGAGAAAGCATGTGCTTAGCATGTGTGAGCCTCTGGTAAAAGTTCTTGCACTGAAAAAAACTGGAATTGAAGAAAGAGGAAGAAGCAGATGGACAGAGGGGAGAATGATGTAGAAGAACCATGAGATGAAAGAAAGATGGGATAGGAGAGAAAAGGAAGGAGGCAAAATAATAATTTTAAACCCAGCTCCATTGCAGTTTATCCAAAGTTGCTGATACAGCCCCCATGAGGAGCATGTTTCTGTTCAATCATTTGCCAGTTGAAGACATCTGGATTGCTGTTGGTTTTGTCTGGACAGAAAAAGCTACCTTGTATATTCATGGTCAGATGCTCTGTGATTGCGTGCTTCTAATTCTCTGTGATAAATATTCAGAATTGTGATTGACGGATAAATGCTGATCATGTCTTTAATTTGATAAGAAACTGCCTAAACATGGTCTAATCAGAAAGGCCACAATGACGTCAGTGTAAAAGACAGAGTGAGGAGAAGATGAAAAGAAACTGAACACACAGGCATTGGTGGTGTGTAGAGAAAAAAACTGAAACAGTCTCTTTGGGAAACAGTTTAGTAGAGTTTTCTTAACTTTTAAAAACTCTTTTAAGCTATTTTTTTTTTAATTGAGGGCAATTGTAGCCCTTCTTTCATTCTGGCCCTTACAGTGCTGGTGAGTATTTTCCTCCCGAAATGAGCAAGTTGACCCGAGAGCCAACCTCTAACACATGTTCCCAACAATGCTTCCTTAATAGCGAGGAAATTGCTGGCAATGTGGGTATACATTGCAAAGCAGTTTCCCACAGATGTCTTTGACGAATCTTTATAAATTACTGTAGCCATTGTAAACACACAACAGAAGAAAATGCTAAACCTTGTAAAACATGAGCTATTCATTACAAACTGCTTTTGTGGCATAATGTTAGTGTGTATTTGGAAAAAAAAATATTGAGCTACAAAAGGAAAATGCTTTGCATCTGATGAAGCCGAGGTTATTAATGGAGACTGAAGAGCTTGGAAAGCAGCTGCTTAAGAAAGAGTGATGCAAAATGCTTCCACCTAATTTTATCTGCACACTTCAACATGAACACTGCAGTAAAAGTGCTGTCTACTTGACACAAACTCCCCAATAAATACTTTGTAAAACAACTTGCACAAAGAAATTAAGTAATCTGAATCATATCCTGTATAAAAACATTCATGGGTTTTGCCTTAGAAGCTCCATTACCACAATTATTACCACTGGTATGATTTTCTTTTGGTTGATTTCAATGGATAGTGGAGAAGTAAATTGAGTCAATTATCATAATGACAGATGTGGAATTTAATATCTTCAGAGGATGACAAATAAGCCCATAGGTAAATGTATGTCAGGAGAGGCAAAGAGGAGCACAAACAAGTTATCTCAGAAGGTTTTTGAAAGCCTAAAATTTGAGATGAGGAAAAAAAATGGAGCATGTAATCACCTTTTCTTTGGGTATTGCAAAGAAAATGGTCCTTCTAGACAAATTGAAACCCAGGAATCAGTCAGAGTCTATCAGCACAACTGAATAGGGAATATAAATTCAGGAGTGCTGTTACATGCTTTTCAAATTGCAGCATAGCATGGGGTTGTTAATAGTCCTCTAAAGCAACATATAAAACCTTATTCTGAAGAACTGCATAATGTTTCAAGAACCAGATTACTTTAAATTTTAATAATATCCAGGGTACATGTTTCAGTGAACTTAAAATGTTTTAGGATTAGGAGACCCATTAGATGGCTCAGGGCATAAAACATTGGTTGCCGAGATTGACAATCTCCGTTTATTTACCATATCTTCTATGCTGAAGGGAAAAAATGGACTTCTCAATATTGTCCTTTAACATCTAACAGGTGAGTCACTACACACAGACACCAACACACAAGACACAAATATATGCAGAC
Organism: Microtus oregoni; assembly: GCF_018167655.1. NCBI lineage: Eukaryota > Metazoa > Chordata > Mammalia > Rodentia > Cricetidae > Microtus > Microtus oregoni. The sequence goes on from NW_024543072.1 coordinate 16,604,380, forward strand.
ACACACACATGCATACACACACAACAAGCACAGAAACAAATGCACACAGACACACATAGAGACACATACAGATACACACACAAACACACACAGACACAAATACACAGACACACACGTAAACACACACAAGCACCAGATATTTGGGTACTCAATTTCTGCTTGGGAAACTCCTAGAGTAAATAAGGTCTTTTCATAATTAAATTATTATGATTATTCATTTTTAAATAAGATTTTAACCTAATTTTAAAAATTATTAGGATATTCATATATTATATTAAAATCACTTATGTATATCAGTTTATGTATATATTGCCTGTGAGTATCCTTCTTTCCTTCATTCCTTCCTTTCATTTTAGTTTCTATTTTGAAGTGATGACAAATGAGTATGCTAGATAAACATTTAACCAGGAACTTAAACCAGTGTTTGAAAAACTTGCTTATGTTTTTGTTTGTTTGCTTGTTTTGCTACCATACAAATTACTTTTTCTGTAACATGTATTTAGCCATAGATGTTATACTTAGAAGACTGATTTCGAGAAAATTATTTCTCTTTCCACTTTTAGTTGTCACGTTTTATATTCAAGACATTTTGCTTTCTATTTGATTGGAGAGATCTGCAAAGAACTTTCATACATTTGATTATAAACTTTAATTAATCTAGACAAAATTTAAAGCTATGTCATGCCTTGTTCTGTCACTTGGGTTTTTGGTAAAGTTTGGACAAAATTTTGTTGAACAAGTCTTAAAATTAAGAAGTTTGTCAGAGGTGTAATGGTTTATGATGTTGATTATCTATACTTAGGAATACTTGCTTTTGTAAAAAAAATTTCTAATATAAATATGTGTATCCATAGAGTAATTTTATATGTAGTGCTCAGTCACATTTTCATTTATTGTATTATCCTATCATGAATGCAATTTTAAAATTATAATCATCGTTATCTTTATAAGGCCAATATTTATTTCCTTTATTTTAAAATTATTTAATTATTAAATATATTTTTGTTGTTTTTTAATTTTTTTAGCAACATGACAGAGGTTCCGAAGGAGATTGTCTCCATGAATTAATTCATAACATTAATTTACTGAACTAAAACTATGTGACGCTATTTGAGCAGAGTGATTGACTCCTACTAACTCAGCTGTAGGGAGGCTGAGAAATAGTAAGATGGCCAGTGTGAGGATTATCTAGGATAGATAGGGAGATAAGGGCAAGTCTGATCTCTAAAGAAAGGCTCTGTCATTAACAGGAATATCTACAAATATTATGTCATTGGTATTCCTTCTTACTTGCAATTGTTAGTACGCTGGTACTGTGTTAATTCAAAACCAAGACTTTTGAAATGTACAGCTCTTACTAAGACATGACACTATATGGATTGTTAAAACCATGTGATTAATCCCTATATATAATTCAGAATAGCATTTGACAATTAAAATAAGTATATATTTGAAAAAATTAAGAGAAAAAAGTTAAGTTCCGTATTCAATCTTCTATTTCAAGAAGTCGATTGAATATAAAATCATCTCCCACAGGTCTGTGTGAAGAAAGCTTCGTTTTCGACCGGGGGCACTGTCTGGGAAGGTTCTGGAAACTTTTAAGAGGCTGGAGGGATTTAGAGGAACATGGTCACCAAGGGATACCTGCTTGTCAGTCCATTACTCACAATTCTTTGTCTCCATGAAGTGAAAAATTCCTTTCCCCAAAGCTCCCAGTACCAGAGTCAAGGAAACACAGACTGATCGTGCTTAAATCGCAAATCGAAGTAACCATTCCCCTTCTAAACTATCTGGTACTTTAGTCCCAGCGATGAAAAGTTTAACTAAGAGAACACTGTCTTCGAGTTTCTGTTGCTATCATAAAATCCTGGGAGCAAGGCAACTTGGAAAAAAAAGGTTGGATTCACTTATACTTGTGTATCACAGTTCACCATCAAAGGCAGTCAAAATGAGGCAGGAACTTAGAGAAGGAGCCTGGAGTCAAGAGCAGATGCAGAAGCCATGGAGAACCATGCCTTATTGCTTGTTTCCTATGTATGCGCATACTGTTTTCTTGGAGAACCCAGGACCACCAGCTCCAGGGTGCTCTCAACCATGGTAGGCTGTGCCCTCCCACATCAATCACTAATTGAGAAAACCCCTAAAGGCTTGCCCTCAGTCCAGTCTGAATGAATCCATTTTCTTTTCAGCTGAGACTCCATTCTTTCAGGTGACTCTAGTTTTTATCAAGTTGATAAAGACAAACAATAAATTTTACACTTTATCTTACTTCTGGAGGATTTCTGTCAATAATTGACGAACACAAACATTAATAAGCAGCTATGGTGTTCAATTCATCGGGAGAAAAAGTCACTGCTTTGATTTGAACCTTGATGTCAAGACTGTGGGAGGGGAAGGTATGGGATGAGTGCTTTCATTTGATCACTCATGCACTGGCAGGTACTGGAAAGCAGTTTGAGAATGAAGGGTGGTGGATATCAGGTACTTGGGTACAAGTAACCTTAGATAAAAGAGAAAGGTTTCCCCTGTGACATTTGGCTTTCACTAAGTCTAAATGAAAATAGAATCTAAAAAATAGCATCTGAAATAATCATTTAAAAACTAGGGCCCAAGGAAAAATTAGATCTGATGAAAAATCAATCAAAAAAATTAAATATACGACAGTGTAGGTGAGTATGTGCAATGCTACCCATGTCCAGTTCAGAGAGCAACCTTAGGAATTGATTCTTGCCTTCTACCTTCCTTACATAGTGTATTCTGTTTGCCACTGGGAATACCTGCTTGACTAGTCCAGGAGCATCTTCCTGTCTCTGTGATCTGCTTGCAGAAGCACTGAGCTTATAGACACATTCTACTGTGTCTGGCTAGTATGTGGTTGCTGGGGATTTAACCTCGGTCTTCATGCTTGCCTGGCCAGTGCTTAACCCATTGAGCCATCTCTTCAGTCCCTATCAGAAGAGATCTCATGGAAAATTAAATTACCGTAAGAATAAATGACTTGAGCGATTCAAAACAAGTATAAAAGACAATAACAACTTGAGATCAGTGAGCACACGACACAAAAGTTGGGCAAGCCAAGACTATCAAATTTCACAAGACTCCTACAGCTATAATACAAACCATGAAAGAAAAATTAAAATGTTGCAAATATTAAAAGAATAAATTGATGCAATAATTCAACCTAGTAGAAAATGTAGAAAAGGGGAGATGCTGGTCAAAGAGTGCAAATTCCAATGATTATATGAATCAGTTTTCAAGGTCTAATAAAAATATAGTGAGCTGAGACAATAATAACATGCTTTACACTTTAAATTCACTTCGGGTAGATCATCAGTGTTCTTATACAAACAAATTGTAAACATGTGAGATTATATTATTCTAGTCCACTGGGAATCAGCTTCCCTAATCTTTTAGGATCCTTTAATGCAGTTTCTCATGTTGTGGTGACTCCAACCATAAAACTATTTTCGTTGCTACTTCATAATTTTGCTACTATTCTGAATTACACTGTAAATATTCTTCAAGATAGAGACTGTTCACAATGCATATTCTGAGAACCATTGATCTAGCTAGTTTCTTTTCTGTTGTCATGACAAATATGACCACAAAAAAACTTATGGGAAGAAAAAATTTTGGGCAAATATTCTCTCAGTATCAGTACGAAGAAGATGTGGTTCAGGAGGAACTGGGACTACATCTCAAGCTAGTAACCAGTCTTGGCAATATGCAAGAATATAACACAGGATGTAAATGAGAAGGCATAAGGCATGCATGATTGAGGGAATTGTGGAGAGCAACTGAGGTCTGGTACTGTGTGACATGGTCAAAGTCCCCTTAGAGAGGCCATTGGTAAAGATACAGCCTCAGCTACAAAAGAGATTCCAGGATATTGGAGATGCCAGGACTGTGGGAAATCTGCTAGGAATAGTGAAGGTTCAGAAAGAAGCCAGCTTGAAATGGAGGCAAAATATATGTGCTGTGGATGGCAGAGATAGAAAACTGGGAATATCCAATTCGCTTTGCAACCTGAAAGATTGGTCAGTGTCCTAACTATCGAATATTGTGTTATTTCCACTGTTAAATTTGGGGCTTGCTTTCACCTGAATGAATCACATGATCTGATTCTTTTCTATTGAAATAGAATTTAACCTAGTTTTATTATTATTATTATATAAAAAGTCCAGAGTTAAGAGACTTTGACTTTTAAAGAGATTTATGATTTTTAAAATGCTGGAATTTTCTAAAAGATGGCAGGGCTTTTAAGATTGTGTCATTTTGAATTATGATATTAACATGAGATCTCGGATACAAATAATGAAATGCTATGTTTTAAAGTAAAGGGATTGTGAGTAAAGTTGACAAGAAGTGGGGTGGGGGAGTCATAGTTAATCAGTAACTTAGATTTGACACACTCTTGTATAGTCGGTGAGGAAAACCTTGGATGCCAAGTGGCTTGGATCAGATTGGTCTGTGGGCATGACTGTTGGAGAGGATTTTGATTATTCATTGATGGTCTAACCCATTACTTGCCAGGTTGTTGTTGGTTAGAGATGAGGCAGAGCCAAGCATGAGCCTGTGGCCAAGCCTGAGAGTGTGCCATTAAGCACGATTTCTGATTTGAATCTTGCCTTGAGTTTCTCCTTGGACTGTGCACCTATAGGACTGTGGACCTAGAAGCATAAAATAATTTGTCCTAAAGATGCAGGGAATTTTCTCCTCAGTAAGGCTGAAATCATATTAATCACAGCTGTTTATTCAACTCCAGTTGAGCAGAAACCATAGATTGTTAATCCAAAATATCCCACAAATGATCTGATTGAGTCTCTGTGTCACTCTGAAGCGTCGCAAGCCAGGCCTCCATCCTCCACATTTCTCCCAGCTTTCCTGTCATCCAAGCTTCTACTGCAACAGCTCACTGAGCTCTTTGCACCCAATGGCTTCTCCAACTCAAAATTCTAAAACCCTCCACAATATTCACCAGAACAGTACAGAGGTATAAAAACAAAAACAAAAGCCCACTTAGCCAGGCCCACAATAGCCACACCTCACTTTTCTGTTACCAATTTCTCTTTAGTTTGCCTTTTGTAGCTATGATAAGATATGCCAGCTAAAAGCAGCTTAGGGGAGAAAAGAGTTTATTTTTGGCTTATGTTTCCAGGTCACAGTTCATCCCTGGAATAAGGCAGGGTAGAAACTGAGTAAGAAACCATAGAGGAGCCCTGCTTACTAGCCTGATTATGGTTCAAACCTAGATATCTTTCCTGTAAACATTATTTATAATTTACAAGTTGATTTATGTATTTGTTTGTTTGTTTCCATTTTATTTAAAAATTTAAAGCAAAAGATCCCCTGCTGAGTAATGGGTTCACCCACAGAGGGATGGAGCTTGCTGCTTCAGTTAACACTCAAGACCATCTCCCAAAGGCACATCTCCAGGCCAATTAGATCTTGACAATTTCTTTTATTTAAATTTACTTTATTTATTTCATATCCCAATCACAGTTTCCCTTCCATCCTCTCCTCTCATTCCCTTTGCCCTTCCTCCCCTAATCCATTCCTCCTCTGTTCCTGTTCAGAAAAGATGAGGACATCCATGGGTATTAACAAAGCATGGCATATAGAACTGCTGTAAGACTAAGCATCTCCCCTTGTGTTAAAGCTTATCAAGGCAGTACAGTAGGATGACTAGATTCCCAAAGCCAGCCAAAGCTAAAGAATAGTCCCTGCTCCCGTTGTTAGGGGTTCCACAAGTAGACCAAGACACCTAACTGTCACATATATGTAAATGGCCTGTATCAGTCCCATGCAAGCTCTTTCATTGCTGGTTCATACTCTGTGAGTTCTTATGAACCAGGTTAGTTGTTTTTGTAGGATTTCTAGTGATGTCCTTGATCTCCTGGCTCCTACAATCCTTCTGCCCTCATTTCAGTGGGATTTCCTGAACTAGGCCTAGTGTTTGGCTGTGGTCTTCTGCATCTGCTTCCATCAGTTACTGGATAAAGACACATTGATGACAATTGGGGTAGTCACTAATCTGATCACAGGAGATGGCCAGCTCAGGCTACCAGTCCACTATTGCAAGGAGTCTTAGCTGAGGTCATTTATGGGAGTTTCCCTTGCATAGGTTTTGTACCTGACTCCAAAATGTCCCCCCTTTCCAGTCATCTCTTTCAGTATTCTCCCCCTCCATCCATTCCACAACCAGATCTCTCAAGTTTTCATCCCCACCTGACCCCAGTCCACAAAGAATATCTCTTATATTTCCTATATTCATGTCCCTTCTTGGATCTTCCTTGTTACCTAGCCTTTCTGGGTCTGTGAACTGCAGCTTAGTTCTCATTTATTTTACAGCTAATATCCACTTATGAGTTTGTCTTCCTGGGTTTGGGTTAACTCATTCAAGATGTTTCTTTTCTAGTTCCATCCATTTTCCTTCAAAATTCCTTGATGGCATTGTTTTTAAGAGCTGTGTAATACTCAATTGTGTAAATGATCACATTTTATTTATCCATTGTTCCATTGAAGGCCAACTAGGTTGTTTCTAGGTTCTGGCTATTATGAATAATGCTACTATGAACATAGTTGATTGAGTGTCCATGTGGTGTGATTGAGCTTCTTTAGGGTGCATGCCTAAGAGTGCTATAGCTGTGTCTTCAGGAAGATTGATTCCCAATTTTCTGAGAAACTGTGTAGAAAACATGTTAATCAAGGGTTTCCTAGCAGGTAATTCAAGGCTTTGTCAGTTTGTTAGTTGATATTAGCTAGGAGAGACATATATGTTAATTGGATTAATTTTGATAATCACTAAGCTATATACATATAAAAATATATTGTATGCCTTAAGTGTGTGCGCACATGCGCGCACGCACACACACACAAACACACGGGTGTGTTTCTTTTGTTAACCAAACTTCACTGAGCTCAGTAAAAATTAAAAAGCAAAAATAACCACAGTTCTGACAAGAGTATTTGTCAGAATTTGGGGCCAATAAATTAAATGAGGAAGAAATGTCAGAAAGGAAACCAGAAAGCTCATTTGCAAATTCTTATTTATTTATTTATTTATTTATTAAAGATTTCTGTCTCTTCCCCGCCACCGCCTCCCATGTCCCTCCCCCTCCCCCAATCAAGTCCTCCTCCCTCAACAGCCCAAAGAGCAATCAGGGTTCCCTGCCCTGTGGGAAGTCCAAGGACCACCCACCTCCATCCAGGTCTAGTAAGGTGAGCATCCAAACTGCCTAGGCTCCCACAAAGCCAGAACGTGCAGTAGGATCAAAAACCCATTGTCATTGTTCTTGAGTTGTCAGTAGTCCTCATTGTCCTCTATGTTCAGCGAGTCTGGTTTTATCCCAGGCTTTTTCAGACCCAGTCCAGCTGGCCTTGGTGAGTTCCCAATAGAACATCCCCATTGTCTCAGTGTGTGGGTGCACCCTTCGCGGTCCTGAGTTCCTTGCTCGTGCTCTCTCTGCATCTGCTCCTGATTTGGACCTTGAGATTTCTGTCCGGTGCTCCAATGTGGGTCTCTGTCTCAGTCTCCTTTCATCACCTGATGAAGGTTAATATTCAGGAGGATGCCGATATGTTTTTCAACAGTATCCTGAGTGAGGTAAGCCAGACCCAAAAAGAGGAACATGGGATGTACTCACTCATATTTGGTTTCTAGCCATAAATAAAGGACATTTGCAAATTCTTGTGCCTGGACTAAACACAGCAGGGCGGCAGAGGCATGGAGCTATACAGGAGCTTGGTATTCTGATCTTTCCCCATTTTCACTATCTCTATAGCTATTTGTGTCTGAAAGAGATATCTGTAGTGAGTCTTAAACTCCTATGTTAGATAACAGAACAACGGACTCTGAGAAATTATTTCCCCAGTATGGATTTTAAAGTTCCCAGGCAAAGGTAAAGTCCCAGCATTTGGTGCCCATTTAAATTATGAGTCAGAGGGAATGCAGCAGTTTTTATCTAAATTTCCAGATTTACTCATTGTAATATGTAGAATTTTTGAAATTCTTGAATAGACCTCATGTGAAACATTTCAGATTGTCTGTTAGGACAGGTGACTGAGGACCTGTGCATCTGGCCCTTTGACAGCAATTGTTCACCTCGTATAGTCCCACCATGTGAAAGCTTTCAATAAAACAGTCTTTCGAGTCACAGTTTAGTCTTGTGAAAATTCTTTACGATATCGAGAAAATTTAAAGAGAGAGTCAGAGGATAAAACCAGCGGACATTAAGTTGACAGAAGCCTCTGAATCCTTAAATTCCCATATTATAAGACTGTCAACTTTGGGCTTGTTAAGAGGGAAAAATATAAGCAGCAGAAAGATCAAGTCAGGTAAAAATGAATAAATAAGTGCAGTTCAAAAATGACTATGGCACTACTAAAATAATGTTCTGTATTACATCAAGAAAAATATTAAGGAAAACTCATTGAACTAAAACCAGGACACTGACATGATTGTAACAACTTCCCTCAGCAGCAACAACACATCTTTGCCAATAATTTTGTCTTCAATTTCCCTACTACTCAAGTGAAAGAATTTATCTAATCTTCAAATAATTTAGACCACTGTCCCAAAATAAACTTTTCCCAAATTGAGTTCTCTCTTATAATCTAATTCCTTCTTCTATAATTATTCCTTATTAATGAAGAAGTAGACGATTAACAGCTAGTCTGTAGTGTTAAGGACATTCAGATTAATACGGAAAGCAGAAAGAATGTATGTTCAAAACCACACATATCTACACAGAAAAGATTTCATGTCTCACACACTGTTAACATTTGTTAGCATTTTGTACAGTTGCTTAGGGCAAAATCTTGGAGTCAAGTCATTCTTGATTCCTCTATTTATTTCCTATGTTCCAAAGCTAGCATATGTTTCTGACATGTTCACCGTTCATGTGAGTTTCTGCCATTTTAAAACACCTTTAATGATCTACCTTGGTCTGAGCCCATTATCTCTCGTCTTTATTAATATTATTCTCTCCTTTTTGACTTTCCTACCCAATGTATGCAGAGTCTCCTTTACAGCAGAATGGGTCATTAGCTTCACCAAAATACCCCAATATACTATCTAGTGTTATGATAAAGTTAAAGTTTTTATAGAGGACTTAATATTTGTCATCCTCTCGGATGTCAGTTTCTAACTGGCCCTTCCACTCTGTGTCAACTACACAGGACCCAGTTCAGGTACACTTCATCTTTGACTTGCGCCAAGTGAAACTTGCTACTCAAACACCTTTGACCATTCTTATCTATTAAATTATAAGGTGACTTTCATCTGTTTTTCAACTTTCTGTGCCTCCATGATTCAAATCTGTTGCAAACATCTACCTTCTGCTTCAACATCACACTTTTTTTAACCCTTCATTGAAAAGCTTTTCTATTGTGATTAGATCTGATGACTCCAGGATTGCTCATTTTATCTCCTGCTTGTTTGGCTAGGAGACATTTCCCCTTCCTCAGATACCTCAAATGTGTCTTTTCAATTTTCTTATATTTCATGAAACCATTCCGTCCTTGATTGCTTGTCTGAAATTACCACTGGAAAAGCATCAATCATATCATATTCTTGGCAAGAAGTACCACTGAATTTCTGTTACATTTAAGCAGATTTATATTTATTTCCTTCATAATTAGAAAGGAGTTTTATATTTTCTTTAGTTACATTTAGTTACATAAACATTGTGTGCATGGGATATTACAGAATTTAATAACTATTTGCATAAAGAAATGACAGCCTTTCTTTAATAATAGCATTTTTTATATTTCTCTAAGTTCAATTCTATCCAACTATACTGTTATTAGTCTCTGATTTGCTTCTGTGTACTAACTGCTATCTTTCATCTTTTACATATCATCTCCCAAGTCTGACTCTAGGAGGATGCACTAGCTATTTCTCTTGTGACTGTGATCAAATACCTAGCAGCACCAATGTAAGGGGAAAGCAGTTCACGTTATCTCATAGTTCAGAAGGTCAGGTCATCACGGCATGGAAACAAGGCCAAAAGAGAAGATCATATCTGAGGTGGAAAGTACTTGTTCCTGTGGCGCTCAAACACTGCCAGCTCAGGAAACCAAGATTGGAACAAGAAGCTTGGGTATAACATGCAAAGTCTGCCCCATGTCCAGAAACATTCCATGGCATCCCCAAACAGAATGACCAGCCAGGGTTACAAGTAAATCTTTGGCGTACATTTCACATTTAAACAGAAAAAAAGAAATAGCCTTTCCTTGGAAAGCCTGACATGTTACCAAAATATTTTTTTATTTATACTTTGTCTTTCAAATCATACATCTGGAACCCATTCATTACTTTTCCCTTCATAGCCACTCTTTGCTCTTGAATCACCACCACCTCCCCTAAATAAAATAAAATTTAACGGGGGAAAAAAAAAACAGAAAAAAAGGAAAAATCTCACGATGGAATCTGTAGTGTGACTTAGTCAGTCCATGCCATAAAACCCGTTTGTCCATGTATCTTTACTTGCAAGTGTTCATTGGTCTGGTTTGAGATCTCTGGTTTCTGCTATCCTATTGATGTTGGGCCCTCAATGGAACTCCTCTCTAGGCATTTTGTTGTTTCCGGTGTCATGGAGATCATGCAGCTTTGGGTTTGCAGGATTGGCCCATTCAAATGCTCAGATTATGGGATGGATGTTGGACTGGGCCAACTCATATCTCTGGTTCTGGACCTGCACAATTGCAGAATTTATCAATCTGCCAGCTTTCCCTGTCCTCATCACCCCTGTGAGTTCTTCAGCATTGCCTTGGCTAATTAACCGTTGAAGTTATTAATGAGGAGTGGGTCAGTTCTCCTGCTTTCATGCCCTCAGGGTTGGCTTTCCTGCACCTACATTTTCAGGGTCAGCTCTATTGTGCTGCCCAGATGAGAAGCAGGGCCCGCTTTCCTGAATACTGCAGGTGGTAAGGTCTCAGAGGGTCAGCTTCCTAGTTTTTCGCAGGCTGCCATTGAGGGTCAAGGGAAAGGGAGGGATCTCTCCTGCCCCTACTGCCCCATGATGGATGAGTAGTGCGGTGAGTTCTCCCACACTCACAACTTCAGGACAGGTTCTCCCACCCTCTGCCAATGGGGTCAGGTTTATTCTCACACCCTTAGAGCCAGCTCACCCATGCCCCTGCAAACATGGTCAGCTCTATTGTGCTGCCCAGGTGAGGCGCAGGAGTCTCTCTCCTGAGTCCTTCAGCAGGTGAGTGGCAGGACCAGTTCTCCCTAGTTCTCCCTACCTAGTATTACAGTCAGTGAAGGCAGGACCAACTCTGTACAGCCTTATCCTTCCAGTCTTTGGCACTACCAAGAGCCACAGAAACCAACACAGACTTTAGGCAGAAGTATGCTTCCTCTTTTGACCCTGGGACAGTCTTCCTTGTTCCTGTATGTGAATCTCTGTACCCTCCTACAACCATCATGGCGATGGGAGCATGCTTCTCCTCCCAAAACTTTCTGTCTTCCCTATTCTGCATTCTTCCCCAACTGTAGGGGTCTTTGCCTTCACTAACATCTAAGAATCCATCTTGTCACTCCCTCTTCTAAACCACATTTGGCTTTGCTAAAACATACACAACTCTGGAATTTTAGACTTTAGCAGTATCTTCTGACTATAGTATTTGTTTTCTCAAAAAAATGGAACCATATTTTGCAATGGCACCATACCATGTTAAACTTCATTGACCTCATACACCCATTGACCCCACCACATCTTCACCTGAAACAATCCTGTCTACACAAATGAATCTCTACAGATATTATTCTTCATTCAAAAATTTCAATACTTTTCTTTACGAATATGTGTCTTATTTATTTTACTAACTTTAACTGAGGCTAGAACTGCAACACTCAAGGAAAATCATGATCCTACCAGCTCAAACAATAATTGAACATTTAATGATAACTGCATGGATGAGAACATTAATTAATTCTCAAGTACCAAATGGACAGCCCCGAAAACTGACATACAAATAACATTGTAAGGACTGAACAGGCTATATTTAGGAATATATACATATATACAAATATGCATATAGACGAAAAAAGAGGCCATTAAATTGAAGGAGAGCAGGGTGAGGAATACTGGAAGATTTGCGGGAAGGAAAGGAAAGAGAAATTTTGTAATTATAATTTCCATTTTAAAAAATTACAAACGTAATTTTTGAATAAAATATTAACAATAGACAGTGAGTTAGTATCCTATCTATGGCCCCAAACCCCAATTGAGACATTCACATAATCCAGCAAACTTAATGTTACTGTTATATTGACTAATTTTTTTTTCAACCGCTGTTTCTAAGATTTACTTTTAGGTAATGTTGTAAGCTGTTTCATTAGAGAGCTCAATACTCCAGAAATCTCTTACTGCTACTAAGAATGGATTTATTTTCTTTGTCTTGTACAACATTCTACTTTCCTTTGTATGACTTGTCACTTTTTCAATTCCTAGCTTTCCTGTGAGAATAAAATCCTCATGAAGAAGTGTCATTATGTTTACATACTTTCATTTGCATTATAAAATGTGTTTAGAATTTTCGGGAACTCCAAAAAAAGTTTTGCTTCTTTTTTCAAGGTTTTCTAAAATGGAAGGATTTATGTGGGGTTCCTTTTAGCATTACTGAAAGTCAGGTGTCAAAAATGTTAGTAGGGGCTCATATAAACACATTTTTGATGCATTTATGAGTATAAAATATATTGTATCAAGTCTTCTATTATTTATTTACTGACTTCTGTTATTTATATGGGATAGAACCACATGTACAGTAAGGTAAGTGTTCTAACACTGAGTTGCATTCCCAGGATTCCTTCCTATTTTTTAAGCTATAATTTGTTTTATTAGACAGGGTTCTATAGAGCAACAGAATTGGCAAATGAATATATATTAATAAACGATCTATTATATTAGCTACAAAATATGCTTAAAATAGCCCAACATCAAAGGTCTCACAAGTAAAAGACCAAGAACCCTTGGTCTTGTTGAGGAGATTATCAGTCCTCAACAGTCCCAATCCAGTCCTGAAGACATGGGATTCCTGGAAACATAGTATTCCTGGACACATGGGATTCCTGGAGACATTGGATTCTTCAAGACAGACACGGGATTCCTGGAGACATGGAATTCCTGAAGACATAAGATTCCTGGAGAGCCACTGGTCCGCAGTCCACAACAGAAGCCCATCAAATTGGCTTCACATTTGCCAAGGAATCAGCTGCAGCTGTGGGGTAACTAAGTGTGGGGCCAAGAGGGAAGGCCAGGCAATCAAAAAAATAATAATAATTTCCCTTCTTCCGTGCAATTTTTTGAAGTGGGGTACTATCAAAAGGTGCTACCTATGTTTGGGGTAGGTGTTCCCATATCAGAAAAATCAATTAATGGATGCATGTACAGGAAAACCAAGTGTAGACAATTCCTCAATTGAGACTCATTGCTCAGATTCTACGTTGTTGAAAGTTGACTTTTGAAACCAACCAAAGCATAAACTGTGACTTTCCTGAAAGTTTACCTCTCCTGTTTCACAACCCTATCTTGTGCTACATAGCTGGACAGAAAAAGCTAATGCTACTGATTACTCATTCAGCATCTCCTACTTATTCTAAAGCTGGTGCTGCTTTATTTTTCATGATCTAGCCATATGGTTGAGCTAAAGTTAGCATCTTTCTGTTTGCCTGCTTAGCAGATATTCTTATTATTTTCTGTTTTGATTCCTATAGCAATACTTTTAGGAAAATGAGAATATTGAGAAGCCTGACAGAGTCATTTGTTTGAAACACAGATTTTGCTATTACTTTTCTTGTTTCATATTTAGGCAGCCTTATTTTAATAAAAACTGAGCTCCAAAATGCTACAAAAAGAGAAAAATATTAAATTTTGAAAGTAGTAGAGGTATGAATACACAGTGAAAGCTAAATTAAATATTTACAAGTGTTTATGACAAACACAATGTAGAAAATAATGGAAAGTAATATGTAAGGAGAAATTTCTTGAATATTTTCAAAAACAGACAAACTCTTACATTTTTTATTACAAGGTATCTTTGAAACCAATGCAAATTAAAAAAAAAATATAGTACATTCACTCTTATCCAAGTTTCAGAAAAACTGTTAATATAATGATCAATAAATGCTAACAAAGAACAATATAGAGTTAATGACCAAATCATTGCAATTAACTGTTAATATACTTCTCATGAACATAGATTAAAAACAGTAAAAAAAAGAAGTTAAGGCCTGCCTGAAATTGGACACAGAATTGCGCTGTCTGTGACTACAAGAAGCAATTTAAGCACTGAAATAAACCAGCAAAGTAACAACATCAGTCAACACCCTGACTACAGGAAACATAGAAGGTAAGAAGAGCAGCAGCTGAGACATTTAAAAAGAAGCTAAATATTAATAGATATGACAATAGAAAAACTTCATATAAAGATTACATAACAAGTCTAAGAAAACAAAACGAAAAAACAACTAAATGAATTAACAGGGAAAAGGAGAGAAAACAATGAACAAAGCAAAAAAAAAAATTATTCACCACTCTTCTCCCTCCAACAAATTCACATTCCACAAGGCTTATGATGGAAAAAAAATGACAGATATTTCATCAATAACAAGTACATGACTGTAGACAAAAGTAAAGAGGATGGTAAGAGAACAAGAAGCTATTGAAAATTAATTTTAAAGACATACATCATTAGTGGCTAACATAGATAAGAATAATGGGTTAATACAAATTATAAGAGTTAACAAGAAGCCTGAGCTTATGAGCCAATCAGTTTATCATTAAAAAAATAAAGACAAAAATCATTAAAAACAAACTTAAAAAAATGAAAACTCAGACTGAAAAGCAAACATCAAAAGTTGTAATATTTTTGTTAGAGTTAAAATTGAGACCACTAAATGAGTTTATGCACATATCTGAGTAAATATTCAAAGAATAAATAATTGCTAAGGGTTCATGTTTTTTTAATGAATACATAAAACAGTACTTTAACTGAAAATTATGGTATTAATAAAAGGTGGATACTGATAAGTACAATTTGAAAAATATTGATTTATATCACCTACAAAATAAAATTGTCTCCAGTAGTATGTTTAATTGTAAAAGTAAATAGTGAAGGAAAGACATTTCAATGTTAGAGGAGTCTAAGTGGTAATTCCATATTAATAGATAGAAGGCTGATAATTTTGAAATATCTTCAAAATTGGTCAGGATATCCTCTGAACTATAAGTTCTGACAAATGATTAGAATAAAGTTTGACATGGATTCTGAATGAAAGTGTAAAGATAAAATATATTTCTTTTTCTAATGTTAATATAATACAAAAATATTTTAGCAAAATTAATATGATGAGCACGTTTGAACAATAATCAATCATAAGGCATAAACTTTAATATTATACTTGCATTTCTGTGAGGATAACTTTCTGTTCATGAAAAGATTTTATCTGATGAATTTAACAATTTGATTTTACACATTATTTAAGATTTTATTTTATATGCTTCTCATTTAACCAAATGTCTATTATTTTGAGTGGTTTAGTTTTGATACTCATGAACATGTCTTTGAACACCAGTGTCCATTTTTGTTTTCTTGTTCTTATATTGGTACATCCAGTCATGTGAACATATTCTGTTGTACTTATTTTTACAATTTAGAATATTTCATAGAATAGCTATTTTATGATATATGTAGTTGGTTACATTTAGGACATTGGGTCTGTGTACACTGATCTGTAGTTCCTTTTCTACACCAGTGAAACAGTTAGGTTTATAAACTACATAGAATTTCTCAGTTATTACATCTTTATCTAAAGATACTGTCAAAATCTCCTCCAATAAATGAATAAAATGATGCTCACAAGAGCAGAGTACTGTGATAATCCTTTTCATTTGACTTCCAATTAAACATTTCAGAATCCAAAACCTGACATGGTATTAATCACAGCTTTTTCACTAGTAGGCCTATATACTTCATGTCCATACAGGGTACAAGCTTGAGATCTGTCTCCTAAGTTTTACTTGTTGGTATTTATGGAGAGTATGCAAGTTGAAGGTAGTCTTGTCCTTCGTTCATTTCACTCCCCTTCTACTAGGAAAGGTTGGGAGTCAAAAATCAACAAACTTTTCCTCTATAATTTACCTTTTCTCTTACAGGAGGTGATGACTATACACGCATCCATACTACACGTCAGAGCCAAAGAAGTCATATATGGAGTGTTATTCTGGCTTTCAAAGAAAGACGATTTTTGTTTGATTGTGACAGGTCCTAAGAAGGGGAGATCACAGAGTAGAGACTGATAATATTCTCCATCACTTTTTATATGTATGGTATACACACCCCTTATGTAATGGAACTCTATTTTGCTCTTACCAACTCTCCAGCTGTTTGCTCATTTATTCTAATTCCATTGTAGTTTCTGTGTTGGAATAAAATAGTAAAAGCATCGAATTTCAAGTGAGTAAATCTAGATATTTAGCACAAAATACCAGGGCTACAGTTACTGACAGCTAACACTACATTTTATAGTACAAATGGGTTGAGAGCAGATTTTGAATTCTCTTCATATGCCGAAAGAAAAGCAACTCTTAGATAATGGAGTCTGGCATCTCTGATACAAATCTCTTTACTATGCATACACATGTTAAAATACCATGTTGGTTGCCTTAAATACAGACAATAAACACTTTGTTTTCCAGTGCTGGGGGTTGAACCAAGGGCCACATGCCTGGTAGGTAAGCACTTTGCCACTGCACACCACCCCTAATTTATAAGGCACTTGAAAAAAGAAATAGAAGGGAGGGCTGAGAAGATTTTAGACCATAGACTAACTGGCTTTAAAGGGAAACTTACAGAATGAGTCTGGCTGGCATGTCTGTGAGGAGCCGGTGTTGCAGCAGTCCTGTAGAGGCACTGCTTGGGCTAAGTTTGTCAGTCTCATTAGTTTACGCCTTATCTTCTACGAGCAGTTACTGCCACCAGCTCATTCTTTATTGACCTCACTGTAATTTATTTAGGAAAATGGATGATTAGTCATCATTAAATTGTTTACCATCAAATGGAAAACAGTTCCTGCTTCCAGTAATGTGCTACATAGCTACAGGATCATTTAAATTAAATTCTCAGGGATTATCCAATAAAACTCAAGTCCTGAGTACAAGGCAAAAACTCCTCGGAAATAACAAACCATCATAATTTATGAATAAGGAAGCAGGATATTTTATGATGAAAATATTTAAACTGTACTGGCTGCATAAAAACCTATATTGAGATGAAAGCAAGCTGCCTCCCACCTTGCAGATGGCATGACATAATTCCAATGAATTAACAGAAATAGGGATTCCTATATCTAGTGGATAGATGAGTTTGGCAGTGCCCTAGGATAAGATCACTACAAATAAACCAAGTCCAATTTACTTATTGTGTTTATATCTTTTTAAGTTATTGGCTCAGCAGCTGACATGCTAATTTCAGTTAACATTTTAACACATGATGATTTATCATCATTAATATGCTACTTTAATCTCACCATATATACAAGAAGGATTTGATGTAGCTCATTGCCTTTCCATTTATTTGTATTTCAAAAACACTGTTATATAGGTAATGAGGCAGATTTACCCCTTGAATTTGGGAAACTCCCTGTTGAGCCACTAGGTGACTACTAAACTACCAAAGAAGTCACTACAGATGTGAAATGAGCTTAGGAGGATCCCAAATAAATATCAGTAACGTGCAAGCAGCCTCAGACATCAAACTACATGGAAAAGGGAGATGTTGATGCCCAGCTTGCCATAATTGATTATTTAAATTGCATGCAATTTCTTCTTTAATGCCCACTGTTTTAGTCTCTTTATTGATGGTCTCTGTCTGAGGAAACACTGGTTCATTTGATCCTTTAGCAGCATCTCCCTTCCTTACATATTTCTCATAATTGGTGGGAAGTGAGCATTTGTTTGTTTTGTTTTCAAGACAGGGTTTCTCTGAGTAGCCCTTGTTTCTCTGAGTTCTCCTTGAACTGTAGACCAAGCTGGCCTTAAACACATATAGATCAACCTGACTTTCCCTTCTGAGTGGGAAGTGTTTTTATGAGGTTCAGTCCGTGCTTGCTATATCGGCTAATGTATTTGGTTTTATCTGGATATGGACTAGAATTGTTTGCTTATTTACTCAACTTCCTCATAAGTAAATTTAGAATTGCTAAGATTTCTAGATGCTTCAGCACTTCAATATTTGCAATTTTCTGCAGCTATATTGAGTCTGCTTCTAAGGTTCTACTCCTAAATATTTAGTAATTTCTATGTGGGGCCTACTGAATTAGGTACCATTTAGTGATACAATTTAAAAAGGTTTCTTTGTGTTGTAGACTTTCTACTTAAAAGACCTAATTTTCTGCTGTCTCACTGGGGTTTTTGAAGTTTCACTTAAACTTGGCCATGCAAAATCGAGGTTTAATACTTTATCTTTGAAAACCCAGAAGGAATATAAATGAGTATTAACTATTTTTAAGACTAGATAGATAGTTGGTTTTGAGAAATTAATCATCCTTTTTTTCTCCACAAGTCTTTAGGACTGCCATCTTCTTACAGGATTGACTGTAAGAAGAGATTTGGTAGTAACTAGAACTGAATATTGTCAACTGGTTACTGATCAAAGCATTTACTGTGATTAAATCATTAAATTGAATAGACATAACCCATCATTTCCTTGAGTAATTTTGGGGTTATTTCATGCACGTAGTGGAATTTGTTTATGCAAAGGACAAGTAGTACATTTCCTGATAATTTCATTGGTTTGTTGCTATGTGATAAGATGAAAATTGATGCCCCAATAGTACAGAGCAACTTTGGGTGACTGTCCAGGCAATGAGATGTTTCTGTCATTTCTAGAGGTTTGGAAGTTGCTTACAATGTACTTCCTGTTTACTTAGGTAATATTATATCATTCTGGAGTCTTTTATGGAGTTAAAGAATTAATAATGATAGGTATAGTTTTTTTAGTTATTATAAAAGATAAAGTAGATATAAATATTGTAACTGTAATTCTTGCTTGATACTTGTTTTGTTATTTGTAGTTTTGCTATGTTAAAGTTAAAGCCATACTTTTTGTTTAAACAGAAAAGGGGAAATGGTGTAGGGGGTCCTTCTGTATACGTGTGGCTTTCATTAGTTAATAAAGGAACTGCTTTGTGCCTATAGCAGAGCTGTAGGGGAACAGAACTGGGTGTTGAAAACTAAACAGAATACTCGGAAGAAGGACAGAGTCAGGGAGATGCTATGGAGCTGCCGCCAGAGTCAGACATGCCAGAATTTACTGGTAGGCCACGACCTCGAGGTGATATACAGATTAATAGAAATGGGTTAAATTAAGATGTAAGAGTCAGCTAATAAGAAGCTTGAGCTAATGGGTCATGCAGTGATTTAATAAAAAAGGAAAGAAAGAAAAATTCCCTTTCAAACCTTTGCTATTAACATGGCATTTCTTATGAAATTTTGAACTTTCAAGCACAATTCCTTCTAGCTGATCAATTTCATCATTATCTTTGTGCTAGAGTGCCTGTTAGATCCATATGGGATCTGATATGTGTTATATACAATGGATGATTTCTAGTTCTGATTACTTGTTGTAGTTGAGTAAGTAATGAAGTTAATTGTGAATCATCCAGAATAATTTCAATGGTTTCAGATTGTAAAACAACTCTTACTACATATTCATAGTCAGTTACTACCTTAAAAGATTAAAAAAAATCTAATAATAGCCTCAGAATGGCATAAATCTGATTTTTGAACTGAACCATAAGGGCTTTGAGCCATTTAACTTATTTTTAACCAGTCTTTTCCTGGTTTATTTGCATCAGTATAGAATGTAGGGGCTCCAGAAATTGGTGTCACTTTACTATATGAAGAGAATCAAAATAGTTCTTTTTATAAACTGAAGTCTCTTGCTTTTGAGGTATTACTGGAAGTTCTTTGCCAATGTTTAAGCCATCTAGTATAACATTATTATGCAGGGTCCTAATGTCCTGTGTTATATTTCCCATGCTTAAAAGGAGAAATATTTTTCTTTTAATATTACCTAACTTTCTTCTTCAGGATGTCCCAAGTGTCTTAGCAAATCTGGTGGCTTCTCAGATTATCCACAGTGATTTCTCTTTTTGTATGGTTGTATTGGAGTGTCAAATGTGATTTTTATCTAAATCTCAATTGTTTGATTTTACTAAAGACTCAGGAGCGAGACACTAGGGTGAAAAACTGTTAGTTCAGAGAGGCAGAGCAAACACCTGGCTTACTTTCCTCCTCCACCAATGTCCCAGAAGAAAACTACTCCTTCTCAAACAAAACTCACTTCTACTTCCTGCATATCTCTCTAGCTGCTGTCTGGCTGACTCCCTCTTACTCTCTGGCTGTTTTCTATCAACTGGTTGTTTGCTCTGTCTCTAACATATGGTTGACATTATTCAATCCTGCTTACAACATTCAGGCAGAAAGCTCTTGAGTTAAAGGTGTGTGCTAGAACTAAGACACACCACAACTAGAAGCAGGATTTTCCAGTAAATAAAGCAGTCTCAGGGTTCACACTGTGTTCACATATGTAGAGACATTTCATTTGTATTTTAATAAATAAAGCTTGCCTGAAGATCAGAGAGTAAAATGGCCCCAGTGGCCAGCCTTAGAAACTAGGCAGTGGTAACACACACCTTTAATGCCAGTAGCCACACTAGTTGCTATAGAAACTGGGCAGTACATGCCTTTAATCCCAGTGGTACATGCCTTTAATCCCAATACTAGAGAGGGAATATAAAACAGGAGAAGACAGCTCATAATATCAGGCTCATTCTGAGATTCCTGGAGGCAGGATTGCCATTTTCAGACTGAAGATGAGTTAAGAGCCAGTGGTTGGGTGCTGTGCTTTCTGGTCTTCAGGTTGAACTCCAGTTTCTCTTCCTGAGTTTTTAATTAATCATGCTTCAGTCCAACAATGGTGTCTCTTCACAACAATAGAACATTGACTAAAACACTTAATCTCAATGACTTCCCAACTTTGTCTCTTAGTCCTAGAACTCAAGAATAATATGAGAGGATATGCATGAATTTGTGTTAAGAGATAAAAATATGTCAGCATCCAATGTAAAAAGCAATTCACTGATGAATGAGTTCTTCAGTGTTAATTTCTCTGAATTCCCTTTCATTATGCTTTGTAGCCTTGCTTTATCATTTCTTATTTCAACGTTTCATCTTTCAGGTTAGGACCAACTGTTTGAAGACTGTGCAAACTTATTTTGGAGTTCTTCACAGTAACCAGCATTGTATTACGCTCTGGGATTCAATATTGGTTGGTTGATTTGTCCAGTGTTTGAATACATGAAAGTTACATTCTCAATTGAGTAAAATAAGTATACTGGTAGATTCTTCCTCCTCCTCTGGAAATTAGTCATGCAGTTACTAAATGTGACAGTAGCAGATAATTAGAACAAGTTTCTACATAAAAACCATGAAATAGCATTACCAAGAAAAGACTTAGACACATATCATTGAAACTATTATATGTTTAGTTCTTTCTGCCATGAAGACATTCAAAGTAATGTACAAAGACGCGTTTCTAAGTATTAAATGTGAAACCACACAGGCATGCTTGCATGCACAGTAGCAATGGTATTTCTCCAAACCTTTCTAAAAGATTGGTTTGAAGGAGTCTACACTGCAAAAGAATTCTAAAGCTTTGGGTTTATAGGTACTTAGGACAGTTCAGAAAATAGCAATTATCATGTGAAGTAAAGAAAATTAGCTCCTTGCATTATGAAAAACAGCTGGATGCGATCAGACCTGATTAGGGATTGTTTTAACTACTTTGTTGGAAGCAGTTGGAAGAATTCATTGTATCATCTGCAGCATCTGTTATTGTGAGGAGTGGCATCTGGTGGGAAGATCGTTGGTCTGGTATAATTACACAAAAATGACTATTTCCTTTCTTTATGTAATTAGTATTGGTGAGTTGTTATGTTGGAAAGTTGTCACATGTTAAATATGTATTTTAAAATGGCAGATAATAGTCATTGAGATGACTCAGTATTTAAAGGTGTCTATTCCTGCATCCTATGTGGTTAAAGAAGAGAATTCACTCCTGAAACTTGTACTCTAATTTCCAAGTGCTCACTGTGGTGGGGGCATACACACACACACACATACATACACACACACACACACACACATACACACACACACATACACTGTAATTAAAACATATATGCATGAATATAAGAATCATCTTTTGGAAACATTACTTTTAGCATTGATATATGCTAGGACCTGAATTGCAAAATGTTGTAAAATAGAGATTAACTCTTATCTCACTGCATAAGATGGGCACAGAAGAGGACATTCTGAAGAGATTTCCAGAAATCCTTTCATTCTTCCAAAAGGTAAACTCAGATTTTTCCAGAGCCCAGCATTCATTGTTTCTATTACCCCCTTGGGTAAATTACGTACTTTAAGGAGAAATAATCAGTTGTGCCTATAACTAGTCAGTCAATGTGGTTTTGTCCATTGACTTTTTTTAAACTTTTAATCATTTAAAGCTGTTTTAATCAGTACCTACACACTCAGTGGTTGGCTTACCTTATTTCTTTAAACTTTCAGTTTTGCTAATTACTTAATGCATGGTCCGATAATTATGCCAGAACCTTAAAATCATGAAATTCTAGCCAACACAATTCCTTTGTTGTAATAAATTAATGTTTGACACAGCAGTTCTTTTTTTCAGAAAGATTCCATGGGGACTATAAAATTAACTTCTCGGTGTTCTTGGGAATAAATATAGCACAGCTTTCTTGAGGGAAAATGTCCATTTTATTTCTGTATACTTTCTATTATTTATCTTTTGTTCTGCCTTAATTGACTTTTCATAGATGAAAGCCAAATTGTGACTGAAAAAAAAAAACTTCTCTCATGTCTCTAGGAAGGAGGGGAAAGAGCAAAGGTAAAGGACGATCATGTCATCTTGGTGAGGAGATTTTAAAGCTTAGCAAATTTGCATGGCATCAATAAATGCATGAGCTCCCAAGCACCTCGCTACTCGAGAGACAATACTTTAATGAGCAGGTGGTTCTGATTGAGTGACCATTTTAAATACTGCACTCAGCGTTGACAACTTGCCGGAGACAGGCTAGTATTGCTCATCAAAGCAGTGGTGTCCTCAAAATCAGCAGGGCTATTTATAACAAAAATATTTTCCAAGATGCTGAAAATAAAATATAAACTATGCATACATGTTTTAACTTAAATCCAACTGTTTGTTTGGTCCTTTATTTAGGCATGTGGTATTTGTGGTGAGAATTGATTCTTTAGAAACGTTCACAAAGTGCAATGTCCCCTAGACCAATTTAAGAACCCTATTAGGTTTCTTGTGGATGTCTCCCTCCCTTTTATTGTTCTCTGTGCAGTATCCCTTCTACCTCTCCTTCCAGACTTACTATGTCATTTCCTTTGCTAATTCTTCCTGATCGTTTTTTTTTTTTTCAGTTCAGGTTAGGCACTTTTTCTTTATATTCCCCTGTCTCTTCCTTTGCAATTCCTACACCAGTTAAATTGCTGAATTATTCCGGGAAAACTTATATTTAGCTGGGTGACCTCTGATGCAGAGCACAGACTCCTTTAAGATGGGAAAATTTTCTAGTATTTCTTAAAAGATACTTTACAATAAACTTATTCAATGCAGCATGAGAATCCTTGGCTCTGCATAACTGTGATGGCTAATCGTAATTGTTCAGCATCACTATATCTGGAATCAATTACAACCCAATCTTCTGAGTACTCCTGTGAGCAATTTTCTTAATCAGATTATTTGAAGCATGAAAACCAACTCCAAATCTGGGTCGTGCCTTCTTGTGGCAACCCACATATACAGACATGGAAGAAAGAAACATGGATTTTTTCTCTATTTGTTAATCACTCTTGCTGGCAAGTTCACCTGTCCAGTTGCTTATGGCTGGTATTAAGTACAACTTCTTCAGGATTTAACATAAACTGGTGACCAGCTGCTTTCCAGGAATCCTCCAGGACCTCAGCATCAGACTGAGACTGCAGAGACATCCAGCCTCAGGGACTGATAAACAACAAAATTCTCAACTGTTCTGTCATAAGACAGCCATTGTTGGACTACCTGGACCACGTTTTATATAAATCAGGCTAATAAACCATGCACATGTATACATACACATAGATAACAAGCATACACATATATTATATGTATGTATATATTTTATATTCTATTCCTTTAGAAAACACTGACAAATACAATAGCCTTGTATGATACCACCATACAATTTAATATTTCTTTAATTATAATGCCCTGGCCAATTTTTAAGACCCAAGTACCAGACACACTTTCATCTATCTAGTGAGCACTTATAATTTGTGATTTACAGTAAGCTACTTTTAGTATTATGGGATATATATATATATATATATATATATGCGCTGGTATGATGCTTTTTCATGCGAATGATGATGAATGGTACTAGATATATTCTGTTGACTGTTATGCTTGAACATGTTTTTTTTTCTCATGTATACATACTGCAAATCAGCCAGTTATAAGAGCCTACTTCAAAAATATGAATGACTCATCATTTCTCACCTGGTCTGTAGCGCACCACGCCCATCTGTGCTCTACACACTACCATACAATTTGTGAACTGGGCAAGGGGCTGGAGATTAAAACACACAAAGACTCACAGACGGACAGAGACACAGGTCATCCTTGAAGCCAGAATGCCCCAAGAATGCCCCCTTTATTGTGTACCAGAGTCACTTATACAGGGATCCTTAATTGACAGCCACGCCCCAGTCAACCCACCAGAAACCACTCTTCTGCCATCAGGAACTCCTGTGGGACTCGTGCTCAGAAGAGCTGCAAGCATTACAAGTTGTTTATCAGAAATTCAGGATAGGGGGTTCACAGCTCCCAACATTGGTCTGTTGTGACATCTTATAGCTACTCAATTACCAACAAAGAGGTTAGTGTTACACTCTTTTACAGTAAATGCCAAATTGTCAATTCTTTGGCTCGAAATCCCATTCTGGGTAAAAGTTGACATCCTTACATGACACAAAAGGCCTAAGTCATGTGGCCCTTCTTTCTCCTTCATTTTACCCAGTTCAATCTTTTTCTATTAGCTGACTCCAAGTTGGCACAGGCACCAAAGTGCCTGGGATGCTTTTAGATGCCTGGTCCTCTTCCTGATCTTTAGTCCTTTGAAACAGCCATCATTCTACATCCTGTATAGAGCATTTGGTCTCACAAAACACACTCCCTTTACTTTACTGTTCTTTTTATCTTGTAACAAGTTTTAACAGATGAAATATTATGCATTCATTTCCATCTGGATAAATCCTCAAATTATAAATGGAGCCATGACAATTATAAAAACACAGTAGAGAGGATACGTGAAGGGTATGTTGAACTATTTATAACCATGAGAGATGAAGGCTTGTCTAAGCAGTGAGACAGGAGTTCAGTGTATTAATATATTCCCACCATTTGCTACTGAACAGAGTAGATACCGAACCCCTGTTGATTTCAAACTGCCACTGTGTTTGCCCACTGAATGCCTGTGTTGATAGAAGCTGCCTTTGCAGCATTTTGGATTAAGGTAAATCACCATGCACCAATATACAAAGGTGCTATTATTTTATTTCTAAATTTGCCTTTTGAATGATTATACCAACACACAACTAATATGCATATGACCAAACCCTTTTCCCCAAAGTATTCACTAGTATTCAGTAATTAAATCTAGAAAAAAAAATCTAAATTGGTATACTTAAACTTTTATTATTGAAGGCAGGAGTTTATATACATATTTACACATATACATATGAAATTTAAAAAAAACACATTTAAACTGATTTTTTTCTGGTAACTAGGAGTTAAATTATATTTAACTGATTCTGCTGAAACATTAAAGGTTGAGTGTAATTGTACCATTTGAATTATACCTTTTAGTGCTATAGGTTATTTTTTAACATCAATTTCACTTTTTAATTAAAATGAATATAGCTATATGAGTTACAAATCTTTTGGATTACTTTCACATTTGGACTTAAAAGTTATTGTATTAAAAATACATATTCTTATTGAAGCTAACTTCAAAGATTCACTTTTTACAGGCTTTGAGAGCTACTGCTTCATAACAGATACCTCCTAGGCTGCAGATTCGGTTGAACTTAGATTCTATTCCATTCTTCTCTTCTCCCCATGCGATGAGCAACTCTTGTGGAAAGGGTGAAGCACACTAACCCTGTAGACTAGGCTCTATAACAAAAATCGACAGGTTGGTCAAGAATAGCTGAGGGGCCAAGACATTTATGTAGTTTGATCTGATGATGGTCAAAGTCAGCATAATAAAATTTAAAAAATTTCAAATAAACTCTGACGAGAAACCCTGAGTTGTTTACTGTGTTCAAAATAGTTACTATGGGATTCCTAAAAATTCACATTGAAAATTAAAAAAAAAAACATGGATTTAAAACTATTTTATTATCTATTTAGCTCCTTAGCTATTTTGTGTTTGTGTGTGTAGAAATCAAGTCTCACCATTATCTTGTGTGTGCTTCTGTGCTTTTCTCTGTGTGCCAGTAGCCCACCTTTTGATTGCACTCATCTGAGTTTAGTTTAGCAGCCCATAGATTCTCTTCTACTCCAATTAAGAACTTTTCAGTAGATTCTACTCTCTTCCCAAAATGTCCAGTATCTCAGACATCTGATGTCTGATGCTATCTTCATCAGGATCATCGCTCTACTCTTAAACATGTGCTCTGATGATTTCTTTGGTTGATTTTAAACACACTTCTTTGAATTTCTGCTTTTCGTAGATTTGACAACACAGCATAATAGTACGTTTATGAAAGATTTTACATCAAATATATCCTTACGTGATGTAAATGCAGTTCCTTTTTGACTATCTCATGTGACATATAAAAAGAGTCACCCAGCATGGAGAATACCTGTAACTCCAGCAGTTTGAATGAATGAAGCAGAAGTATAGTCAGTTGCCTTCTGTTGTAGAAAGAAAATCCTTGGAGGAGACATTTCCTCTCCCACATCCAGAATAGGTTCTAGGTAAAGTCCACTTAGAATATAAATTATTTTGGTAAAATATTATGTTTTGTTTGAGCTCACTGAGTAGCTGCTCTAGAAGCTGGTTTACAGCAAGTGTGTTTATGATGATTGTCCCCTTAAAACTCCTTATCTAGGGATGGGCTGCCCCCTAAGTAACTCTGTGACAAAAGGGAGAGAAGAACAGTTCAGCATAAAGGTTAAAATGTGCCCTTCCAGGACACAGACAAAAAAAAAACTGCTTCCAAAATATGTTGTTATTGTTTATTGATGATATAAAAGTGCCTCTGATAGGAAAGAAGAGCTGGAACTCAGCCATGAGAAGGTCATCCAAAGAGAGAGAAGGCTCAATCAAGAACTTCAGTTGATGGAATCAACTTCCCCAGTGTATTTCTGATGCATTTTGTGAGAACCCGATCTAAGGATCTATCCATCCTCTGACATTTGTTCTTTTGTTAGAAGACACAGCCAGGGGATCACTATGCCCTGCATAGACCCTCTCAATTGGGAAAACTACCTGGCCACCACAAAGGGGCTTCCCAGTGGATTTCTTCTCAGTATGTGCAAATTCCTTGTTTGGCAATCTCACCATCCTGCTCTTACTTGCATTCTCTTTGAACTTGTACCAAGAAAGAGCTCTCTGCTCTGCTTAAGACTCAACAGGCAACTCAAGCTGGCTACATTAACAGGGCATTCCAGTCAATTTCTGTTGGATGTAGAGTCCCTGGTTTAATGCTTTGCTTTGTATGCATGGGTCTATGTATCTATGTATCTATCTATGTATCTATGTATCTATCTATGTATCTATGTATCTGTCTATCTATCTATCTATCTACCTATCTATCATCTATCTATTCACTATTCTTTATCCCTGGCTTGCTATATACTTGATAAATTCACTCATACAAAACCCAAAGTGTGGATCTTGACCATATGAGAAGACCCACAATAAGTCTTTATTTTTGCACAGTCACACACACACAGATTAATTTTAGGCCAGCAAATTTGGTCAGGTCTTTCATTTCACTGGGAATTCTCCCAGTCTCAAGGAGCACCTTCTCCTGTGAGTTTTCTTGATTTTTACTGTTTTATGCTATTAGATTTTACTTTTGAGTTTAGTTTTGTCTTCCCTTTCTTTTGGGAGGTCTATATTCCCTTTACAGGTTTCACCACCTACTCCTGAGTTTTTCCTTCAATAACACCTTATCTGGTTATTGCTCATTCATTTCAATATCCATTTTTCAAAGAAATCATACTTATTTTACATTTAATTCATCACTTTATTTCAAGGTTACTTACAAATAGAAGAAGTTGAACATAAAAGAAAAATATAAATATGTCGTATGCTCATTCAGTTTTTAACATACCTTAGAGGTGACATTTCTTCATATTTAGCTAAAAAGTCTCACTTATGTGACAGTTCTTAATAAAATATTTTAAATTCATTTTATCTCCTCATATTTTGTATTTGCATGGAATCTGTGTTAAATGAAGAGTCAGAATACTCTCTCTGTGGAAGCAGGTACAATGGAGTCTAGATTTTTCTGAAGTATCCATTGGGGAAGCGTGCCAATGACTGGAAACCCCTGAACACCGTCCTGCCTCCTTCCTGCAGTCCGCTTGCCTTGGCTCTCGTTCTAGCCACATTTGCTGTATTTCCTTTCTTTTGCTTTGAGACTGGGTCTCGTTCCGTATGAAACCAGACTGACCTAAAGTTTAGTATCGTATGATCTCAGCTACCTTCATGGTGGATTTTATGAACTAAGAGTCTGACTGACTTTGGAAGACGAAGCTCCTGCAGTTTGAAGTAAAGAACAATGTGCAAAGCAAGCAAGCAAACAAAACCAAAACAACAACAAAATTCCAGAAACTGCCTCTAAATTTCGTTTTTGACATGCCAGTGTTTCGATAAGCTGTTCACTGAAGTTCTCAGATCTCCCTTTTAAGCTATATAGTGATTTTGAAAACTTACAGTTAAATTATCTGGGAACTTAATCTCAGGGCAGTGACACAGAGCCTGTGAGTTTCATCCTTGGTGGTAGCTTTGATTGAACCGAACGGGAACTAACCTTTAACTCCTCGTTCATTGTTTTCTTCCCTTTTTCTCTATTCTCTCATATACATCTTTAAAAAAAAAGATTTATTTGTGTCTCTCTCCTCTCTCCATTTGTTTGGAGGGGGGAGAGGCATGCGTGTCTGTGTACATGCACATGAGTACCTGCAGAGGCCAGAGAGGGGCATTGGATCTCCTGGAGTTGGAGTTACAGTTGGTGTGAGCTGCCAGGCATGGGTGCTGGCTGCTGAACATGGATCTTCTACAAGAGTAGCAAGTACTCTTGAACCCTGAGTCATCCTTCCAGCCCACTCACCTACTGAAATGTAATAACTGATAGTGATGCATAGGCTATGCTAAAATTCCTGATGAAAACCTCCATCATTATAGCTACGAGTATTTTCTTTCTTTTTGAAAACATGCAAAGAAAAAAACGTGGTTCCTTGAGTCATTTATCTTGGGATTTTCCTATTTATGGCAAAGTTAAGAAGTAGAAATAATTAAGCTATTGGAAGGAACAGCCTGGCTGTCATTGTCACAATTCATGGACACATTCCTGACAACAATGTGATTGGATTATACGCGTCTGTGATGTTTTGTACCTGGTTGAAAACGGTCTTGATGTCTAGCAGATGAAGCCTCTAATTTGACATCAAATGAGGCCACCTTTGAGAAATCAATTCCTGCAGTCCAGCTTCTCCACACTGGTGCCATTTCATGTATTCATTCCCAGGATAACAACAGTGGCTTAAATAAAATTGACTGTCATTCTGTGCTTTTGAAAGACTAATCATACCTAGTTTCATATCAGAAAATATACAGTAAAGAGATAATTCTTCTTCAAATACATTTGAATCCTAATACCTTACATGGTGCATTTTGTCTCCATCAATTATTTTGCATATCTCTAAAGCAGGAGCCTTTTTTAATGTAGCAGTGTTTCAAAAACATTATTGAAAATTTTGTCAAATGTCTACATGATTTAGGGATTCATTTACTATTGTTCTAAAATGTGTTATGTAAACTATTCAACTATAGATAGTGGTTAGTTATGACTCACAGGAGAATCTATCCGAGCAGAAGATTAATATATAATACAAACAATTTTAATACATAGTGGACAGACAAAAATTGAATAAGTACATGTCATATGAGTAAGTGAAGGTGTTCTCCTGTTTGAATTACGTTAGAATAGTTTGTGCATGAAGTGGTGTCAGATGAGAACGTTGGTAAGCAAAGACTGACATACAATATCAGAGAAGATGAACTGTGAACTTTAGAAGAGATCTGGCTTAAAAGGGGAAACACCGTGAAAAAAAAGAACAATAACGTAGTATGCCAGTTTCTGTCTTGAGAAGCATATTAAAATTGGAGATATTCTCCAATTATTGTGAAAATAAACACAACACTGGTACCATAATTCAAGAGCATATACATTTAAATATAATTGCTGTAAGAAACATGCAGACCATCTGCATAATAGTAATGATTTAAATCCAAAAGATGATGCACTAAAATATTTTAAATACTGAATTTATGTGGCAGAGAGCTAAATATTCTGCCTTTCTACAAGAAACATAGTTGACTTCTGAAATAACTTTTTTGAAAATATTTTCTACTTGTTTTCCCCTTTGAGTAGTCACATGCTGCTTAAATGTGTTACTTCAGACATAGTTCTAGACACTTTCAAAATTAAGCAACGCATCTCCAAATGTAATAAGTGAATGGTTTCCTAAAGAAAAAGATTGGTTTGTTAAGAAAAAAAATTCAACTGGATCAACAGAAAGAAAATCTGAATGATTTGGCAAAGAAGAATGGGGAAAATCTTTTCAAATATTTCAATAAAAATGCAAAATATAAAATTCCCAACCCATAAATAGAGAGGCAAATGATAAACCCAGCAGTGTATGATAGTCGTGGGATTGATTTGCTTCAAGGTGTGCACTGAACAAGACCTTTCTTCTTTTTTGAATGATGCAATAGTTAATAGGGCTTTTTAAGTTCAAGTATTCACTAATAATGACAGAACCAAGAAATGAACACTTTAAATTTATACATGAAATAAGTCACCTGTCAGGTGCCATATATATATATAAGATCATTGAAAATTGGAGGACAAACCATGTAATGGTGGCACATGTCTTTAATCCTAGCACTCAGGAGGTAGAGGCAAGCGGATCTCTGTGAGTTCAGCGCCAGCCTGGTCTAAAAGAGCTAATTCCAGGACAGGCTCTAAAGGTACAAAAGAAAGAAAGAAAAAGAAAAGAAAGAAAAGTAGGGAACAAATCTCACTAATGTGGTTGTCTAAAATCATGAAGGAATGTTAATGGGGACCTTTAACACTGTATGGATAGTGGGGTAAATATGGTGAAATTATGAAGCACTAGATTTCAAGATTAATTAAGAAGAATCATAAAGAGGTCTGGGTGGGAGGTGACTTGAATGAGTAAAAGCTTTTGTTGCCAAGTCTGAGATCCTGAGTTTGATACCTAATACCTGCATGTGGAAGGACAGATTTATAGAATGCTTTCAATATTTCTTCTATAGTTTCATACACTGTGATGCCTAACCCCCCTTTTGTATTTACTTCTGAATACTGTGTTGCAATTCACTTATTTAATTACAAAATACAAGATCAAATTTTGATTGACAGTCTAAGATCACACACTCTTCTATAGTTAGCATATGTGTTATTATAGTAATGCTAATTAATAAAAGATAACCGATTTTGTAATATTATTAATTTTTCACAGCCAAAAAGACTTCACATTTTTCTTTTATTGTGTTCTCCCTTTTAATCTTCTACTAATTTTAAAGTTTTATAAAAGTATTCAATGTTATTTTAGACTTATTTATGTTTTTATTTAGTGCTGCTAGAAATCAAATTGAGGGTTCTGAGCATTGCTTGCAAAGAATATTCCCAGTAGCACACAAAGAAAGCGAAATAAACTCTTTTGTAAAGGCATTCCATTACCCAAACCCAGTAAACAAGGACTTGGTACCACAAGAGCCTCTGACTTGTATCTCTAATCGGAGTTTAACCTGGCTTTTTCTTGTTGTCTGAGGATCACCCCCCCCCCCCAGTCTTCTCCCTACTGATTAATTTGAGAAATAGGCAAAGGAAAAACAATGAAAGGAATGAATGGTGATTCCAAACATTTAAGCATTCCAGGATATTGAGACATGAGTCAGGGCACAGGGGCTTTCCAATGAGTCAATAACTAATTGAATAGATCCTGGTTGAAGAAACACCATTTCTTAAACAAAAGAAAACATGAATGGGTCTATGCCAGAGGAAGTAGACTGAACATAGGGGACATCAAAGCTCACCCCCACAGTGACATACTTCCTCAATAAGGCCACACCTACTTCAACAC
Organism: Microtus oregoni; assembly: GCF_018167655.1. NCBI lineage: Eukaryota > Metazoa > Chordata > Mammalia > Rodentia > Cricetidae > Microtus > Microtus oregoni. Next base: position 16,636,933 of record NW_024543072.1, read on the forward strand.
GGGCACATGTCCTAGTAGTGCCACCTTTTCTGGGGGGAATTTTCTCTCAAATGAGGGAAGGGTAGGAAAGGCTGAATCTCTTACTCCTTTCCTGGACATGTAATGAATGCTCTAAAGCAACAAGCACAAAGTTGCTTGTTTTTGTTTTCCAGCAGTACTGTAAAAGCGTTTTTAAAATTGTTGTCATTGTGCTTCATTAAAGAGTTTGTCAGCTTTCTGTCATTAAAGAGCTTCAGTAAAATAGATGGAGCTAGAAATTGTTATACAGAGTTGGGTAACACAGGAGTAAAGAGACAAATTCACTATTTTCTCTCCCCTATTGAGGCCTTAGCTTTGAATTCTTAGATATCAATGTTTAAGCTGAGTGAGGCCAGGAAACCAGAAAGGAGATAATGAAGTGTGTGTGTGTGTGGTGTATGGGGTAGGGTGGGGAGAGTGGGGTGGGATGGATATTTATGATATGGAAGAAGGGTAGAAAACTAGCTCTGGAATATTTTAACAGAGATGAGATAGAAGCAGCAAGAGGGGAAAAGCTGGAGTGTGGCAAAAGTCAAGCAAGTATGAACGAAAAAAGCACAGAGAAATCGAATAATTTATATGCTAATTTAAAATATCATTTAACAAAAGGAGAGTTTGAATGGAAATACCTTGCATGAGTTGATAATACTGTTCCCCAATGTCATGGGTTTCCCTAGTGCCAACTGCCAGATAGCCACAGATTCGTTTTTGGCAACGGTAACTCTGGAGGTGCCAAAACAACATAGGCTTTTATTGCCTTCGTTCCTGATCGTCCGGCAGAATAGGATTTTAGGAACCTCATTGAGAATGATGCCATACATTTTGGAAATAGAATGCTGAGAAATTAAGCTATCAATTACCTGTTTGATATAATCTATCTATTTTTATGAATTTATTCAGTCATTTGTTTTATTTTTAAGCTGAACTTTAAATAAACTTATAATTGCATGTTACATTTTCAATATCAATATGAAAATAATATGTGATTAAGCATTAATATATGACATTATCTTTCTGTACACAATATTGCTTTGAGAGCCAGAGAATCTGTAGTGGCTTCTTCAAATTTTAGTCAAATATGTACTACGGTTTTGTTTTCATTCACACTTTTATATATAATTGATAAATACTAGATTGTATCTGCAAAACTGTGATTTTATTTGAAGAGTGAAGATTTTGATAATCATTAATGTGTTTGGTTGGAAAAGCTCACCCCTATATGATCCTGAAAGCCCCATTCCTGTCTCTCTCCAAACCCCACCCACTCAGTCTCTGAACACAGGAAAGGTGTCAAAAAGGCCAGTTCCACATTCTTGGGAGCTACTACAGCTTCCTGCCCTGAAGTTGCCCGATGCCCAAGTCCCTGCCAAAAGTGCTCAACTTTTTACCATACTTAGAAATAATCCCTGCTTGTAGTGGACACTGTCATCCCCCTTTGCCTACAACCTATAAAGTCTCCCTACTTTCCTTTGTGGGCATGGCTTTTCTGATCTCCATCTTTGCAACTAAAGAACCTACCTGGAAGTTACTTTTCCCAAATAAACCTATTGTTAAACTTTTTCAATTTGACTTGATCTGATTTACTGCATAGGCAGAGTAAACTATTATGGGCCGGGGTGGGGGGGGGGACCTATTATAATACCGCTGATTTGAAAACAAGATTCATGAAATGAACCTGAACAATTTCTTTCAATAAGAGTCTTCCAATAGCTTTTCCCTTTTGTAGTTTACTTTTGTTTCATAAAAATGTATGTAGCAATTTCAGTGTATGCCACTAATACTTATCATTTAATTTTTTGTACGTTGTTTTAAAAGATTACCCTATGTTTATTAAAACTGGATATTTTTGTTTCCAAGGGATGAATATTTTTCTATGGCTTTCATTTTTTTCTCCACATATTTTTTGTCTAGTAGAGTCCAAATCTCTTTTAAATTTTAATTATATATTTTATACATTATAAATAGTACAATTTTATACAGAATCATTGTGTGTGTGTGTGTGTGTGTGTGTGTGTGTGTGTGTGTGTGTAGGGGGATCTCTGCAAACATCAAGGTGAACAGAGTATATATACAGGAGAGGCAAGAAAGAATCCTGGTTTAACAACTCAGTAGCAGGTGTTGGTTCAAACTTTGACACAGGTAGTTTATTTTAGACATATTTAAGCACAGCACAACTTTGAAAACACTTTCCTAATGACAATTAGCTCAGTACCATCAGTCCCACGTGCATGACAAAGCTTAAGACATGATTACTTGAAAGGCTTGTAAAGTACAAGGGACAGCTTCCACCAAGATAGTTTCTATAGACTAACTGGAAAACCTTATCTGGAGAAAACTCAAGATAAACAATGCTCTTGATAAGAGTGTAGGGAGGGGAGATAGTGCTGCAGATTGACTGAGATACATGAGTTGAAGATAAAAATAGGGAGGTGGGGAGAATCTGGGTGTGGCCGGGTCTTACAGATAGCACAGAGGTCACCAGCCTATTAACTACCTGCATTCCCAGACTTCTGGGCAGCAAACAGGTTAGACTTCCATCTCTTTGGAGAGACAACCCTGTGTGATTAACATTCCTGATTTCCCTAGTGCTTATCTGTGAGTACAAGGACCTACAGGTTTCCTAAATAGTTATATTTATTTTCACCTATAAAATTTACTTGTTTAAACTAAAGAAAAAGGAGCCATAAATAATAACTGCCTCCATCTTGAACACCAATATATTTGACAATAGTTTATAAAATATAAAGTGTTTGTCCTATATTAAAGATTTTTAAATTTTATTTTAAGCTTTTTTATAAAAACAATGCAAATAAATAAAATCACACAGCACATTTAACCAGGCTCAAAGACAACAACTCAATAAGCTTCTAGACAGTCAGAATAGCCCATGTATTTTCCTACAAATGTATTTACTGAGGCAATAAATAAAGATGTTCTTAAATTCTTTGGAATAAGGTTGACATTGGTTCTATTAAATTACCATGACACTGCCATTATTTCTTAAACAGAATCTTTCAAAACACTTTAAGTTATTTTTCTGGTTGCAATTTCACTGTCAGTATATAATAGCAGCACATATCAAAATATGATAGCAATTACATCCTTAATAGAAAGTTGTTGATGATGATGGGCTAATATTAACAACTAGCTTTATAAAAGCATTTATAATGTTAATGAAAACACTTTACATTAATAAAACAAAAGGGCATAGGCACATAGATTGGTGCCATTACATTCAATCTACCCTTCTAGCACTTTCTCTATTCCTGGTTTCAAATTGGAAGTTGTAGTGTTCTGTTCGATCTCTTTAAGAGACAAGCCACGCCCACTCCCTCCTCTGTCTGCTGAGACAGGCTGATCTTCAGCTTCCAGTCTGAGTTCCTTTGCTTTACCATCTCCCTATCAAAGAGGCAGCTTCTGCCTCTCCCCACTTCTCCCCCTTTCCCCCTTCTCTCTCTCTCTCCCTCTCTCCCCCTTCCCGTCCATAACCCACTAAATAAATATCCATCCTCACTTTGTATGTTGTGCCTATCCATGTCTTTGTCTCTTGCTGCCACCATGTGTCTCCCTGCCTGGGATTAGCTGCTCTCAAGACCTACTGCCTACTGTCTGCCACTGCCGGGGATCTGCATCACTTTTAATTTTTCCATTACAGGAGTATTTGATCAGCTTGGATATAATTTTTGTATAGGGTGATAGATGTGAGTGCAACAAAGGAATTAAGGAAGGCAAAAATAGTGAATGTAATTTCATTTTTCTATAGGTAAACATTTAGTTTTTCCATGACCATTTACTTTGAAAATCTTTTCTCCACGATGTGCTTTTTGCTTCTTTGTGAAATATCAGATGGCTGTGGTTACACATGCTCATGTTCGGGTCTTCTTTATTATTCCTTTGTTCTACCAGTCTGTTTTTAATGCCATTGCCATATTGTTTGTATTGCTGCAGTTCTACAGTATATTTTGAAGACAGGAATTGCAAACCTTCCAGTATTCTAGCAGTTATTGTTTAGGGTTGCTTTGGCAACCTTCCTCTAAGTCCTACCCTGAGTCCCTCAGTCATGTGACTTGATCTGAGCATTGTAAATTGAAATAAACACTTTTTCTCCCCAAGAATTTTTGGTAATGGTGTTTACTACAGCAAACCAAATTGAGACTAAGACACTGTGCCTCCCTTTTAGAAATGGCATTGTTTTCCTCCTGTGTTCTCCTGTCTAGTTTTGTAGCCTGAATCCACACTTAAGGGGTACTCAGGAAGGCAGGCATGGTGGAAGGAGGGCAACAGGACACATGGGACATGAATAGGGATGGTACTAGATGGGAAAAGGGAGGGGGAGGAAGGGGAAAAGAATCAATAAAACAGATATCATGATAAAACTCATTTTTGTGCTAATAAAAATAATAAAAAGTAAAAAGCAATCATTTCAGAATTTAGCATTAGTTGAAAATCAAGTAACTAAAGACATATTAATTTTAAAAAATTTATAAACCATATTGTTCAATAAAGAAATAGCCACCATGAGGACTAAGAAGTTCATCATGAATGAAATGCTTTAATTACTAGCAAGATTTGCATTTGTGCACATGCATATAAATTATGCTAGTCAGTGTCTAAAAATAGAATGAAAACATTTCTCGTTCCTAAATGAATAACATAAATATATGTAAATTTCAAGGCACATATTTATATGAACTAAAACATTCATATATCTCTCTGTGCATTTTAATATAACCTTATTTACTCTGTATATAAACAAAAGTCATATAATATAAATTAATATGTGACACTTTTATCACCATTGTACTTAATCTAGCATATGAAAAATTATTTATAAAATAGTGCTTAGTAATGACTTTGCTCACAGTTTTTATTTATATTTTAGGTCACCAGATCATTTTAAATTTGTTCTTAACACATAATTACTTCATTATTAGATTAAAGAAACCCAAATCTGCAAGCACAAGCTGATCGATTACAGGCAGAGAAATTCTGAAGCATTAAAACAGATCTTGAACCTCTCCTCTAGGAGTCTCATGCAAATCCAGACATGCACTGAGCAAACTATCAGCCTCTCGTAGCTAATTTACTTCTATTTTTACACTTTGATAAGATTCCATTTAAATATTATAGCTTTCCTTTACAGAATAGAATTTTTTAATGAATTTATACATCTGGGAAAACCCTACCATTTTCTCACTCTACTACATTTTTATTATCCTAAAGAGACACCTTATACACCATTTTCATCAGTTTCCAGACATTCTGCTACTACCTCTGCTCAGCTGCTGTTTATCATCAATTCTCTCTATTTCTACATATTTTCCAATTCTGGACATTTGTATTATATATATATATATATATATATATATATATATATATATATATAATGTTACCAATAAGCTTTTTAAAATATACTTAGTGTGGTGTACTGGCTAGTTTTATGTCAACTTGACACAAGATGATAGAGACAGAGATCTTCAATTGAGAAAATGTCTCCATACAATCAGGCTGTAGGCAACAAGGTAGAGGATTTTCTTAATTAATGATTGATATGGGAAGGCCCAGCCCATTTCTATGAGAAGGCACGCTGAGCAATGCCTGGGGAGCATGTCAGAAAGTAGCATTCTTCCAAGTTACCTGACCTCTTTGAGTTCCTGCCCTCACTGTCTTTGATAAAATGAACCCCATTCACCCCAACTGCACTACAGTAGTAGTAACCCTAACTAAAACAAGTGGTATTAGGCAGTAGCGTGTATTAGAATCTTAGTTTTTAATATTGCCCAGGGAAATCTCATTCTTTAAGTATTCGTATGCCCACTAAATTAATAACATTCTTGTTTGTTTCAAGCTTTAGGTTCTCAAGCTACTATGATTTGTACAAGCATTTTTATGTGAAAAACCATTTTATTTCTCTGACATTGACTTTTATACAACATACACGAAGCAGCTAGAGAACCCTTGCATTTTTGTTTGTTTTGTTGAGTTCATGCTGTATATTTGTCTTGATAAGTTTGATTAAATATTATGTCATAACATGCCTGAATGTATATTTAATAAATGGAACATTCTAGGGTGTGTTATCTGTCATATTTATCATGTTTAATTATATTTTTATAAATTATTTTCAAGTATATAAAGTTTCTCTTTTTTGTTGTATACACTTAATATTATTTTATATTATTTATTTTATTTCATACTAGTGTATTCTCCTGAAATTGAAGGTTATCTTTCATTTCTCTTTCTGTATTCACTACTCTGCTTTCCAAAAATCTTTGGATTGTGATAAGGAAACTTCTTGCCTAAATGTTCAGAGTGATCTCTCTCTCTCTCTCTCTCTCTCTCTCAAATTTTTAGTGTTTGAATGTATACACACTTGAATTTTCTTTAAAAATTTGCATCTGTATTTGTTTCCAACCTCTTTTATATAAAATATTATTGTCTCCAAGCAAGTTTATTACATTAAACTTTAGTTAATTTGAAGACATACTTATTATATTGAAATTTCCTGTGTATGAATGCACATACTTTTAAATTTTTGCTGATGCGAATCTTTGCTAGATATCAAAAGATGTTTCATGAGCTGCCATTTGGTATACTTTTAATTACATATTTTATTATATTTCATTGACATTCATGTACCATCACATTTATGAAGTGTGTCCACACACATACACCATGTACCCAGTGACCTCACTGAATTCTATGTTGATGTGTCCGGATTTTCTATCTCTATGCTATTTCATGTACAGTCTCATTACATATTCATGACAAAAAAATTCTTAGGTATTTTCATTAAACTCTTGTCCATCACTTCTGTTTTACATTATAAGATACTGCCGTCTTATTAAATCACCTAATGCCTCCAAGGTCATTGTAACTGATGGAGAACATGTATCTTCATTCTCTTTTGCTTTGTTTTCTTCTACCAAGGGGTAGCAAATGGAGTTTCGCTACTGACTGACAAAAGGGTTTGAGTTCAAGCCAACCAACAAAATATCATGGCCTCATAAGGTATTTAAATAGAGAGTAGTGTGAATCATGGAAATGATTTCAAACTGAACCAATAGGACATGGTTGCGCACACAGCAACCAGAATGCAAAGGTAATTGGCAGCAAATGCAATGAGGTTTTATCACCTTCTTCTGAGAGCAGCATGTAAATGGAAAGACTGTGATCAGATGAGAAGAGTAGTAAGTGCTTTGTTTTGGAAAGCTTAATATACACGTGGTAACAAGGAAGAGGAAGACAAAGAATGAACAAGTTAGCTGTAGCAAGGTTTGTACTTAGTAAACAGCATGAATGAAATAAAAATACTTGTAGCTTTATACATTTTAATTTTGTCAGATTAAAAGAAAAAAACTCAATGGGAGAAGTGAATTCTCAGTGAGACTTTCACAATCAGTTAAAATTCAAAAGTAGGAATACTATTATGTTTGCATATTTTAAAAATAAAAATAAACTTTTTTCTGATTACATGAGCTATAAAAATGTTAAAGTAGAAGACTTAATCCACAAACTATATTCATAAATTTTGTTTTCAACTTCAATTTTCTCACATATTTCTTAGTGTTATAGATAAGTCATAACACATATTCTGATCTTGGGATAAATATGTGAAAATATTCTGTATGGAAACAAACGAATTGTGTTTCACAGCTTTTTAAATATTCCATTTCTTTCTATTTATAATATTTGTGTGTGTGTGTGTGTGTGTGTGTGTGTGTGCACGTGTGCATGTGTGTGTGTGTGCCAGGTGTTTTCAGGTATGCCCAAAAATCAGAAGGGGGCTTCAGATGCCCCAGATCTGGAGGTACATTCGTTGAGAGCCAATTGACATAGGGTCTTGGAACTGAACTAGGGTATTCTACAAAAAGGGGTGAATGTTCTTAACCACCCAAGTAGCTTCAGGTTCCACTCTCATTTTTATCCTCCTCCTCTCTCCTCCTGTCTACCTCTCCACCCTCTCCCCTCCTCTACCTCCCTTCATCTTTCTCATCCTCCAGTTACAGAACATTGCCACTCTCAAACCTCATACAAGTCTCTCAGTTCAAGAGCTTCTCTTCAGAAATATCTCCAGCCTTTGAAATACCTTGGTGATGATCACAGTGAACTCTGGAGCCACATGTTCTTCATTAGCAGTGTAAAAAGGGAATCTTAATCTCTCTGTGAATCAGTACATCTGTGTCTTGTCTTTCCTGAAGACAGTGACAGATTTTGAATAGGTATGACAGCCACTCACCCTCTGATTCCGGCACAATCTGGTCCTTGCCTACGCCCACGGCTTCTCTAGTTACAGCGACAACAGTATTTTTTGGAAACCAATTCACCTACAGACATTATTTTGTGCTTTGTGCTAAGTTTATAAATGGACTCCGTAAGAATTTAAGCACAGTGAGTAGCCATATTGTTCTACCTAGAAGTCTCAAATTAGAGAAATTCAATACTCCCCAGGAGGAACTGTTCACATATGTTACTGGTAGGTATAATTCCATTACCATGAGGATCACCCAACATTCTTTTATTTCATATGACTGACAGCAAGTGATAATTGCAGGTGGACATCATGTACAGAATTCTATTCCAGTATGAGCTTCTGAGGCTTCTGAAATTATTCCTATGATTGCCATACAACACCAGTGACTTCCAGTTGGCTCTTTCTATATTTTACCCAGTATCATGACCATTCTTAAAGGTCATTATGTTTACTCAAACATTCAAATATCTACAGAAAGCAATTGATGACTTTAATATAAAGTAAATGTTGGATCAAGAATTTGTGAATTTTCCCATATTCCCATGGATAGACTAAAAATGAAATGTCTTCTCTTTCTTTAAGTAACACAATAGCTTTCTCAACTAGTTAGTAGAAAATAAATCAGATTTGTCTATAAATAAATAAAAAATTCTGGATTCAAGATGAAAATTTAAAATATATTAGAAACCTCTTCAATTTTTCTATCCCCTTCTTCAGAGGAGACCATTATTCTGTTGTATTGAAATTATCACATTTTATACACTTACTGTAGACCCATGTTTTTCTTATAAATGTTAATTTGAGGGTTCATGCACATATGCTTCATAACACATAGGAAAAAATTATCATATCACAAGACAAACTTTAAGAGAAAATTAATTCCAGTTACTAAACGCATTAATTACGGTCACATTAACAGTCGTGGTGACATTATTTTTCAAGTATAGAAAGACTTAAATGGAAAGCCACATGAAATTTTTTTAATATTAGAATCTTTAAACTTAACTGTGTTTTTCAAGACTGAAAGTCAAATTCAAGGCCTTGCACATGATAAGCAAGAAACAGTCCAACACTGGGTGACATGTAAACCCAGTCCTAAAATTTTGGAGATGGCCCCTCTCACTTACGATCAGAATGGCCTGCCATCTGCTATGCTGCCCAGGCTGGACTTCAACTTATTATGCACCTGCCCTGGTCTCCTGAATGCTAGGATTTCAGATATTTGCCACCATATTACACTTAACCACTTCATTATACACTTTTGTAGTCTTGAGGGACTAGAGTCAGTTGTGCCTAAATTTGGCCATTTTAAAATCATTACCCCAGGTATTTATGACCCCAAAATATATGGTTTAGCAATGTACCAAGAACAGCAGAGATACTCTTAACATTTATCTCCCCTCTCAGGTGTAACTTTTCTTTTATTCTATCATATACAAATTAAACATATCATAAGAGAAAGTATTTAGGGATCCTTTGTAGAATGTGACATGTGTAAGGGACAGCATCCATCAGAAACGCTCCAAATTTCTTAGAAGTTTCCAGACATGGAAGAGATACAGTGGTACTTCCATCAAAAACTCACAGGAATATTGTGTGGAGCTAGTCACACAATCTAGTCACCACAAATCTTGCTTGGCTTAGATTATTCAAGAGAAGAAAGACACTAAAGTCTCCCCATGGCTGATAAAGGTATTAAAGTTGAATTTGTGGGGAGTTTTGCTGCCTAATGAAAAACATCTGGCTATTTGGAAGCATGCAGATGCTCAAATAAATTTTTCATTGTTTATAAAAAATATGCCTGGCAGTTTGCTTGACTCTCTGTACATATTCCCAGAAAATAGAAAATGTTTTATTCATTCATGAATTTAAGTCACACTAGTAGCAGAGGATCAGCAGATGCATAAGGTCATTCTGTTGCTATGGTTTATTGAAATTGCAATTAATAAGTCATGCATGTAAAGATATTGTTAGGGTACCTACTGCCTTTGCCTTCTATTAGATTTGATTGTCAGAGAAAACCCGAAGGACTCATTTAACTTCTCCAATACAGAGTACTGAAAGAAGGCCCTTTAAAAAATGAGTATGAATAGAAGCCAGGAAACTGGAAAGTGGCAGTTTTTGAAAAGGGCACACAAAATGAAGTAATGTAGCAGATAATCAGGAAAAAGAAAATAGCAAGGAGAGGGCACCAAAAGTTGAAAGGGAGAGCTAACCAAACCAAAGTAAAGTCGTACAAAAACCCACATGGAAGCCTATGCTCTCATGAAGGACTTGGGGTGGGTAACGAGGCAGACAGTAAACTGGAGGTGGTGACTCACGCCTTTAATCTCAGCACTCCAGAGGCAGAGGGATAACTGAGTGGGAAACCAGCCTGGTCTACAGTGGAAGTTCCAGTCCAACCAGGGCTACACAGAGAAGCATTGTCTCAAGACAAGATCAAGGAACAGACAGATAATAGAAGACATGTGAAATGAAAGAAGAAGGAGACATTCTAGGGCTAAAGAAAAAAGTTGGAGTAAGGTCGGGAGGTTGGGGAGAGAACGGGAAAGTAGAATGGGTAACTAAAAGTAAGGGGTGCATTAAACAGCATCACAGAAACTTTCCAGTTACTATCTAATTTCAAAGCATAACTTAACATTTTTGAAATGAATCATCTTTCACCCATGGACATTTTTTTCTAAGAATACATGTGTTGTTCAATAAAAACCTAATCACATGTCATGGAAAACCTTCTTATGAGCTTTTGGTCAAGTAATCTCCAAAGGTTTAAAAAATAACACAGGTTGCTAGCTTTCCCTTGGTTCCTCATCATAACTGCACGATAAGACCTCATTGACTAAAACCACTACACCTTTTTTTGTAAGTCAAAGAGGAATCCATCTCAAATTGACAAGGAAATATTATCCCTGATTCCTAGCTTTCCTAGAGCTGAATGTGTATGAGGGCTATTTAGTAAGAAGAGACACCTTGGCCTTACCCAGTTCTGTCTCCTGCATTTCCCAATACTACCCTGCCAGGCAAGCTATGAACACTGAACAATAGGGACACACTGTTATGAAGTTCTATATCTCATCATTAGCTGATGCCACTTTCAGAAAAAAAAATCTTCTGTGATCATGGTTGAGAATCATCCAGTTCTACAAGTATAAATATAAATATCTACAAGACAATTTGACAGCCTGATGATTGAACAAGATAACAATATCAGGTTATACCTTAGATTTATGACTTCTTCAGCCATTGGCTTTGACCAGGACTAGAGTACCAACCAGGCTTGAAATTACCTCTTATTGCAAGAATTCCCACATAAAGCCTAAAAACAATTTTAAAAAACAAGGATTCTAGACAGACTATAACAGAGTCAAATGCAGCTTCTTGGTAACCATATTTTTTCCAGTAGACTCTGTTTACTGGCAGTGAGCAGAGGAATAGCTCCTTTAAGAGAGGCTTTCTGACTTAATTACTGGCTCTTTTAAGAGACTCTGCCACCAAACACTTAAATAGTGTTTATGAGCAGCCAGCATCAGGCTTCTTGGTGGTGGCATGGACCTAGAAAGTTCACAGACTAGTGCCAATAAAATGGCTCTCACCAGTACCTCCACCATGAAGTTAGACTCTCAAAGAGCTAAGAGATTGAGTGGATCCAGCTGCCAAAGCCATAGCTTTAATCCTAGTCATGCCATATAGCAGATTAGGGACTCATGTGGTCAGAAAGAAATATAAAAATATACATTAAGACAGATTCAGAAAAAAAAACTCTAAATGATTTGCAGTGTGTTTAAAAATATACATTGGCTTGAGAGAGAAAATAAAAAGGATAGAGAAAGTCCTTAAAAAAACAGAGTAGCTTGACGTTGTGGGACACACATTTAATTGCAGCATTTTAGAGGCAGGTGGATGTCTGTGAGTTCAAGACCATCCTGGTCTGCAGAGTGAAATTTCTGTCCCACCTAGTCCTGCAGCCATTCAGTCCCAACGAAACACACAGAGGCTTATATCAATTATAAATTGTTTATATTTATATTAGCTAAGGTTTATTAGTAATGAGCTCTTACAACTTAAATTATCTCATAAATCGTATCTATTTTTAGGCATGTGGCCTGGTACCTTAGTCAGTTTGGCATTCATGTCTTGATTCTTCTGCATCTGTCTGGTGACAGTATCTATACCTTTTGTCTTCCCAAAATTATTCTGGTTGTCCCACCTATACTTCCTGCCTGGCTACTAGATAATCAGTGTTTTATTAAAACCAATATTGATGGAGGAAGGTCATTGGCCAATAAAGAAACTGCTTGGCCCTGTGGGTGGAGTAAACAGAACAAAATGCTGGGAGGAAGAGGAAGTGAGCTCAGACTCCACAGCTCTGCTCTCCGGAGCAGACGCCTGAGAGAGACACCATGCCCTGCTCCCGGGATGAAGCTCCAACCCAGGATGGACATAGGCTAGAATCTTCCTGGTAAGCGCACCTTGGGGTGCTATACACAGATGATCAGAAATGGGCTAAATTAATATGTGAGAATTAGCCTAGAAGAGAATGGGCCAAGCAGTGTTTAAAAGAATACAGTGTCCATGTAATTATTTCGGGGCATAAGCTAGCCGGGCAGGCGGCTGGGGTGTTGGGGACGCAGCCCCGCCACCGCCCTTATTACAACACAATATGAGTGACAAACCTTTATAACATATAACAGCATTTCCTACAGAACCATGTAAAGACGGAAAATACACAGATAATCTGACTACAGTATGTTGTTGTGTTGTCTTTGAATTGTTTGACTGCTAAGGAAAGAGCAACAGCTATTAAAATACATTACATGCTGCTGGATTAATCCAACCTATATATTTTGAAAATGTCTTGACTTGAAAATTTAAGTCAAAAGATATGTTACTGTGGATAAGTTTTGCTTTTGTTTCCACAGGAAATGAGAGGCTGTGGATTCATTCTAGGTTAAGAAAAATAAGGTTTCATTAAGGAAGACTCCCTGAAAAATTTCTGTTAGGAGCAGATGGCCCAGATGATCTAACATTTTAGAGCACCTCTATTGTAGTTTGTCTGAGTTCTACATCCAGAATATCTTCAAGACGGTTGACTGCGATGATCCAGCCTCACAGAACACTTCATAATCCTAAATTTTCTTTGTGTTCCCATAATATTATCAGCATCCCCAATCAACATAAAATAGCCAAGAAAACTAAACCCACATCCCCCCCCCAAAAAATGGATTATAGATGTTTGTTTTTGGTTACAAGTTGTTATGCATAATGGTCAGGAAAAAAGCTAGGCAAAGAATAGATTCATGGGTCTTTTTTTAAAAAAGAAAAAAATGGGGGAACTCCTGTGAGATTATGCTTTTGTACACTGTAAAGATTTGTCACTTGTATTAGTTTAATAAAACACTGATTGTCCAGTAGGCAGGCAGGAAGTATAGGTGGGGCAACCAGACGAAGATAATTCTGGAAAAAGGAAAAGTAGAAGAGTCAGTCACAAGCAAGATCAGAGAAGCAAGACAAGAATGCTGCACTGAGAAAAGGTACCAAGTCATGTGGCTAAACATAGGCAAGAACAATGAGTTAATTTAAGTTGTAAGAGCTCATTAATAATAAGCCTGAGCTAATAGGCCAAAGAGTTTATAATTAATATAAGTCTTTGTATCTTTGGGACTGAAAGACTGCAGGACCAGGTAGGACAGAAACTTCCATCTACAAATATATATATATATATATATATATATATATATATATATATATATATATATATATTCATATTACATTGTACATAAGAAGGAAATTCTCAAGAACAAAGAAAAATTAAAACATATTTTATATTTCTTTTCTCTTATTTTTTTAGCTTTTTAAATTACTTTATAAATAATGCCAATCAAAATTTCCACTTCCTTCCTCCTCCCATATCCCACCCACTCCCCTACATCCCCTTCCCCCTCCAGTCATGAGAGAGGGTAAGGTACCCTGCCCTGTGGGAAGTCCAAGGCCCTCCTTGCTACATCCTGGCTTAGAAATGTATACATCCAAATAGAATCAGATCCCAAAAACCAGTACATGCAGTAGAAATAAATCCCAGTGCCATTATCATTGGCTTCTCAGTCAGCCCCCATTGTCAACCACATTCCGAGGGTCCAGTTTGATCCCATGCTCATTCAGTTCCAGTCCAGCTGTATTTGGTGAGCTCCCATTAGCTCAGGCACACTGTCTCAGTTGGTGGACCAGAGAAAAGATATACCACATATAAAAGGTGGTACATGGAAATAGCAACAGCTAGCATACAAAGGGATTCAAAGGTACACAGATGAAGAGATAAACAATGAAATGAGCACGGTGATAAACAGAAATGATAGAGATGCTTCAGTTGTGAGGCCCAGGATTCCACAATGAAGATTTCTAGGCATTCACTGGATCAATTGAAAAGCTTTTACTTTAAAGGGAATTACCTGAAACATTCCCAACTCAGTGTGTTATGAAATTAGGAACCATGATGGAAATTATATATTTACACAGCCTTGAGCAATTTCTGAAAATATTTTCTCTTTGTTAAATAACTTTTCCTTGTGCTGACTTCAAAATACTCAGAATTGAAGTGTCATATGAAGCATTACATTTACTTACATCCCTACATCTCCTGAACAGTTCATTGAACAATGCATTTGTTTTACCGTCATTCTGAACTGAATGTCGGAGCTCATACTGCAATGTGTCTCATTGGGGACATGATTCACGTGTCAGAAAGATCACCTTGTCCTCATTCATCCTGCCAAGAGTGAATGAGAGAATACACCCATCTTCCCCTGAGACTGTGGAGCCATTGGCAGCTACTCCTGATTTCCTCCCTCTAGCTGACAACAGGCAGCCAGAAATATCCAGTCTAATTTCTATTGCCCATATACTCATTGGAGCATGGTCAAACTCCCATTGGTCAGCCCCTTAATGAAAACTGAGTTCTTCCCTACCACATTAGAAGCCATCAAATGTGAAGAGGTACAAACAATTTTAAAGAATTCTCTTCAGTGGCTTCTTGTAGTAATTAGGGGTGGCAGGGCTGCGTTCCCAGCACCCTGGCCGCATGCACGGCTAGCTTATGCCCGAAATAACAACACACAAACTGTATTCATTTAAACACTGCTTGGCCCTTTAGCCCTAGCCCTCACTGGCTAATTCTGTTATCCCGATCAACACATCTCTAATAATCTGTGAGCACTGGTCTTACCGGGAAAGGTTCAGCATGTCTAACCAGGTGGCTTGCTTCATGGCCTGTGTCTGCCCGGGAGCGGGGCATGGCGTCTCTGCTCCAGTGAGCAGAGCTGTCGAGTCTGAGCTCACTTCCTCTTCCTCCCAGCATTCTGTTCTGTTTATTCCTCCCACCTATCTTCTAACCAATAAAATGGACCAAGGCAGTTCCTTTATTAGCCAATGACCTTCCTCCATTATTTCCCCTTTTTCTGTTTAAACAAAAAAAAAGCTTTAACTTTAACATAG
This sequence comes from Microtus oregoni, assembly GCF_018167655.1. NCBI lineage: Eukaryota > Metazoa > Chordata > Mammalia > Rodentia > Cricetidae > Microtus > Microtus oregoni. The sequence continues at coordinate 16,652,693 of NW_024543072.1, forward strand.
CAAAATTACATATAACAAAGCAGTTATCAAGTAAAAGTTACAATAATCTTTATCGTAACTAAGGAAAACTATAACTATAACTAACTATTCTTAACTCCATCAAAGACTCCAGAAAGATACAATACTACCTAAGCAAACAAGCAAAAAGCAACTTTTAAAATTCTAGAAATGACAGAGACATCTCGCTGCCTGGACAGTCACCCAAAGTTCCTCTGTACCGTTGGGGCATCCATCTTCAGCCTTCAGGCCCATGGTATCCAGCAGACATTTCCATAAAGCAGGAAAATTCAAAGTCAGTTCAGTCACTATCTGTTGTGTCCTGCAGAATGTCTCACAGACTCTTTCATGAATCAGGAACCCCAAAAAATCATCTCACCTTAGGCAAGTTCAGTAGTCCTCTCTCTGTGGGTTCTCTGTGTAAAGTTTATGCAATAGTCCAGGCAAGAGCAGTTTCTTGCCCAAATGGCTATCAAACTCCATAACGAGCCTCTTCGATGCCCATCTTCCTCTTGAAGTAGATTGGTGCTGCCAGGAGCAGAGTGTCTCACTGTCATGAAAAGTCCTCAGTTATTAAAACATTAAATGTCCTATTCTATAATCTTTGAAAGACATGAAGAATGTCTATCTAAAATATATCTCTATATATCTAGAAAATCTAACTAACATGACTACAAGCTTTACTATTATCGATGATTATCCATTAACAACCTATATTTCTTTCTTTTTTTTTTTTTTGGTTTTTCGAAACAGGGTTTCTCTGTGGTTTTGGAGCCTGTCCTGGAACTAGCTCTGTAGACCAGGCTGGTCTCGAACTCACAGAGATCCGCCTGCCTCTGCCTCCCCAGTGCTGGGATTAAAGGCATGCGCCACCACCGCCCGGCTCAACCTATATTTCTTAATTATATATTACAGTTTAAAAATGAACTACACAATCACAATACCTTAATCAAAATCAGAAACACTTATACATATAACAAAATTGACCTTAAATCTCTATCAATAAAGCAAAATCTATACTAATGCAAATTATTCATACCTATATCGTATCCCCCTTTAAATGTAAAAGAACGTTTATAAACCATATTTGGAAACATGGGCGCAGTTTTTTCTCTCCAAACTGATTCCTGCTGAATGGGGACGTCGTTAATTAGGTCTTTCATGGTGTAACCTCTGTGCTAGTTTCATCTCAGTTGGCAGTTGAGCGAAGCAATTTTCTGAAGATGAAAAATGCAACCCTTCAGAAGGGCGTGGTCCATCATACCAAATCGGAATAGAAAAAATGAACAGCGTCTCATCCTCTGTGAAAACAAAATAAGAAACTCCTTTCCAAAGCATCATGTCCTTAGATCCAAATTTCAAAGTCAAGGCATCAAAATATCTATGTTGGATTAGTTCAGCAGCATTTATAAATAAATATCTTTTAGCATCTGTTGCTCCTTCCTCAGCATTTAAATAATTTAAAGAGAGCATAATAGCATACAGTATCAAAATTCTCTGTGTATTTTCCATCTTTTTGCAGCTTTGTTTTAACCTCTATTTTGTTTATTTTTACTTTTATTTTTTGCTTTTTGAGACAGGTTCTCTGTATCTTTGACCTGAAGTACCTCTGTAGACAAGGCTGTCCTTGAACTCTCAGAGATCCGCCTGTCTCTGCCTCCCAGGCATTGGGATTAAAGGTGTATGCTACTACACCTCGAACTCACAGAGACCTGTTAGTCTCTGCCTTCTAGGCACTGGGTTTAAAGGCATGTGCTATACCACACCTTGAAGTCACAAAGGTCAATCTCCCTCTGCCTTTCAAGTGCTGGGATTAAAAGTGTGTACTACCACACACAACAATTCTCTTCCTTTTTTTTTTTTACTTTAAGAACTTCAACTTTTAGCTTGCATATATTTTTAACACACAGTAAACCATTTAGAAATTTTCTTTGTCTTTAAATCTCTCTTTACTGTATGCCTCTCTCAGAATTCAAGGGGTAAGTAAGGTTGTAAGCCACCAAGCATCTTCCCACACAAGATGTGCCTTTTTTAGTTGTTCTAGAGGTAACGCAGTCTCTGCAGGTTCCTTCTTGCAACTGGGTACAGCTCCAGCTTGGGCTTCAAGGCAGTGGCTCCTCCATGGTGGCTACAGTGCTGATGGCAAGGGCAGCAGTGTCTCTCACATGTTCACAGAGCCCCGCATACCACTGCGGGTTGTCAGCTGAAGCCTCGCGGTTGGTTTGTTTTTTAATTACTTTTGATTTAATCTTGTCTATCAAATGGGATTGATAAATAATATATTTATGCTTTGCGAAATGATTACTCTCCTATTAAGTGACCAGAGAAACCATGCTAAAATCAGTTTTTATGTTATATATATATATATATGTACACACACACTCAAATATAAAATTAGTTTAAATTTGTGTGTGTACATATATATATATATATATATGTTTCCTTTGAACTATCAGTTATAATTCATTGATCCATATGACTACATATAAATTATGTTTACTATTAAAAGAATATTTTTCAATTTTTTTTCAAAACAGCTATAGATAATGTTTTTTTATTTTATCTGCTTTTTAATTGTTTTAGTTGAGAAAAGTGAAATTAAAATATAAAAGACTGAGCATCACAAACTGGACTCAGTAAGAAGAGAGGGTTATCAGCTGGACTCAGTAAGAAGAGAGGGTTATCAGTGGAGGAGCTCAAGTGGGGTAAGGATGCTCAATGTGTATCTATAAGATTCTCAAAGATTTAATAAAATATATTGCAAACACCGAAGAGTTAAACCATCTACCACTAATTATTTTAGGCCTTTTTTTTTTTAATTTAAAATACTACATCATGCCCAACCCCCATCTTCTGTAGGTATTTATTGAGAACCTGCTGGTCACTCTGACCAGGGGAGCAGGGAGTCTATGTGCAGATCTTTACCTCTCCCTCTGTTCCTCCAAATCCAATCCTCTAATCTCATCTCCAGCTCTGGAGCAGACCACATGCTATGTCCTCCCTTTCTTCTCTGTCCCCATCTCCAACTGAGCACATAGACATTAGGCCCAACCTTTCTTCCCTCCACTGAAATTATACCAGACCCCAGCTCCAACAGGCGTTCCTTGCAGCCCAAACCCACCCCTGTCAGGAAAACAGGTGGCCTGACTATGGATCCTCACCTGCTCCTCACCTCACCCCTACCTCTGAATCAGACCATCTGACCCCATCTTTACTGGACTGCAGAGATGTCCTCCAACCTCCCTTTCCACTCATCTTATCCCAGCCCAATCTTCAGCAGGCATTCTCCAGGAAACTACCAGTCAAGCATGACAGAGAGGCCAGGTAGGTGAGCTTCAGCTCTTCATTCTCCCTCCTCTGCTCCACTCAGTCCCCCAGTCTCATCCCAGCTCTGTAGCAGGCTACCTGCTGTGGTCTTTCCTCACCCCTGCCCCCATTAACAGAGGGCTAAGCAGATCCTGATGGAATGCCCTGATTTTCTCCTAGCTAACATCTTTGGTACAGGAAGGTTTTCTGCACACTACAGAAGGAGAAATGTAAACACCAAGCCAGCCACAAACCTGCTGATCCATAATGGTGCCGTGCTTGCAAGATATGTTAACTCAAAGCAGGCACAAAGATTGTGGAGGAAACCAACCAGTATCTAATTTGACTGACGATCCACTCCATAAAATGGATGGGTGACCCAGAACCTGATACTGGACAGCACAGAGATTTAGGGTAAAACCAAATATTACTGTTTAAAAATTTGGTTTGAAAAATACATAGCAGTAAAAAGGTTTCTAATGACATTCTTCTATACTCAATGCCTTGTTCACCAATCATCAGAGAAGCTTTCTCCTGCAACAGATGAAAAGTTGTACAGAGACCCACAGCCAGATCACACATAGAGTGCAAGAGACCCTGGAACACTCAGCCCTAAACAGGACGCTTCCATCAAACCCATCCCTTCAGAGCTCAGGGAACCTGAGGAAGAGGTGGTGGAAAGAATATAAGAACCAGAGGGAATGGATGGCACCAAGAAAACAAGGCCTCTAAATAAGCAAATTTGACATGCATATGAACTCACATAGACTGAAGCAGATTCACAGGACCCCACAGTTCTGCACCAGATAGGGTACTATAGCCAAAAGGAGACATGGACACATGTCCCCATCCTTAAACCTGAAGCAATCTCCAATTGATAACCTCTTGCAAATGGACATTTAGTTTCCTCTAAGGGAGTCTAACAGGCGAAACAAAATACTCTCAAGGATAAGCTGGATGCCCAGCAGTAGATGGCCAAAGAAAAAACAAACTCAAAGGCATCATTGGGATTCTTTGTGTATTAAAGTCATATCGGAGCTTTCCCTTTTATTTCATTATATTATTTTAAATTTTGTTATTTTATTTATATTTTTAATCTTTTATCTTTACTCTACAAGTATATATTATACTTCCATATATACATATTCTGTATATATTAGAGCTTCCATTATAGTGATTTTATGGGTTTCCTTAATATTTGAAACATTGGGTCTCTGTTTCTTTTGCCTCTTCTTGGGCTCCATTTGTTTGCTTTGTCTTGATCCTATGTGTTTGTTTCATCTTGTTATATTATATTATACTGTATTATATTATTATATTCTCATAATCCCTTAAAGGCCTGTTTGTTTCCTAAGACAAAAAGAGAGTAGATCTGCATGCTAGGGGAGGTGAGGGGTGGAGAAGGAAGAAAGAGAGGGAAGGAAAAACCATAACCAAGCTACTTTATGTGAGAAAAAAATCCATTTTAAATAAAAGAAAAATGAAAACAATGCATCACATTTTTCCTATTCCCTCATCACCCCATGTCTCTCCCATGTACTCCAAGCTCCCTTTCAAATTCAAGGCATATTTTCCATAATTATTATATATGTGAATGAATAGTGTAAATATAACTTGCTAATTCCAGTCAGTGTTGCTGGTATGTCTATGTTTCTAGGGCTAAACACTTGATATTACATAATCAATTAGGGAGCTCTGGATATGTTATCTATTTATTTTTAGCTGATCACTGTCATCTTCTACTGTTTTCTAAGAAAATTATGAGAGACTGATGCGTCTTTAAAAGTTTGGTGAGGTTTGTTAGGTAGTTAGCTGATCTTCCCAGTATTCTTTGTTTGTATTTCCATGTCTTTAGATTTTATCCATTTTTTGTTTGTTTCTTCAGAACTATGTTCACTGTATGTGTCACAATTAATATTTCCATTTTATTGGGTTAGCTAATGTATATTGTCAGATAATTTTCTACTAATCTTTTGTAAATGTTTTTCCTTTTATGAAGTGGCTTGCAATGTTTCTATTCACTTTTTTTTTTTTTTTTTTTTTTTTTTGGTTTTTCGAGACAGGGTTTCTCTGTGGTTTTGGAGCCTGTCCTGGAACTAGCTCTTGTAGACCAGGCTGGTCTCGAACTCACAGAGATCCGCCTGCCTCTGCCTCCCGAGTGCTGGGATTAAAGGCGTGCACCACCACCGCCCGGCTATTCACTTATGATTTTAGTAGTCCATATTTACTTTTATTAGCAAGTTTGGCTAAAGGCTCTGCCAACTTTGATCTTTTTGTTTTTGTTTTTCGAGACAGGGTTTCTCTGTAGCTTTGGAGCCTGTCCTAGAACTAGCTCCTGTAGCCCAGGCTAGCCTCTAACTCACAGAGATCCGTCTGCCTCTGCCTCCTGAGTGCTGGGATTAAAGGCATGTGCCACCACTGCCTGGCAACTTTGATCTTTTGAATGAGCATGGTTATCAAGGTTTTTTTCCTTTATACTGTAATTACTGATATTGTATTTCTATCATTCGGATTATCTTTGTTAGTGCTTCTTTTCATACTTTTTATGGTGTATAAGATTTTGTAAATTGATTTATTTTTATTTTATATGCATTGGTGTTTTGCTGTGTGATTCTGGTCCCATGGAATTGGAGATATAGACAGCTATGAACTGACATGTGGGTGCTGGGAATTAAACCTGGATCTTCTGGAAAAGCAGTCAGTGATCTTAACCACTCAGCCTTCTCTCCAGCCCTGATACATATAATTTTTGAAGGAACCAGCTCATAATTATATCTATGTTCATGATACTATGAATTGTGTATCTAACTGTAACTTACTACTCATTGGTTAAGCTTTCTCCATAACACTCTCTAGATTCAGCTCTCTAAGTCTCTGTTGGCCACGATCCAGACTCTGTATATAAGTGAGCCTGGGAGGTGTTTGTCTTTTTTCATTTAGCAAAGGCATACACCTAATGCACATTGCTGTCTGTTTCATCCATCGTGTGTTGTCAGTCATTCTCGGCATTAACACATACTGTCCTTCCCTAGCCCAGACTTCTGACTGTTGTCCTACTTATTGAGTAGGAAACAAAATGCTTTGGGACTTTATTTTATAGTACAGCAAAATGCACACAGGAACATTGTCATGTTCTCAGAATACTGGTGAAATACAGTTAAGAAGTTGATGTGGAATTTCCCTCTGTATGCTGTGAATTCCATTGGTTAATGAATAAAAAATCTGCCTTGGCCTATTATAGGGTAGAGCAGAGTTAGGCAGGGGTAGGGGTGTAGGGGCTTAGAGGGGAATTAAATTGAATGCTGGGAGGAAGAAGGCAGAGTCAGCCAGATACCATGTAGCCCCGCAGAGTCACAATCATGTGGCAATATATAGGTTAATAGAAATGGGCTAAATTAAGATGTAAGAGTTAGACAATAAGAATCTAGAGCTAATAGGCCAAGCAGTGACTTAATTAATACAGTTTCTGTGTGGTTATTTCTGGAGTCCGGGCAGCCGAGAAACAAACAAGCGGCCTAATCCTACAAGAAATAATTGATGCATTGTTGTTATTAGGGCAGCAGCTGTTGTCTGTCTACAATGCTGAAATAATATTCACATTCAACAATTCAGCATCTCTTCTTTCCACAATGTCATGCAACTTCTTTCTGTTTATATTTATGAATTTCAGATTTTAGGTGTATCCTATGCATGGTGTTGGAAGGAGGGCAGGCATTACTCACCCATTATTTGTCTCATTGAAGCTAGCTTTTCAAAAATTGTATTCATTGCTACCTTGTAAGTGTGTGGGACCATGGCTGGAGCTCCAAGGACAAGTTTCGAGAGTCAATTCTCTTATTTCTTCATGGGTACCGGTGATCAAATTCAGGTGAACAGATTTGGAGGGTAAGCACTTTGATAGCTAAGCCAGTCTTGATGGCTGATAATTGACTTCCTTCGCATTTATCTCTGTGGTCAACATCCACGTTTCCTTTGTAAGGCTAAATAATATTATGTACATTTCACATTTCGTTCACCCACTTGGATCGTGCCCCTGTTTTGGCTTTTGTCCATAATGCTGCTTCAGAGATCGGTGTGCATGTATTGCTTTCAGACCTTGATTTAAGTTATTTTCTATAGATAGCTAGAAACATAATTGCTAGAACACATGTCAATTTTAATCTTAACTTTGTATCTAAATTTCTATTACATTTTTCATTGTGTGTGGGTGGGAGGTCAAAGGACAACTGTCAAGAGTTGGCTCTCTTTTCCATCATGTAAAGTCTAGAAATAAAATGCATGAATGTCACATTTAGAGGCAGGAACATTTGCTTTCTGAGCTATCTAATCTGTTTTTTTTAAAAAAAAATCTTGAGAATACTGCACTATTCACCATGAATAGGTGAACCATTTTACATTAGCACTCTGGTGTCAAAGCATTCCATTTTTTTATTCATATAATTGGAAACTGAAACATCTATTTAAAAATGAATTCATATCTGCATATGATTTCATTTTTATTGTATTTGAATAAGCATTTCATCATCACATTATATATAATCAGCAATCTCATTAAATTAGCTTATACCTAAAAACTTTTAAAAATAGACTATAACTGTAGAAAAGAAAATAATTGTAACATGCCTTTGAAGTTAGCTAGGACTGTTTGTTCACTGTTGATCTCCTCCTAACTCTGTAGTTGACAATATAGTACTGCCCCATGGCATCGGATCTCCCATCTTGCCTGAGAGATAATGGTTGCAATGTTGGTAATAACATCCTCGCCAGTACACATCTAAATGAAGCCTGGTCATCTTCAAAGGCTGTTTCTTGTTGTTTTCAAAATGCTTAGTAATAAAGTATTTTAATTATAAGTGTAAACCCATAAGCAAATGCACTAGAAGTGATTTCAAATTCTGTTTTGAATGGAACATGGAAGACTGCGAGTTTTCCCAATTGTAAATTCTGCTCGTGCAGTTAAGAAAATGGAAAGTCAAATTTTCTCTAAGACATGATTTTGTTTTTCCTCACATAGACTCTTCATTTGAAAAGAAGAAGATTCTTAAAATAAGTCTAAGCAGAGATATATTATTTCTTAAAACATTTCTTTTTTGTTTGTTTGTTTGCTTGCTTTCGTTTGTTATTTTGTTTTTGGTGGTTTTTTGTTTGTTTGTTTGTTTTGTTTTCAAGACAGGGTTTCTATGTATAGCTTTGCTGCCTGTTTTGTAACTAACTTTTGTAGACCAGGCTGGTCTAGAGCTCATGAAGATCTGCCTGCCTCTATCTCTTGAGTGCTGGGGTTAAAGGCATACACACTGCCTGGCTAAAACACTCATTCTTAAAGTGTTAAATTGGAGTTAAACAACTGGCAGATGAGCTTAGGTAGGTAGATAGCAGACTTGATAAGACCAATGATTTTGTGGTGTTTTCTTCTTTTCATTCTAATACTTGCCAAACACAGCAAATCATAAACACATTATTCTACATTTGACCATGGAAAATGGCTACCTGAGTTGTCACTGATTAAAAAGTATAAGAGTTGCTCTTGAAAATTGTTCTTTTTTCTAATAAATGTGATGATAGTTATTGATTACCATCTTGACTAGATCTAGCATAACCTCAAAGACAACCTCCTCTGGATATAGGTATGATGTTTTTTAAATTAGGTTATCATGTAGCTGTGTCTGTGAAGGGTAACTTTGATTGGATTGCATAGCTCAGGGTGTTCTTGAGTCTTGAATTGCACAGAAATGAAGATACTCCCTGGCACCAGCATCCCTAGCCTTCTGCTTTTGAACAAGAGACAATGTGGTCTTCTGCTTCAGTCTCCTGCCCCATGACTTCTCCACCATGAAGGCTACACCCTGACACTGTGAGACAAAATGCCTTCTTTCTTCCTTAAGTTGATAATTTTTATAGCAATGTAGAATGCAACTATGATAAGAAACAACCAAACAGAATAAAGCAAATTAGTAGGGCTAACATTATTGTTAGAAAAAGACTGCAAATTTTGAAAGTACAGGGTTGATAGATGAAGTACCAAGAATCTCATAGTATATGGCAGTATTTTCATTTCAAAAATTCACCTATAGTAACATAAAAGAAAGAAGAATACATGAGCATCAGAGTAAAAATGGAAGTTGGAGTGTTTGATTTGAGAATGGAATCTGCCTGGATAGGGATTTGAATACTAGAATCTGTAGGGATAAGCCCAGCCCATTAGGGGGTGTGCTCGCCTAGGGCTAATGTTTACATATAAATCTGGCGAGAGTGAGCCCCGCTGCTCTCTTTATTTGTATTTCCACAGTTATTTATTCTTTTGGTCTTCAAGTTAGATAGGTATTGAAAATTCTATGTTTGTCATATTTATTTTTAGGTTAATCAGGTCTTTTAGATACATAGAGATTATATTTAGTATAAATAGTATAATCTTCAGCCTCTTCGAAGAGCTGTAAAAAATGGCCTTTAATTTAACCTAAAATTCTGTGCCAACAAGACACAATTACTCCTGGTGACACCACTCTACTCCCGAGAAAACGTTGAGCACCAAAAACATTCCACTGGGAGCTTGTCTTCTTGACAAAACTGGCCTTTGGGTTAAGAAAAGCCAATACCTCAACTTCTGACAAAAATACAAAATATCCATAAGTGGATAAAACAGGATTGTCTTATCCTGCCAAGACAGGGTAGGATAGTTCTAAAAAAGTTCCTTGCCTTTAATAATGGTATGTCAGTTATGTTAGGCCTTAGCCAGGGTTGGTTGACTCAGCATTACAAACAAGACTTTGGGTAATTGCCCAGGTAGTCAGTTGTCTCTGTCATTTGTTACACATTTTGGATATTTCTCGTTTGTTAAGTAATATTTATTCCTTTCTCAGATCTTTGACCGAGTTATAGATTATATAATTGTAGTTACTCTCTACATTATTTAGACTCATTGAGATAAAATGTTTAACAAAACTTTTATTCTCAATATTGTTTGTTATATTTATTATTTGTTATTATTGCATATAGTTGTATTTGGTTTAGTTCTGTCTTATTTAGACAAAAGGGGGAGATGTAGGGATAAGCCCAGCCCATTAGGGGGTGTGTTCGCCTCGGGCTAATGTTTACATATAAATCTGGCGAGTGTGAGCCCGCCACTCTCTTTGTATTTCCTGCTCATCGCTGGATCGCTGGTGTTGTAAGATATCCCTTCATTAAAATTTGCTGTTTCATATTAAGCTAGCCTGGTTATTATGCCGCCTACAAGAATCATTAAGTTTCTTTCTAATTCTCAGCTCAATATGACACAGAGGATATCAAAAAAATACATTGGGATTAGCTATCTCAAGTAATCTTACATTTGAAATAAAAATAAAATCACATTGTATTGATGGAATAAATTATTCCATGCTTATTAGTTTTTAAATCTCTTTCTGTTGTCAAATGTTTTTAAATATTAGAAAGGTAAAGAAATTAGAAAAATAAACTGGTGTATGTGTGTTTGTTTACATGTGTATATTTACATCACATGTGTGCTCAGTGTTCAAAGATATCAAATAGGGGTAACAGGTCACCTGGAATTATTGGAGTTACTCATGGCTGTGAACCAGCATGGCGATGCTGAAAACCAAACACAGGTCCTTTTGCAAGAGCAATGTTTACTTTTAAATGCTAAGCCATCTATTCTGCCCCAAAATAATGACACCCTTACTTCAGATATTAACCAATAATTCTGTAGCTAAAGGTAGAGATGTTTAAATGATAATGATAAAACATACATTCATTCTTCGTGTGTGTAAATTCTAAAAGTAATTATTTAATCCTTCTGGAGTCATCCCCCATAGAAAATATAATAATAAGTAAAGAAATCTGGAAGCTTAATGGTAAAATGAAGATTTTTGTGGTTAGGAGAAGAGAGCAAGGTGAAAGACCATTCTTGAGACATGCAAATAAATACATGAACAGTGGAAAAGCAGTGAATATTTCTGAGGGATTAAAGTAATAGAAAGGAATTATATAAACATCTCCAGAGTAAAACACGTAGAAAGCAAGTAGGCATGAAATTAATAATTATTTTCAAATGCCAGGATATTGAATTCATTTTAAAGTCTGCCTTTAATAAGAAAACTAGAAAAGAGCATTTTTGCACAATTAGATAGTAATAGAGAATTGGTAAAATACCCATTAATAAAATGTAGCAAAGTGAATATTTTTTAAATGAGCATTAAAAACCATTAGGTTGAGATAAAATTATTTTAATATGATGAGGAAATTATCTCCCTAATTTGACAAAAGAATTTATTTTGAAATAGCAAAGTAAGGTAGAACAAGAATGCAATTACGAAGAGCACAGACAGTCTGGTTTCTTAGTTGAATGCACCAGCCTACCGTGTAAATTATTTCAATTCACTGTATTAAAGATTTTAAAGCAAATTAAAATATAAATGTAGAAAAAATTACAAAATGGGGTGCCCATAACTACCTCTCAGTTTGAGTTTTTATACATCCAGTGGACTCACATACAGTTACTGTCTCTTAATAATATGGTATGTTTCAAAGTACCAAATAGTAGGGGTTTCAGAAAGTGAACATGCTTTGTTCTTGGCCAGAATATGGTTGTTTCAAACTTCTTTTTGTTTTTCTTAGGAGCTTCCCTGAATAAAGTAAGTTCATCTACCCACCTTCATCTGTTGGATGTGAAGTCCCAATTCAAGCCCTTACCCAATAGACCTACATGCTTTGCTTCCATGGCTCACATTCTCTGTCCTTTGTCCTACTATCATCCATGAGATCTGAAAACCACAAAGCTATCTCTATTTGAGAAGAAAAGAGTGTTTGCTCCAAGTATGTAGAAAGCCCTTGCAGTTTTCCTACTGGAAACTATAACCCTGGTGTGTTCAAATGGCAAATAAATGACAACCATTTACAGAGAAAGTCCTGTAAGGTACAAAGGGCACAGACAAAAATCACTATCAGTCAATAAAATTGACTGCAACAACATGTCAACATATGTTTCTGGTCATCACACTGAGCATGCTGCCTTTCATTTATTTCCCTTTGAGGACCCTTGAGGGCAATGTTTGTTGATGCCTTTTGCCCAGTTGTTAAGCAGAGCACATGTTTTTTGATGGTTGATAGATTTTAAATGCAATCTAAGACACCATATCTGATACACAATGTTTAAGTATTTATTCTGGCTCTATAGCTGCGGTCCTGTTCTTATGCCTCATAACAGTGTAGCCAACATGATTTTTCTTCTATGTTTGCTTCTAATAAATGTATAGTTGTTATATTGTCTGTGTTTATATTCAGTGCCGACATTAATTGTGGAAACTTTTTGGCTATCATTTCAAATATTTCTCTCATTCTGTTCTCTTTCTTCTGGTTTCTCAAGAATATGTCACTTCCTTTTTAAACTCCATATCTTATTGATGTCTGGCCTTTTTATCCACCCATTTTCTTTCTGTATTTCAGTTTGGGAAAAAAGTTTCCATTGCTAGTCAGTCTCAAATCCTCACTCTGTCATATAAAGGCTACTGATAAGCTGATCCTGCAACTCTATACCAATTTCACTGTTTCTGACATTTAGCATTTATTTTTGAATATGTTCCTAGTGTTTCCACTCTCTGCTTACACTCTCTATCCAGATAATCCATGGTCCACATAATCTCTGTTAGAACACCTAATATATTAATCATTAATAAATGATTATTTGTATCATTCAAATCTCATAATTTGAAGTTATCAGAATGATGATTCTATCTGCTTCACATTTGAATATGTCTCTAAAGGTGGAATTTTTTTCCCCCATCTAGGCTGATTTTCCCTACCTCTAGACATGACATGATTTTGTATTGTTGAAATGAGACACAATGGCCCTATTCCAGGACACATGGTCATATACAGTGTGATGATTTATGTTAATCCTCTAGTCTGTCTTTATTCTGTGTCTACCTCTATCTGAGTCAGAAATCCAAATTCATCTATTGTATTTCTTTATTCTTTTTGTTGTCTTTGGGGCTTCCCAGCACTAACCATCAAAAAGAAGCAGAATCTTCCATCTCCTGCTAATGTAATCCATCACTAACATAAAACCTTGTTGGTAAGAAGGTAAGGTGGGGGTATTGCAAAGTTCTCTAATGCTTCTGTTATGTATCAGTCTTTGTTGTAGTTCGAGCGGTGGGGCTGCGTCCCTAGCACCCAGCTGCCCACATGGCTAGCTCTAGCTTATGCCCCAAAATAATTACACAGAAACTGTATTCTTTTAAACACCACTTGGCCCATTATATCTAGTCTTTTCTCAGCTAACTCTCGCACCTGGACTAGCCCATTTCTTATAATCTGTGTAGCCCATGAGCTGGCTTACCAGGAATGATCTTAACCTGCGTCTGCCTGGAGTGGGAGAATCATGGCGACTCCTTGACTCAGCTTCTTTCTCCCAGCATTCTGTTCTGTTTACTCCTCCCACCTATGTTTTCACCTATCAGGGCCAAAGCAGTTTCTTTATTGCTTAACCAATGAAATCAACAGATTGATATATGACACTCCCACATCAAATCTTACTTGAGTCTGTCTGTCTAGGCTATGACCTCTATTCATCTTTGTGGCATCCTTCCATCTTTTTACTGGCTACCTTCTTATTTTTAGTCTTCTGTGTGTCTCCGAAACCTGTCAATTCTGGTGTTTTTCATTCATCTCTCTGTGAGACAAAAAGTTCCAATAGGTGAAATATTTTTTTCAGCTGGAACAAGACATTGTAATAAAGCTGAAGATTGTGTCATTTTTATGAAGACTATTCTGAGGGTATCTAACAAGGACTGTGAACCTTTTTCTGTATTGATATATTAGAACATTTCCCACATGTTCAATATGGGGTCCTGAGATAATGATAGTGTTCACATTAGAGTACTTTGATCCAGCCCAGAAGAGTTTCTAACTCTCATATTGGACCAAAACAGCCTTTATCGGTTTTTTAAATGATCACTGTGTATTCTGAGCAGAAGATGGTTGCAGTGGCTTATGCTTTGAGTGACCATATATCAGCCAAGCCTCTGGCCATGAGTCTCTCTTTATGTCTCAGGCTGTCAGTAACCCTGTTATCTCACTTCTTTGGCAGGGCTAAGGCAAGTCACAGAATTCCAGATGGTTGAGTTTCTTTTACCTCTTCCTCTTCTTCTTCTTTTTCTTCTTCTTCTTCTTCCTACAAGAATAGAATTAGTGACCCCTAAATCCTTTAGAATTGGCAGTAAAACTAGGTGTGTACTGATTTTTATCACTGAGTATCTAAATTCTAAATTTTTATGTGATATTATTTGTATCATTTAAGATTTCATAAAGGAAATAAATGTTAATGGATTCACAATCCCCAGAGATTATGCGCATGCCTGCACATCCTCCATAATGGAAACAGAAAGACTAACATTTATAAATATACATCAATCTCTAGGATCTGCAATAAGATTTTTCTCAGCTATTTTGCAATGTCTCTCCTCTTTGACTTCTATATCTATTTTGTTGGCATTGTCACTCATTTATGGAGAGTACACCTAATGTTTCTCTGAGCAAATGATAGTAATCAGAAGAATTTCCTTGCATCCCTCAGATCACACCTACCTATCAACATGCATGCTCAAGGAGTTAGTTGCCATGACTTCTTAATTCTTGTATGCATTAAAGTACTGGTGCTCCAGATCTATCCAGTGACCACTCTTCAAAAATTTTTACCTTGTCCATTTATGATGGCCTTTTCTCTGAGTCAGTTTCTATTCTGCAGGACTATTGACCTTAACTAGTAACCACACACTCACCACACGCTACTCTCTAGAATTCTATGAAAATATTGTCCCTTGACCCCAGTACCAAATATACCCTTCCTAAATACAAACTAAAAGGTGGTGATACATTATGAGCAATTGTTAAAAGGAAAAAGAATTTGAGTCATTTAGTTGGGGATTTTATTTTATTTTTAACCAAACCCCAAGCCTTGACTTTTATTAAAAAAGCCGCACATTTAATTTGCTTTCTGACTCTGTGCTTGTGCCTTCAACACTTTCACAACAATTTTCTGCTCCTCAACAAGGATAGCCTGCTTGATCCTGTCATGGACACACTTGGCACACATGGAGCCACCATAGGCCCGGCTGACATGCTTCTTTGTCTTCGACAATCTCATGAGGACTTTCTGTCTCACAGCACGAACCCCTCGGAGTCGGCCTGGGCACACACTGCATGCTGATTTAGGTGCTTTTCCAACCTTCTTGGTGTAAAGGTAAACAATCCTGTTGCCAGGGGTTCAAGACAACCTAGTTTTGCTGGAGGCTGTGTTGTAGGAGAGCCTACAATGGTATGTCAAATGCTGGACCATTCTGAGTGCCTCTAAGCACCGTCCCTGGAAGACGAAAAGGAAGGAACTTAGTTGGGGATTTTAATATTCCTATACAGTCCAAATAATCATAGTGAAGAATGCTAAATTTAACAAAGGCTCTTAGTATTTTTTGTTTAGCTCTCAGTTCTAAGATATATCAGAAATGTGTATTATGATAATTAAGATAACTAAATGGAACTCTTGGTATACATTGTAGCCTAATTAATAAACCAATTCACTTTAAATAGCAAGAAAGTTTCCCTCTCTACCAGTACTCATCCACAGGCTCACTAATTCTATCTTTCTTCCATAGTTTTTGTCTTATTTCAACTAAGGATTTCAGAATGCAAACAACAGGACATGACTGAAATATTTTCTTAACATATAAAATAGGAAAGAACACAGAGAAATAAAAGCAAAAACCATTAAATCTGTCTTCCACTCTCTATTACTTTTTAAATGAGAGGATAAAAGATAACTTTTATAGTCTCATTCCTACGTGAAGCAAAGCTTCAATTAATTTGATTTTCAGAGCAAACTCAATCCTTTGGCTATCACTTAATTGATACACAGTATGAATTAGTAATCAATATTCAGTAGTGTCCATAAAGAACATAATTTTCTATCTGGATCAGCTATCAACATCCTGAAAGTATGAGAGACTTAAAAAAAAATAACATAACCAATCTTCCTAAAGGTCAAAATCAATCAGCTGCTTAGAAGTCATTTATGCAAATGTTAAATATATATTTTACTTGGCTTTCCAGCTTCATGATCACTGACCCTCTGAATTTTAAATATATGGTGCTTATTTAAATTCAACTTATTGCCAGTCAGTCCAAATAGCAAGCTCCACAGAGAGGAACTGATAGACAAAAATAAAACATGGGGAAGTTGAGAGTATCTGGCATCAAAAATGTCTCCGTAGGATCCAAATAAGTAAAGCACAGGATGAAATGAATTGGAACTGAATCTATTTGCATTAGGGATTGAACATGATGTGCTCGGTAGGATGGCCTGAAACACTTCACTGAACAATAGAAAAATAACTTGAATATTTCAACCATGTTCCAGCATTCCCAAGTGAGCATTAAAGGCTTATCCTATTTCGGCCATTTTATTTCTAAAACTAAAGAGTTTCCTAATATAGCTTTTAAAATTGTGTATATCTTTTGCCTTTATGTGTAGTCAAGAGTTCTAATATAATTGTAGCTCTGCCCTGGATAACACTTTCATTTTGTAATTTCTGAGATTATTTTGGTTATTATTGTGTCTATTGATGTTAATATGTGCTGACTTTTCACTCGTTCTTCTCTGGCATACGTAATGTGGAACAGGTCCTTGTTCTCTGAGGAAGATCTAATTTTGTCCTCTTTATTGAACAATTAACTGCAGTGATAAGAAATTGTAACTTTTTGGGATTTATTGGTGTGTGTGTGTGTGTGTGTGTGTGTGTGTGTGTGTGTGTGTGTTTGTACTGGGTAAAAGTAATAAGGCTGGCTACATATTTGGATGACAAAAGTTTATTTTTTACTAGAGGTAAAGATGGAAAAACAGGCAGACTGGTAATCTTGAAGTCTCTCACCTACATTTTAGAGTGACCATGTTCTCTATCTCCCAACCTGCTCTCTATGCCTACATTCCTGCTATCTTCCTCTTATCAGGGCACCTGTTAGATCATAAAACATTATTCAATATTTTTTTTAAAGCGCTGAAAGACCTCAGTCATTACTTTATTTTTTTTTATTTAATTTTAGTTATTTTGTTGAGAAAAAAAAAACAAAAAAACAAATTTCCTCCTCCTCCCAGCCTCCCATTTCCCTCCCCCTCCTCCCACCCTTCTCCCCCTCCCCCCACTCCTCTCCCCCTCCCTCTCAAGCCCAAAGAGCAGTCAGATTTCCCTGCCCTGTGGTAAGTCCTAGGTCCTCCCCCCTCCGTGCATTTCTAGGAAGGTGAACATCCAAACTGGCTAGGCTCCCACAAAGCCAGCACATTACGTAGGTTCAAAACCCCATGCCATTGTCCTTGGGTTCTCATCAGCCCTCATTGTTGGCCATGCTCAGAGAGTCCAGTTTTATCCCATGCTTTTTCAGTCACAGTCCAGCTGGCCTTGGTGAGCTCCCAATAGATCAGCTCCACTGTCTCAGTGGGTGGGTGCTCCCCTCGTGGTCCCGACTTCTTTGCTCATGTTCTCCCTCCTTCTGCTCCTCATCAGGACCTTGGGAGCTCAGTCCAGTGCTCCAGTGTGGGTCTCTGTCTCTGTCTCCATCCATCACCAGATGAAGGTTCTATGATGATATGCAAGATATTCGTCAGTATTGCTCTAGGATAGGGTCATTTCAGGTTCCCCATCCTCAGCTGCCCAAGGAACTAACTGGGGACCTTGGCTTAGGTATCTGGGAGCCACTCTAGGTTCAAGTCTCTTGCCAACCCTAAGGTGGCTCCCTCAACTAAGAACCGTGCTTCCGTGCTCCCCCATCCAACCTTCCTTCATCCCAATCCTCCCCCTTTCCCAAGCTCCCCCCCATTCTCCCTCTCTCCCCCCTCTCTCCCCATCTCCCCTTACCCCCATCCCACCCCACCCCCAAGATCTCAATTTTCTCCCTGGCAATTTTGTCTACTTCCCATAGCCAAGAGGATAACTATATGCTTTTCCTTGGGTTCACCTTCTTACTTAGCTTCTTTGGGATCACCAAGTGTAGACTCCGTGACCCTTGTTTATGGCTAGAAACCAATTATGAGTGAGTACATCCCATGTTCATCTTTTTGGCTCTGTGATACCTCACTCAGGATAGTGTTTTCTATTTCCATCCATTTGCATGTATTTTTGAAGTTAGCATATATTTACATTGTTTCTCCCTTAACTTTTTTCCATCCAAAACTTCCCATGTATTTCTCCTTGCCATCTTTCAAACTGTAGTTCTTTTTTCGTTAATTTTTATTATCCGCATTATGCGTACACATTTGTATTCATAAATATAATTAACTTGTATAGTTGCTATTTGTTTATTTGTTGCTTGCTTTTAAATGTGGGTGATGAGTATTTAAATTACAGGTCTCATGCTTTTGGAGCAATGGTTCTTGCTCACTAAACTAACTCTCCAGTCCCCGATGATAACTCTAAATAGCATAGTTATTTTATTTATAAAATCATTAGCACAGATTCTCCACAAACTTCCAATACATAACATTGTGGAATAATGCAAAACATGTTTTTGGGGATGTTGTTCCACTATCACTCTGTATTTTTACCCTTCTTTTACTTGAATAATGAGACTTGTATGTATGTTTTCAGGGCTGAGAATAAGAGGATCTTAGTTAGGGTTTCTATGACTGTGATGAAACACCATGACCAAAGGAACTTGGAGAAGAAAGGGTTTATTTTAGCTCAAAGTTCCACATCACAGTCCAGGAAGTTAGGACAGGGACCTGAGGCACTAAGATGGAGGCAGAAACTGAAGCAGAAGCCAAGAAGGAATACTGCTTACTGGCTTTCTCATTTGCTTACCTGATTTCCTTTACCATCTATGATTGTGGACCCAGGGGTGGTACCCACCATTCCCATGAACCATTGATAAAGAAAATGCCTTACAGACTTGACTAAATGGAATATAATGTTGCAGAATATTTGTTTATATTGTGTGAACATGTGTCACTGTGATAGGTTTAATAAGGAGCTGAATGACCAATAACTAGGCAGGAGAGATAAACCATATTTTCAGGGAAAGAGAGGAAGAGGATGAGAAATCTAGGATGTATGGATTACACCAAGGAGATTCCAGGAGCCGTGGAACAAGTTGGATATAGAGAAATGGAGAAAAGGTTAAGGAAAAAAGCCACATGGTAGAATGTAGATTAATAGCTATAGGTTAATTTAAGTTATAAAAGATAGGGGGGGAAGCAAAAGTTAAAGGCCAACTTCTCATAATTAATAAGAAGCCTCTGTGCCATTATTTGAAAACACGCTGGCAAGACAGAAAAAGACATTTTACAATCTTATAAAGGCATTTTCTATGTGGCTCCCTTTTCTCAAATAATTTTTGCTTGAGTCAAATGGACATGAAACTAGCCAGCATAAAGTCATATTTTCAAATAAAACCACATAGCGGGCATTGGGTTCTAGAATTTCAAAATGTGAATGGGAAGATGGGGAGCCTAAACAGTCTATAAAATCCTCTAGAATATATCATTGAGACTATCTTTTCAAGTAAAAGAAATGTAAGAATATAGAGTAATTGTGGAACAACATCTTTAAAACCATTTTTGCATTATTCCACAATGTTATGTATTGGAACTTTGTGGAGAATCTGTGCTTATGATTATAACTACTCTATTTAGAGTTATCATCAGGAACTAGAGAGATAGTTCAGTGAATAGGAGACATTGCCCCGAAAGCATGAAACCTTAAATACTCTTCACCCACATTAAACAAACAAACTGACAAGCAAAATAAAAAACAAACAAATAAAAAAAAAATAAACAACAAAACTGAGTCATTGCTGAACCTTCCTTCGACACCAGCACTAGGACGCTAAATATATGAATCTCAAAATCTCACTCTCTAGGCAGACTAGAGGAAACAGGGAACTCTAGGTTCAATAGAAACCCTGCCTCCAAACAATAAGGCAGAGAGTAACAGGGGAAGACACTGAATCTCCTGCTCTGGTCTCTGTGGAGTACCCTAGCAGTTACCACACGCATATACCACACGCACAACATGCAACATACATACGCACATCATGGCATTTTGTGAAGAGTTCGAACAAAGAAAATATCTCTTTTGAAGCATAAAAATCTAGACAAAGTCAGTCTACATAAAAGATACTGTGAATTTAAGAAGTATGTAATTAACTTTCTAATTAACAATTTGTCCTATTTTATTGAATGAATGAATTAATTAGAGATTTAAAAATATGTATCATTTAGAATTTTATTTAAAATTGCTAAGGTCATCTGATAATATGAAAAAATAAAGTAAAAGGTTTTATACACAATGATTAGAACACACTTTCTGGGGGCCAGAGGGATGTTTGATGGTTACAAACACTTACAGCTCCTCTAGAGGACCCCAGTTGGATTCCTACTACCTTTAAACCATTTGAAGCTCCAGTGTTAGAGGATCTGACACCATCTTCTGGCTTTCAAGCAAGCCAGGCACACCATGATACACATGCATAAATGCAGGGGAAACACTCATATACAAAAATATTAAAAATTAAAAAGAATGCACTTGTGTATAATTTTATATATTTTATTAGAAGTAAATAAATAAAAATATTGAATTGATCATGGAATGAAAAAAGCTTCTATTCTTCAAGCTCTTTAAGAAAGCCATCTGCCATGGTCCTTACTTCGTAGTTCTGAAAACTGAATTTGCTTCTCTATAGTACCGGAATTAACCTCATAAAGTCAAATTTTCATGATGCCTTCTTGGATCCCCCAATTAATAAAAAATTGTCACCACTTAATAACATGTCTACACTGGATGCTGGTGGCACACCTTCAATCTTAGCATCCAGCAGACAGAGTCAGGCAGATCTCTGTGAGGTCAAAGTCAGCCTTGTTTACAGAATGATTGCCAGGGCAAACAGGACTACACAGAGAAACCCTGTCAGAAAACAAACAATCAAACAAATGAACAAACAAAGAAAAATCCCAGAGTTATAGACTACCAGAGAAAGCCAGCTAGCCCTTTGACTCCACTGTATTAGGAGTCTCTCTCTCTCTCTCTCTCTCTCTCTCTCTCTCTCTGTGTGTATATATATATATATATATGTGTGTGTGTGTGTGTGTGTGTGTGTGTGTGTACATATAACATGCAACCTATGTGTAGAAAATATTGAATAACATTCTATAGAAACACACACATACTTCTCATCATATAATCTCCGTGCTCATTCTCACAGTTATGTAGATTCCTGATAATGTTCTTAAATAAATTTAAATCATGTCTTTAGTAATCAATTTCATAATTTCTGCATTCAATCTTTATTTTTTTTTATTTTCATTTTGTTTGATGGTTTTATTCTTAATCTTTCTTAAAAATATGCAAAAGCAAAAGTTCCTGCAATATAGGAATATCAGAGGAAGATAAAAATAAAAAGCGAAAGCAAGCAAACAACAGAAACCCCTGAACTGTTCATAGTTCCTCTACTCCTCCACCCTTACTCCCATCCATGTACATAGCATTTGTGCATCTGTCAGTAAAGTATCCAGCATAAAACTTACCAAAATTATTTTCCACTAGATAATCAGATAAGCACTCCTTACAGTTTAACATATCTCATGTTTATTCCTGAAGACTGATTGGCAAACAGGGTTGTCATTTAGTGTTTTCATCAAATGTGCCAACAATCTCTCTTCTGATAAACACACTGACTGATCTCCACTCATAGGTCTGACTTGGTCCTTTGCTTTTACTAATGAAATGTGAATGAATTTACACATGACCTTTCCAGACATTTCTTTGAGAAAGAAATGCTTACTTTGGCACATTCCCTCTTTCCTTTTGCACAGACAATCTACACATTAGAAAGTGAGAAAAACTCTAGTTGTCGCTGATGGAAAAAAAATAATGGAAAGAAGTAGGAACCATTGTCATCTTAACATAATGGGACTTCTAAATTTTTACAGAAGAACATCAAGATTTTTCTATGCTGATGCAAACAATACACAGCCTTGTACTCTTAATACTGCACAACTAACTTATAGTCACATGTTTATTTACATTCAATTGTGTGAGTATTGGACTGTTCTTCACGAAACAGACAGCTGATGCACATGGACATACATAAGTTATTCTTCTGATTATAATTTCCCAGCAATGAAATTTTCAATTAAAAACTTGATGAGTGGATAATGAAAATATGATATATGTACACCATGATATTTTATGTATGATGTAGGAGTTTCTTCTATCTATCAGTTGCTTTCATTGGTTAATTAATAAAGAAAACTGCTTGGCCTGATAGGTCAGAACATAGGTAGATGGGGAAGACAGAACACAATGCTGGGAAGAAGGCAATGAGGCAGACGCCACAGCTCTCCTCTCTGAGATGGACGCAGGTTAGGATCTTCCCAGTAAGCCACCACCTTGTGGTGCTACACACATTAATAGAAATGGGTTGATCAAGATGTGAGAGGTAGCCATTAAGAGACTAGAGCTAATGGGCCAAGCAGTGTTTAAATGAATACAATTTGTATGTTGTTATTTTGGGTGTAAAGCTAGCCATCCGAGTGCTGGGTGGAAAGAAAATAGGCCTGCTTGCCTTGCCACTACATATGTAAGAGTAATAAAAATTAAATTATAAAATTTTCACATAAATAGATAGAATTGGAAAGAAAAGGTAACCCATAAGAGATCTGTAAACACATTTGCCACATGGTCTCTATTATAGCTGAATCCTAGTTTCAAATCTTTAGATGTCTGTAATTGATGTGGGATTCTCTCTGTATGCTATCAATATGTTTTATTTCCATTGGTTAATGAATAGTGCTTCTTTGGCCTATGAAGAGAAGAATATAACCAGGCTGGGAGAGATATAGAGAGAGCATACACATAGTTAAGGAGACACCATATAGCTGCCGAAAAAAGAAAGATACTCGCTGGAAACTTGCCGGTAAGCCACAGCCTTGTGGTGATACACAGATTAATAGAAATGGGGCAATTTAAGATGTAAGTGTTAATTAATAAGAAGCCTGAGCTATCAGGCCAAACAGTGTTGTAATTAATATAGGTTCTATAGGATTGTTTGGGTCTGAATGTCCAGGAAATGTAAAGCAGTCTCTGCTTCTATGTAATTGTCTCTGGGTGCACAAAGAAGTCGGGAAACTAGAAAAGGCCATTGCTTGGTCAAGAGGTTTGGGGTTTTTTAAGGAAAGATGTGTTCTGAAGATGGAAAAAAGGATGATGGGAAAAGATTTCATTGTAAAGGGGTTTGGAGATGAGGAAAGAAGATGGAAAGTAGCAAGAATAACTAACAATAAAGATGGTTGAAAAAGCCATATGAGTCTAAGTGGAGATATTTTATACATGCATTGTGCTTTTTCCTGAATTATAGGTTGTCAAAAAAAAGTTCAATACAAAGCATGGGATTCAACTCTTCTTGTGTTTGGTTAATGGGTCCCAGAGTCCCCCAGATAAAACAGGCTATTGTCATTGTTCTTGGCTGCCCACCGGTACTGGATAGTAAGGTGTTATTTGTGAAGACACCACCCACTTGCAAAAAAGAACATGAAGAAATTAAGCTGGCACTGATGGACCACTCTCTTTCCTATGGAAGAGCTTTTATAGCAATGAAAGTTACTGTACAGTCTTCTGAGAAAGTAGGTTTTCAGCAGTGTTACCCATCTATACACCCTGTGAGCAATAATGATGACCTCCCTGAAAAGATATGCCCATAGTACAATAGTGTGATGAATGTATGAGAACAACCACCCATTGTCTAATTGAACTTAACTTCTGATTTATAGG
Organism: Microtus oregoni; assembly: GCF_018167655.1. Taxonomy (NCBI): domain Eukaryota; kingdom Metazoa; phylum Chordata; class Mammalia; order Rodentia; family Cricetidae; genus Microtus; species Microtus oregoni. The sequence goes on from NW_024543072.1 coordinate 16,676,797, forward strand.
ACAGTTGTCATTTGCTAAATGAACACAGTATCCCCAATGATTTCTGAATACATATCTCCATAGTCTTAGAAGAGTACAGCTTTCAGTTATCTTCAGAGAAACGTTGCTTTACAACGGAGGACAACTAAATACAGACAGCATCCAATTTGTCAGAGAACAGAGGATGGGTACCACTGGAGTGCTCAGCCTTAAATAAGACATGTCGGTCATGCTTCCTCTTCACATGGCTCAGGGAGCTTGATGAAAGAGGGGTAGAAGATTGTAAGAGAAAAAGGATGGGGATGGCTATTGATAAACAAGTGTCTTCTGGATATACAAAGGTGGCTACACTCACGAGTTCAAAGTTTTTCTGCTTACCTTTACAAGAACTACACAAAATCAAACCAGTAAAAATTCAGGAATAGATGAAAGAGGAACTTATGAAGCTTCATCCTGAACTGAGAAGCTTTGAGAACTGAATGCTGCTAAAACAAGTTGAGACACCTTTCTTAAAGAAAGTGGCCTTTGCTAGGATATGTATTCTCCTATGGCCCTATACCCATCCACAGAAGGAGAGCACTGGCTGAACTAATTCAATGAACTATTAAAAGAGATCATGAAGTGGGGGGAGGAGTGCAGTTTGGGAGGCATTGCAGGGGAAATCGAAAGGTGATATGAAAACACAACATATGAAGTATGAAATTCTCAGAAAGTTTGAAAATCTCAAAGCAGAGTTTTGAGTTCACCTGCTCTCTTTCCCCACTCTCCCTCCACAAATCTTCATTCTCATTCTTTCTTAGAAAAGGTGCTGATTTATGGATAATCTCAGGATCAGAATTCTCATGTGTATGAAGTCAAGCTGTAAAGAAATCATAGAAAATGTACAGAAGGTCAGCATGTATGACTTCGGTGGTTTTAATGAAAATGCATATCCATGAAACAGTTGCTGTGAACACTGTCCGCATTTTGTCTTATATTTAGTGGTGAGCTATGAATCAATCAATACTTCCCAGTTAGTGAAGATGTTTGACCTCCACATGGAGAAATTCATATATGTGTGTAGCGTGCACACACAAATACACACACACAAATGTAATAAAATTTATAAAGAAAAAACTGAACTATAAATTGATAAGAGATGATATGACCCAAATAGATTACTTTCTGCAGCCATGAAAGAATGCTGATTGAGAAGGATGCAGACAGAGGCAAAGAGAAACAGGTCACTTGCAAGCCCGTCATCTAGTACTTTAGCTGTCTCATAATAGAGGCACAGCAGGTTGCTACCAATCAATTTAAGCATAAAAACAAAAAGGAAAAAAGGAGGCTTTAGATGATTAAATATTTTGCCAGAAGTCATAATAAAAATGTAATAAAATTAAGCTGCTTCCAAGTTCATGTCCAGTGCATTGTCCCAAGAGCCACCAAGAACTCTAATATAATATAGCCATAATTTCAAAAAGGGAAAACCAGTGGGGAAAAGAAAGCTAGAGGACAAGAAACTGCTTGTATATTTATAGTGTGTGGGACACTAGGATTTTCTGAAGCTCTCAAGAGAGGAAGGTGATTCTCTGTCTCACTTATGAAGATGAAAGCAGGAGAATATACTGCCAAAATTGCTCTCTGAATCATTTCCGTGGAGAGTAAATAAGAAAAGATTCCCTACAATCTGCAAACTTTCAGCATATATCAGGGAACGAGCTTCAGTCTGTTAAGTGTTGAAGGCCAGGAGTTGAATTAGTGGGACTTTGGTTTTGAGAAGAAGAACCCCCAGATCTGTGTGTGCGCTGAATGAATGTGTTCAAAGGACTTCATATTCTGCCTCAAGCCTTCTATTTCTAGTCATTTTATTTTTCACATATTTGTAGCCATTTTGGTGCAAAAGTCAGCAACTATGATTATGTGCATTCAATGAGAACTGTTGTCTAGATAAAAATCAAAGAACAAAAAATTATAAACTATTAAAAAAAATTTCAATATGAATTAAAGTTCAGAACAGACACATATGGAGGCACTCAGACATACACACACAGCTACATAGGGATGTTCATATCCACGAATTCTCAAAAAGAGGTGAAGGGCATGGACTCAAGACTTATTTTCCTCTCATGACATCTCTGCTTCTGTTACCGAAATGATTTGAGGCAAGTGAATGAAGACTGAAATAGACACATGCAGAAAAGTAAATTATCATGCTGGCAAAAGGCCTTTTAAAAGTAAGATGATGCCGTGTCTGTAAATCTAAAACCGAATAACAAGTAGCATACAAAGATACTGACTGCTACATTAGTCTCAGCGATATGCAAATCACAATACTCTTAAAAAAAATCTGTCTCACCGCTTCCCATCATTGACTGTGATGTGACCAACAGCAAGCTCCCACACCCCAGCTGCCGTGCCTTTCTTACCCTGAAGCTGTGTTCTAAATAAGTCCTCCTCCTGAGTTGCTTCCTGTCAGATTATTTGGCGGCAGTAAAAAGAAAAATAATAAATATTAGAAAATTTGTACTGAGAAATAGAGAAATTGCCGCAATAAACCAGAGGATATGCTCTGCAGGCCTTCAGAACGGGTTTGTAGGCAGAACTGCTAATGTTGCGGAGGAGCAAACTAAACAGATACTAGAATGTTGTGTGCAAAGCTGAATGAGTCATTTTAATGGGAGTGTGGAAGACCGGAATTCCCACAGATAGGTAGACAGTAAGACTGTGCTTGAGAGAGGAACAAGAACCTCATTGGAAACAGAATAGAAGCCATTTGTGTTACATTCTGATAAGAATTCTAGCCACGGGGCTGGAGAGATGGCTCAGTAAATAAGAACATTTGCTCCTCTTCCAGAGTACCTGTCTTAGTTAGGGTTTCTTTGCTGTGAAGAGACACCATGACCATGGCAACTCTTGAAAAGGAAAACATTTCATTGTGGTTGCTCGCTCCAGTTCAAAGGTTTAGTTCATTATCTTTGTGGTGGGAAGCAAGGCAGAATGCAGGCAGACATGATGCTGGAGAAAAAAACTGAGGGTTCTGACATCTTGATTCACAGGCAATAGAAAGTAGTCTGTCTCCCTCGATATGGTTCGAACATATATGAGATCTCAAAGCCTTCCTCCACAGCAACACACCTCACCCAGCAGAGCCATACTTCCCAATAATGCCATTCCCTGAGGGCTTATCGGGGCAAATTGCATTCAAACTGCCATAGGCCCATGTTAGTTCAGTTTCCAGCACCCACTTCACAGGATTCTCCCAATTACAACTCAAGGAAATTTTATGCCCCTTCTCTCCTTTGCAGGAACCTGCAAACATTTATGTGCACACAGGTAAACACACACACAAAAAAATGAATCGTGAGAAAAAAGAAAATATAACTGTTTTCTGTCTCTGTCCTGATAAACACAGTGAAGCTGAATTTTAAAATAATGAACAAAGTTGTACAGAGTAAGTAATTTTAAGACAGAAAGCATATATCTATGTTGTGCTATTGTTCACTGTGTTGAGTGACCTTTATAATGAAAATTGAAAGCAGGAAACTGGAATGAACAGAGTATCTAAACTGTATACTAAAAGAGGAGGGCAAAGTGCTGTAATTGCTGAAGAGACTGAAGCTGTTAAAGAGAAACTCATAGCTACATTTTTCACTGCAATCATAGGAATGTTACCTTGAAAGACACACTCATAATGAAGTTACAAATTCATGGGAAAAAATGGTGCCTGAATGAAGAAGGCTACTGGAAGAGTTCTCTAAACAGAAGAACCATGTTCATCTAAGGATGTACGTTCAACCAAAAAGACTCCTTGAAATCATCACAACTGAGGTAAAGGTGCCAGGCTTCAACGTGAGCCAGGAGCAGAACCTGGAAGCAGTGTCTACACAGTAGATTTTGTATGCATGCAAGTTGGAAAATCAAGGTGATAAAAGAAGGTAAGGCCAAGGTTCAAGTGAGTAAATCAGGCCAGGCAATGTGTGATAGATTTAGACTCCTAAAATATAAAGAATGCTTTACATAGAGTTCACTTAAAACAAAACCCATTACCTAATACTTTAAAACAAAGAAAAGATTGTTCTGAGCATTCAAATGTGTAAATGGCAAATACATAAGGAGATGCTGAATATCATTAATTACTAGTAACATGAAAATTAAAATAATCAAGTATCAATATATGTCACTAAAATTGGCAATATTTAAAATACTCATGCAAAGGATGGAGAACTATCTCAACAGATTCTCTCAAGTACCTCAGATGACTCAAGTATATCTCTGGCAGTGGAACAAAGTTCAGTTCTCAGAACCGATATTAGGAGGCTCACAATCTTCTACAACTCAAGCTGTAGAGTAATCTGATGCTCTGTTCCTGTCTCCATAGGCTTCCATTTACACACACACACACACACACACACACACACACACACACAAACACACACACACACACAAACACACACACACACACAGTTAAACAATAAAAATAAAGTCTAAGACAGATTCCAAGTGCATTTTATTATGTCAGTTTCCTGATTAAATTTTATTAAAATATATAAGGCATATTTTAAAACAGTGTCACAGATATACATGAAACTCTTGCTGTTCTTTAGAGTGTGAAATGTTTCCATTACATATTACAATTGGCGGCTATTTATCAGTACAGAACAAGACAAGAATGTGAATTTATAATACAAACTGGCTAACTACAACTTTAAAACCCATGCCAGGCATAAGAGCTATCATTTTAAATATTGAACACTCATAAGGCACAAAGACCTCCATGGTTTTCAGAAAATAAAGTAAACTGAGTGTTTTTATAATTGTTGATCAGTGTTTTAGGTGTATTCATCTAAATCTTATGACTGAATGACTGAACAAGTGATGACTACCTCTCAAATATTTCTCTATACTTTGTTCTCATGATAACAATGGCAATGTCCATCATGCTCCCACGGGCTCACGTTAGCAGTTATGCTGTGTTTCTTTCCTAGAGTGAAGAACCATATACCAAAAGCTAACATGTCCAGAATGTGTGATTTCATTAAAATTTGTAGTATCTTGCTGCATATATAATTTTAAACATTTTTCTAATTTCTGAAGATAGTGTCTGTTTCTTTTTACAGAATCTAAAGACAGATAGCTTTATTTGTTGCTGTTTATTAATAAGCCATACTCTATATGTATTCATATTTACCACTAAATATGAAAATATGCATGACTAATAGAGGGATCATCTCAAGTTAAATATTGCTGAAATCGTTAATCCTTATATATTACATTCTTATATTTTAGAAGTTTTACCAATATTGTTAGGTTGTGTGTAATGAAAATTAAACATTTGACTAAATGAGCAATTTTACTAAATGAAAAATGAACATTTGACTAATGAACCTAAAAGTTAGAACTGATAACCTCGGCATCTACTCAGCATTCTAAATCAGTGTTTGTTTCCTTCTCATAGGAATCCAAATTTCATGAGTAAAGAAATAACTATTCATACAGAGTGTGTGGATAACTCAGTAACCTCAAGATTCAACTCTTGGTCTTCGTGGTCATCCTCTGCACCAACACAAATCCCCATAGATAAAGGAAATAATTTCATCAGCTTGGCTAAGTCAGAATATCTCTGTCACTTTTCCACTAATCCCTGTCAGAATGTAAGCTGACAGAAAGGCTTATTGACAATGAAAATGCATGTAAATTTATATAATAAATAAATACTTTTATTATTCAGTTTTGGGAAGAAAATATCATAGACAATTAATTTCATTACTTTTTAGTGTGTTTGTGTGTGTTTATGTGTGTGTAGTGCATGCGTAGGGGTGTTACTTTGTGCACACATAATGTGTGGGTATGTATGCATGTAGAAGACAGAGGCCACTATCAAGCATCACCTTTATCTCTCTCTCTGTTTCCAAGGCAGGGTCTCTCAGTGAGCCCAGAGCTCATGGATTGACTAGACTGGTTTACTTTCATGCTCTAAGGACCTGCATATCATACCACCAAGCGCAGATCTGAGCTCAGATCATCCTCACAGTCCTGAAATATTTTTTTTTCAGCCCTGCTTATTTTTTGTGGCAGACTCTCCTCATGCAGCAAAGCTTGTCTTGGGTTTGCTTTGTAGCACACATTGACTTTGAAATCATAATGATTATCTATTAACAATCGCTGAAGTACTGAGATTACAACTCAGTGCCATTACACTAGGATCACACGCTATTTAGTTGGCTTTATTTTTACAGCTTAATATGACTAACAAAATCGCACTCTAACAAACATCTCCTTTCTGCCATTTTTATTTGGTTTTATAATTAGAAGTTTCTGTTCACACTAGTTTTCTAAGGTCAAAACTAGGTAATTTAGTCCATAATTACATTTTGCAAAGCCCAAACACACTATCTTATAATGTAATCCCACGTGAGTAAATTAGGAACCCCCTGTGGTATCATCAACATTTACAAATTGTGAAGCACTCATATCTTCACAGCAAGCCTGCTAGAACTTAATCTATTATTTCCATGTTAAAAAGAATTTACACAAATATTTTTTCTCTCATTTCAGCGAATTGGGCTTCTCTGTTTCCTCCATTAACCTACACTCACTCTTAAAACTATTAAATTAACTAGTTACCAACATGTTAATTAAGGCTTGTTCTGACCTCCCTCATTCACAGATACTGAATTAACTCATAATAAACAGTTAAGTGGGTGTTATTATGACATACAATTAGGGGTTCACTATTTACAAAGCAATAATTTGCCTAATACTTTTTTCCTCATTTTTTTTATCATTAAGACAACTATAACTTTTCAATATGGTAATCTTAATCAGTATAGCCAAATTCCATTGCTTAGTCTTCTTAACATTACCCTCATACAGAATGCATGCATTATTTATCCTAAAGTTATAGTAATGGTTAAAATTAGACGTTTACCTTATAGGAAGCTCTGGCAAAAAGGTAGTCCAGTGACGACCTTGTTTTTTTGTGTGTGACATTTCTGTTGTCTCTGAACAAGTCTCTTTTCAGTTGTCACGGAATATAGAAATGAGTAACAGCATATCATGCAATATTGAAGATCCAAAGAAGATTTAAGTGAAGCAAGATTAATAACATTATAGGACTCATTCCACAGGAAAACTTAGCTTGATAACTTCTCTGTTTAGCATTTTATGATAACTGAGAATTCTAGTAATACTTTATATAAAGGTGTTTTTCTACTTTGTAGAACTATTTGGAAAACTATGGTAAGTGTTGGAGGCCAGTCTTGGTGGGTTCATATGTTCCAGGGTAGGAATGTGTGGATTAGAAATGTTAGATAGAAAACAAAGATACAAAATAAAAAGATAGAGACACAGAATAGAGTGAGGAGGGAAAAAACAGTGAATATTGAATTTGCCCACATTCATTTCCATATGCTTTATATACCCCAATCCAAAAGGCAAAACTTCTTTACCATGATACAAACAAGGAACAAAGTAGTTACCTCTTCAATACTCGAAATATAAGTAGTTATGTCCAGTGTTAAGTATTCTGCTGTTTAGGCAAGACAAGCAGTAACCACACCTTAGGTAGTCACACCCTGGGCCAAACCTCCTATCACAACTTTGAAGGAACAAGAAAAGGCCCAAACCGTCTAACCTTTGGTCAAGGTGGAAGAGACCCACATACACAGGCTCCAATGTATAAGTTTAAATAAGCAATAACTTTTGATAAGTTTATTAACCAACCAGATTATTTTATAAAAAAAAGTAAAACTAGTGAAAACTCTCATCATCCAATTGGGTGTTAAGAATCAGTCAGTGTGTTCCACATTGCCATCTGAATTCCTTGACTGTCGGGAGGAGCAACTGCAGCTAAAAATATGCAGACTAAGAAAGAGGTATTGTCAGAAATATATAGTCTAAAATACTTTCACACAATGGAAGAAAAGTTAAAACCTCATGGATGAGGGGAAATAGTAAGATTTAAAATAATAAAACATCATGATTTAAAGACTCTGGAGGTAACTAATAAACCAAATGTGGGTCTTTGCAATACTTGAAAAGATTAAAGACACTTGAGCTAAACTGACTATGAAACCAGAAGTCAGTCAAATTATTAGAATCAGAAATGAAGCATAGAATATTTCCCAGTCTTATAAAATCAAAAAGATTGTAAAATTATTATAAGCAACTCTATACAAGCAAGCTTTAATCTACATAAAACTGATAAACTCATAGAAGCACAACTACTGAAACTTGCAGAAATTCACAGAAAATCTGAATGGGTTAATAACTACTGACAACGAAATTAATAATTTAAAATCTACCTGTAATGCAAAATCCAGGCCCACATGATTTGAGTGGTAAATTATAGCATTCCAAGAATGAAATCTATCCATTATCGAACTCTTCCCAAAACTAGAAGTAAAATAAAACATTTCACAACTTTTTTATGTACTCAGTTTTTTGTAAACAAAATCAGAGGAAGTATCACAAGAAAGGTTTTCTATCTACCTGAAACTCTTATGAGCAATAACTCAAAACACTTCTGCAAATGTAGGAAAGGAATCCAAGAATATATAAAAGGTGTTAGATGCAATGACAAAATTTATACCAAAACTGAGAGATTACTTGATGGTGAGTAACTAAAACAATCCATCAATCCAATTAGAAAGCCAAGCTTTACATGATCACCTGAGAAGGTGAGTAATCACATTTAAAGTAATGTAGTGGTACTTAATGATAAAAATACTCAAAAATCAAAAAACAGGGTTTACCCCTGCAGGTATGAGAGAAATATTTGCAAACCAGTTCTTTGATTTAAAAAAAAAATACTTTAGAGCATATAAATAATTCTATGACTCAATAATAGAAAGATAATCTAGGTTTTAAAATAGCTAAAAAAAATCTAAATTGTTTTGTCCCACCGAGATATGCAAATTATTTAATAAGCATGTGTAAAGATTTTTAATATCACAAGTCATCAAGAACATGTATATCAAAACTACAATGTAGCAATAGTTTAGAGACGCCAGGGCTCCCGGAGATCAAGAAAGGAAACTCCTGGGAGGCGACACAATGAGAGCAGAACTGATGGAAGTGTGAAGCGGTGCAACATGCCAGGGAAGGAAATCAATAGTTCTCAAAGGACTCTTATATACTACCTAGAAATTTTAGTCTTTTTTTTTAATTTATTTATTTATTAAGGATTTCTGCCTCCTCCCCGCCACCGCCTCCCATTTCCATCACCCTCCCCCGATCAAATCCCCCTCCCTCATCTGCTCAACGAGCAATCAGGGTTACCTGACCTGTGGGAAGCCCAATGACCGCCCACCTCTATCCAGGTCTAGTAAGGTGAACATCCAAACTGCCTAGGCTCCCACAAAGCCAGTACGTGCAGTAGGATCAAAAACCCATTGCCATTGTTCTTGAGTTCTCAGTAGTCCTCATTGTCCGCTATGTTCAGCAGGTCCGGTTTTATCCCATGCTTTTTCAGACCCAGGCCGGCTGGCCTTGGTGAGTTCCCGATAGAACATCCCCATTGTGTCAGTGTGTGGGTGCACACCTCGCGGTCCTGAGTTCCTTGTTCGTGTTCCCTCTCCTTCTGCTCCTGATTTGGACCTTGAGATTTCTGTCCGGTGCTCCAATGTGGGTCTCTGTCTTTGTCTCCTTACATCACCTGATGAAGGTTAATATTCATGAGGATGCCTATGTGTTTGTCTTTGGATTCACCTTCTTATTTAGCTTCTCTTGGAACATAAATTATAAGCTCAATGTCCTATATTTATGGCTAGAAACCAAATATGAGTGAGTACATCCCATGTTCCTCTATTTGGGTCTGGCTTACCTCACTCAGGATAGTGTTTTCTATTTCTATCCATTTGTATGCAAAATTCAAGAAGTCCTTGTTTTTTACTGCTGAGTAATACTCTAATATGTATATATTCCATACTTTCTTCATCCATTCTTCCATTGAAGGGCATCTAGGTTGTTTCCAGGTTCTGGCTATTACAAACAATGCTGCTATGAACATAGTTGAGCATATACTTTTGTTGTATGATAGGGCCTCTCTTGGGTATATTCCCAAGAGTGGTATTGCTGGGTCCAGGGGTAGGTAGACCGAATTTCCTGAGAAACGGCCACACTGCTTTCCAGAGTGGTTGCACAAGTTTGCATTCCCACCAGCAATGGATGAGTGTACCCCTTTCTCCACAACCTCTCCAGCAAAGGCTATCATTGGTGTTTTTTTTTATTTTAGCCATTCTGACAGGTGTAAGATGGTATCTTAAAGTTGTCTTGATTTGCATTTGCCTGATCGCTAAGGAAGTTGAGCATGACCTTAAGTGTCTTTTGGCCATTTGAAGTTCTTCTGTTGAGAATTCTCTGTTCAGATCAGTGCCCCATTTTATAATTGGGTTGATTCGCCTTTTACGGTCTAGTTTCTTGAGTTCTTTATATATTTTGGAGATCAGACCTTTGTCAGTTGCAGGGTTGGTGAAGATCTTCTCCCAGTAAGTGGGCTTCCTTTTTGTCTTAGTGACAGTGTCCTTTGCTTTACAGAAGCTTCTCAGTCTCAGGAGATCCCATTTATTCAATGAAGCCCTTAGTGTCTGTGCTGCTGGGGTTATATGTAGTAAGTGGTCTCCTGTGCCCATGTGTTGTAGAGTACTTCCCACTTTCTCTTCTATCAGGTTCAGTGTGTTCGGACTGATATTGAGGTCTTTAATCCATTTGGACTTGAGTTTTGTGCATGGTGATAGATATGGGTCTATTTTCATTCTTCTACAGATTAACATCCAGTTGTGCCAGCACAATTTGTTGAAGATGCTCTCTTTTTTCCATTTTATACTTTTAGCTCCTTTATCGAAAATCAGGTGTTCATAGGTTTGTGGGTTAAAGTCAGGGTCTTCTATTCGATTCCATTGGTTGACTTCTCTGTTTTTATGCCAATACCAAGCTGTTTTCAATATTGTAGCTCTGTAATAGAGTTTTAAGTCAGAGATGGTAATGCCTCCAGACAATCCTTTATTGTATAAGATTATTTTGGCTATCCTGGGTTTTTAGTTTTTCCTTATAAAGCTGATTATTGTCTTCTCCAGATCGGTGAAGAATTTTGATGGGATTTTGATGGGGATTGCATTGAATCTATAGATTGCTTTTGGTAGAATTGCCATTTTTACTATGTTGATCCTCCCAATCCAAGAGCAAGGGAGGTCCTTCCATTTTCTGGCGTCCTCTTCAATTTCTTTCTTCAAAGACATAAAGTTCTTGTTGCATAGATCTTTGACTTCCTTGGTCAGAGTTACCCCAAGATATTTTATGCTATTTGTGGCTATCGTAATAGGTGATACTTCTCTGATTTCCCTCTGTGCTTCCTTATCCTTAGTGTATAGGAAGGCAACTGATTTTTTGCAGTTGATCTTGTATCCTACCACATTACTAAAGGTGTTTATCAGCTGTAGGAGTTCTTTGGTAGAATTTTTGAGGTCGCTTATGTATACTATCGTATCATCTGCAAATAACGAAAGCTTAACTTCTTCCTTTCCAGTACGAATCCCCTTGATCTCCTTATGTTGTCTTATTGCTATTGCTAGAACTTCAAGCACTATATTGAACAGGTATGGAGAGAGTGGACATCCTTGTCGTGTTCCTGATTTTAGCGGGATGGCTTTGAGTTTTTCTCCGTTTAATTTAATGTTAGCTGTCGGCTTGATGTAAATAGCTTTTATTATATTTAGGTAGGACCCTTGTATCCCTATTCTCTCCAAGACCTTTATCATAAAGGGATGTTGAATTTTGTCTAATGCTTTTTCAGCATCTAATGAAATGATCTTATGGTTTTTTTCTTTCAGTTTATCTATATGGTGGATTACATTGATAGATTTGCGTATGTTGAACCAGCCCTGCATCTATGGGATGAAGCCTACTTGATCATAATGGATAATTTTTCTAATGTGCTCTTGGATTCGGTTTGCCAGTATTTTATTGAGAATTTTTGTGTCGATATTCATGAGTGAGATAGGCCTGTAATTCTCTTTCTTGGTTGGGTCTTTGTGTGGTTTTGGTATCAGGGTAACTGTAGCTTCATAAAAGGAATTAGGTAATGACCCTTCTGTTTCTATATTGTGAAATACATTAAGGAGTATAGGTATTAGGTCTTCTTGGAAGTTCTGGTAGAATTCTGCATTGAAATCATCTGGTCCTGGGCTTTTTTTCGAAGGGAGATTTCTGATAACCGTTTCTAATTCTTCTCGAGTAACAGGTCTGTTTAGATCATTTACCTGGTCTTGGTTTAGCTTTGGTATATGGTACTTATTTTAAAAAAATGTCCATTTCCTTTGTATTTTCCAGTTTTGTGGCATACAGGCTTTTGTAGTAAGATCTAATGATTCTCTGAATTTCCTCTGTGTCTGTGGTTATGTCCCCCTTTTCATTTCTGATCTTATTTATTTGAGTGTTCTCTCTCTGTCATTTAATTATTTTGGATAGGGGTTTGTCGATCTTGTTGATTTTCTCCAAGAACCAGTTTTTTGTTTCATTGATTCTTTGGACTGTTTTCTGTGTTTCTATTTTGTTGATTTCCACCCTCAGTTTTATTATTTCCAGTCTTCAACTTCTCCTGGGCACGTCTGCTTCTTTTTTTTCTAGTGCTTTCAGGTGTGTTGTTAAGTCCCCAATGTATGCATTCTCCGTTTTCTTTAAGTGGGCACTTAGTGCTATGAACTTTCCTCTTAGCACTGCTTTCATTGTGTCCCATAGGTTTGAGTATGTTGTCTCTTTATTTTGATTAAATTCAAGGAAGACTTTAATTTCTTTCTTAATTTCTTCCTTGACCCGTGTGTGGTTCAGTAGTTGACTGTTCAGTTTCCATGAGTTTGTCGGCTTTCTGTGGGTAGCATTGTTGTTGCCTTCTAACTTTAATCCGTGGTGATCAGATAGGACACAGGTGGACACTGATAGTTTTTTCTGTCTGTGGAGGTTTCCTTTGTTTCCAAGTATGTGGTCAATTTTTGAGAAGGTTCCATGAGCTGCAGAGAAGAAGGTATATTCTTTCCTATTTGGATGGAATGTATGATAGATGTTTGTTAAATCCATTTGCTTCATTATCTCCAATAATTCTCTTAATTCTCTATTAGGTTTCTCTCTGATTGACCTGTCCCTCGGAAAGAGAGGTGTGTTGAAGTCTCCTACTACTAGTGTGTGTGGTTTGATGTCTGCCTTGAGTTCTAGTAATATTTCTTTTACATAAGTGGGTGCTTTTATATTAGGGGTGTAGATATTCAGGATTGAGACATCATCCTGATGAATTGTTCCTGTTATGAGTATAAAGTGACCATCTTGGTCTCTTCTGATTGATTTTAGTTTGAAGTCCGTTTTGTTAGAAATTAGTATGGCCACACCTGCTTTTTTCTTAGGCCCATTTGCTTGAAACACCTTATCCCAACCCTTTACTCTGAGTAGATGCCTATCTTTGTGATTGAGATGTGTTTCTTGCAAACAGAGGAACATTGGATCCTGATTTCGTATCCAATCTCTTAGCCTGTGCCTTTTTATAGGTGAATTGAGCCCATTAATATTAAGTGATAATAATGACCAGTGGTTGTTTACTCCGGTTATTCTTATTGTTTTTGGTAGTAGAGATTGTGTTTCTCCCTTCTTTGAGATGTGCTGGTGAAGAGTCGCTAGATGCCTGAGTTACTGTAGGAAGTGTTGGCAATGTTGGATTCCTTGGGTTGCGATTTTCCTTCTATTACTTTCTGTAGGGCTGGATTTGTGGCTATGTATTGTTTAAATTTGTTCTTATCCTGGAATGTCTTGTTTTCTCCATTGATTGTGAACGATAGCTTGCCTGGCTATAGTAGTTTGGGTTTGCATCCATGGTCTCTTAGCTTCTGCAGTACATCTATCCAGGATCTTCTGGCTTTCATGGTTTCCATAGAGAAGTCAGGTGTAATTCTGATCCGTTTACCTTTATACGTTACTTGCCCTTTTTCCTTTGCAGCTCTTAATATTCTTTCTTTAACCTGTATATTTTGTGTTTTGATTATTATATGACGAGGAGATGTTTTTCTTTGAACCAGTCTGTTTGGTGTTCTGCATGCTTCTTGATTATTTAAATGAATATCTTTCTTTATGTTGGGAAAATTTTCTTCCATAATTTTGTTAAAAATATTTTCTGGGCCTTTGATCTGTGACTCTTCTCCTTCTTCTATTCCTATTATTCTTAGATTTGGTCTTTTTATTGTGTCCCATATTTCCTGAATGTTTTATGTTGAGAATTTGTTGGCTTTGCTGTTTTCTTTGATCTATTTGTTTATTTTCTCTATGGTGTCCTCAGAATCTGAGATTCTTTCTTCTATCTCTTGTATTCTATTGATTATGCTTGTTTCTGTAGACTCTGCTCGTTGAACTAGATTTTCCCTATCCAGCTGGACCTCAGTTTGTATTTTCTTCCTTGCCTTCATTTCAGTTTTCAATTCTTGAACTGTTTCCATTACCTGTTTGATCGTTTTTTCTTGGTTTCCCAGCGTATCATGTACATATTTACTCATTTCTTCAAACTTTTTGTTATACTTCTCATCCATTTCTATAAGGGCATTTTTTACATGTTGTTTAAGGGACTCTATTGCTTTCATAAAGTCAATTTTTTCCACTTCTTCTGTGTTAGGTCGTTCAAATACTTCTGTTGTAAGATCATTGGGTTCTGGTGTTTTCATGTTGTTTTTCCAATTATTGGGTGAATTCTTGCCTTGGCGCCTGCCCATCTCCTCCTATTGATCCTATCTAATGGGTCTTTTAAAAACCGGATCAGGTTTCCCTGCTGGCCAAGGGCTCCCTTTACATAATGCCCTTGCTCTGTTTCCTGGATCCTGCCGCAGGCCAAGAACCCTTTTACCCCTCCGAAGGGTCTTTAGGACAGGACCAGGCTCCCCGTTTGCCAGTGACCTCAACAACAAAAGGCCTACCTCTTTGATTTAACTGTAGTGGGGCAATCTGCTCTCGTTATTGCACATCCCTGCCGCTTGCTTCTGCGGCTGCGCTGGTCCCCCAAAGCCTCTTCCTTATTGCGGTGCCTCTCTGCCGCGTCTGAAATTTTAGTCTTAAGTGTATAACAATTGCAAATGAAAATATATCCATATAAAACTTGTATGTAAATATTTATAGTTGCGTAATTCATAATACCCCAAAGTAGAAAAAATACTAAATAGTAAAATCTCAACAGACATTAAAAGTATTATGTACTGATGATAATCTCATTCACATTGGATACAACATAGGGAAATGTATAGCCACAGAAAGCTGATGTCAGTGTCTAGCCTACAAGGCATAGGCAGGGGAAGATAGTTAAAGGTGCCCATTCTATTTGTAAGATTATGGGAAAGTTGTAAATTGACTCTAATGATTAATGTACAAAACTAAATATCCTGGTATCACTGAATTGCACACTTAAAATGGTTAAATTGTATGATACGTTGAAAAAACTTAAAGAAACCCTCATGGCTAGTTAAAAAACGAAAAAAGAAAGCAACAATAAACAAAGGAAAAATAAAGTGTATCTATCAAACAGCAAGCAAATAAACAAAATTTATTACATCTACACAAGTAGATTGCTGTCAGAGAATACACAGATTGATGGAGCACACATCACAGCATAGATTAATTTCAAATAACTTATGCTAAATAATATAAAACTCTGAAACCTTACATATTGTATGATTTGATTTATATAAGTTTAAAACAAAAGTGACATGTGAACATAGAGATAAACAAGGCTGTTTACCTCCAAAGTTACTCATTCTCTGTCCATTGTTGACACTGAGTCCAAAATTGGATGTCTCTCTTTCAAACTCCATATTTCATAGGCCCAGGAGTCTATGTGGAAGAGGATACAGAGAGACTCTAAAAGCCGGATCTGGTGAGAACAGCATATTCCAGATATAACAAGACGGGTACACATATAAACTTGTAGAGACTGTAACAGCACACACAAAACTTAACACAAGTTCAAATTGACAAAATTTAACTATTAAGAAGAAGTGGGCATAACATTTCACCTCCAACCAAGAAGCTATTTGCAAGTGATTTTCCAAAGGAGTGTCATTGGGTATATGACCCAACTCCAGGGAAGACTCCATGCTCCAGAGGAGTATCATTGGGTTTATTACCCACACCAGGAGAGACTCCATTCTCAGGAATAGCTGGCCAACATAAAATGGATTCCATGTTTTGCAATGTACTCTCTGATTTGATATATTTTTATCTTAATTGGGTTTTTTTTGTTTCTTTATTTTTGATTTTCAGGCTTGGTAGGGGTGAAAAAGAGAAAGACACGCATTTACACTCACGGAGAGAATGAACATGAAGTTGGATTGGTAGGGAGTTAGAAGAATATGGGAGGAGTTGGGAGGGGAAGAGAGAACATGATTAGAATATATTTATAAAAAATTTTGCTAAAATAAAACATGGGTTGCCTAAGGCTTTGAATGGAAAAACAGCAATCAGAGAAAATGGGCAAAGCACACACAAAATTATTTAATAGTGACAAAAATATTCTAAAACTTAGTTCTGTTGCTGGGTATATAACTCTGTAACAACTAAAAATATCTTATTTTACATTTAAATCAATTTAATATTTAAAGTACACACCAATAATCTATTTTAAGTTAACATAAAATATTTTTCTCCTTTTATTGTATAATATAGAACAGTCTGTTAATTATTTTAACTAGAATGATAATAATAGATATTTTTGTCATTTTCTTTGTGGTGAGAGATTCAATTGTTTCATGCTAAAGTATTATTTTCCTATAGGGTTTCCATTCATGTCCTTGATTAAACAAAGGAGGACATTACATCCTACACACAATGTGATGAGAGTCTACTGATAGTATCACAATATTGATTTTCATGCTGAGTTTTGGCAAATATGTTTCTGTTCCCATTGAGAATTTCATAATTTTTAAAAATGTAGTCATCAAATGTTCAAGAATATTGCTTGAATACTAAATCTTAAGCCACACATTTACTCAATAATGATGAATTACACCACAACAATTCGGGAGGGTGGTATTTTAAAAAATTTTGAAAACATCATATCCATGTTCATAAAAAACATTTATTTTTGTATGTTTCTTCCAGGCATTGTCCTTATCTGGAACTCATATAACACTGACTTAATTGGTGAGAAGAGCGTCTGTCTTCTTTGTTTGTATGCGAGAAGTATGTAGGATGGCTTCACTTCCCTCAGCCTTTGGCAAAATTAACCATAAAACCTTTCATGAAGATATAAAACTAAAATGAAAATGCATCAATGAAATCGGGGCTGATTATACAACCCACATAGCCTTGCTTGTTCATAGTTTTCTAGGACCTCATCCATCTCAGAAAGTCATACTTCTAACATAACTTTATAAAATCTGTGGTTTTGCAGGAACAGCACCTGCCATTATTAATGGTTTGTAATTTGTTTACTCTTTTAATTTCAATTATTTGTTATTTTATACAGGAGACTGAACCTACTTTTAATTATTCTGCATAGAGATAAAGAAAGTCACGTTGGCTGCTATTTCTAATATCCAACTACCAACATCAACTTGTCAAAAAGGGAAAAACCTTACTAGAAACAAAACTTCAAGGCAATATGCAGTGCTCTTGATACCTAGTTCTCAGTTAGGAAGGGAAACCCTTCCTATACTTAGTAGCTTTATATATACAGAGAGGCCTTCATCTATAAATGAGTAATTATGTGTATAATTTCATCCTGTTCATATCTATGTGAATATATGAATAGATATCAACATAATCCTTGTTCTTTCTTTACCTGTGTTTATATACAATAAATTCTCAACTGCCTCTTGTCCTTGCCATGCTATTAGTTAGGTCAATTATAATATTTTCTCTGGCTCTTAACCACAAAATTTTTATTTTTGTCACACATCAAAACATTTATATTTTAGATATATCTCTCTATATTTGAATCTAGAAATTAATATATAGTTACCTTTAAAAATATTTTACTAAATGCCTAAGTTAGGTATAAAATAACATCTATATGCCTGATAATTTTCATACATAATACATAAATGGCTGCATTAGACCTTATATTTTCTACTGCTTCCATTTGTCACTGTCTAATATGTAAAATTTTACTTTTTATTGAAGAATGCCAAAACATGCATGTGGCCTATTGTAATAACCAATTTAGTCAGATTATCATCTCTATGCTTCAATAAATCATAGTCTATTAATTCACCTTTTTGCACAATGAATTTCAAAACTCCTTAGTGAACCAAAATTTGTATTTATATATTTCTCTATGATTCACATTCCAGATTCTAAAAATAAATAAAAGGACAATAGGTTGACATCGTACCAAGATTTCCTCTCTTTCTTCCATATTTCAATTTTCTTCAAATGTGAAAACTATTAAAAGTGGTTTGTATTTGTTCTCTGGGCTTTTAAATTGCCATTATGCACTTTAGATGCAGAAGAATACTGTGACTATATTATAATATTTGCTGTTCTTTTATAAAAACATTATTATATACTCTGCAATGTATCAATCATAATGAAGAGATACACAAAAATTAGAAGAATCTAAGATGCAAGGATGCATCTAAATATTGCAGATGGGCTCAGTAAGGAGAAAGCAACAGTTTGTCATATGAGTGGCCGAGTCAATGTCATCCCTAAGCCTTGGAGAACAATGGTAGTGGCTAACCACTAAAACTACCAATTAGGGGTGTCTATAGAGGTAGCATTGAGGAGAATTTTGATCTCAAAACTCAGACACCCTCATGCAACTGTGGAAGGAGAAGCCTGTGAAATAAATAGCTTGATTTGTCCATCTTGTATCCATCTTCTTCCACCTGGATGACTAACACCATTTCCCATGGGCTCCGATCTGGAAGCAATGCAGTTTACAGATGAAATCCACGTAGGGAAGATTTGTGAGGCTACAGGAAGGATGCAATGTGTTATAAAGGGAATTTCACAACAGTCAGTTTCCATAGCAAAACATTTGTTACAGTTTCTGATTTTTCCCTATCTTTTTGAATTCTCATTTTTCTTCTTTGATTTTAAAAAATTGTTTTCTACACTGTTTTGCAGCTCTCCTACATATTTATCTCATTTACATATTCCTTGATTCCTCTTTCATCTATATCTTATGTATCTATTTAATGTGGTCTGGAGTGTGTGTGTGTGTGTGTGCGCGCGCGCGCACGTGCATGTGTATGTGTGTGTATGTCTCTGTGATTGTGTGTCTGTATTAAAGTTTGTGTGTAAAATGCCCTCTCTAGGTTTATGTGTTTGAACCTCAGTCTTCAGCTAGAAGTGCCATTTAGGGAGTCAGTATTTGGAGTGGTAGCTTCTAATTGGAAGTCATAAAAGCAGCATTAATACTGTGGAGTAATTATAAATATGTTTTAGTGAGTTGAATTTTGTTTGTCAGCTTTTCTTATTGTGCCATAATTTCCAGGAAAATTAGCTATATGGGTTTTAGGCCAGTGTCAGTTGGCTCCACTGTTTCTTGGTCTGTGACATGCAGAGCATAATGGTGGGGAGCACATGGCAGAACAAGGTACATAAAGTGTGTCAGCCTGGAAGGGAAGGGAGAAGAAAAAACAAATGAGGACTCTCCAATAACAGTTTTCTCTCTCATGGACACAGTCTAATGAACTTCCTTCGGCTAAGCCCCTCCTCCCAAGGGACTTTCCTCCCAGCAAACTACCTACTGAGGTCGTATCTTCTTCAACATGCTAGCTTTTGATGGTGGTGGTCATTTAAGTTCCAGGCACAAAACAAAGCTATTTTGAAGAAAATGAACCCCCAAATAAAGAGAATTGACTGCATATATTTTATTTGAATATATTTTGGAATGTTCTTATTTTATTATTTTAAACTTATTAGAGTATGCTTGGGCTGAAGCACTTCCAAACTTATTGCTTCTTCATTAACTACTTTGTGGATCAACTCAGTTGCTAGAAATATAAACCCTCAGTTAAAGTCAATGATCTCAATTAAAGGTGATGGTCTTGTATTGTCTCTTTAGACAGCATTTTTATTTGTAAGTTCTCATCCTCTTTAGAATTCTCTTTATAGAGATTTAGATTTGATTAATTCTCATTCCTCTTATTCCTATTTTTCTTAATTACCTTGAGATACAGTGTGAGTACAGTTTAGCAGTTTCATTTAGATTTCCACATCTTTGCCTAATAATTACATCCCCATCTGAAATGAGAATATTTCAGCTATATTCATATGTAGATCTACCTCCTTGTGGCTTGTTCCCACCAAGTCAATTTAATTCTCTTACTTAAAACCTTACCTACTGGTATTATCCACATTTTTCTTATTGGTACTTTAGATGGAATGTTGATCTCCATAGTTTCATTTCAGTGAATATTCAGAAAATGTAACATTTATTTTTGTTGTTTACTGTCTAATCTGTTTTGTCTTCTGGGCCCATCTAATTCACTACAAAATGCTCAGTTCAAGATGGTACTAGGAAAAGATTCACGAGCAGAACAAAGCCCTTCCTTTCCTGATTGCAAAGAAATGGAGTCCATAGAGAAGGGAATGAAATAGAGAACAATACAATGGCTATTGAAGTAAAAGTTGAATAAGATGCATGTGTAGATTTCTCAGCCCATATTTTCTGCTTGAAAGCCCAATGATCATCCCTAGAGGGACACACTACTAGAACAAAAATATATTCTCAACTAGAGCATGTACATTTGTTTTTAAAGAAACACAAAGGAAATATTAAATTTCAAGGTTTCAAAATAATCAAGGCATTATGAGTAAACATTCTGAAAAGAAGGAGCATCCTTGCACTGAGCCCTCTGCTGATTAACTCACGAAATTTCAAATATTATGGAGGGGTTGTAATCTTGTAAGTTTAGAGCCTAACTAAAATCTTGGACTCTCTTTGATACCTTTATCGATCATTCCTTCCCCATGTCTGATAAACAATTGTAACTGCAGTTAAAGAATACATTTTGAAATGTGTTAATGGAACAGACCACTAGTTTGCATCAACCCCAAGTCCAAGTGCGCCGTCAGAGGTCTCCCAGATTTGTGTCTGTACCCTGCTATCAGATGCTTCCTAATGCATCAAAAGAGTGTCTAATTTGTGATCATCTTTGTTGTTCTCCATCTATAAAGTCTTCATGTGCCTTCTCATTGGAACATAGATAACATATCTGTGTTCTCTGGCCAAGGTCATTCATATTTGGTTCCAACAATAGCTATCCATATCTCCCCTGAGGTGAGGGGTGTGTGCCTGTGTGTGTGTGTGTGTGTGTGTGTGTGTGTTTATACAGGAAGAAAAACATACCCTGAGCTAATCGGTATTCTATTAGTGTAACAAATATCTAAGATGTTTGGCTTTTAGAGGGAAATTTTATTTTGCCTCACATTTACAGATGCTTAAGTTAAGGAAAAACTTGTCTATAGATTTGATGACTGTGGAAAAGGTGGTAAATGATAGAAAGAAGTAGGGGCATTGCAAAAGAAAAGACAGGAAGAAGGAAGGGAGGAAGGAAGGAAGGAAGGAACAGAGGGAGGGAGAAAGGGAGGGAGGAAAGAAGGAACGAAGAAACAAAGGGAAAGAAAGAAGGAAGGAATGAAGGAACAAAGGAAAAGAAAGAAGGAAGGAAGGGAGGGAGGAAGGAAGGAACAAAGGAAGGAAGGAAAGGAAGAAAGGAAGGAAGGAAGGGAGAGAAGAAAGAAAGAAAGAAAGAAAGAAAGAAAGAAAGAAAGAAAGATAAACTTAACTAATAACTGGAGCACAAGAGAAAGAAAAGCAAGAAATCAAACTGTACCCATATCCCTGCAGGTCCAGGCTTAATGACCTGCCAACTCCTCAGGAGGCCCCACCCACCTTCTGTTGTTTCTCCTTCCTCCCAGTAACACCACTTTGGGGTACAGACTTATTTTCATTCCATAGGTTTTCTAAGGAAGACATAAGATCCAAATTTTTTCTTCTCAGTTTTTCAAATTAGCATGGACTGTTTTTTTTTTCTTTTAAACACTGCCTGGCCCATTATCTGTAGCCTCTTATTGGCTAGCTCTTACATATTGATCTAACCCATTTCTAATAATCTGTGTAGCCCATGAGGTGACTTACCAGGGAAGAACTTAACCTGCATCTGTCTGGAGTGGAAGAATCATGGCGACTCACTGACTCAGCTTTCTTTCTCCCAGCATTCTGTTCTGTTTACTCCACCCACCTAAGGGTTGGCCTATCAAATGGGCCTAGACAGTTTCTTTATTAATTAACCAATGAAAACAACAGATCAGAAAGAAATCACGCCCACATCATTTCCCCTTTTATTTTTATGTTTTCATACACACTTTTGTATTATAGGTAGGTCACCATTCCCAACTTCCTTCCCTTTCCCTTTGTTACTACCTCCTGCTTACTACCTCCCAGAATACCCTCAAATTCCCATCTTTCTTTCTTCTTTCAGGTCATATGTTTTCTGTTACCCTCTACTTCACACTTGTGCACATGTGCACACACACACACACACACACACACTTAAGTTCTCTTATCTCTTTTCCTCTCATGATTTTTGTTTTGTTTTTTGTTTTTGGCCCTTCAATGGCACGCACACATACCAAAACATAAAAACTGAAAACTAGAGTCCACATATGTAATATATATGGCATTTTCCTGAGTTTTGCTTATTTTACCTAACACAATCATGTCCAATCTCATCTATTTTTCTGTGAAACCATGAATTCATTTTTAACAGTCATTTATTATACTTTATTTTTAAGTGCACATTATTTTAAATTTTTAAATACAGTTTAATAAAATGTCATTGTGTATTTCTAATCACAATTTTTTATGAATTTACCTGTTGATTGACATCTAGTCTTATTGTATTTCTTTCCTATCATAAATAGTACTGCAATAAACATTTATATTCAAATATTTCTGAAATAGATTTACATGTATACCATGAGAGGGTATGGATCTCCTTAGGGACCTCCCCAATGATTCCACAGCATCTGAACCATGGACAACATCCCCAGCAGTGTCTGAGAGATCCTCCTTTTTCATACACTCAACAAATCTACTATTGATTCATTTAATTATACCATTCTGACTAGAGTGCAATGGAAACTCAAAGCAGGTTTAATTGTCTTTTTCCTGGTTGCTAAGCATATCGAATCCTTTCTAAAATATTTATTAGCTTCCTATATCTTCTTAGGAGTATTATCTATTTAAATCATCTGCTCATTTTTTATTAGAAATTATTTTGATTTTTAATTTTTCAGTTCTTTGCATTTTCTAGATATTAGCCCTCTGACTGATGCAGAAAGAATTGGAAAAGATTTTCTCAAATCACTTTATTCTACTGGTTATTTCCTTTGGTTGGTTTGTATAGAGATTTGTAAGCATTATTTATCATTTAAAATAACTAACTAGAGGGTTGGCAAGGCAGTGCACTCCTTTAATCACAACACTTCAGAGGCAGAGACAAGTGGATTATTATGAGTTGAAAGACAGACTGATTTATATAACAATTTCCAGGCAAGCCAGGGTTACATAGTGATATCCTCTCTCAAAAGATCCAAAGAGAAGGAACATAAACAAAATATTTTTTATTTGTTCTTTATGTTGCTCCTTTAATCTGAATTTCATTAATTTCCTCTTAATATTTACTATTCTTTGCTATGTATGACTGTTACTGTTTGAATTGCTCTTGTCTTTGTAATATCACAAACTGCATCATTAGGTGTTTTTAATTTGAGATCACTCTTATTTTTATTGCAAGAATTTATAGATATAAACTTTATTTTCTATGCGGGCTTAATTCTTGGCTCAGGATTATTGCTTCCTTAACAAAACTTAACTTTTATTTTCATAATTATTTATACTCATCATATACAAAGAGGAAAACATCTGATAGCAGAAACTGGGTCCTTAATTCTTCATTTATAACTGAAAAAAATTTCAATAAGATCTTCAGCAAAATTATGGTTTCACAGCACCCATAGTCTGTTTCATATGTCTCAAATTTAATCCTAAGAAAGCAAGAGATTATACATTGGATTTGACCGATTAGAATTTACTCTGAGATAAGGGCTGTAGGAACAAGTCTGAAGGACAACGGATGGAAAAACGGATAGACAGGTGGAAACATGAGTAAACGAATGGACTGATTGATGAGTAGGTGACAACTCACATGGAAACATTTCCAAATGCAATCTGTTTCTATTTGTGTGGATTACAAAGCTTTGCTTAAGATCATACTCAAACCATCATACTCAAATGAAGCTAATATTGGGACCTCTATTGCCAATCTCTCTACAAATCAGATGTACAAACACTAAAGTAATTCATGATTTTTAACTTGGGTCTTATGTGATTTTAGAACTCTTTCTTGTCATAACTGATTTCATGAAAGAGAATGTATTTTTAAAAATAATAGATGAACCTTTAAAAGACAGGTGGTCAAATACAGTCATGCTCTCAATTTGTGGGATGAAATATGTTAATAAGACTAGTTTAGGGAATTTGGTTACAGAATAGGTAAGAATTTTGTATGCTGATTTTGTACCCTGCTACTTTGATACAAGATTTTATCAGACCCCAGAGTTTTATTAGTAGAGTTTGTAAGATCTTTAGAGATGAAATTGTGGGCTGGTGAGATGAGTCAGCAGATAACGATGAATTAGTGGTGATATGAAAACCACCCATGTGAGACATGGTGAAAGATGAAGAAAGCAGATACAAATCAACAGCCCCTATTCCTATAAGAGAAAGAATTAAAGCAAAAATGTATATAAGCCTAGGTGAGTTTTTACATGGAAAATAAGAGGCAAGCTGGTTCCAAGCCGCATCACACTGCTTGAACCCAGCCAGGACCAACAGTAGCTACTAGGTGCTCTGTCCTGTAATGGAGACAGCTTTTTTCCCGACTGCCGAGACTTGAATAATCACATAGAAACTATATTAATTACAAAACTGTTCAGCCAATAGCTTAGGGATATTCCTATCTTACATCTTAAAATAACCCATTTCTATCAATCTGTGTATCACTACGAGCCTGTGTCCTAGCAATAAAGTTCTGGCATCCTCCTTCTTTAGCAGCTACATGGCATCTCCCTGACTCTGCTCTCTTTCCTCCTCTATTTCTGCTTGGTTTTCCTGCCTTGTTATATTCTGTCCTGCCATAGGCCAAAGCTGCTTCTTTATTAACCAATGGTAATCAAACAGATTCGCAGAATAGAGAAGAAAAGCCCACATCACTGCACCCCAGACATAGGTATTTTTAGAACCTCTTCTTCCCAGAAAAACCAAGTCTGTCACATTGCCTTCTGAATCTTTGTGCAAACCTCCATGAACGTGCAATATGCTCATTTTGTATTTCTGAAAGAAAAAACAAAACATTTGGAAGGTACTACCAAACTCTCTGCCAGCTTGACTTGTAGTCTAGCCATCTTCTGTCAAGCTGTAATGACCATTGTGTGTCTTGGCTTTTGAACCTGGGAAAATACTTTCATGGGTCCTCTATCCCCCAAACAGGGAACTCTTTTAGAGGTCTTCTCTGTTCAGGTTCTATTTTAAGTGCATTTGTATTTTCCAAGTTGAAAGCCTCTGGATTTGTGGAGGCTTGCCTTGGGAACATTGTTCTTACTGCATCACATCAAAATTGAAGTATACCTCTAAAATTGTAAATCTTAAACAATTACAGGTGCTCTCTTATTATCCACCCTTTCTGCAGCGTTAAGTTCTTATGAGCTCTTCCTCACTAAATTGAATCATATATATCTATAGGCTTTATGCTACCTCATTATAGAGCTGATTTGGGAATATTAAAAAATAATCATTTTGAAGAAGAGATGTTGTGCTGTCTGGAAACTTCCTTCACCAAATGATTGAGTCCTTTGTTTCTGAATTATGACTTTTCAGATTTTCACCACATTGGAATAATATGGCTATATTCTTTGCTAGGTTGTAACACAAATTTCCTCTAACCAGTCCCCAAAACAACTGTGTTCCACTCTGAAATCTGATGATGTAGTCCCCACTAACCATCAGCAATATGGTTTTCTACACTGATATTAGGCTGCCCATAACTTGGATTATAACATTTTGGAATTTCTTCAATCCACAGATCAAAATTATTGTATATTCCTTCTAGAAATCAGTTCAAAAGTCATGTGATATGGACAGTTTGACCAGAGCAAGAGCCCTTCCTCTTGTGCTAATTGTCCAAAGTAGTTTGTTTTCCTTTTGCAATGCAAAATGCCAGTCAAATCAGTTTAAAGAAGGAGAGTTTTGTTTTGTCCTATAATTTTAGAACACATTGAATTAAATAAAGGGTAAGGAAGACCTAGACTCAAGAGTGGTTCTATTTGTGGTAACAGGAAGATGAGTCAACTTGACCTTGATCTCCAATCATGAAGCAGAGAAGCATGAAGACAGCTTACTTTCTCCATTTCTTTTATTATTATTATTATTATTTATCCTGGAACATGCCCCTCCTCTGCTGTGGCACAAAGGTTTATACCCCGTCAATTGTATTTTAATAAAATGCTGATTGGCCAGTAGCTAGGCAGGAAGTACAGGCAGGACAACCAGACAGGAAGTAGAGGCAGGAAGGAGAATTCTGTGAAGAAGGAAGTCCTAGTCTATAGTCATGACCCAGCCATAGAAGAAACAAGATGTGACTACCTTGCTGAATAAGGTACCGAGCTGTGTGGTTAACATACATAAGAATAATGGGCTAATATAAGTTATGAGAGTTAAAAAGAAGCCTGAGCCAATGGGCGAATCAGTTTATAACTAATGTAGACCTTTGTGTGATTTCTTTGGGACTTAATGACTGCGGGAACCAGGCAGGACAGCAAACATTAGACAATACTTCTGCCCAGTTCAGGGTATGTTGCTGTTCACATTCAGAATGGATCTTGCCTCTTTAACTAAACCTCTTGATTTAACTTCACAGACACATTCAGTTTCCTAGGTAGTTCCAAATCCAGCCAGTTGGACAATGACCATTAACCCTTTCTTTTACCATCATTTATGAAAGAAGTCTAGATTTAATTTTTTAATCATTTGGTGTGTTGCACACTTTTTCCTTTTAATATTAAGAACATTAAATATAGACTTCTTAATTTTGATATTTTAGCAAACAGATTGGTTTCGATGGTAATTGCTAGGATTATGTCTGGATTCTGGAGCATTCTGAGTCAAAAAGAAAATTTCAATTCCCACATAGATGATACTGTGAAATGCCACCTCCTCACATCTGCAAGAGGATGTCTTTAAAAGGGAATTAGAAAAATTCAGTCCTCCCATTTATTTTAAATCTGACTAATCATGCTGCATGCAGCATGTTGATTTTTATAACTCTCAGAAAAAGAAAATGAAAAATGTTCCTAATTCGAAAGGGACTAACTCTAAGTAAGGCAGAGCAAATATTTGCACCTGTGATTTGTGCTGAAATGGTCCCTTTGCTGTGACACTGGAATACATCAAATGCTCTTCAAGTTTAAAAGGCGTATTAATTTTCATCTTCACTAAATCAACTTAGGGAGGTTCTGTCTCTTTTGTCCAGGAAAGGCATGGTGTGAGAATAGCCCATATCTAAAAACACTCTAGGAAATTCCATGTGGAACCAGGTACATTTCAGATACAGCAACAAGTTCTTGGTAGCATCATTTTTTTATGACATCCCACAAATACTTTTCCTGTTGTCACTTAAGAAAAATTTTGTATGTAGTTACTTACTATTCAGTGTGTATGTGTCTGTGTGTCTCTCCCTCTGTGTATGCACATGCATGCACACAGAAACATGCAAATAGCCCATCAGAAAGTGCATGGAGATGCACGATGATAGAGCAACACATACACATATTACTTGTCCCTTTCTCCCATAGTTCATCTTCTCTAAGCCCACTGGCTACCAGAAAATGCCTGTTTCCTGACTGGCTTTCAATATACAGAATATATCCATTCATTGAGCATGTTCTGTGAGGTGAAACAGAGGGAACTTTTCAGCTGCACAGAAAACCAAGTACATTGGATGTTAATGTTGTTCTCCCGCATCACTCTCCAGACAGGAACTGGGGGATTTCTCATGCTACTGAACTGTGCTGGTTGGGAAAGGAATGACGCAAGAAGATGTTGCTGCTCTCTTACCTATCTCAGTGAAGTTGGTCGTCATGTGATTATCCAGAACACTGCAATTTTTTGTTGGGTTTTGCGCTTATTAAAAGAAAATACCTTGTTTATATTGTTAAATCTATAGGAAATGACTGATGTCATGTTCTCTAATTTCATGAAGACCATTTCCAAATTTTACTTCTGTAATTCTTGGTTTCTAATTGTCAATGGTCTACCAACATATGCGCTCTTGTATTTTATCTTGTAGAAAGAAAAAATTAGTTTTAAATACTATTCTGCATACTTCAAACGTGGCATTCTTGGCATCTATTATTCTTGTTGTTTCATGTAGTCTTAATAGTTCTTGACTTAGCTGCTTTTTATTGGGTGGTATTTCATTCATTATATTGCAGAAATGTATAAGGTCTATCATACTGTTTCTCCTGACTTTACAGTTTTTCTTTCCATAAGGCTTCTGGATCTTAAACAAATACCTGAGAATGCTACAGACAACCTAAGTCTAATGCAGTGTTATGATGGCTCTGGAGGACTTTTGTAATGTCATGCATCTTCATCTTATTGCCTGCTCATGAGGTTTAACCAGGATTTCTTAGAGAAAAAAAAAAGACTTACTATCTTATTCAAACTTTGGCTATGGGGATAAATAACCATATAGATTGTGATTTTAAAGATTTTCAGAGAGCACAATGTAATTCATACAGTGGGTTATTGTGGAATGCCTCCATTGTTTGTGGATTTGTAAAAGTTAGTTTGGAATATCTTCATTCTAAGTAAATTTCTTAAGTGCAAGCCCAGAAGCAAATTTCACAGTTGTTTGTTTCCCAAGTTGCAGGTTTGCCTAAGCAGAAAATGTGGACTACAGCTTTGCTTTGGAAACCACAGCAAATAAGTATATAAGGCAACACACCTTTCATCGGTTGTGGGGTTTAACTAGTCAATTATGTATAGGGTCTATAATTTAGACAATCTCATTTGATTGTAACGTGGTTGGCTATACAATAACCAAAGATGAATTTTCTTCTTCCTCTTCCTGTATTTTATCTCTTTTACATTTGAAAGCAACACCTCACATAATATTTGCTTTGTTGATGGTTACATTTTTTTAGAGCAAGTGAGGATATGTGGCATTTATGCCTTTAGGTAGAAATGGCTAAGAATAATTTACTAGGGAATAGAAATTCAGTGATTTGAAAAAAAGTAGAGCATAAAGAAAGTCCAAAGTTTCTGAGTTACATGAGCTTTTTCGGATCACTAAAACAGAGTTCTTCCTTTTCAATCTACTTGTTTGGCAATAAGCAGGACAAATTTTAATTTTATGCTTAGAGGCTAGCTGAGATTATATCTAAAATCCTTCAGGCTTAGCAAAGAAAAGCATTGTTTGGTAAATGAGTAGTATGTCTTTACATACCTTTTAACACAGGGAGGCCATTCTGAAGTCACAGAAGAGGATTTTAACAAAGAATTAAATGGCTCCAAATGAATTACTCAGTAGACCAAGAAAAAGCAATGCACCTTGTTTAAAGTGGCACGGTTATTTGTTCAAGGGTTGTGGATCAGTCAACAACTATGAAAAATGTTGTCATTCCAGTAGAGTGATGCCAGGACTCCCTTATTTCCCCATCTCCATTGTATGCAGCATTCTAAAGAGTTTTCTCACCAGCACACTACAGTACAGATACTTTGATTTCATTAGTTGATAGAATTGCTTTTGTATTAAAGAGAGGGCAGAGGAATCTACTAGCACACAAGACTACTGTGACATTAATACTTTTTAAACCATGGGAACCTGGTTAATTGTTACTGCAAGGACTACTATTACACTTAAGGTGGCAATTACGTTTTTTAGAGTATGTTAGCAGGGAAAAGACAGACACACTAAATTCACTGTATATTGAGAATGGAGGAGCAAACTCCATGGGATTTCTCAGGCTACTCCAGCCAGGGAAGCAGGTAGGTTAACTGCTTATCTTTGCCTACCCTTTCTCTACTCCAAATCCAACCCCCAAGTCCCATTGCTATCTCTGTCGCAGACTACCTGTTTGTGCCACATTTCCAGTCTGAGTTTATCTCCAGTGGCTCATACAGATCTTTCCCTCCTAACTTTCTTCTCCCCAATACATTGTTCTAGCCAGCCTCCAATTCAAGCAGGCACTCCCTGGGAATGCAAAGGCCCCTCCAGCCAGGAAAATTAGTAGGCTAACTGCAGATATTCATCTCTCCTTCAATTTCTCCAAATCCGGTTTCACAGTCCACACCTCTATACCAGCACCTTCTACTATGGCTTCTCCTCACTCAACACAAACATTCCCAGAGGATTAAGCAGATCCTGGTGGAGAGCCAACCCTGTGGACACACTCAATCCCTCCCAAAGGTGCTATAAGGAAAACTCCAACCTAAAGAGGTTAACCAGACCCCAGAAAACACAAGGAAGATGAGAGAAATCAGAGAAGCAATTTTCACAATAGCTCCAAATCATATGCTCACAATATTACTAACCAGGCCAAGTGAAAAGACTTGTACGATAAACACTAAGATATCTTAGAGCATCTATAGAAAGGAGGGGCTTAACAATAGAGGAAAGGTTGCAACTGACCCAAAGGACATATGTACTACACAGAGTAAGACACTGATAACATATTATGTGAAATATCATAAGCAATATTGAGAACCAATTTGAAGGAAGATATTTTAAGTTTTAATTTGATTAATATGAATACAAAGATGAATTTCAGCATAAGTCAAACTGCTATTTCTAACATAAGAGATATAATAATGTAATTAGAAGTGAAGGAAAAGCTTAACCAAAGATCATAAGTCTGAGGATAGCTTAGGCTACCTAGTAAATTCAAGGTCATCATAGGTCATCATAGGCTAACATAATGGGAACCTATCTCATTAAAAACAATTGATCCATGTTTATAACAACAAAAAGTTCTCTGACAGAGAAGGGTAAGTAAGACAGACATGATAGTTTAATGAAATACTTTTCAATAGGTTTTGGGTGCATAGAAACACAAAATAAATAAATAGAATTATAAAATAATTACAAATTATAACTATAAATACAAAAGAAATTTAAAATTGTAACTTTTAGTGCTAATTTTTACATGAACACAGCCATGTTTGTATGTCATAACTGTAAGTGAAGATACATGTGTATTAATATTAACTCAAGTCTCTTGACTGTTAGCCAATGGAGCATTGATGTGATGTGGGATACTTATCAGTGTCCTGTGATTTTATTACCACTGGTTAAAAATGAAGCTGATGTGATCAATAGCCAGGCAGAAAATTTAAACAGATACACAGGAGCAAAAGGACAGGGTGGAGAAAGCCTCAAGCAGCTGCCACAGAAGCAAGATGTGAGGTAAAAAGCCAAGAGAATCGTGGTAAAATATAGACTAATAGAAATGGGTTAATTTATGTTCTAAGAGCTAGTTAATAATACAACTGAGCTAACAGGCCACACAGCTTGTAATTAATATTAAGTCTATGGGTGTTTATTCAGGAACTGGCAGGCAGGACAGAAACCTCCAGTAACAAATGATGTTCCAGCATGGGGGTCTCAAATTTCCACAGGGCCTGAGAAAGCTTTAAAAAGAAGGGTTCTAAACACAGAAATGGAGCCTCACCGGACTTCCTAGTATCAAAATCTCCCACCAGTAGCAACTAGTGACACATTTCCCAACAGCTGCCTGCAAGATGGAGCCATCCACCGGCTGCCGTGAGCTAAACATCGTGGTGGGTTTCTACAGTCTCTAGCAGTCCTCCGTACAGAGAGGCTGATTAGCTATATGCTGTGTGTCAGATTTCGTTTTTACTCACACAGACAAAAAAATTGTTTGTGGGTTGGCTGCACGCTACCCGATGGCAGCATTGGCGGGTAAGTAAGCATGTTGCCTATTGCTATCTCTGCCATGTTGAAAAACCAAGCAAGGTGGAACCAAGAGACAAAGCAGTAGCTCTGGTCCTAGCAATTCCCACTTACCAGTTTAAAACAATGATCAAAAAATGATTACAGATTTTGCAAAATAGACAAATTCAGACAAAAAGGGAAAAAAGAAACCTCTAAATGGGTCACAATTTGTTTAAAAATATACGCAGGCTTGGGAAAGAGAGGAGTAGGAGTATAGGCAGTTATAAAAAATAGTTTTAAAAATTAAAACAAAGTCTTTAATGAGACAGTAAAACTAATATAATAGAAAAAGTCATGTAAAGATGGAAAATACAGAAGTCTGGATCCTGTATCGTACTGTATTGATTCTGAGTTTTTTTGATTGCTGAAAAGCAAAGGACAGCTGCTCAGAGACAGGACTGAAAGAGAGACTGATGAACTATAGCAACTCAAATATTTTTAAAATGCTTTAGCTTTAAAACAAAAGTAAAAAATACATTTATAAAATGGAATATAAAAGATGCATTGCTTTGGAGTCGCAGTTCTGCTTCTGTTTCCACAGGAAACAAGAGACAATGGATTTGCTCCAGTTTAAGATGGACCAGCTTTGATCAAGGGAGACCTCCTGAAACTTGACAGGTGATATCTACCAACAAAGTTTACCACTGTTCCTCCCAGTACTTAATCATTTTCTCAAAATTTTATCAAAGATCCTAAAGATACTTTGACCACAAACAGCAGAAGGCAGTTTGGAGAACATGATGTTCACATTCCCAAGAGTTTTGTGGCATATGGCTAGTCTTTGTTTATATGGTAGGTAATGGAAATTTGTTATATTTGGGGAATAGCAATATAGGATAAAAGATTACTATTAATCTCATATATTTTGCATTGACATAGATTTTGGAATAGTGTTACAAATGTAAAGTTAATTTTGTTCACTGCATATATTTCTATTCTTGTTTTAAGGATTTTTGTATATTGATACAAATTAAGGTTAATTTTGTTATAATATTTATATATATTCTTGTTTAAGGTATTATGTTTATGCAGCTCATTTAAGAATGTAATGTACAATTAAAAATACAAATTAATAGTCATCTAAAATAGTCAAACCTAATGTCATGTTAGTTCATTTTCTGCATATGCAGAGATATTTTTCAGATATTTTTCAGATATTTTTCAGCACTAGAGGATGATGGGCAATGAGGAAGCTCCTTTTAGAGTTTGCTTTCAATGTGCCAAGGCTATCCATGTGGGCAAGAAATTGCTCTTTCCTGTACTGCTTGACTATATAAACTGAACTTGTAGGACCCACAGGAAAATGACAGCTAAACTTTGTCAAAACCAGGCAAGATAGTCCTTCAGTGTTCCTCTTTTTATGAAAGAGTCTGCAAGACATTCTGCAGAACACAGAGGAAAATTAACTGACAAACTACAAACATACGTTGTATAGTCTTTAAAATTTCATGCTTCATTGAAAAGTCTGACGGAAAAAGACAAGATCGCCTGGGTAAACTGGGGAGTTTGGGGACCTTGGGAGAGGGTTGAATAGGAGGGGAGAGGCAGGGAGGGGAGCAGAGAAAAATGTAGAGCTCAATAAAAATCAAAAAAGAGAAAGAAAGAAAAAAAGTTTGCCAGATACTATGGGCCTGTAGGCTGAAAATGGATGCCCCAACATTACAGAAGAACTGTGGGTGACTGTCCAGGGAGCCAAATGTCTCTGTCATTCTAGAGTTTTGGAAGTTGCTTATAATGCTCTTCCTGTTTACTTAGGTAATATTACATTCTTCTGGGGTCTTTGATGGTGTTGAAGACTAGATCGTTGTAATGATAGCTTTTCTATACATTAGCTATGAAACTTTAAACTCACAAAGATAAGATAGATGATAGAGTGTTTTCTTAAATTTTGTGAAATACAAATAGAATAAATATTATAACTGTAAATCTTACTTGAAACCTGTTTTTTATAAGTAATTTTACTATGTTAAAATTAATGAGAAAGTGCAGCGCACAATGCCTGTCTGTGCTCTATGCACTACCATACAGTTCGCGAGCTTCGGGCAAGGGGCTGGAGGTTGAAACATACAAAGGCACACACTGACAGAGAGACAAATACAGGGACCTCTAGTCACTGGTAAGAAGCCCTTTATTCAATAGCACGATGGAGACTTATATACCCAACAGTCAAGTGGGCCAACAAGTGAAAACCAAATCCTCTGATGCTCAAGGCCAAGGCAACACATGCTCATGAATCAGAGCTGGTAAACAACTTTGACACAGCTTTGGGTAACTCAAATCAGAAGGAAGTAAAGATCTCTAGCAGAGAAGAGCAGCTGGAGGCCAGGACTACAAATGGTCCCAACAAGAAAGAAAAGGAGATGACCCTATCCTATATTAATACTGACGAATATCTTGCATATCACCATAGAACCTTCATCTGGTGATGGATGGAGATAGAGACAGAACCCCACACTGGAGCACCGGACTGAGCTCCCAAGGTCCCAATGAGGAGCAGAAGGAGGGAGAACATGAGCAAAGAAGTCGGGACCACGAGGGGTGCACCCACCCACTGAGACAGTGGAGCTGATCTATTTGGAGCTCACCAAGGCCAGCTGGACTGTGACTGAAAAAGCATGGGATAAAACTGGACTCTCTGAACATGGCGAACAATGAGGGCTGATGAGACGCAAAGGACAATGGCACGGGGTTTTGATCCTGCTTAATGTGCTGGCTTGGTGGGAGCCTAGCCAGTTTGGATGTTCACCTTCCTAGATATGGACGGAGGGGGGAGGACCTAGGACTTACCACAGGGCAGAAAACCCTGACTGCTCTTTGGACTGGAGAGGGAGGGGGAAAGGAGTGGGGGGAGGGGGAGAAGGGTGGGAGGAGGGGGAGAAGGGTGGGAGGAGGGGGAGGGAAATGGGAGGCTGGGAGGAGGTGGAAACTTGTTTTTTTTTTCCTCCTTTTCTCAATAAAAAAAAAGAAAAAAAGAAAAAAAAAAGAAAGAAAAGGAGAGATAATGAGGAATGTCCCTCTGTATGTGAATGAATTTTATTACCATTAGTTAATACAGAAGCTGATTTGGCCAATAGCCAGGCAGAATAGAGCCAGGCAGGAAATCCAAACAGATATACAAGAGAAGAAAGGAGGGATTGAGAGAGACTCAAACAGTGGGAGCAAAACCTCCAATTATATTGAAACCTTAAAATTTTACATGTTACTTAATAAAAACTTACTTCTGTAAGTTTATTTATTTTTTTTAATTGAATTTTATTGAGCTCTACATTTTTCTCCGCTCCCCTTTCTGCCCTTTTCCTCCCCTTCAGCCCTCTCCCAAGGTCCCCATGCTCCAAATTTACTCAGGAGATCTTGTCTTTTTCTACTACTCATGTTGGTTAGATCTATGTATGCCTCTCTTAGGGTCTTCTTACACGAGTAGTTTTAGTTTATTTTAAAAATTTAGAATAGAATTTTAACAATATTTATCATAGTGGCAAGAGTCTTATCAAAATATATGCTATGAACAATCAATTTAAGTCTTTTTTTAGATGGCACAACAGTTCAGCCTTCAAAAAATAAGGGAAATACAGCAAAATCATGCTGTAAATTTTTGTGTGATGGACATCTATTTAATTCTTCTGTATATTTCATTATTTAAACAGATATTCTAAAATAATACATACTTATAATTCATAAAGGATCATGTTTAATAAGCATACTGTTTGTATAATATTGTTATAGTTTCAGTAAATAAATTACAGTTACTTTAAAAATAAAAAAGAGCTAAGTTACTGAGTCTCTTTTCCAATGTCCCCCGATTTCTGCTTTGAGAGTGTTGACAGGCACTCGACACAGATTCCAGAAATCCATGCCTGAGTTACTTTTAGCACTTCTTTACCTCTGTGTCTTTCAGTTTTTCTTTATGTATCTCTTTCCGTCTATCCTCTTCTCTCTCCGTTTCTTCCTCTCCTTCTCTCATTCCCTCTCTCTCCCCACCACACCTCTCTTTCCCCCTATCTCTCGTTCCTGTTCCTTCCATTCTCTTCCCTCCCATTCTCTCACTCTCTCATTCTCTTTTTCTCTTCCCCACATTTCCTCACTTTGATGAATTTCAAATATTAGAGGCAGGAGGAGCCAATAATCAGTTTCTTAAAAGAAAATTAAGAACAAAAAAAAAGTTTACAACATTTTAAAGAACCTATCAAAATCTATTGAGAAATTACTCTCAGTGAATTAATGTACAGCTCTTGAGAGATTAATATTTAAGTGTGAGGTTTATGGTAACACAAAAAGAAAGACAACGTAGATGTGTTATTATTTAACCATGTTTTTCTCTAATGAAGCGCACATGCTCTAGCACCCTATAATATTTGCACACCTAGATCCTGATAATTTACAAAACTGATTTAAACTCCCAAACTGCTACCTGAGGTGCCATTGGCCATGATACCATGTTGGGACTTACCTACATTTCCCAATTAAGATATTCTCTACCCAAGTCAGAATCATCAAACATTTTTGAAACTCCTTGTTGCTTTTTTAACTAGGCATGTGTGATTCAATTCACTCTGCAAGAGTTTAGTTAATAGTTAAATGCATATCTCTTTGGAACAGGCACATCCTTTCTATAAAGCACCAGGCAACGATTGCGGCTCTAGGATGAGTTATTGGGCAACTCCACATGGGTGATCTATAGGCAACAGTATGTGAGACTGCTTGCTTTAATGAGGGAGGAGTGATCTACAAGCATGACTGGATGCTGTGCTGTGAGGTAAACCAATCCATCTTTCTCTGAGGGAAAAAAAAAATGAGGAAAAAAATCATCTTTCAAAGATACTTGACAGCCACTGCGATCAATGTGCCATATTTATTTAATGAAGATGCTGTGACCAGTTCATTCATAATCATCCATATTTCTACAGAAAACCTTTCATGACTTGTCCTGTCAGTGGGGGCAGGGACTGCTAGTGTGTATGCTGGAAGAGCCTGCTGTTGCCATAGCTAATCAGGGTCCTGCTTGCTATGTCTCAAAAGCCCTGAGTTTAAGTTTTGATAAAGGTTGGTGACAAACATGTTTATGAATGGCATGTTCCTTATCCTGCCTAGTGTTGTTTGTGTAAACAGTTTTCTCTAAAAGCTATCATCCAGGGTTTGCATTTAAACAGAAGTGCATATTTTTCAACAAATTTAAAAATGTAAATCAACTTGGGAATATAATAACTCAAGAAAAGGCTTTTAAATCATTTATTTTCCTAAAGGCATTTGAGATAAACCTGATTCCACTTTGAACAAAGAATCCAAAAGTGATACAGGCTTTGTTTTCTATTTTCCTGATGCCCATAATAAGGTAATATTAAAAGACATAATGTCAAGGTGGGATATGTTATTGAAGACAGTTTGTGCTGGTACTATAGTAAGTTTTCTGGTTAATTTACACTGAATGAAAGGAGCTGTGAAGTAGAAGTCAGGCTGACTCTGCATTTTAGTTGGAAATAGGTCTTAAAGATCTCAGACCTCAGAGTTTTAAATCTGAGCTTATGTGAAAAATATCTCTTTAAGCCTCACCTCCCAATCCTGTGGAGTGGAGTCCTCATTGGCATGGGGCACCTACGTCTCCCAGAAATTTAGTGACTTGAAAGTTACATAGGTGCAGACAAGTTATCAGAATGTTCTGAACCTTTGTTTTAGTGTAATGATATTAGATAAACTCTTGTATTATCTATATGTAGATAGAAAGTGCTAAGAAATCTTTGCCTTAATATTCTTTTCTGTAACATGTGAATAATTATACATACCACCTTTTTGATTGTTATGAATATTAAAAGAATAAGCAAAGATAAGATAATTTAAAGATTAGCATCTTTGTCTGTGTTGTGCTGCTGGCAGGTTGTATAGTCTAAATTTTCCAACTGAATAACCTAGATTTTCTGTATTTATGATCCTTTAATATATCTCTTTCAGAATATGTAGGGTCTCTCTTCCTCTCTTTCTGAATTATAGTTTTTACTTTAATGTCAAGCTCATCTACAGCTGTAAATTTTATCAGTCCTGAAATGTATTTCTGCATCTTCCACTAGTGCTTCTCCTGAAGATTTGAGACAGATTATTTCCATGTTTTTGAGAAACAAATACGTTTTTCTCATACTATGGAAAGTATTTCATAGATTCAACCAAAATACTATATTTTAGAAAATCCTCTAGGTTCAGGCTATGACAAACAATGCTGCTATGAACGTAGTTGAGCATGTGTCCTTGTGGTGCAATTGAGCCTCCTTTGGGTATATACGCAAAAGTGGTATTGCTGGGTCTTGAGGAAAGTTGTTTCCCAATTTTCTGAGAAATCGCCACACTGACATCCAAAGGGGCTGTACCAGCATTCATTCCCACCAGCAATGCAGGAGTGTTCCCTTTACCCCACAACCTCTCAAACATAAGTTGTCATCAGTGTTTTTGATCTTGGCCATTCTTACAGGTGTAAGATGGAATCTCAGAGTTGTTTTGATTTGCATTTCTCTGATGGCTAAGGATTTTGAGCATTTCCTTAAGTATCTTTCAGCTCCTTGACCGAAGGAAAGATAAGGAAAATGTGTTACATTTACACAATGGAGTACTACACAGCAGGAAAATATAACAACATCTTCAATTTTGCAGGCAAATGGATGGAGCTAGAAAACATCATATTAAGTGAGGTAACCCAGACCCAGAAAGACAATTATCATATGTACTTACTCATAAGTGGTTTTTAAACATAAAGCAAAGAAAATCAGCCTACAAATCAAAATCCCAGAGAACCTGGACAATAATGAGGACGCTAAGAGAGACATACATGGATCTAATCTACATGGGAAGTAGAAAAAGAAAAGATCTCCTGAGTAAATTGTGAGCATGAGGACCATGGGAAAGGATTGCAGGAAAGGGGAAAGGCAGGGAGAGGAGCAGAGAAAAATTTATAGCTCAATAAAATCAATAAAAAAAGAAAATCCTCTAAACTATTGCTACACTTAAAATATAATCACATATTGCCTATCTACTGATTTTGTTTAGGTAACATGAAAAATGTACATTGACTCTCAAGTGGCTTCCTTTCTGTTGTAAATGTGCCTACAACACAGTGTACTTAAGAGTAATTTATGGGGCCGGGCGGTGGTGGCGCACGCCTTTAATCCCAGCACTTGGGAGGCAGAAGCAGGCGGATCTCTGTGAGTTCGAGACCAGCCTGGTCTACAAGAGTTAGTTCCAGGACAGGCTCCAAAACCACAGAGAAACCCTGTCTCGAAAAACAAAAAACAAAAAACAAAACAAAACAAAAAAAAAGAGTAATTTATGGTCCACAATTCTCATAGGGCAGCAACATGACCTGTGGATTCTCAGATGGGGACCAGATCTGACTTAGGTTAAGGCCCACAAATATGGGGACTTTCACAGTTCCTTTTGTAAGTGGCAGGCCAAAACAGGATGCCTGTACTGACACAGGGTAAAGCTCATAGGCACAGAGAGTTCCACAGTTTATGACTGTGGACACTGCCAACCAAGGATGGAGGACGTTGTAAGCCCCTCAGGCACCTAGGGAGCTTCACAACTTGTTATGGTTGAAGCCATGGGCCTAGGAAAAATGCTCTAGCTGTTCAAGTCTTCAAAGTACTCAAAGAGAACAAAGACAAAGAGCTGAATGCAAATATAAGGTCCATCCAAAATAGAAAAAACATACTATAGTAATGGGATAGAATTACTAAAGGAAAAACAATTAAGCTGAAACAATGCTGAAAATAAAATACTCAATAAGCCAAATTAATAGCTCAGTGGAAAGCCTCGGCAATAGAGTGGGTCATGGGTATGATAGTATCAGGGCTAGAAAATGATGCAGATGAATTAGATCATTCAATAAAGCTTAGTGGTGAATTTTTACAATTGGAATATAGAAGAGATATGGAACACTGTTGAAAGAACAAATCTTCAAAATACTGCATAGAAGGAAAACAATACTGTACCAAAGACATAAAATTATTTTTAATAAAATCATAGAAGAAAAGTTTACAAATCTAAAGGAACAGATAACTTTTTTGGTACAATGCCTACAAAATACTACTAAAGTAGACCATAAAGAAAATTTCCTATGACCCATTATGGATAAAATTCTAAAAACAGACAAAATAAAGAGTATTAAAAGTTACCAGAAAGAAGATAAAACTAACTTATAAAGGCAGGCCCATTATAATAATGCCTGCTTATTATATAGAAACAATTAAAGACAAAAGGGCTAGAAAAATTATATCACAAGCTCTGGAAGAAAAACAGTACATCACAATTGCCAACTCAAACTACTATACTCAGCTAAACTTTCAATTTGAAGGAGAAATAAAATCTTTCTATGTAAAAAATAGACAAATAAATTTAAGGTCATTAATTCAGCTCTACAGTTGATCCTGGAAGAAGGGTAAATACGCCAGATGATACACTGAATAAATACACAATACCAGAACAATTAATACAAAGTCTAAGAAAGCACCACAAAATCAACAAAATTACATGAATTAATAAACATATCTAAATTATAACTCTGAATATTAATTGTGTCTAATTTCCTTTTTAAATGACATATAATAACAGGTTAAATTTGAAAATATGTTCTTCTTGCTCTTGCCTAAAAGAAACATACCTTCTTAACAAAAGTAGATATTATTTTAGTGTAAAGGGATGATTAAAAGTATTCCAATTAAATGGAACTAATAAATAAGAAGGCAATATTTTTATTTTAATATCTGACAAAATAGACTTTAAACCAAAAAGTCCTCAGAGATAAATGAGATGGTGACTTCATACTATCAATGTAACAATCCATCAAGAGAACATCAGAATTATAAACATATGTGTACCAAATACATCATGCTCAATTTGATAAAACAAACACTGCTAGATGAAAAACCATGCAGCAATCCCAACAAGCAATGGTGGGTGAGTGGAGTACCCCATACGCATCAATAGACAAAACATCTGGGGGAAAAGATCTAAGTAGTGAAACACCTTAATTGAATGGCATCATATATCAAATGGACATAACAGACATCTATAGAACAATTGATCCAAACATTAAAAAAGGAGCATTCTTCTTGGTATTCAAGGGAACTTTCCACAAAAATAGTCACATATTAGTCTCAAAAATAAAAATAATCACATATCAGTCTTAAGATCTGAAACAAAACTAAATATCAGCACTAAAGGAAACTAAACAAAACACAAAAGCTCATGGAGATTAAGCTGCACATGACTGACTGATATTGATTCCTGAAGAAATCAAGAAGGAAATAGAAAACTTGCTAAAAGTTGAACAAAAATGAAAGCATAATCTGTCAAAATAACTTGTACACCATAAAGGCAGTTTTCACAGGAGAATTATAGCTACGACTGTGTGTATAGGCATAAATACATTTACCTTCCAGAGGAGCTGTACTAATATTGCCTACCCATAAACTCTTTGGTGACCTGAAATGAAGAAATGAGAAATATATTTTATGGCCTTGAAAAAACAAACACAATTCCTCAAACATTTTGAAAATATCAAGATCAGGGCAAAAATTAATGAAATCATAACAAAATACAAGGAATTCATGAAACAAAGAATTGGTTCTTTGAAAAGATAAACAAAATTGACCAACTCTTAGACAAGTTAAAGGGATGGGATAAAAATACCCAAATTGATAAAGTTAGAGATCAAACAGGAAACATTACAACAGATACCAATGAAATTTAAGAAATCACAAGGAAATAAAACAACTGCTTTTTAGAATTTTTGAAAATTCCTTGTATGTTACATCCTAACTAGTTATCCTGATCATAGATTCTGCAGGGGTTTTTTTTCATTTTTTTATTATATTAAAGACCATCATCATAGTTTTTATTGACCTTTTGGAATCTAGAATACGCCACCCCCATCAGTGTTCTGACACAGGCAGTGGAAAAGATGGTGTTTGTGGAATGTCTCAGCAAAAACAAGAATTATTTATGTCTTTCATGAGAATTTGGGAGCTGGAACATATATATATATATATATATATATATATATATATATATATATATATGACAATATCTATAACTTGTCAATGTTTCTCATTTTATACTTTTCATGTGATTCCTATCTGCTTGTATTGTGCTGGGATGAAGTGTAGGTCTACAACATGTGCTAGTTTATGACTTAATATAATTTTTGTTTTCAGAAGCCTCTGCACATCTTTGGCATTACAGAATTATAGACATTATCATAATTCTGAACTAAAAAAGAAAGAGCACATAGTCTCATTCATGGCCCACAACAGTGAGAACATTGGATGAATTCTACTGTCCTTTCCTCCCAGAGAGAAGCTCAGAGTGTAGAGTTTCCTCACAATTCTTTGATGCTAGCTGGAAGTAGGGTTTCTGGCGAAACAGTGTCTTGAGGTTTTCTACGAGGCTGATTTTATATTTATATGGAATTAAAAAACCTTTCAGTTAATTTCTAGATATCTTGCAATGAGTTGAGCCTATTTTACTGTTGTTGAATTGGTGTGTCCATGGCCAAAATTCACTTAACCATTTGGTGCGTGATACCTTTTTCGACCACTTTCTTAGGTTATTACAAATAAAGACCAGATTATGTAGTTAAGCAGTGAGGTTGAAAACAGATTTTAAAATATATTCTTGGTCTAAGAAGAGTTTACATGGAACCACCTTGATTCTTATCTGTCGTTACTGGTCCTGAATAATACAGACTTGACTTTAAATGACATTCTTATTTACAGCCACTGAGTTGAGTAACTGCACTACTCTTCTAGAAGTTTTCTTGTTTATTCTGTTGTCATCTTCTTACTTTTTATCTAGTGCACTTGCCTGAGAATTGCAGCGTCTTACATAGTTGCCAATTGTCTGTAAGTACTACTGGCATCTCATTGCCATGTGTGATTTGTGAATTTGGACTATTGAAAACTTGGGACATTTATTTAATTTTTGGAAATCTCCACAACTTGAAGATGAAGTCGGAGAACATCTTTTCATCTTCCAAATAACTGAGGACACTATTAATGGGTACTTTAAGTTTTAATCAGGCAGTGCTGTGTAAAAACACATATGATGGCCATTGGTGGTTATAATTCAACCCACCTCTGTGTGTGTGTGTGTTTGTATGTGTGTGTGTGTGTGTGTCTGGAAGTGTACATGTATGTTGGCCAGTTTGAACAGTCCTTTTCAATTGCCATCCATCTTATTTTTTGAGATGGGGTCTCTCATGGAACTTGGAGCTCATTGACTCAGCTAAACTAATTGGTCAATGAGTTTCAGGAATCTGCCTCTTTCAACCTACCTTTCATCCTCACCATGGTTACAGGTTCAGGGCACTAAGCCTGACTTTCTACATGAACACTGAGACTAAAGACAAATCCCATATTTGCACAACAGAAAAAATACCCGCTGAGCCATCCCCAGGTCCTGCTTATGAATGTCCAAGAGATTTTTAATTTTTGATTTCCTTTTATTTTATTGTATTTAGAACCTTGGTTTCCAGTCATAAAATTTCTCTCAGCCCTTTCTAGGAAGTCAATTTACAAACCTTTCAAAGCTCTCTGATCCTATCTTTGTGGCAGTTAATTCCTTTGTGCTGTATGACTTGGCTAGGTCTACGTCTTTACTGCCTACTCCTGCTGGGAATATACTGCAAATTAAAGCAGTAGACTGGTCGTTTATTGGACATTTCCACAGAGTGTAATCAGCTTTAGCCATGCTTTGTTCTTCTGC
Organism: Microtus oregoni; assembly: GCF_018167655.1. NCBI lineage: Eukaryota > Metazoa > Chordata > Mammalia > Rodentia > Cricetidae > Microtus > Microtus oregoni. Next base: position 16,720,545 of record NW_024543072.1, read on the forward strand.
TCAGTCCATGCTGTGTCATCTCACCCTGAGCTTCCTCAAAGCTGTGACTCCAACTTAGTCTTTTATGTTGATATACTCAGCTCCAAACCCTGGCTGCAGCCAGTGAATCTGGTTCACTGAACAACCTGTCTTTTGTGTTTACTCACATTACTTATAACCTACAGACAGGACAATCCTTATCTTGCCTGTTGTTTTCAAAAATACTTTTAAGTAATACCTCTTCACTGACTCTTGATCTGCTTGTTGAAGCTACATAAAAAAATAATGTGTACATTCATATCTATATGTATTTATAAGTAAATATATTTTACAATATCCATTGCTTGCTAATATTTCTTATTTTATAATTTACTATGATTTCTATTTTTTTAGTTGAAAAAATACTTTGGAAATCATTTTAGGGGCTATTATATTTAAAAGAAGATCATAAAATGATTCTAATAAATATTTTGATGTTAAAACACCAGTACAATATATATTTTATGTAATACTTATGTAACTTGATAACTTCATTGGAAGGCAAAGATTTGTTACCTAATGTTTAAAAATGCCTTGTAAAATCTTCATTCTAGAGGCTAAGAGGGGAGATTAAAACCAATAAAGAATGGTGACTGATGTAGGTGGGTCTTCTATCTATCTGTTGCTTTCACTAGTTAATTAATAAAAAAAAACTGCTTGGCCTGATTGGGCAGAACTTAGATAGGCAAAGACAGAACAGAATGTTGGGAGGAAGAAAGGCAGTGAGAGAGACACCATAGCTCTCCTCTCCAAGATGGATGCAGATTAAGAATATTCCCCATAAGACACCACTTCTTGTTTTTCTTACACTTATTAGAAATGGGTTAATCAAGATGTGAGAGATAGGCAGTAAGAGGCTAGAGCTAATGGGCCAAGCAGTGTTTAAATGAATACAGTTTCCATGTAATTATTTCGGGGGCATAAGCTAGCCAGTAGGCCAGGAGCTGGGGTGGCAGGAACGCAGCCCGCTGCTCCTTCTACAGGTGACTACTAGTAAAACAATGTTAAGACTGACATTTTAAAGCAGTTTCAGGGTATGATGTAACTTGAACAATGTTCTTATTTAAATACCTTTAGAGCAATCTGAGAACAGTAGCAAGAGTGAGCTAATCATTTTTATCCTGTGCTCACTGTGAAGTATATTTAGGTGATATAGGCTGAGAGGAGATTGATGTTCTCTCCTAGATTTGGATGAAAATATAGAAGTATCAGAAATGGGATATAAGTGTCAAGTAGACATGCTTTTAATGCCTGGAATATTTCAGAAAAGATCAAATTTACTATATGTTATGTTAGAATAAACCAAATCAGGCATTATCCTCACATTCTCTGCACCTTAGGAACCCCCTTCTTCCACTTGTTTTAATGTTAAATCCATACATATGTATTTTGAAGGAAAAAAACCCAAAAATTTATTTGGTCCCAAACTAAAGGTAAAAGGACACATAAAACAAAAGTAACAGTGAATGTATACACTCTAGACACATTTCTCAAAAGTATTATGAAGCTTTTCTGTGCATACTTAGTGTGGAAATTTCTTCCTCTTTGATAAAACAACAATCTTTATTTTGAGGCAAAAACATGTATTCCTTCAATTTCAATCAAAGCGTTGCATATGCTAAAATATACAAAGGAGAAAATAAGAAAGCATGCTGCATAATTTATTGTTTGCTTCCTTTAGACTCTTTAAATTATCATCCATAATTGTGACATCATGATTAATAGAAAAGATGAGAAATGCTTTCTCAATATATAAAGGCTATACTACAAAATATTCATTAGAGAGAAGATAGACAATGACTCGTATCAAAGCTAGTTGAAACCACATCAAGTAAATTTCTCAAAATATCTTCATTACTATGTATGGTATATTTATGTAAGTGCAACCCTTATGTAAAGTCATTTTCTAAATAGTTTGTTAGGGATGAGAATAGAGTACAAGCCGTAAGTGGCCTTTGACAAGGCATTTGACAAATGACTAGATGACCCAGAATTATTAGTTCCCAAAACACTATTAAATATTGAGCTGCTCCAAATAGTGTATGTTACATATTGGTTTTAAAAAAATAAAAATGCAAACTAAATCTATGAACTACTATGCATTTGAGAAGATCATTTCATTTCATTTAAATTAAAGTCATTTGTATTCCCTTTTCAGGCCTGATTCATCTCCATTTCCCAGTGGCAAAACTGCTATTCTTGATTTTGCTGCATGGATTTACACTGTTAAAAGATGATAGAATTTACTTTCCCTCAGAACTGTGTTTTCCCTAGTGGTACGTTCTTGAAATGTATAAGTAAACCAATTTGCTTATGATTGCTTCTTTCTTGAATTTAGGTCATCTAACCATCCTCTTTTCTTATACCTTTTTTCATATTTCTTAATTTATTATATTAAACATAATGATATTAACATGATGGTGCTTGTTTCTATTTAAAATAAGTGCTTATGTTGTAAATATGCTGAAAATGATAGAACATGGACTGTTAGTTTCTTCACCTCTGTGTCCTATGACATATGTACACCAAATCAACTATGGAAATCAAATATACTCCACCTGCCGGAACTTAGTGCTGTAAGCCTCTGTCATTGTAACCAAGCTTGTGTGTTGTTAATCATATCATAATGGGACTTTACCTTGCCTTTCTCTAAAACCACTTAGATTAATCTGAACGATTCCAAAGAATGTAGATGTATACCTATAGGAATGAATTATCTAAAAGAAATTAAGCAAGATGTATTAACTTATGGCTTGCATTCTGCATTTGTTAGAGAGATAATAAAGGCATGGACTTCTAGCATTAAGTCTACATCACATGACTGGCTGCAGTTAGTTCCTGTACTCCTGGTGAATCCAAATTTTAATTGTATTCTAGTCATATTGCCTTCCAGAATTTCTCCTACAGGAATTTTAATGCAGAGGGATGATATTTTCATAGAATGGAACTTTTTACCACATAAACCAAGTATAAAATTAAAAACTTAATGTGGAAAAAGTCTCTGAATTAATTATAAAAGGTAAATTGAGACTTTGTCAACTAACCCGTATAGACCCAGGAGAGATTATAGTGCCTTTCACTACTGATAAAATAAAAAAGTTATGGGAAGACAGTGAATCATGGCAAAGGGCTTGTGCTAATTTTTAGAGAGAAATTAATAGCAATTATCCCAAAAGTGATAGACTAAATCTTATAAAGAGAACTTCTTAAACTCTTCCCCGAATTGTACAAGATGATCCAGTAACTGAAGCCTGTACATAGATAGGTAATCTTCAACCACTTCAAAGAGCTGTAGAATATGGCATTTAATTAACTTATGGTTGTGGTGAAGTGAGTCATGATTGCTCCTAGCAGCAATGATCTATTCCCAATATTGAGCACCAAAGACACTCCACTCAGAGTTTTTCTTCTTGGCACAATTGGCCTTTGGGCAAGGAACTGCCCATGCCTCAACCACTGACAAGTACATGGTATCCAGAAATGGATAAGCAGGACACAAGGAAAAAGACTATCATGTCTTGCCAAGACAGGGTAAATCGGTTCTGAAAAAATTCCTGCCTCTGATAATGGTCTGTCACTTATGCTAGGCCTTAGCCAAAGTTGGTTGCTTCAACATTGCAACTGAGACTTTGGATGATTGCCCAGGTAGGCAGTTGTCTCTGTCATTTGTTGTACATTTTTAGAAGTTGCTTAATTTCACTTCCTCCTTACTCAAATAATATTATTTCCTTTCTAGGATCTTCAATGGGTTGAAGACTAGGTAGCTGTAGTTACTTTCCTGTCATGACTTGGCCAAGTAATTTATTATACTAGACTTAAATTATTAGGATAGGATAATTATTGAATATATTCTTTTTTATTGTATATAATTTGTATTAGGCTAAGAACTCTCTTATTTTAATAAAAGGGGAGGTGTTGTAGGAAATCCTACAACCAGTAGTTTTTAAGTTACACACCCACGTGGGCGTGGCCTCTTTTCAGGCTATGGGATTCATTAGCTGTTCTTCATTCCAGCAGAGGATATTGATTTGTGAGTCTACCTCTAAAAAATAACCCTCATTTATTCTCAATTCTGAGCTAGCATGGATTTTTTTTAAGCATCCATCTTCACTCCATTGGAAATAAGTGCTTGTGTATGGTCTAAGATAAAAGTCATGTTTAAAGTTTTAGATTATTAATTGAAATAAATTATTTTAATTGTGCAAGAACTCTTTATATAAGGTATTATTATTATTTCATTTTCTGTAGGACCTCTGTTGTCAAAAGTAGTTTGGGACATAAAGCATCTGTTTTGACACCAAATTCATGCCATTTTCACACATATCTACCGGTCCTTCAACATGTTGGCATTCTCCTACATTGCTGTTTTTGTTTCTTGCAGTGAAACTGTCAAGATTGTTAAAATAGGTTCTAAAAAATCACACCAAAAAAAAGCTTGAATTTTGCACAACATATCAGCCAACATAGAAATTAATTTTGAGTTCTTTACCTTATTTAAAACAGTAGGCTGTTAGTCTAAGAGCCAGTTGTGTTTTGTGTGTTCAGTTTTAGAACACTGTGAAAAAAGATTTATCAACATGCAAATAAACACAAAGAACAAACTCTTTGGTGCCTATGATTATTTTGGTGTTTCAATAATTTTGAAATTTGAAATAATTTCTAGACTTTTTGGTGTTACTTCCACTTATTTAGCACTGAGTTTGAGTTTGGCTGTTAATTTGGAAATGTTCACCATTTACTTGAAGAACTTCTTCCTTTATATCAGAACTCAGTCTATGAATTGCTTCTAGGTTCTGCTTTGGGCAGTTTCTCCAAATTTTGAAATGCCATCTTTTAATTACATTCAATATTTTAAAAACTCATTTGATTCTTTTCATTGATCAAAAGGGTACTGAGAAGAGTTTTATTTACTTTTAAAATATTTAGGTGGTTTGGAGTGGGAACTTGGCTTTAAGAACACTTGCTTCTCTTCCAGAGGACTCCAGTTTGGCTACCAGGACTCAAGTCAGAAGCTCACAACAGTTTGCTACTCTAGCTTCAAGGGGTCTGCCTTCCTCTTCTGCTTTCTATAGGTGCCTATATATACATGGCATACACTCAAACAAACACACATATATATTTTTTATATTATACAAAAGTATATTTTGAAAAAGTTGAAATAATACACTGATTTTCCAAATAAATGTTAATCACCTCCTCTTTAATTAAGAACAAACATTGTATCATCATTTAAATTTGGTTATGCATATTGTCAATTATTGATGGAGAGAAGGTCCCTTTGTTTGTCCCTGATCCCCAGGTAGCTTACACCTGAAATAACCACACAGAAACTGTATTACTTAAAACACTGCTTGACCCATTAGCTCTAGCCTCCTATTGGTTAACTCTCATATATTTATTTAGCCTATTTCTATTAATCTGTACATCACCACGAGGTTGTGGCTTACCAGGGAAGATTTAGAATGTCTGATCTGGTAGTTCCATGGCGGCTCTCTCCCTCTCCTTTTTTTCTCCCAGAATTCAGTTCTGTCTTCTCTGCCTACCTACATTCCACCCCATCAACTAGGCCAAGGCAGTTTCTGTATTCATTATCCAATGAAAGCAACACACAAACAAAAGGAACTCCTACACCAATCAATCTTGATAAATGTTCTTTTGATATCTAAAAGGAAGGTAACTCTGCTGTCATCCAGTTACTCAAATGGTTTCTGGGTCAATTTCATTGTTTGTGTATTTTCTTCTAACTGAGATGGCCTCTGGAAGGGTTATGCATTTTCCTCTTCTCTATTTCATTTCTACTGCTTTTGCTGCATAAATTTGAAGTTGCTAGAACTTTATTATTTCATCTTCTCATTGTTACATATTTATTTGTGATATACAATAGGATGAATTATTTATGCACATATATGTTAAACTACTAAGCTTCCTTCATATATGTATGCATGCTATCTGTATATATACAATCACTTTACTTAATGAGTTTTTTGTATTGGCATCCTATAGTGAAAGAATTTTAAAACATGTCTCATAATTCTCCTTGTTTTAGTGTCATTTCTGTCATAGATTTTACTTCTGCAGTGGCATCATTTACAAAAGATGACAAATACAGCAAATGTGTACCCACTTAGATATCACAGGTAGTGTTCTTTGAGTAATCAGGATTTCCCTCTGAAGTTATTTTTTTCACACCTGAAAAATGTCATAAATGATTATTTCAATGGTGAGTTTTCAATGAATACTTTCAACTTTAGTTTATCTAGGAAAGAAATAAAGCAAGAACATGCTACTTTCCTTCACTTTGTAGTTAAATTTGTTGGTCAATAAATTCAGATACATATATGTCACTCCTTCATTACTGGAAAACTTTCACTTCTGGTTTTTAAATGTGAGAATTCAGAGAAAATGTTTTCCAATAAAATACAGAATATTTGTAAGTGTACTATAATATAGAAATGTTTTTAGCATTTTTATTTATTTATTATTGAAAGAATTATTTAAAGGTGAATTTTATTCCTTCTAGATGGTAAACTTGTTCATTAAATTATCTGGCTTTTGGGGACCCTAGTCTATTTGAATGCACACCTTCCTAGGCCTGGATGAAGGGGGGAGTTCCTTGGACTTCCCACAGGGCAGGGACCCTGCCCTCTCTTAAGGAGGGAGAAGAAGGAAGGAGTATGAGTGGGAAAGCAGAGGGAATTGGGAGAAGGGGAGGAAGTGTAAATTTTTTGAATGGAAAAATTTTTTAAAAATGTAAAAAAAATAAAAATGAAAATAGAAGATAAAATAATTCATAGGACAAGCATATTTGCAGAAAGTATTTGATTACACAATCCCTCATTCCAAACTTCATTCCTTCTTCTAGTCACATATAAGAAGCAGATTACTGTAGGATTGGGAATGTTAACTTTCATGGTAAAGGAAAGTGTGGCATAGGAAACAAATTAGCAGGTGGGGACATGAAAAATATGCCCAATCCAAGTTGCTTTGTTCCAAGCCTTCCTTGTGAAAATCCAGCATCCACCCACCTGCCCATCTACCTCACCATCCCTAACCTTATAATAAGGAAAGCGATCACTTTTTAAAATTTATTTTATATAATGTATCTCTTCCTGACCAATATTTGTCTCTCTAGTCATTGTTCCATCAATCTGTTTATTAGCAATCACAATAAATTTTCAAATGTAACATGTTTAATTAAATCCTTCTTGGAAGGATGAGAAAGTTCATATACTAGCCTGATAAGAAAGACACTTCTAGACATCATTAATTGAAACACTTTTTATGTCTCATCACTCTGTAGTGTGTGTGTGAATAACTGATGGTTGACAGACTAAATATATAAATGAGTACTGTTACTGTATAGTTTTGTTGTGTTGAAAATCATTAGTTGATAACGTGAGCAATTCATGGACTCCTCTAGCCAGCTATGCAGGCAACAAGACTGGAGTTTGTATGAGTGGTACTGTGCTCAAAGATTGCATAATATTAAATGATGTGTGGATGTGGATGTTTTGATATCTCAAGGCAGGGGACATTTGAATGATTTATCTGTCACCCAAACCTAAGGAAAACCTTTGTAGAGAAAAAAAATTCTCCATGATGACATTTCTCTGGTCAAAACCTTTCAACTTGAGAAAATGTTCCTGCCAAAGTTAAATCAACTTTCAGCATTTTCTAAATGTCAGCTGTTCAGTTAGTAGTCCTAAAGGAGCATGTGCACTGATGACATCTCCTTCTTCTGGGGGACTGCTTTGCCTTTGTCGCTTCGAAATTTATACTAGTACACATTGAATTAAATTTGCTAATTACATTCTGCTTAATTAGAAATTTTTGATTATGAGAACAGTCTCAGAAAGTCATTAGGGCAGCCAACTCTGTTATTTATTGAACTAAAGCCCAGTTTCTGCTGGCTAGACAGTTCTAATCAAAGCAGTACTTTGTTAGTGGTGTTCCTAGCTAAATTTTATGAAATCAAATTTGAAACTGTCTAACTTTCAGACTTCTATATATAACAATTAACTCTATATGTGTATGTAGACATATAAATATATAACGAAGAAAAATGAATACAAATTCCATATTGATATAATTTCTAGAAGGTCAGAAAGCAAAATTTGTAGGTGATGTAACATTTCCTTAATTGCCAGCCACAGATGGAATGACAAACTTTTATAACCTTGACATTCTGTAGTAATAAAGCAAGTATACTACAATTTTCACAAAGCGTTACATTCTGTTTACATTTTCTCTCCAGTAATTTCATGTTTACTTTGGATTTCCAGCTGTCTTTAACATCTAAGTTTTGTACAAATGTTTCATGGAGTTTCTATAATCCTTTTTTTATTTACTCTCAATTTTTAATATGACTTTAAAGACAGATCCTTTAAGAGACTAGTAAGAAAACTACCCACATTAACAAGTAACAAGTCCTGGAAAGTAGTATGAAGGAGGAAACCTGTAGACATGCACGGAGCACTCATCAGTACCAAATCCATCTGCTCTTCTCAAGTAAACAGGGATTGTTCTCCAGAACAGACTACATGTCAGACCAAAATATAAGCTTCAAAATAAGTGAATGCTGAGACCTCTGAGATGCCTCAACAGCTCTTGCTCTGCAAGTCTGAAGCTATGAGTTCAATCCCCAGATCCTACTGTGAATGGGGAAAATTGGCTCCACAGAGTTGTCCTCTGACACTCATATGTGGGATATGTCATGTGTACATCTGCACTCACACACATGTCTAACACACTAAATTAAATATATATGTATAATATTAAAATAAAGTCACTAAAAGCATATTCTTTAACAATTTAATTAAATGATAATAATTATCAAGGACAAAACCAGGTAATTCAAATATATAAAAAGTTAATGGCACCCAGTGGTGGTACATGCCTTTGATCCCAACACCACTTGGAAGGCAAAGGCAGGAGGATTTCTATGAGTTCAAGACCAGCCTCATCTACAGAGTGAGTTCCAACATTGTCTCCAAATCTACACAAAGAAAGTGTAGAGTGTACTGACTCAAAAAAAAAAAGAAAGAAAAAGAAAAAGAAAGTTAATGGCTCCGTCCTTAATAAGCATTTGAGTATAAAATGAAATAGAAATTAAAAGATGCAAGGAGATGAATGAAAAATTAACTATAACATCAGAAACTTCAGGTATGTATCTAAGCAAGTCCTTAAGGGAAAAATTTTCTAGCTCTGAATGCTAATATTCTTGACACAGAGTCCTACAATTAATTACTTAACTCTTTAAATTAAGGAAATAAAAATTTGATGAAATCTAAATTCAGAAAGTTAAGTAGAGGAACATATTAAAAGTTAATAAATGAAATAAACTAAAAATATTTCTATAAAGGCAACTATCTATGAAATAAAAATGCAGTTTGACAGCATGACCATTTAGCCCTTCAGTAGTAGGCTCCCTCAACCTTAAATCAGAGCCTATGACCTCTCCAGCCATGGACTTTTGACTAGGTTTACAGTACTGGCAATGAATTCATTTCTGTGGAACAGGCCTCTGATGCAGCAAGAAAGCTGTTGGTTACTTCATCACACTCATACCACTATTGCACGGAAGCATTTCTAATGGAGTGTGAATTGATGCTAGTCTGCGGAAATGTTTTCTCAAGTCCTCTAGATGGCAGTAGAACAATGAGTTGTTTTCAGACATTCAAACACTTAGTCCCTTAATGGTTGCCAACAGCTACTGATGGGAAAATCTTTCACTTCCTTGTTGCTGAATCTGAATTCAAGTATTTGTCATCCTTGTAGTGTTAGAAAATATCTGCATTTTTCCCAGTTCCTTTGCCTTTGGCCATTTAGCCTCTAAACCTTAATTTCAAGTGATTAGAGATATAAAGTTATGGTAAATATCAGACTTCTCCCTCTGCAATTGTCTTCTCTTTCAGATCTTATCTTCCTAAATTGTGATTATTTTGGCTGCCCCTGAGTTTAATTTGGCCTAATGGTTTATGGCATTCCTAAAAATGCATTTGCCTCCTCATCTCATATATTGGTCCTTTGCCCACTGGTCCTTCTACTCATTCCAAGACTGGGGATGTCTTAAGAGGTTTACAGAGTCCTGTGAGAAGGTAGTTTATCCTAGGGTGCATCTCCTGGAATGTGGCCTTTCTAATTCTGGCTGCCATGTCAGTTCAATACTCACATCTTCCAATGTGATATGATTAAAAACAAATAACCAAGTAGAATTTATTTTATTATTTTTCTGTATTCAGCAGGAGCATTAATCTCTCCTAATCTAAAACATTATATTAAAATAACATTAGATTTCAGGGCTGGAGAGATGGCTCAATAATAAGGAGTACATACTGCTTTTGCAGATAATCTGAATTCAGTTCCCAGTACCCACATCAGGTAATTCACAACAGCCTGTGACTTCAACCCTCTTTTTACATCTGTGGGCACATGTACACACCAACACGTATACAAATTTAAAAATGAACTTTTACCAAACAAAATAGCATTGGAATCTAGAAAATTGTATGAGGAGAAATTATAAATGTTGCATCAGTATATAATTTTAAAGAAAAGCACACTTTCCTGAAAAATATGTTATATGTAGACAAAGACAGTACTGGAAAAAAATAAGGTAAAAAAAACATATTGGAAATATATGCTATTTGCTATTCTAGAAGTTGCCATTGTGACTTCAAATACAAAATTAAAGAAAATGGGTTTTCTTACTCTTCAGAGTTTTCTTAATCTAAAAAATGAATTTCTTGGAGAAAAGATTTGTTGGTGAGGCAGTCCTCGTAGAATTAGTAAATTTAAAAGATGCATTTCAGCAAACTGATGCTTCCTTAGTTTTCAATGAAGTATCTCTTTTTAAAAAACAGATGGCCTGCATTGCTTTCTATCTGGTTAAATTATTTAATTATTAATTTTGCCTTCAATTATTTCTGTTCTATTTGTCCAAGCAGTTATTAATGCTCATTAATGCATTGTTGACTCAGGCCAAGTAAGTTCATCATCAGCTTGAAATTAGAACATTTTGGTTCATTATATTCATTCAAGGACTTAATAGGCTTGTTTCTTGATCACAAATAATTTTTAAACCAATCATCTTCTATTTCTTAATATGTGAATAAGTGTTAATTAAAGAAATAATACAGTTCATTAAGAGTAAAATTTAAAAAGTCCCCACAACCATGTAAAAAAACTACTTTTCATATTTAAGCTTCCTTGCAGTCTTCAAAGTGTTTAGAATTTTTTGAGACACAAATTCCTATCAAGCTGTTGCTTGTTGTTTATTTAACAACTGCCTTTGCTGGGCTTAGAGGCAACTTGCAACTTTTATAAATTATAATAATACTTCACTGATTCCAGGGCAACATATATGAATAAAATATAATTTCAAGTCTTTGTAAATGTGCCTCTTAGGAAGACAAACACACTCTCCTTTCTACATTATTGTTCTTCTAATATGACATTGAAATGATGGAAGGACACTTTTGTTGCACCTTAACAATGTGCTCAACATGTAGAAGACAACATACATACAGCAACAGAAATGACTGATCTCAGCTGTGTAACTTAGTGTAACTTAACACATGCAATGATATAGGGATATATGACCTGCTATACCTCATATTTATTCATATCTTAGATTTTGTTTACTTTTATTGAAGCAAAATACACAGAACCAATCTCCACCCCTGACATTTTGTAAGGTACACCATGGCACTGAGAACACATCATCATTCTCTTCTGCACAACTTTTTCAAAGTGCCATTTGTAAAAATTACCACCCTTACTTTCTGTCTTATGAACTTCCCTTTTCTTGGTAGCTTGCATGCACAGAATGTCATTTTGTGTCTTCCTTCTTTCATACTATGAATGGATTTCAAACATCATCCATACTGTAGCATGCATCATAATGACATTCATTTCTCTAAAGACGGAGAATACGGCATCGTGTGCATGATGTGCATTTAATTTAAATTTATTCAGTTACTAAGTGGACATTTGGTCTTCTTCAGTGTTTGCCTATTGTAAACAATCTTATAGTCAATGGTTTGTGAAAGTGCAATGGTGGCATTCACCTTTAATTCCAGTATTCAAGAGCAGAGGCAGGTGGATGTCTATGAGTTCAAGGCCAGCCTGTTCTATAGAGCTAGATCCAGTACAGCCAGGGCTGCATAAGGAAACCCTGTCTCAACAAACAAACAAACAAACAAAAAAACCCAAAAATTCCCATTAGTTCAAACAAATTGTTTGTAAATAGATGTAGGAGTAGAATAGCTGGGCCATATAGTAATCCTACTTTCCACTATTACCAAAACACCAAAAGGTTTTCCATGGTGTTGCACCATTTTATATAATTGGAAAATAATTCTAATCATTCTATATGCCTGAAAATGCTTATTAAATTTGGGCTTTTAAAATAAATAACCTAATCATCATGAAGAAAATCAAGCTTACAAATTTGCTTTGTATTTCTCTGAATAAAGATATTGATCATTGTTCTGTGCACTCCTGACCATTTGTCTATCTTCCTGAGAATGTATTTGTTAAAAATCATTTGGATGTCAGGCTTTTTGTTTGTTTGTTTTTGTGCACCATTGATGTTCTTCTGGTGTGTAGGACAAGGTTACCACATAACACATGTTTAATATTGATGTTAAATGAACCTTTGAGCAATTACAAATTGTTATTCCTTCATTGGAGATTATAATACACACACACACACACACACACACACACTCAAACTAGCACACACACATGACCTTAGAATTGAGGCTCAAAGACAACCAAAACTTGGCTTGTTAGATGACAGAGCAGTATTTGAAAAAAACTGCACAAATAAAACATATCCTCACCCCATCTCAGTGGTGTAGCCAGATATTGCACAGAGCAGAGAAATAGAAGGATCTGGAACAAGAGTCTGGCAGAAGACAGAGCACAAAAGGCCATGAATCCAGAATCTTTTATCTGTGGCTATTTGTCAATAAATAGCAAATGCAGCAGCACAGTCTCTGGGGGAACTGGAGGGGTTTGCATCTGGAAGCACAGTTGACACACCTGAGAGATGGATTCACACGAGGAGATTTTAGAAAGTGAGGCCAAGCATTGCTTTAGAAGAAAAAGAACACAAAATTCCTCCACAAACTTATCTGAGCCTACTCTATGTGACTTCAGCAAATCTGGAAAACAGATTTCATTACCTCAAATTTCTGAGTCTATGTGTATTTAGACTCTAGAGAATTGAGAAAGCATGCCACTTTACCTAACAAGACCTGAGAATTTTCCTCCCCCACACAGACTCTCATAGTCACCCTTTTGCTTGATTCCTAAGGACATTCACAGATTCACATTTGCATGTTTGTTAATCAGTTTCAAGTACTGGCTTGTATAGTCCATGTTTCAAGGCTACTTATCTTCATCCATTTTCCAATACCTTGACCTCCTGTATTGGCCTCTGCATGATTTCTAAAGGACCATTTAGCTTTTAGATTAATAGTGAACTACTTTATAAAAATATTTATAAAAATGTTTTCATATGTATGTGTATATGATATGCGTATGTATATGCCTACTTATTTGTATGGACATACATGTATGTATGCATGTGTGTGAGCCCGAAGTTGACATCAAATGTCTTTTGGAAGATTCTCTATTTTGTTGAAACAGAGCCTTTTGATAGACCTGGGTTCACTGATTCTTGCTAATCTAGCTACCCACCATTCTCAAGAGCCCCTGCCTCTGCCTACAGAAATCTAGCTTTTATATAGGCTCTGGGAAAATGATCACATATCTTCATGTGTGTACAACAAGTATTTTAGCCAATGAGCTATCTCTCAGGAAAATATATGAAAATATTCCTTAGTGAAATTGTATGACATTTGGTAATGCTTTAAGCATACTGAAAAGGGCCCAGTGGTGGCAGCAAATGCCTTTAATTCCAGCGCTCAGGAGGCAGAGGCAAGCGGATCTCTGAGTTTGAGGCCAGCCTGGTCACAAGAACTAGTGCCAGGTCAGGCTCCAAAGCTACAGAGAAACCCTGTCTTAAAAACCAAATAAAATAAAATAAAATAACAAGGTTGTTAAAGTGGATGAATAACAATGTGTGTATCGATGAAACCAGATTTGCAAATGCTCACACCAGTTGTACCTGGAAGGGTACAATTGTTTCATATTTTCTAACTTTCAACAAAAATTATTTGTTGAGCCAGTTTCATCTTATGTCTACATTCTTTCCCAAATATACACATATAATAATATTTATTTATCCTTAGTTTATTTATTCGGGTGTGTCCACTCTTTTGACAGCATCATTACTCATAAAATGAGTTTGCTGACTAGGGAGATGGCTCATCAGTTAAGAGCACCGACTGCCATTCCAGCAAACCTGAGTTCAATTCCCAGCACCCACAAGGCAGCTCAAAATTGTGTGTAGCTCCAGTTCCAGGACACTGAACAGCCATAGTAAAATATCAGCACACATAAAGTAAAACAAAATTGTCAAAAGGAATGAGTTTGTTCCGTTGTTCCAGAAAAATCTACACACTGTGAGTTCTGTTTCTAGAATCAAACTACCCAATCTTAAATCCTATGTCCACTTTTAACCTTACTATGATGACTGAGAAAAGTTATTTAACACTTATCTGCTCATATTTAAAAAGGAATAGTTAAAATAGCCATCACATATGACTTGTTAGTTACTATATGTACAGTGCTTTTGTATAACAATTTAAACATAGAAAATTCTAAACAAGTATTAAAAGTCAAGTTGAAGGAAATACAGTTATTTCTATATTTTAAAAAGTCATCCTACACAGTGTGTGTGTGTGTGATCTTTCAGTTTCCCAGTACAGAAAAATTTCTTCAATTGCAGTTCATTTCCATTTAAAGATAACACAGCTGGATATAAAAGTCATTTCTGCTCATCCTTCATGCAAACTCGGGGTTTTCAGATCTTGATATCTTGAAAGCCATCTCATGAACAAGAACACAAATACACACATATTCTTGAGAAAGAGATGCACATAAGGCACAAATTAAATGATGCTGATGAAAGAAACATTTCATCAACTAAAAAATAGTGGAAGTGAATCCACTGTTTCCAAGTGTGTGTAAATCACATATCACAACTTCATAAGCAGTTCATTGACCATGAGGGAATTTTGTCTTAGTTTTACAAAAGTTAATGCTTGTTAGTTGGATCAATCTCTGTGAGTCCCTAAATGGCCAGGTTAGTTGGTTCTGTAGGGTGTTTTTGTAATGCATTGGGTCCTGAAATCCTTCCTCCTCTGTTCTGAAAGTTTCCTTAAGATCTGCCTAATGTCTGTCTGAGTGTCTCTGCATCTGTTTCCATCAGTTGCTGAGTAAAGCTTCTCTGATGACAGGTGGACAAGGCACCAATCTAGGAGTAGAGCAGAATATCATTAGAAATTATTTCATTCATTTCATTGACTACTTTTTTTTTTTTTTTTTTTTTTTTTTTTTGCTAGTAATGTCTGGTTCTCTTAGGTCTCTGAGGAATCCCACCTCTGGGTACTGAGGGAGTGAGTTCCCTCTCAGGGTATGAATCTCCATCAATTTCATTTCCACAATTTCTGATCCATCATTACCCCAGGAATATCTTGTAGGCAGAACAAATTGTAGATAGGAGGGTTAATGGCTGGGTTGGTGTCCCAGTCCCTCCACTGGAGTAGAGGAGATAGCCGGTTCAGGCTCTGCATCCGCTATTGCTAGATTATGGCTGGCTGATATCTTTGAGAGGCTCACCCTTACCTGAAGAGAAACAGAGAAGGAGCAGTGGATGGGAGGAAGTGTAAACTTTGGTTAGGATATAAAAACAAACAAAAATAAATAAATAAATAGATAAATAAATAAAGCAAAAAACCAAAATAGTCAAATGGTAGGACACAGAAATTTGCATGCACTTTTATAGGAATAAAAATGGGCATAGTGTAGAATTGCCATTTTTACTATGTTGATCCTCCCAATCCAAGAGCAAGGGAGGTCCTTCCATTTTCTGGTAACCTCTTCAATTTCTTTCTTCAATGCCTTAAAGTTCTTGTCAAATAGATCTTTCACTTCCTTGGTTAGAGTTACCCCAAGATATTTTATGCTGTTTGTGGCTATCGTGAAAGGTGAAGCTTCTCTGATTTCCCTCTCTGCTTCCATATCCTTTGTGTATAAGAGGGCGAATGATTTTTTGGAGTTGATCTTGTATCCTGCCACATTACTAAAGCTGTTTATCAGCTGTAAAAGTTCTTTGGTGGAGTTTTTGGAGTCGCTTATGTACACTATCATATCATCTGCAAATAACGAAAGTTTCACTTCTTCCTTTCCAATTCGAATCCCCTTGATCCCTTTATGTTGTCTTATTGCTATTGCTAGAACTTCAAGCACTATATTGAAGAGGTATGGCGAGAGTGGACAACCTTGTCTTGTTCCTGAGTTTAGTGGGATGGCTTTGAGTTTCTCTCTGTTTAATTTGATGTTAGCTATCTGCTTGCTGTATATAGCTTTTATTATATTTAGGTATGACCTTTGTATCCCTAATCTCTCCAATACTTTTATCATAAAGGGATTTTGAATTTTGTCAAATGCTTTTTCAGCATCTAATGACATGATAATATGGTATTTTCTTTCAGTTTATTTATATGATGGATTACATTGATATATTTTCATATGTTGAACCAGCCCTGCATCTCTGGGATGAAGCCTACTTGATCATAATGGATAATTTTTCTAATGTGTTCTTGGATTTGGTTTGCCAGTATTTTGTTGAGGATTTTTGCGTCGATGTTCATGAGTGAAATTGGCCTGTAATTCTCTTTCTTGGTTGGGTCTTTGTGTGGTTTTGGTATCAGAGTAACTGTAGCTTCATAAAAGGAATTTGGTAATGACTCTTCTGTTCCTATATTGTGAAATACATTAAGGAGTATAGTTATTAGGTCCTCTTGGAAGTTCTGGTAGAATTCCGCATTGAAACCACCTGGTCCTGGGCATTTTTGGTAGGGAGGGTTTTGATAACAGCTTCTAATTCTTCGTGACTAACAGGTCTATTTAGATTGTTCACCTGGTCCTGGTTTAACTTTGGTATGTAGTATTTATCTAAAAAGTATCTATTCTACCAAAGGCAATTTATAGATTCAATGCAATCCCCATCAAGGTCCCATCAAAATTCTTCACAGATCTTGAGAGGACAATAATCAACTTTATATGGAAAAACAAAAAACCCAGGATAGCCAAAACAATCTTATACAATAAAGGATCTTTTGGAGGCATTACCATCCCTGACTTCAAACTCTATTACAGAGCTACAGTAATGAAAACAGTGTGGTACTGGTATAAAAACAGAGAAGTCAACCAATGGAATCGTATAGAAGACCCGAATTTTAGCCCACAAACCTATGATCACCTCATTTTCGATAAAGGAGCTAAAAGTATACAATGGAAGAAAGAAAGAATCTTCAATAAATGGTGCTGGCACAACTGGATGTCAACCTGTAGAAGAATGAAAATAGACCCATATCTATCACCATGCACAAAACTTAAATCCAAATGGATCAAAGACCTCAATATCAGTCCGATCACTGAACCTGATAGAAGAGAATGTGGGATGTACTCTACAAAAGATGGGCACAGGAGATTGCTTCCTAGGTATAACCCCAGAAGCACAGACATTAAGGGCAACATTGAATAAATGGGACCTACTAAAACTGAGAAGCTTCTGTAAAGCAAAGAACACTGTCACTAAGACAAAAAGGCAACCCACTGACTGGGAGAAAATCTTCACCAGCCCTACAACAGACAAAGGTCTGATCTCCAAAATATATAAAGAACTCAAGAAACTAGACTTTAAAATGCTAATTAACCCAATTAAAAAATGGGGAACTAAACTGAACAGAGATTTCTCCACAGAAGACGTTCAAATGGCCAAAAGACACTTAAGGTCATGCTCAACCTCCTTAGCAATCAGGGAAATGCAAATCAAAACAACTTTGAGATATCATCTTACACCTGTCAGATTGGCTAAAATCAAAAACACCAATGATAGCCTTTGCTGGAGAGGCTGGGGAGGAAGGGGTACCCTCTTCCATTGCTGGTGGGAATGCAATCTTGTGCAACCATTTTGAAAATCAGTGTTGCGGTTTCTCAGGAAATTCGGGATCAATCTACCCCTGGACCCAGCAATACCACTCTTGGGAAAATACCCAAGAGATGCCCTATCATATGACAAAAGCATTTGTTCAACTATGTTCATAGCAGTATTATTTGTAATAGCCAGAACCTGGAAACAAGCTAGATGCCCTTCAATAGAAGAATGGATAAAGAAAGTGTGGAATATATACACATTAGAGTACTACGCTGCGGTAAAAAACAATGACTTCTTGAATTTTGCATGCAAATGGATGGAAATAGAAAACACTATCCTGAGTGAGGTAACCCAGACCCAAAAAGATGAACATGGGATGTACTCACTCATAATTGGTTTCTAGCCATAAATAAAAGTCACAGAGTCTATAATAGGTGAACCTAAAGAAGCTAAATAAGAAGGTGAACCCAAGGAAAAACATATAGTTATCCTCTTGGCTATGGGAAGTAGACAAAATTGCCGGGGAGAAAATTGTGATCTTGGGGGTAGGGTGGAATGGGGGTAAGAGGAGATGGGGAGAGAAAAGTGAGAAGGGGAGGATGGGGGAAACTTGTGGAAACAGGATGATTGGGATAAAGGAAGGTTGGATAGGGGAGAAAGGAAGCACAATTCTTAGTTAAGGGAGCCACATTAGGGTTGGCAAGAGACTTGAACCTAGAGTGGCTCCCAGGAGCCCATGGTGATGTCCCCATTTAGTTCCTAGTGCAGCTGAGGATAGGGAACCTGAAATGACCCTATCCTATAGCAATACTGACAAATATCTTGCATATCACCATAGAACCTTTATCTGGTGATGGATGGAGATAGAGACAGAGACCCACACTGGAGCACTGGACTGAACTCCCAAGGTCCCAATGAGGAGCAGAAGGAGGGAGAATATGAGCAAGGAAGTCAGGACCACGAGGGGTGCATCCACCCACTGAGACAGCGGGGCTGATCTATTGGGAGCTCACCAAGGCCAGTTGGACTGTGACTGAAAAAGCATGGGATAAAACCGGACACTCTAAACATGGAGAACAATGAGGGCTGATGAGAAGCCAAGGACAATGGCACGGGGTTTTGATCCTACTTCATGGTCTGACTTTGTGGGAGCCTAGCCAGTTTGGATGTTCACTTCCTGGACATGGACGGAGCGGGGAGGACCTTGGACTTTCCACAGGCCAGGGAACCCTGACTGCTCTTTGGACTGGAGAGAGATGGGGACAGAAGTGGGGGGATGGGGAGAAGGTTTGGGGGGGTGGAGAAGGGAGGGAGGAGGGGGAGGGAAATGGGAGGCTGGGAGGAGGTGGAAACTTTTTTTCCCTTTTCTCAATTAAAAAAAAAATGGGCATAGGGGACAATCACTACTTCCCAATGACAGCTATGCTTCTACATTTATTTTGGCCTTAAAAATTAGAAACTAGACTGAGAACCCAGAACAGGGGTTGAGGAAGGAGGGAACCTGTGGCAAAGAAATATATAAAGGGTGTCTTGTTTCTTCCCTATTATACTGTACAGGATCCATCCAGATCCATGCAGAATGGATGTGCATAGGTACTGAAAAGCTAGAATTGACTTTATAACGCAAAAGAAAAAGATCTTTTAAAAATTGCATGAAATTGAATACATAACGTTACACAACAATACTATAAAAAGAATTTCAGAAAAGCAGGTATAAAAATTACATTTCCCCAAAACCCAAAACCCTTGCAAATGGAGTTTCAAAGCATCTTTAAAGGGATTAGTCACTATTACCAAGAAGAATGCAACAATTATCTCAGGAATGCAGCATGTAAAACTTAATTAACATAGTATAACTTTATTAGAAAAAAAATAGTAAATACTGCCCATGACTATTTAAGTAGATGCAAATATAGCACGAGGCAAACAATAGCAAAAAAAAAAACTCTCATAATAAAAGCATTTAACAAATAAAGAAGAATAAATGTTCTCAAGCTTTTAAGTATTTGTATTTTAAACATAAACATTGTTAATGTAACTAACAGTGAATATTGAGTGCTGCTATCTAAAGATGGAAAACAAACCTAGAAACCCCTCTTACTATTGTATTTGTTCATTATACTAAAACTTCTAGCCAAGGCACTTAAACAATGGATGGGGGTAAATAAACTACATCTATGTTGGTTAAGAGGTAGAAAAATAATCTTTATTCAAAGATGGCATGATATTATATAATGAAAATCCTAATAAAAACAGAGAGTATAAGGATTTTGGCAATATTTAGAGAAACAGTGTACAAGGACCCTGTCTTGGTTACTATTCTATTGTTGTGAAGAGACCTCATGACCAAGTGAATTTTATGAGAAAGCATTTAACTAGGGTCTTCCTTACAGTGTCAGAGGTTTAGTCCATTACCAACATTGTGAAAAGCAGATGGGCATGACACTGGAGCAGAAGCTTGGAGTTTTACATCCTGATCCTCGGGCAGCAAAAGAGAGAGAAAGGAAGAGAGAGGGAAAGGCGGAGAAACACTGGACTTTTAAATCTCAAAGCCAGCCCCAATTCAATTTAAATAAAACTGAAATAAATAGGACACATTTGAACAAGATTAACAAAGGAAAAACAATGTTTAAATGAAAAAATATGAATAGTGAGCAGAAATATTTTGTTTTCATGCTTAAGGAATGAAATATTGACAAGACAGTGCACAGTAGGAATGTCAGACTCTCCTTAGTAATAATCACATTCTCAGCTAGCTCTACCTAGAAAGACAAGCTCACGTCAAAGCCCATATGGAAATGCAGGGAATAATAGCAAAAACAATCTAGAATAAAGAACAATACTCAACTTCATATAGAAAAGCAAAAATCCCAGGAGAAACAAAATAATCCTGTACAATAAAGCAACTTCTAGAGGCATCACAATCCCTGACTCCAAAATCTATTACAGAGCTACAGTACTGAAAACAGCCTGGTATTGGCATAAAAACAAACAGGAGGAATAAAAGAACCAAATCAAAGACCCAGGTATCAATCCACATGCCTACAAACACCTGATTTTTGGCAAAGAAGCAAAAAATATAAAATGAAAAACAGAAAACATATTTAACAAATGGTGCTGGCATAACTGGATATCAACATGTAAAAGAATAAAAACAGATCCATATCTATCACCATGCACAAAACTCAGGTCCAAATGGATCAAAGACCTCAACATAAAACTAACCATACTGAACCTTATAGAAGAGAAAGCGGGAAGTACACTTGTGGATTGACACAGGAGACCACTTCCTAAATATAACCCTAGTAGCACAAACAGTGAGAGAGAAAAAAAATAATAAATGGGACCTCCTAAAATTGAAAAGCTTCCATGAAGCAAAGGTCAGGGTCAACAAGAAAAAACAGCAGCCTACTGAATGGGAAAAGATCTTCACCAATCCCACAGCAGACAGAGGGCTGATCTCCAAAATACACAAAGAACTCAAGAAATTGATCATCACAGTAATAAATAACTCAATAAAAAAATTGGGTACATTTTCATTCTTCTACAGGTTGACATCCAGTTATGTCAGCACCATTTGTTGAAGATGCTTTCTTTCTTCCATTGTATACTTTTGGCTCCTTTATTGAAAATGAGGTGTTCATAGGTTTGTGGGTTAAAATCCGGGTCTTCTATACGATTCCATTGGTCGACTTCTCTGTTTTTATACCAATACCAAGCTGTTTTCAATACTGTAGCTCTGTAGTAGAGTTTGAAGTCAGGGATGGTAATGCCTCCAGAAGTTCCTTTATTGTATAAGACTGTTTTGGCTATCCTGGGTTTTTTGTTTTTCCATATAAAGTTGATTATTGTCCTCTCAAGATCTGTGAAGAATTTTGATGGGACCTTGATGGGGATTGCATTGAATCCATAAATTGCCTTTGGTAGAATTGCCATTTTTACTATGTTGATCCTCCCCAATCCAAGAGCAAGGGAGGTCCTTCCATTTTCTGGTATACTCCTCAGTTTCTTTCTTCAATGCCTTAAAGTTCTTGTCAAATAGATCTTTCACTTCCTTGGTTAGAGTTACCCCAAGATATTTTATGCTGTTTGTGGCTATTGTGAAAGGTGAAGCTTCTCTGATTTCCCTCTCTGCTTCCATATCCTTTGTGTATAAGAGGGCAACTGAAAAACATAGTTATCTTCTTGGCTAAGGGAAGTAGACAAAATTGCCGGGGAGAAAATTGGGATCTTGGGGGTGGGGTGGGATGGTGGTAAGGGGAGATGGGGAGAGAAAAGGGAGAAGGGGAGGATGGGGGGAACTTGGGGAAAAAGGAGGATTGGGATAAAGGAAAGTTGGATAGGGGAGCACAGAAGCACAATTCTTAGTTAAGGGAGCCACCTTAGGGTTGGCAAGAGACTTGAACCTAGAGTGGCTCCCAGGTGCCCAAGCCAAGGTCACCAGTTAGTTCCTTGTGCAGCTGAGGATAGGAAACTTGAAATTACCCTATCCTATAGCAATACTGACGAATATCTTGCATATCACCATAGAACCTTCATCTGTTGATGGATGGAGATAGAGACAGAGACCCACACTGGAGCACTGGACTGAGCTCCCAAGGTCCCAATGAGGAGCAGAAGGAGGGAGAACATGAGCAAAGAAGTCGGGACCACGAGGGGTGCACCCACCCACTGAGACAGTGGAGCTGATCTATTGGGAGCTCACCAAGGCCAGCTGGACTTTGAAAAAGCATGGGATAAAACTGGACTCTCTGAACATGGCGAACAATGAGGGCTGATGAGAAGCCAAGGACAATGGCACGGGGTTTTGATCCTGCTTAATGTTCTGGCTTTGTGGGAGCCTAGCCAGTTTGGATGTTCACCTTCCTAGACATGGACGGAGGGGGGAGGACCTAGGACTTACCACAGGGCAGGTAACCCTGACTGCTCTTTGGACTGGAGAGGGATGGGAAGAGGAGTGGGGGGATGGGGAGAAGGTTTGGGGGAGGGGGAGAAGGGTAGGAGGAGGGGGAGGGAAATGGGATGCTGGGAGGAGGTGGAAACTTTTTTTTTCTCCTTTTCTCAATAAAAAAAGTTAAGAAAAAAAGAATTAAAATAACAGAAATCCAATACATACCTTTACATCAAAAAAAAATGGTTACAGGCCTAAACAGAGAACTCTTAATAAATGAATATAAAATTCATGGAAGACACCTAAGGAAATACTCAACATCCTTAGCCATCGGAGAAAAGCAAATAAAAACAACTCTGAGATTCCATCTTATACCTATAAGAATAGCCAAGATCAAACACACTGTTAGCAACTTATTCTGGAGAGACTGTGAAGAACACTCCTCCATTGCTGGTAGGAATGCCAAATGGTACAGCCACTTTGGAAATCAGTATGCCAATTTTTCAAAAAAAAATTGGAAACAACCTACCTCAAGACCCAGCAATACCACTTTTGGGTATATACTCAAAGAATGCTCAGTTGTACCACAAAGACATGTGCTCAACTATATTCATAGCAGCATTGTTTTTCCTAGTCAGAACCTGAAAACAACCAAAATACCCCTTGATATGTATAAGGAAAATGTGGTACATTTACACAATGGACTATTACACAGAAGAGAAAAATAACAACATTTTGAAATTTGAAGGCAAATGGGTGGATGTGGAAAGCATTAAACTGAGTGAAATAACTCAGCCCCAGAAAGACAAATATATGTATGTAGTAATAAGAGCGGCGGGGCTGCGTCCCCAGAACACTGGCTGCCTGGCTAGCTTATGCCCGAAATAACAACACACAAAATGTATTCATTTAGTCACTGCTTGGCCCATTTCTATCTAGCCTCTTCTAGGCTTATTCTCACATATTAATTTAGCCCATTTCTAATCATCTGTGTAGCACCCCTAGGTGCGCTTACCGGGAAGATTCTAGCCTATGTCCATTCTGGGTCGGAGCTTCATGGCGTGCGTCTGCCTGGGAGCTGGTTGTGTGGCGTCTCTCTGAGGTGTCTGCTCCCGAGAGGAGAGTTGTGGAGTCTGAGCTCACTTCCTCTTCCTCCCAGCGTTCTGTTCTATTTTCTCCTCCCACCTATCTTCTAACCAATAAAATGGGCCAAGGCAGTTCCTTTATTAGCCAATGACCTTCCTCCATCATATGTATTCACTCATAAGAGCATTTAGATATAAAGCAAAGGAAAACAGCCTTCAATTTGCTGTCCCAGAGAACCTAGACAGAACCTTAATCTAATCTACATGGGAAGTAGAAAAAGACAAGATATCCCAAGTAAATTGGTTGAGTGGGGAACATGGGAGGGGGTAGAAGGAGAAGGTAGAAAAAGGGAGGGGAGCAGAGAGAAATATATAGCTCAATGAAAACAATTTTTAAAAATGAGTAAGCTATGAGCAGTGTATCTAACTAGGAAAATATTACTTATTCCTAAAAAGGGAATAAAGATATGATATAGGCATACTAAGGATGATCCTTACTATATTATGATAAAACATACATAAAAGATATAAGATGCAAAGTTGTGTGATTCTATTAGAAATTAAACATCCATGACAGATAAATCCATAAGAACAGCAAAAAAATTATCAGGGGATGGATGGGAAGGAGGGATAAAGAACGATTGCTACAGACCAGGGCCTTCCCTCTGAGCAGCTGTTTGAATGACCTTGAGTATTTCTTTGAAAGCAGTCATGTACTGTGGAGAAAAAGAAATTTGCAGTATGAAATCACTAAGATCTCTATATCCCAGCAAATGAAACTATGAATTTTCAATATATATTGAATGGAAATTAGGGTGGAAGTAAGGATGAGGAAATAATTGCAGTTGTTAATCATGAGAGAAATAGAACAAGGAAACAAAGTAAAGAGCAAAGCGTACACTGACAGCTGAGATCCTTTCCTGAGTTACTCAGTTATTATTTAATGAAGCACACCAATTTACTTTTAGTGCTAATCTAACATAGTTCCACATACTTAAAGTAATCTGTTTTCTTTTCTTTTTTAAATTTGTTTTATTTTTTATTTATTTATCTATTTATTTGCTGACTTTGTTTGTTAGTTGGTTTGTTGGTTGGTGTTTTGAGACAGGGTTTCTCTGTAGCTTTGGAGCCTGTCCTGGAACTCACACTGGAGACCAGACTGGCATCAAACTCACAAAGATCCACCTGCCTCTGCCTCCTGAAGGCAGGGATTAAAGAAATGCACCACCACCATCCATCCTATAGTAATTTCTTACACATGCTTTCTTTAGTGGCTTTAAAAAATCAATTGCAATTTCCTATTTTTGAACTTATACTTTAGATCATTTATATTAATTTATTTTAATTTACTAAAAGAGGGATTTAATAGCATTAATTTTTCTGAACACATTGTTGAGCCTCATTTAATAATCATTAATGGTACCTGCTCTCATAAATACCTCAATATCTTAAATTCATTTTATTACAACTTCCTTGATATGTGTATTGATTTTAGTCCTGTTTTAACCAATATATTATTTCATAATTTTACCAAACCTTTTGCTATTGGTGTAAGAAGTTGTAAATTACAAATCATAATAGTTTAATAATCTGATAGATGATAGCACTGTAGTCAGATAAGCTTTTGTTCTTTTCACAGTCGTCAACTTTTAGAAATTTCTGAAAGCATTTGATTGCTGCTTTAAAAAGGAAAATTTGTGTTTCTAGAATAGAAAAGTCAATATAGTTCTAAAAATAAATCTCCTCATATTATCCATTTATCTCTAGGTTATGTTCATCTATTTGGTCTTTCGACTTTGTGACATTATAACTGTATTTAATCAAGTACTTACGTTTTATTTTCCCAACTATTTCCTTGATTATGAATTAATAAGGTTTCCTATTTTATTGTCAACAGACAGAATACACTTTCATAGCCATGGCCTATCCCTTTGTGTGGTGGGTGAACACTCTCTGTAGGTCTGCATCTGATATCCAGATATATTTTTACCTTAGCATCCAGAAGATCTGGCCAACTCCTACCCTGCTGCTCAGAGTCACATGTCTCTTGACCCCTAGCCAGAGCCTCTTGTGTACTCAGCTATTCATACTTGATAAAAACTCAAGCATACTCAGTACTTCTATTGCTCTCTTTCTTTTAAAAACTGGGACATAACCCTGATTTTGTTCACTCTCTCTGAGTGTTCCTGTTGGTGTGAATATCCTGTGCAGAAGCCTGATATTCTGCACTTGTTCCAGTCTGTCCTGCTGTGTACAATAGTGACTTAATTAGCAAACATAGCACAATTATAAAAAATTATGGATTGGAAACACAATTTTGAGCATTCTGATTTTTAATGAGCTGGAATAGAGTAATCCTTGCATGTACTTAGAGTGCCAGGATCAAAGGTGCCATTAAGTGAGGAAATCAAAAGTGAAGATGCGAGAATAATAGCCACAGCGGCCACAGCAGGCCCTTGCTTATCCCCCGCCCATCCATCCCCCCAGCACAATCCAGCTAGTAGTTTCCTGTTCATTTGAGACTCTGTCAGGAATCAATCCTGCCTCATTAAAATGATGGGTAGACAGACAGAGACTGTAGGGTGACAGCTATCTAAGCCACAAGTTCTGTGCTGACGAGGCTAAGAGAAATCTGGTACTGGTTGTGTGAGGGGAAAGACTACGATAAAAAATATATTGTGTTAAAAAATTGAAGAAAAATAATTTTTAAGAAAATGCTTCTTTCAAAGGAGCGTGCTTGTGGGATCCCATAAGGTGGAAGGCTGCAGAGTGAGCACAGCTATTCAGTACACTGCTGAGAGTAGAGGACCCTAACTGGCAAGTACTTGCATTGTTGTTTTCATTTTATTCTGTATTTACCCAAGAACCAAGGACTAAAATACTTCACTTCTCACCAAGTTTTTTTTTTTTAATTCACACTGTTCACTTTTAATTTGGAGGAAAGTAATTAAATGTAAACCTTTTTACACTGAGAAAATAAAGTTCATGAAGAATATGGAAGCCTTTTGATTGGACAGAATGGTGTGAAAACACCTGGAACCACTTCTCTGTGTTTACTCAAGTCTAGGAAAGCTATTTACATAATTAGCGCACTAAGCATTGCTCAGATGGCCCTTTCTGACCAGGACAATGACTTTGACCCTCATGAAGGCTGTCTCTGATAGCTCCATCTTCTCCAGTTTTTCTTTTTTTTTTTTTCATTATGTCTTTTTTTAATTTATTTATTTATTAAGGATTTCTGCCTTCTCCCCGCCACAGCCTTCCATTTCCTTCCCCCTCCCCCGATCAAGTCCCCCTCCCTCATCAGCTCAAAGAGCAATCAGGGTTCCCTGACCTGTGGGAAGTCCAAGGACAGCCCACCTCCATCCAGGTCTAGTAAAGTGAGCGTCCAAACTGCCTAGGCTCCCCCAAAGCCAGTACGTGCAGTAGGATCAAAAACCCATTGCCATTGTTCTTGAGTTCTCAGTAGAGTGAGGTAAGCCAGACCCAAAAAGAGGAACATGGGATGTACTCACTCATATTTGGTTTCTAGCCATAAATAAAGGACATTGAGCTTATAATTTGCGATCCTAGAGAGGTTAAATAAGAAGGTGAATCCAAAGACAAACGTATAGGCATCCTCCTGAATATTAACCTTCATCAGGCGGTGAAAAAAGACAGAGACAGAGACCCACATTGGAGCACTGGACAGAAATCTTAAGGTCCAAATCAGGAGCAGAAGGAGAGGGAGCACGAGCAAGGAACTCAGGACCACGAGGGGTGCACCCACACACTGAGACAATGGGGATGATCTATCGAGAACTCACCAAGGCCAGCTGGCCTGGATCTGAAAAAGCATGGGATAAAACCGGACTTGCTGAACATAGCAGACAATGAGGACTACTGAGAACTCTTCTCCAGTTTTTCTCTGGAATATCCCGACCTAACACTTAGCTCCACGGCCCACAATAGTGTCATTCTCTAAGGTATTGAATAAAATGAGAAAGATTTTCTCTTTACATTCTTCCTGGTGATCTTTCCCCAGCTTTGGAAAATGGATTTGTTAAAGTTTTATGTGCTGCTAATACAAAGTGGCAATGAAGAAAAAGAAAATCATAAATCAACTCATGTTTATGTCATTTTTCCCCACAGAATTCTGTAAGTGATCTATCTTCCTAAGGAAAAATGCCCAAAGCACAGCCGTCCAGTTTAGAACTTGTATGTATTCTTTGATTAAATTGTACCACAAAATAAAAAATATTTGCCAGTTGTTTGTAGACATATAGAGATCCAATACAAATATAATTTCTGGGATAAATATAGTAAAAAATTTATATGCAAATGCTCAGGAACAGACTGTCTTCAATCATCCACATCTCAGCCTCTGTGTCTGTGAATTTCTCCTACCTTAAACTGAAAACATTCTGACATAAGTGTCAAGGTGTAGGTAGCTTTGGCTGTATTGTGCTTGGGTCTCTGTTGGTTGTTTCTATACTAAATAACCTAAGCTTTTGTTGGCCAGTACCCTTTAAACAATACAGCAAAGAATTATATAACATTGATGTTGAATTTGGTTTTATAAATAATCAAGAAAAGCTTCAAACTACACAGGCAGATATGTGCAGGCTATAAACCAGGTGCCAGCTACTTCATCTAAGGAGTTTAAGCATCCATGGATTTTGATATCTACGGGGATTCAGACACCAATCTATGTAAATAGCAAAGGATAGCTGTATGTGGGTTCACATATATAGGCATGTCCAAGTAAACATTGCCTATAACTTTAACTCCTGCCTTCTTCTGTCTACTGATTCTTTTAAGTGATATTTACCTAAAATGTACTGGATATGATGATTTCCGGGACCAAGAATAACTAGTGAACAAAGCAGACAAAGTGTCCCACTGTAGGATTTTTGAACTAGTGAGAGAAGAAAGAGTAAGCATTGAGTTTAATTAACAGTAAGTTAGACAGAGAAAATTTAGGGTACAAATGGATGGAAATAGAAAACACTATCCTGAGTGAGATAACCCAAACCCAAAAAGATGAATATGGTATGTATTCACTCATTTGTGGATTCTAGCCATAAACCAGGGTCATTAAGCCCATAATTCACAAGCCCAGAGAAGCCAAATAACAAGGTGAACCCAAAGAAAAACATTTATACATCCTCCTGGCAATTGGAAGCAAACAAGATTGCAGGGCAAAAGTTGTGAGCATGGGGGTGGGGGTGAGGTTGGGGGAAAGGGGAGAGGCGGAGAGGGAAGGGAGAAGGGAAGGACTGGCAACAGTTTGGGGGAGTGGGAGGGTGGAGATGGAGGAAGGGCGGATATAGGAGCAGGGAAGAAGATACCTACATTAAGGGATCCATTCTAGGGTTGGCAAGAGACTTGGCTTTATCGGGGGATCCCAGGTGTCCGCAGGGATGTCCCCAGCTTGGTCCTTGGGCAGCAGAGGAGAGGGTTACCTGAACGGTCCTTGCCCCACTATCACGCTGATGATTATCTCGAATATCACCATAGAATTTTCGTCCGGCGATGGATGTAGACAGAGACAGAGACCCTCATCAGAGGAATGGACTGAGCTCCCAAGGTCCAGTTGAAAGGCAGAAGGAGGGAGAAGACAAGCAAAGAAGTCAGGACAGTGAGGTGTTGGTCCACAGCTACCTAGGCAGGGATATAGCTGGGAGGGCCTTGGACTTCCCACAGGGCAGGGTTTCCTGCCTTCTCTCAAGCAGGGTGGGAGAGGGAGGAGGGCATGGGGGAGCGGGAGGGGATTGGGAGGAGGGAAGGAAGTGTAAATAATTGAATAGAAAAATAAAAAAAAGAAAGAAAAATTTAGTGTGAAAAAGGTTGGAGTTACACTTTCAAATATGGAGAACAAAGTAGTTTTCTTGGCCTAATACTTTAAATTTTATTTAAAAAAATCTTAATTTTGAGAGTTTCATATAGGTATACATTAAAATGTAATCATATTAACAGCTTTCTCCCCACCAATACCCCTTATATTTACCTCAATATGTCCATTTCAAATTCATGTCTTCTGTTTTTGATAACCCAACAAATCTAGTTAGTGCTGCTTCTATGAGCATGAGTGTGGTGCCATCCACAGGCACAGTGGAAATCATTTGGTGGTAACAGCCTCAGTAAATAAATAAATGAATAAACAAATGAACAAACAAATAAATAGTTGAGTAAATAAATAGACGACAGAAGATAGATAGATAGATAGATAGATAGCTAGATAGATAGATAGATGATTCTCCCTACTTCAGCAACTGCCAATAGCTCCCCAGAAGAGATGGGGCCTGGAAACCATGTCTCTCAACTATTCTGTTAAAATGGCTGGCTCAGTCTTGTGTTGATGTTGTGCAGGAAACAAGCTGCTGTGAGTTTGAGTACATAACCATATAATGCTCAGAATACAATGTTCCATAGTTCTCTTACATCTTCCAACTCTTACATTCTTTCCATTTTCCCTTCTACCATGTTACCTGATCTTTTGTGTGAGGTACTTAATATTTATGCCCCATTTAGCGAGAAGGTCTCAGTCACTTCTTCTCAGCACTTTGACCTGTTAGATATCTCTCTGTTAACTGCTGATCACTTCAAAAAGAAGCTTCACTGACAATGACTGATACTATCCTGAGTTTATGGGTAAAAATGTAAATATTTAGAAGACATTTAATAGCAGAATATTATACATTGCATAATAAAGGCATAAATATTAAACACTTACATCTTATAGGTTCATTCTGGAATCCAAGTTTAAATTTGAGATTGATATGACGAGAGGAAGGAGCTATTCACCAGTACCTCTTGCCTTTTACCAACAATATTCTAGCACTTTTTTTTTATCTGTGCTTTTATTGTATCTATAAAACATTATTTCAAATATCTAACTTTTCTTTCATCTTTTGAACATTTTACTAATGATTAGTAGTTTTATAGTCTATTCTTTTTACAAAGTTTTTTTTTTGCTTCTGAGTTCAGTAAACTGGTATGTAGATAAGAAAATGGTTTTGACTTTAAGTCTTCATTTTAGATCTCCTGGCTAATCAACAATAAAAATATTCTCACTACACATTCACCAGACCATACTTCATGCATGACAGTAATACGATGAAATACACTTTAGGAAAAGCTGAATTTTGGCCAGGAATGATGTCTCTTGCTCCTGTCTGAATGAAGAAGGATGTCTAATGGAGGAGAACCCACATGGTGGCAACTGCAGTGTCTCTCCTTTAATAGAAGTTTGAATTCTACCAAGATGAATTTCCAAGTCACTCTGTGTCTGAGATGGCATGTATGTCAGAAACAATTGACAAAAACTGAAATGAAGGCATTAGCCTCTAGTGTCCACTTGATACATAAATTTCTCAATTTAAAGACTGCATTCGCACAGCTGCTGTTACCTTTAAACTCACCTAACTGTGTATCCCCTGTAATTCTTGGTCATCCATGGATACTCAGAAGAGTCTTTAAACTTTCTTTAAACCTTATTGGCTGTATATCACTAAGAGACACAATTCCTCTCACTTTATTCCTGTACTGAACATTATATAAATGGAAATATTTAACAGATTTTTAAAATAACCTTCTATTTTGGCTCAACCCTGAATATGTATGTATGTATGTTAGTATGTATTTATAGAATGCCACTTGCAACAATTTATTTACACAAATTAATATTTAGGTCACTTGAACCCGTCATAGTTTGGGGTTCATGAGAGAGATTGTGTGGTGAACATTCTTGTTTATGCTGCCTGCTAAACAAATCAAATCACAAGTATTTCTATAGAGTATCTTACACAGACAGGAAGTGTCTGCACAATGCAATAAAGCCACTCTGGTTAGCCGCATGCATACATAGAATAGGATTATCTGTACATTCTAGCCACCATCTGATATTGTCACTATTACTTCCCTCAGTGTGGTTGACAAAGAATTGTCATGAATATAACGCCCAAATGAACTATTATTAATAAAGTAGCTCACTTCTTCATAATTATTAGTGTGAATTTTCTATTATCAACAACCTGTCTCAGAGTTTGCTCTCTTGTCTATTGAATGACTGATCTCTTTTCACTTGATACATAAAACTTCTATCACTATGATATCGTGTGATGATTTAGCATTCTTTGGAGTTGGTTCTGTATTTTATAATTGTATCTTTACTATTTAAAAACTCTTTGAGTCCTATCTGTCCTTAATTCTTTATTTTAACATTATATTGGCAATAGCAACACTGTTCTACACATCTGATAAGCTGCAAGTATATGTCTGAAATGATCTACTGATTTGACCATTAGATATGTCTTACTTATATATGTTTATGTGTATAGTATATACACACATATGTTGGCTGAGTAGACCAGAATGTGCAGGTCACTTTAACTGTGTGAACTAGTCACCTGAAGCCATTGACTGCAGGTTATTTTCTGAAAAACAAGGTTGTCATCTGGCAGTGCTCTAACTCGGTGTGCATAGTATTATGAAATAGAGCTGGTAGGGGGAGGGTGTTATATTAACAGAAATCATGGATTCGGCAAGGGTAATAAATGTAATTTTTCTGCTGAGCAACACGGGGCAAAAGTTTCTGTGATATTTATGAAGTAGAATCATACAGTCCAATCAATAAAATGTTAAATCTCTCTGTAATTTGAAAAGCAATATGCCTAACTATTTTTATGTGTGCCCTTAGGGAGACAGAAGCAGTAGTATATCTACTGGGGAATGTGTTAACTTCATGAAAACTGTGGAGTATTTCCGAGGGGGAAGAAGAACCCTAATGCAGAAACAATAAAGAAATCATGAGTAACATGTAGAAATGCAGAAAGGAAAAAATACACAAGATAAATTTAATAATGCTGCTTACTAAAGAATGATAATATTATTCTATTTTTGATATATGTATACAGGGTATGTGTATGTTCATGTGAGTATGTGCATGAGTTTGAGATATGTGAGCATTACTATGTGTTAGGTTTCGTGTGTGTGTGTGTGTGTGTGTGTGTGTGTGTGTGTGTGTAGGCCACAGGTAAACTACAGATATTTTCCTCAATGGAGATCCACCTTACCTTTTAAGCCATCATCTCATACCTGAAACTAATGGATTTTGCAAAGCTGGATGCTGGCTTCTTTGAGCCTCCCGTTTACAGGCTTCTTGAGCCTCCTTATTCCCCTAGTCATTGCTAGGCCTCCTTATTCCCCAAGGAAAGGTAAGCACACTATATGCCCATTCTGCAGCCCCAAGATGCAGGACAATCGACGCGATAGAGAGTCGAGTCAACAGGCCCTGAGAAAATTTTGGCCCAACAGCTGGCCAGCCAATAAACTCTAGGATTTCCCTCTCTGCCTTCCCAGTGCTATATTTACATACCCGTGTCACTACATCTGGCTTGTCAAATGGGTGTTAGGGATTAAATCCAGGTCCTCAGGCTTGTGTGGCAAGCATGTTATTGACTGAGCCATCTCCTTAGCCTCTTAAATGCTATCCTGTCAAACTTCCAAACCTCACTATGATACATAATCTTCCTATCTGAGACACTGCATAATATATTCCTCGAGTCAATAAAAACATTCCCTATGAACTAACAGAAAGAAGTGGTTCAAACAGAAAATAGTTTATCATGCTTGCACGATAAGCACCTAACTAACTAAGCTAGCTCCTCGGCTTCAGGAGAATCTCTTTTTCATCCTTAACCAGTCTAAAAATGAGTCAGTATTTCCACTCTTTGGCAAGAGCCAGATCTTGAGTTTACTGACATCCTCTATTACTTGTCTGTCCTCTAGATTGGGGTCAATATTCTTCACGTTCCAGAACAAGTTTTTCTGACTGTCTCTTTTAAAGTTGTGCTACAATAAGGCCACTCCTCCCCGCTTATACATTCTCTATGGGCTTTTCCACATTGCCACCAGAACTCTGCAATCTTTGCAGAGACAAAGTTGTCGGTAAAGCTAAAATTATTCATGACTTGGATTTTTCAGGAGTGGGCTGACCTCTGCTTTGAGGCTGCTCAGACATCCACTCTGATCTTTGCTATTTCCTATTTCAACTTCCTGTCTACGATGGTTTGCTACAGGTTTTCAACTTTGTTATGGTTGGAACGAACACAGTAGTCAGGTGTGGTTCCTTCTCATCTAGTCATGAAGATCTAAAGATTACTGTCCAAATATATCATGCTTTTTATAGATAGTGTTTTTGTGTCTATTTAAATCATCTCATTTTTCTTTTCTTTTTTTGTGATTCTGAGTGTGACTTTTGTATCAACTATGGCATATTCCACTTTCCCATATAGTGGCTTGAATAAGAAATCCTTCCATAGACTCAGCATTTGAATAAGTGGTCCCCAGTTGGTAGGGTTGTTTGGGAAATTTAGGTGGCATGGCTATGTGGGTTTTAAATTTTAGAATTAAATCTCACTGTTCCTGCTTGTGGATTCACAAGTTCTCTCTCCTCTTCTTGCCTCTATGTCTGGAGCCTGCTGTACAGTTCTAGGCCATGAAGGACCTAACCCTCTGGAACCATCAATCCAAACAAACTCTTTCTTCAATAAATTGCTTTGACTCTGGTGTTTTATTCACAGCAATAGAAAATTGATCAATGTGTCACACACTTAGGAATTTCCTAGTATTTTTCAGTTATTGCTTTTCAATATCCTTAATGATTTGAAAAGTCAAAACTTGTATTCTTTAAATAAGTTTAAATTGATGAAGATTTGTTTACTATCCAACCATGTTATGTAACTGACTGTTTCAGATTTCATTTGAAAAGAATGTATCCCCTGTTACTGCTGAATGTTGTGCTTAATACATATAAGTTAAGTTTGTTAATAGTATTTAAGGCTTCCACACCTAACCAACTGTTTTTATTTGTTCTATAAAGTACCTAGAGATTGAGACAGGGTCTCTCTGTGTAGTTTCAAACTCATGGTCCTCCTGCTTCAGACTCCCAGTTGCTATGATTTTGTTTGCTCACCAGTTTGAATTTTGTTTTTGCATGGTAAATAATCTCTGCTTCGGACAGATTTTTTTAACCTGTTCATTTTTAGAGTAAATTTTCCCATGGCTAGACTACATCTACCAATTTGCTACTTTAACATGCCTCTTATTTGTCTCAGTTTCCATTCCACTATCTTCATTTGTGTAAAACAAGTAATTTAACTGCATCAAGTACACTTTTCTATACAGATTTCTTTTCTCTTTGTATTCCTTTTCAGTAATTATTTACAAATAACAGAAATATCGAACCCATTTCAATGTACTTCAAGTTAGTACTCTTTTTGCTTTTGGTAAGTTCTAGTGTAAATTCTTTACAATGAAAGATCTTCACTTTCTATCATTTTGGTTTTTTTAATTTATTTTTAAAAATATTCATACATTTTTGTCATAATGTTCCACTCCCCTATTTTGTCCTGATTCCCTCTCTATATCCATCC
Organism: Microtus oregoni; assembly: GCF_018167655.1. Classification (NCBI taxonomy): domain Eukaryota; kingdom Metazoa; phylum Chordata; class Mammalia; order Rodentia; family Cricetidae; genus Microtus; species Microtus oregoni. The sequence goes on from NW_024543072.1 coordinate 16,756,032, forward strand.
ATGTCATTTTCTTTTTTTCTCTCACAAAGTCATAAGATTACTACTCAGAGAGCATTAATATATGTTAAGATATAGCAATACTAGTTTTTAATTATAACAATTCCTTCTCTTAAAGTTTTAAGGGGTATATGTCACATATAAACTATATATAGTACATACATATACTCTTACACAAATTAATTTTATTATTTCTAATACCTATAACTTCTGAAAATGTATATCTTTTTAATATATTCTCTTAAGATTAATTGACTTTGTCTGGAATTTCTATAGTCCATGAATTCTTAATATTATCTAAATTCATATTTTTCTTTTTTAGAGATAATTTCATTCACTACATAAACCTTGACAGTTTTTTTTTTTTTTTTTCGAGGCAGGGTTTCTCTGTAGCTTTTTTTTTGGTTCCTGTCCTGGAACTAGCTTTTCTAGACCAGGCTGACCTCAAACTCACAGAGATCCGCCTGCCTCTGCCTCCGCCTCCCGAGTGCTGGGATTAAAGGCGTGCGCCACCACCGCCCGGCAAACCTTGACAGTTTTAATTTTCTCTCTGGTTTCCATATCTACTAATCTGTAACACACAACCTATGCATTTTAAGTGTTTTTAACAAATAGTGGATTTTTTTTACTATCGGTTTTTTTAGATGGCAATTATCTTGCATGAACTGAAACTGAATTGTCTCTTCCCTTTATTGTAGCTAATTAATCTTACATAGTATTTTATTTGTTTTGAGACACATGTAGATATATACAAATACACACATTCTCACTTTGATATGTCCTAGGGAGTCTCTCCTTAAGCTTCCTATTTTAGCTCTGAGTCTCTGATTATCGAGACTTATACATCCCCAGCTCTCTGCTCTGAGTGTAGGTTGAGACCATGCTATAAGTCACTATGGAACTGAAAATCACCCTGGGCTTTCCAACTTTGCTAGACTTCCTAAATACTTGAACATTCTGAGAAGGTATGTACTTGGCCCATTAACTCTGCTGTTCCATAGTTGTCTCGCTTCTGGAACTGTCCTTTGGGAAGATGATTATAAACACACTTCTTATCTAATATTCCAGCATATTTCTTTCATGAGATGATGTACAAGTTTTAAAAACTTTTCAATAATTAAAGCTTAGTTAATGATTTGCTTTCTGAGGACAATACCCTCTCTGTGTTGCATTTATCAAAAAGATAATCATGCATGTTAAAATTTTAATTTCTATTATGCAAAGCAAACATGAAAATTTCAAGTTTTCCAATATGCACATATCAGTTTCTAGTGAATCCTGAATTTAGCCCTATTGTCCTAGTGTTTTAATGTTGCCTTTTTGCCCATGATAGTTTCAATAACTGGATGTGTGTGCTTACTTTCTACTCCCTTCTCCAGCCATTTTGCATTCTAGCACGCCTGATAATTTTTAACTAAATGCCAGATATTATATGTAATATCTGTCTTTAAGGAACTTCTTTCTTATAACTAAGGGCACTAGTGTCATAATCAAACTAAGGACTGACAGAAAACTCTGCGGTGCTCTTTCTAAATCCTGGCTTAATCTGCTTTCTAGGAAGCTGCCATTGAAGATTCACAGTCTGGTTATATTTCTCTCTTCCTTGTAAATTATGTACTCCGGTATGGGTGTTTTTAGATTCTGGGAACCTTAAACAAAATGGATTCTTTTTCAAAAACTTGTCAACCTCAAGGCTAATCCACGGCAGTTTTTGTCTTCTAGGAGCTCATTACTTACTTTTGCATGAAGATTTGCCCGAACCACAGTTGTGTGCTTTCAAAGATTGACTAACTCCACTTCTGTGCAGATTTTGAGCTCCAGCTTAGGTTTTAACTGCATTAGGGTATTGCTGAAAACTCTGTTGCAATTGCCATTGGTTTTCCATGTTACATCTTCATCTCGTTCCTTCAGTTTAAAGATTTAGGAAGTACTTCCGTCTACATATACTAAATTGCTTATTTGATCTTTACACATCTTTGAAAACTTGGATATTAAGCCCTAACTATTTCTAGGGGCTCAAAGTCAAATGTTTAAATCCAAGTTGATTAAGAACTTCTAGATAATCTGGTGACTGGTTTCCATCTTGGCCAAAGCTTTTGGGTTTGTTTTCAATCTCTTGGAATACCCTCTAAACTGACATATTTCAATAAGGAAAGACATTTTAAAAATGTATTTATCTCTAGTGCATGAACTGGCTCTTTAGAGCCCATTCCCTATGGAGGGATTCCTTGCTCAGCATAGGAACAGTGGGGAGGACCTTGGTCCTGCCTTAAGAGATGTGACAGACTTTGTTGACTTTGTATGGGTGGCCTCCTCCTCTCTCAGGAGTGAATGGGGGTGGGGAGAACATGAAGAGTGGAATGACAGGACAGAGAGGGAGCTGGGAGTGATATGGAAATTATATTATTTTAAAAATAAATTTAAAAAATACCCCTTTCTGTCATTTTAGGAATCTTGCTCCTTGTATTCTAGTTCCTCAATCATATTTATGCTTTAAATTATGTCTTCCTGATTTGTAGAGTGCACACTATCCTGTTACCTTTGTAACTAAACAATAGACATGATAATGTGGAAGACAGAAATTTTGTGGGGTTCCAGACATAGACAAAGAACTATCGGCAACCAGTGAATGCTGGGAGAGGGAGAATTAGCTCATCCAGGGATGAGACCCCTTACCAGTTGCCCAGTGCAGAGGGGTTAGCCCTGAAACCACAAAAACAAAATGAATGGCTCAACAAAATGTGTTTATATATTTGTGTAAGATAAGTAGTGATAGCTATAGTAAGCATCCTTGAATTTAATGAAATATGGCAAATTCTCACTTGTTTGATGATTACTAAAATTCTCTTTTGTTTATTATTGGATTAAATTATGTACTGTAATTCTCTTTCTTAGTAATGTCTTTCTGTGGTTTGGGTATCAGGGTAGTTGTAGCCTCATAAAAAGAGTTTGGCAATATTCCTTCTGTTTCTGTTGTGTGAAACAATTTGAGGAGTATTGGTATTAGTTCTTCTGTGAAAAACTTGTTGAATTCTGAGCTGAAACCATCTGGTCCTGAGCTTTCTTTGGTTAGGAGACTTGTAATAACTGTTTCTATTTCTTTAGAAGTTATAAGTCTACTTAATTTCCTTATATGGTCTTGATTGAATTTTGGTAAGTGATAATTATCCAGAAAGTTGTCCATTTCCTTTAAGTTTTACAATTTTGTTGAGTACAGGATTTTGAAGCATGACCTAATGATTCTCTGGATTTCCTCTATGTCTGTTGTTATGTCCCCAATTCACTTAAAGACATTACTAAGAAGGAGAATTGCGGATCAATATCACTCATTAACATTGATGCAAAAATACTCAACAAAATACCAGAAAATCGAATCTAAGAATACATCAGAAACATCATCCACCATGATCAAGTTGGCTACATCCTATACAAAAATCTGTCAATGTAATCCACCATATAAACAAACTGAAAAATAAAAACCACATGATCATCTCATTAGATACTGAAAAAGCTTTCAACGAAATACAACATCCCTTCATGATAAAGGTCTTGGAGAGAGCAGGGATGTAGGGAGCGTACCTAAATATAATAAAGGCAATATACAGCATCTAAAGAAAACATAATGGCCAAGATTTACTAGCTTCAGGCTCAGTTTACTATAGAAATTAAAGAATGTAAAGTTAAACTTTCTATCTTTCCTCCCAATATTCTCTATGCAATATGAATAAGAGTTATTGGAAGTGTGAGAACTCGATCCTAACAGCATTCGAACCTCTTAAGAGGAAACACTTTTAGAATAGGTGGACACACTAAGGCCAAGTCTGTTTCTTAACTGACCTGTGATCTGCACACTTAGGCACTGTGATTTTGAGATCAGGGTCACATTTCTACCACTGGGTAGTTTGTAGAGAGATTAATTTCTTCTGAACTCCACAGGTGAATTTTACAGTAAGAAGAGTAAGCTTTCATTAGATAGTTGAGTCATATTTGCCAAGGAAAGAGCCACTATGAGCAGCAATTTCACATATTAGTGTAGACATGACTTTTTTCTGCCTTTGTTGACTCTTATATTACTTCCCCTTTCTTGTTGACCTCTCCTACTGATCCTTCTTCTTCTCTTTTTATGTACTATATGATAGACATCTTTAAATCTGAATACCACATTTGAGGTGAAATAGGATATATTTCTTTAAGAACTTGGGTTATTTTTTTTAACATGATGATTTCCAGTTCTATACATTTTCTAAATGTTAATAAATTTATTTTTTATAGAAGAATAGAATTCGTGTGTGTGTGTGTGTATCTGTCTGTTTGTCTGTCTGTCTGTCTATTTCTATGTCTCTGTGTGAGTCAGTGTCTCCGTGTGTGTTGGTGTCTCTGTGTGTATCTCTATGTGTGACAATGTCTGTGTGTATGTGTATCTGAGTGTATTCTTAACATACATTCAAAATTGCATTTAAACTATCAATTAATTTTCACTGTTTTGTATCTCTATAAACCCCACTTAATGTTAAATTTCCTTGTTGTTAACAGATGGCTGCTCATTCTTTCCTGGCTGCTCAGACCATGAAATAATCACACAGAAACTATATTATTTAAAACACTGCTTAGCCCATGACTACAGCATATTCCTAGCAAGCTCTTACATATTAGTTAACCCATTTCTATGATTTTATATCTTATCACAGTGTTTGTGGTCTACCAGCTTATGTCTTTCTCCTCTGGCAGCTGCATGGCATCTTTTGACTCTCCCTTGTTTCTCCCACCATTCAGTATATTTTTTCCCACCTAGCTCTGTTCCCCTATAGCTCTGTTTTAGGTCCAAAGCAGTTTATTTATCAGTGTTAATCACAGTAAACAGAGGGGAACCCCAAAGCACCTAACCTTTTCTGTTTAAATAAAAGAAGGTTTGAACTTTAACATAGTAAAATGACACCAACAAAACAGGCATCAAACAAGAATTACAGTTACAATGTTTATATCCACTTTATCTTTTGTCATAACTAAGACAAACTATAATTATAACTATCTACTCTTCAACTCAAAGACTACAGAAGGATATAGTAATACCTAAGTAATTAGGAGGTGCATTGTAAACAATTTCCCAAACTTTAGAATTGACAGAGACATCTTGATACTTTGACAGTCACCCAAAGTTCTTCTGTAACACTGGAGCATCCGTCTTTAGCCTACAGACCCATAGTATACAGCAGACTTTTCACAAAGCAGGAAATTTCAAAGACAGTTCTACCTATATTGGCAGTTTGTCAGTCACTTTCTTCTGTTTCCTGCAGAATGTCTGTCAGCCTCTTTCATGAAGTGGGAATCCTGAAGGACCATTTCCCCTTTAGGCGAGTTCAGCAGTAATTTTTCTGTGGGTCTTGCATCTCCAGTTCATATAGCATAACATCAAGCAGTCCAGAAAAGAGCATTTTCTTACCCAAATGGCTAGTAATTCCATAAGGAGCCTCTTCAATGTCCATCTTCCTCTTGAAGTAATTGCCAGTAACAAGTATGTCTCACCATTATGAAAAGTCTTAATTTCTTAAATCATTTTAAATGCCATATTCTGAAGAGCTCTGAAAGACTTCAAGAGTACCTATCTAGAGTTCTCAATGGGGAACCCCGATTGCTCTTCGAGCTGATGAGGGAGGTGGACTTGATCGGGGGAGGGGGAGGGAAATGGGAAGCAGTTGCGGGGAGGAGGCAGAAATCCTTAATAAATAAATAAAAAAAGAAAGAAAAAAAAGAGTACCTATCTAACTGAAATATATCTCTACATATCTACAAAACCTAAAATGAGTAAAGTTTAACTATTTTAGATGATTATATATTAACCTATATTTCTTAACTATATATTACATTTTAAATGACCTGCACAACCTTAATCAAGAGAAGAAATACATATATAACAAAATTGACCTAAAATTCGTATCAACAAACCAGTATCTATTCCAAGGCAAACTATCCATCTCTTTAACATATCCTCATTTAAATGTAAACAAACATTTATAAACAATATTTGGGAATTTTGTCATAGTTCTTTCCAAACTGTTTTCTGCTTTTTGTTGGGCAAAGTATTTTGTGGGGTGTTCACTGCAACTTTTCAGGGGGTCTTGGTCTTTCAAACCATATTATTCTGGAAGGAATTCATAGGTTCTCATCTTCTATGGAAACAAAAGAACCATTTTCCTAAGTATCATAGCTTTAGACTAATATTTTGAAGTCAAGACACCTTTAAGATATATATGTTGGTTTAGCTTAACAGCCTGTACAATGAAATGTCTCTCTGTATTTAGCTCCTTCACAGTTAAAAAATTCAAAGAAAACACAATAATATACATAATCCAAACTCACTGTGTATATTCCATCTTTGCATGGCTTATTTTCTTTACTCTATTACTTTTTCTACAAGTTTGATATTTATTTTTATTATCTTTACTCTCTCATTCTGCCTGTCTTCTTTTATATTACATTTACTGTCTGTTTATTCTTTTTCTTCTCTCTCCCAAGCCTATGTACAGTTTTTAAACGCACTGAGTCTCATTAGGTCTTTTATGTCTGAATCTGTTCCATTGTGTATCTGTACCCCGTTTTTGACCAGGACTACTTTTTACAATGTTAAATGTCTTAGCAGGTACTATGGCTGCTTTGCCTTTTGGCCTGCCCAGTCTAACATGGCAGAGTCTGTTCACTGCCTCTGACACTGCCTGGTGGGAGTCATCCTCACCACTTCAAATCTGGTAACAAGTTGGCCCATGCTGCCGCCAAGTACCTTGCAGCACACTGTCCATAAGCCCCATTCAATGCTCAGTCTTCTGAAAGAGCTAGAGTTCATGCTGCCAGCAAGGACCAGGAAGCCACCATTTTGTAATCACATGGGTTTAGTTCTTTTTTCTTTGCTACTGCTGAATCAGAAAAATAAAAACTCTATTAAAAGAGCTGCAGCATGCCACTAGCAAGCAAAGCTTATTTGAAAAAGAAAATACAGCTAAACTTTGCTTTTTAGTGTTTGGAATTCCCTTCCAAGCCCTCTCAGGTTTTGTGTGGATTTAGCTAGCACATGTTGGGTGCCAATTTTTTGATGAAGGGCTACTCATTTGTTCCCAGCTGCTCAGACCATAAAATAATCACATAAAAACTATATTATTTAAAACACTGCTTAGGCAATGACTATAGCATATTCCTAGCAAGCTCTTACATAATAAATTACCCATTTCTATTATTTTATATTTTCCAATATGCATCTTTCTTCTTTGGCAGCTGCATGGGATCTCTCAGCTCCCCCTTGTTTCTCCCAGCATTCAGTTTATTTTTCCCCACATAGCTTGTTCCCCTATAGCTCTGCTATAGGCCTAAAGCAGTTTCTTTAATAATAAATATAAATCACAGCATACAGAGGGGAATTCCACATCACCTTGTAAAACAACCTATAAAAATTATCCGTATTTGACTTTCACATGCATCTACTCTTATCAATCAATAGATAAATTTTAACTTGCTTCTATTTCAACCCTCTCCAAACATTTCACTTGCTCTTCTGGCTATCTGAACTACTTGAAGCCTTTTGAAATAATAATTTCTGTTTTATTTCTTGAAAAATGTTACACAACCCTACTAAGCAAGTATCATCTTCTGAATATCTCTATTAACTTTAATTTGACAAGTGAAATTTATGTTAGTTATATATAGATAAGCTACTTACATCATTTTTGCTCCAGTGGTTTAAAGATGGGACTTGTCATTCTCTCATCATTTATTGCACTTCTTCAATATCTTTAATATCTTCACACACATACAAACAAACATACAAAAACACACAAATAAACACAAAATTAATAAGTAAAAATAACATGTTTAAAGATGAGGGATCACTGCTAAACAGAGGCATCTACAAGTCAGTCTCATGAAGAAGGTTGCTTTTCTATGTTAGATATTGGACTACATCCATTCCTCAAAGGAGAACAATTTCTTTTTCTAAGCACAAACTAGTCTCATCATCTTCATAGGACTCTTTCTTGGTCACCATACACACTCTGTCCAATGAACCTTTATTGTAATTTTTTCAATTTCTACTTTGTATTGAGAAGGTATTTTTCAAAGGAAAATTGAAAAGCAGAATAAATACAAGAAGTCTACCTTTCAATAAATGCCAGTAAATTTCTAAAGCAAAATGTCTATGACAATAAAATAATTAAAAATGCTTTTGAAATACCATGAAAAAGGTAGTGGCTTACTTTGTTATTCTATAAATATTCTCCCTTTCCAGAAAAAATGATTAGTTTTGAATTCAGCCATAATTTAATTCAATTATACCCAAAATCCTAACAATTTTCTATAAAGCTTTAAAAATTATGCCTTTGACATTGGCAGTATTAGCCTTTTTAAAAATCCATTTTTCCTCCTTTTGACATTGCCTTATTCTAGACCAATTACAAATAGTGCAGCCTCAACAAGTTTCTAAAAGCTCAAACATGCCATGAAGTGATGCAGAATAAAAATTAAAATTCATGTATTAATTTTCTTTGTATTCTTACAGCCATGTATTCTTACCTAATATGCTACTGAAACCTCTATATGAATAATTTTGAAATATTTTCCTTACTTAATGACTTTTTGTTCTCTATTTAATGATTTTTTTGTTATGCTAGGAAAATAATATTGAAAGTCAAATGTTCATTGTAAGTTATAACATTTCTATGCATCTGTCAGGGTTCATTTCACTCTCCATGGGCATTTCACAAATACTCCCTCTCATAACTCCTGGGGAATATCTGAAATTATATAATGGCCAAAGATGAACAACAGGGCTAGCATGAGAAACAGGATTATTATAGTGAAAAGAAAATAAAAAGTTTCATCAATTATCTGTGACATGCTCTCTTAAATGTCCCTATTTAGAATGTTGACAAGAGAGCTGCCTCTTAGTTTCTGTCTTTTTTAAACAACCAGTGTGTGATCAGGTATAGAGAACACTTTCTGGAATGAAATGCCCTGCTCTCTGACAGTCCAATATCGCTTTTTTCAGGCTTCTCAGTGTTCTCTAGCAAATATTAGGATATAGGGTACTTTAGTTACAATGTTAGCTACTTTTCTTTGCTTGATAAAATACCATAACCAAGGGTTTATTGGTGGTTCTAGAGTGGTACAGTCTACTGTAGGGTGGACACATGGCATGACAGCAGAAACATAAACTTGGCTGATGACATTTTTCATCCCTATGTAGTAAGCAGGGAAAGATAAGGAAGTAAGGCAAAGCTACAAACCTTTAAACACCACCAGTGGGTAACATACTTCCTTCACCAAGACCCTACCTCTTTCAGATCTCAAAACCTCCCCAAACAAATGGCCAACTAAAGACCAAGAATCAAATGCGTGTTTCAATGGATGATGTGAAATGCCCTTCTGTATGCTGTGAATATGCCTTATTACCACGGATTAATAAAGAAGTTGATGAGAATAACAGCCTGGCAGAATAGAGCCAGGTGAGAATTCCAAATTTTGAGACCCTGATCTCAAAATCACAGTGCCTAAGTGTGCAGATCACAGGTCAGTTAAGAAACAGACTTGGCCTTAGTGTGTCCACCTATTCTAAAAGTGTTTCCTCTGAAGATGGTTGAATGCTGTTCGAATGCTGTTTCACACTGCCAAGAACTCCCAACTAGCTGTTACAATTTAATTAATTCATATTTTTAAAATGTAAGTTCTAACACATGGCTTGGTTACCTCTTCTCAACACTTCATGGAACCTTCTCTAAAATTGATTACATACTCAGTAACAGAGAAAACCTCCACAGATGCAAAAGCAAAAAATTGGAGTAACTCCCTGTGTCTTATCTGATCACCAGGGATTAAAGTTAGAATTTAACAATACCACTCTCAGAAAGCCTACTAACTCATAGAAATAACAGTCAACTACTGAACCACCCCAGGTCAAGGAAGAAAGAAAGAAAGAATGAATGAAAGAAAGAAAGAAAGAAAGAAGGAAAGAAGGAAGAAAGAAATTAAAGTCTTCCAGATATCAAAATCCTTGCCCAGGCAAAAATATCTGAGTTTGATAATTACTTTTAATCCTATATTCTATAAGTATAACAAGCATCCATTACCTACAAATAACCAAAGACCACCCGCACCCCCTTTTCTCTTGGAAATGTGGATGTTGTGATCTCTATACTGCTTCCTGCTGAATATGGACAAAGTATTTTTAGGGTACCAGAGAGAAAATTTGAGATAATGGCCAAGTTGGTAAGACCAGTTATAACCTTTGTTGATAGATACCACCTGTCAAGTTTCAGGTCTTTCCTTATCAAGCTAGATCCAAATTAACATGGAACAAATCCACAGCTTCTTGTTTCCTGCAAAAACAAAAACAAAACTGCTTCTATAAAGAATATTTTATTTCCATGTGACAAATACAATTTTTGAATTTTTTAAAATTAAAACATTCTTAAAATATCAAGGCTGGTTTATTTCCACAGTCTCTCTTGCAATTCCAGGTCTCTTATTAGTGGTATTTTGCTTTTCAACAATCAAAAAATTCAAAATCAACACAATAGTTACAGGATCCAGACTCCTTGTGTGTTTCCCATCTTCATGTGGCTTTTCTTACATTACTTTTACTGTCTCTTTTAAAACTTTACTTTATTACTTTTAATCTATTTGTTTCTTTCTGTGACTGCCTATACCCCCTCTTTTTTCTTTCTTAACCCTATGCACATTGTAAAACACACTGGAACCCGTTCAGAAGGTTTTTATTTTTTTCCATTTGGACCTCATTTACTGCGTATCTTTTAGCCTTTCTTGACTGCACAAGCAAACTCTAAACTATTAAGCTACACCTGGATCCTCTGTGCTCTCCAGCAGCTGGCACCACCCCTTATCCGATAGGGTCATGAAAGCCAAGACCAGAGCTTGCACTTTGCTGGGAGGCTTGTGACCCAGAACTACATTAAACCTATCTAGCTATGGAAGCTGGAACTGGCGTTGACACAGTGGTTTTTACTTAGCTTGCCGATTCTAGTTTCTTTTTTTTTCCTTTTTCTTATTTATTTATTTAAGAATTCTGCCTCCTCCCCTCCACCGCCTCCCATTTCCCTCCCCCTCCCCCAATCAAGTCCCCCTCCCTCATCAGCCCAAAGAGCAATCAGGGTTCCCTGCCCTGTGGGAAGTCCAAGGACCACCCACCTCCTTCCAGGTCTTGTCAGGTGAGCATCCAAACTGCTTAGGCTCCCACAAAGCCAGTACGTGCAGTAGGATCAAAACCCATTGCCATTGATCTTGAGTTCTCAGTAGTCCTCATTGTTCGCTATGTTCAGCGAGTCCGGTTTTATCCCATGCTTTTTCAGACCCAGGCCAGCTGGCCTTGGTGAGTTCCCAATAGAACATCCCCATTGTCTCAGTGTGTGGGTGCACCCCTCGCCATCCTGAGTTCCTTGCTCGTGCTCTCTCTCCTTCTGCTCCTGATTTGGACCTTGGGATTTCAGTCCGGTGCTCCAATGTGGGTCTCTGTCTCCGTCTACTTTCATCGCCTGATGAAGGTTAATATCAAGACAACTTTAAGATACCATCTTACACCTGTCAGAATGGCTAAAATCAGAAACACCAATGATAGCCTTTGCTGGAGAGGTTGTGGAGTAAGGGGTACACTCATCCATTGCTGGTGGGAATGCAAACTTGTGCAACCACTTTGGAAAGGAGTGTGGCGGTTTCTCAGGAAATTCAGGATCAACCTACCCCTGGACCCAGCAATATCACTTTTGGGAATATACCCAAAAGATGCCCTATCATACAACAAAAGTATATGTTCAACTATGTTCATAGCAGCATTGTTTGTAATAGCCAGAACCTGGAAACAACCTAGATGCCCTTCAATGGAAGAATGGATGAAGAAAGTATGGAATGTATACATATTAGAGTACTACTCAGCAGTAAAAAACACTGACTTCTTGAATTTTGCATGCAAATGGACAGAAATAGAAAACACTATCCTGAGTGAGGTAAGACAGACCCAAAAAGAGGAACATGGGATGTACTCACTCATAATTGGTTTCTAGCCACAAATAAAGGACATTGAGCCTATAATTCGTGATCATAGAGAAGCTAAATAAGAAAGTGAACCCGACTCTAGTTTCTGTTTAGAGTTGCCAGCTAAACAGCAGCCCTAAGGAGACGTATACTCTTTTTTTAACTTCTTTTTGTACACTTTTCTTTCCTTTTTAGTCCATGACTGGCTTGGTGGCTGGCCCCTGATGTCCTCTTCTTGTTATCTTGCAGCTAGTTCTCTCTTTCCCTACATTTCTCCTTCTGTTTATACCCTCTGCCTGCCTGACCCACCTATCCTTGCTCCTGTCTCCCTACTGACTGCTCCTCTCTTTACTTAGGACCATCAGGTGTTTTAGACAGACACAGTAACAACTTCACAGTTAAACAAATGCACTGTAAACAAAAGTTACACAATTGAAAATAATATTGCCCAACAGATCCATGTCATCCATCCCTGAGGTCTCACAGTCTTCAAAATAATGCCACCAATTATGGGACTGGGGTTCAGATTCATGAGGCTTCAAGAGTCGTTTCACACTGAAAGCACCATTCTGTGCCTTATAAGGTCCTAATTATCATACAAAGAAAAATGCATTCAATCCAGTTTCAGATATTGTCACAGTATTAACAGTCTCCAACGTGTTCAGCAAATATAGGCTCAGAATTGTTTTTTTTATGAATCAAGGCAAAACCTGTCCTTGAGTTTCTGTAAAATCAACAAATAAGTTAAACCTTAAATTATGTAAAGACACAAATTAACAGTTTCCACAGGAAAAAGAAAACTTGGAGGTTAACAATTGTAGCTGACTGGGTGAAATAACTTCACCAGGACTAACGGTTAATGCTGCAGAACACTATGCAGAATTGGGGTATATCATAGTATCATCTGAGGCTCCAGCTGGTCTCAGCCGCCCCATCCTGGCAGTTCTGCAATCTATAGCCCATATGACCTTTCTCTTGTACTTAAGAGCCTATAGTGGTCTACAGTAGATATTCCACATTCCTGCATCTGGAATTTTAAAAACCCTAATACCTTTGTAACATAACTTTATCCTCACAACTTCACACATTGGTAATTCACAGCCTTTCTGCAGGAAATCTTATTCTATTATACATTGCACAAATTCATGTTTTTTTTCTGTTACCTTGATGTAGACTCACAATGACCCCAATAACACTTGCATTTTATGTGTCTGAAAAAAATAAGTCCATATAGATGATATTAAGCTTTGCCATCATTTGGAGCTATAGCATTGATTGCAACAGGCTCTAAGTCTCTAAGTAACTGAACTTGGAAAACATTCCCATTGGTGGTCCTGTTTAAGCAAAATATCATGGAGATCACAGGTGGCTTTCTTCTAACTGGAATATTTTTAAAGTGAATTTTCATTTCAAATGAAACTTGTGTTTTTCATATGAACTTACATTTGCCCTAGAGTTTTGATACCCTATGGTATAAGGAGGCTGCTTGTTAGTTCCCAGCTGTTCAGCCCCAAAATAATCACACAGAAACTTTATTATTTAAATCAATGTTTGGCCCATTAGCTCTAGCTTCCTATTTGCTAACTCTTCCATCTTAATTTAACCCATCTCCATTAATCTGTTTATCACCATGAGGTTGTGGCCTACCAGTAAAGTTTCAGCACATCTGTCTCTGGTGGCAGCTCCATGGCTTCTCCCAACTCTGCCCTCTTTCTCCCAGCATTCAGTCTAGCTTTTCGAGCCTAAGTTCTCCCTTGCTATAGGCCAAGTCAGTTTCTTTATTCATTAATGAATAAAGGCACCACATAGACAGAAGGACCTCCCACACCAACCCTAGATGGTCTCTGGCTCTACAAGTATCTTTCATTCTATTCCACAGCAATTTTGTCTTCTCTTGGATACTGCTGTTCTCATTAATAACTGCAGCTTTCTGATTCCCCCTGCCTTATCTGCAGCTTTAAAAGGACTCATATGCTTTCCTCATTTTACTATGTATTGTCCTTACTCTTCTATGATGGTTTTTGCTCTGTAGTCTCACTATAAACATGGCTAAATACAATGAGCAAGTATCATTGACTTCTTGAATTTTCTTCTATCAAATAAATTCATGCTTTCCTTTGAAATGAGTTTCATGCAAATAATAAAGAAATGAACAGACTATAACCTATTTCTCTCCAAAACATAAAGCAACAGCCTTTAATCCAGTTCCCTGTATACAATCCTTATCTTATCGGAAAGCTCATGAGCTCAATCTTTATAGTATTTAACTCTTCCGACATGTGTCTTTCTGAACTCACAGGAGAATCAACCACTATGATCTGCTTTCAGAGTTTTAGGGGTTATCAAGCTTAAACCCTCCCACATTACTCCTGAAGGCTGTGAAAGCCCCCAAGCCACACAGTGATGTTCAGCACAGTAACAACACCATTATTTTGCAACAACTTTTCCCTACTGTCGCAATATATGTGGCAGAGGTAGCATTAAGGAGAAAGGACTTGTATTTGGGCTTGTCCTTTCAGAGGATTTCTGCTTTCTCATGAGGAAGGCATAGTTGGACAAATGCATAGTGACAAGAGCATGTAGCTGCTACTTCCTCACATGGTTGCAAAAACCCTTGCCAGAGCTGGAAGTGAATACACCCTTCAATATACCCTTCAAATCTTGTCCATAGTAGCCTGCAACTGTTAGACTCCATGTTATAAAGTTTCCATGATATTCTGAGACAACACCATCAATCTGCAGACCAAGTGTTCAAATACACAGGTTTGTAGGAAGCAGTTTGCACCCAAACCCCAGCAGTATCTTATAAAACAAGATAGAAGATTGTGAGAACGATCCTTTAGTTGTTTTATCCAGTGATTAGAAACAGTAGTTTTCTACTTAGGAGTACATATCTTATTGATGTACCTTCTCTTGGGGCAGTAGGATAGCTACAACAGCTTCTAAACATTACATATTGAAGCATTGAATTGAAAAACGGGTACTCTTTCAGTCTTTTAAGAACAAAATAGCATTTCCAGAGCCCCAAGGATATGTCCATTCATACCCTATATTAGAACTGAGTCACAAGCCACCTCTTAAATACATCACTGGAAATGGAAATGAGCTTATAGTGCTTAAGTTACTGAAGCACAAGGCTCCGTGCTGGGTGGTGAATTGCACACATACATACACATACACACATACACACACACCACAAACATGCAGGCACACACATGCCCATGCATGTACATACCCACATAAAAAAAAGGACTCTGACAAGCAGAAAACAGGTAGGAGAATAGATCCTGGAACCACCTCTGCTGCATCTTCCCAGGTTTCCAACAGTAAGCAAAGTTTTTCTTCTGTATTCTTTGAACTCTTCCTTTTAGTTCTATTAAATCATAAGCACTTGTCCATGCTTGTGTGATGAATATATGCAATTTTATTACCAAGGAAGATTAGTCAAAGTCTCAGTAATGGACTTATATCGCCAGTAGAATTGGGCAGATTTGGTAGTACTCCATCTTCTGAGGTCCATCATCATTGCCTAAAATTTCTATCTTGAAAGGTTTTCTCTTAGAACAGCCATTCTTATAGCCAAACATCTTACTGCCAGAAATACAGGCACATCAGGAACCTTGCTATAGGTATGTACACTCTGAAGCAAGGCCAGCCTTTCGGCCTCGCCAGCCAGAGTAGGCTCTTGTTATGGCTGTCCCCAAGCATCTGAATGACTTCCAGGCATTTAATGTATTGCTAACATCATGTCCACAGCCTCCCCAAATGTATACACTGAAATCCTAACTTCCAAGGGGATAGCATGTGGCTCTTTGGAGGATCAATTAGATGAGAAGAGCTGTCTCTAACAGAATTAGTGTGCACAAACAAAGAGGCCAGGGGTGGCTCCCTCCTGCCAGGTAAGGATGTGAAGAGAATTCAACAGTTTCTAACCTGGCAGAAGATCCTCTCTAAGATTAAACTAAGCTGGTATCCTGATTTTAGATACCTATAGAAAATATTGACAGATGTTGTAACTTGTTGATAACCCACCTACTTACAGCATTTCCCATTTCCTGCCTGGACAGACAAAAACTCAAATTGTCCCATGACTCTGAGATATCACGAAATGTGGGTAAGAAAAATCTGTTGTCCCTCATACACAGATACTGCAAAATATTTTGTACTAACATGGATAATTTTGATGGTGTGTTAAGCATCTATCAGGATAGATACTGATCCTGAAGACCCTGCCTCACTGTTACCTCCATGCGCTCTAGAAAATGCATTTACTCTTAGATGATGAGTGTTTATCATTTTAGACATGTATTTACATGTACTAAAAATTCTTACAAATTCTTTGCTGTTCCTTCAGATTTTAATATAGCTAAATTATTTGTATCTGATATACAATATTTTGAAGGCTGACTCATGTTTATTTAATGTTGCCTTTGTTGAACATCATTTGACATGTGTTCTATTCACGTATATTTTAGTCAGAATTTGGACAACACTCTAACGATAATTTATGTATGTAATGCTTCTAGAATATTTCAATTCTCTTCTTGCCTGGAAATCATGATTTATGCTGGATCCAAAGAGGAAGAAACTTCTTTCTGGGACGGTGTACTGTGGGGTGGAACAGCGGCTCTCAGCCTCAGGCAGTCCTTTCCTATGAATGAATGGTCCTGGGTGATAGGCAGTCCTGCCCTACAGATGTTCATGAGTGGAATGGAGCAAATGATCTCAGGCACATGCCTCCCCGAGCTTCAGATGGTCCTGGGTGACGTAACTGATCTCAAATATAGGCAGTTCTTCCCTAAAGATGCTCCTGAGTGGAGCAGGTGTTCTAAAATACAGGCAATGCTGCCATACCAATGGTCCTGAGTGGTGTCAGTGCTCTCAGACAGAGCAGCCCTGCCCTACACATGGTCCTGAGTGGAGCAACTATTCAAAGACACATGTAGTTCTGCCATACTGAAGGTCCTGGATGTAAGAGGAGCTCTCAGACACAGACAGCCCTGCCCTACAGATGGTCCTGGGTGGAGCAACTACTCAAAGACACATGCAGTTCTGCCATATTAGTGGTCCTGAGTGGGCTAGGTCCTCTCAGACACAGGCAATCTGTGATAAGCTAATAATAGGCAGGGTAGAAAAAATGAAAATAAAAACTTGGTGAAATCTAGAAATTGTTAAATATGATGAAGATTATTTGCCACAACAATTTAATAGAAACGCCCTTAAAACATCTTGGGCTAGATTAACATTGATTATAACATTTTCTTTTCAAATTCCTTTTAAGGTTACAGACTGTTAGGCTTTTGTTGTAAGTGCCTGTACTTACTTACAGAGCCAAGGAATTAAACCAGGCTGGTTGAGGGGCCACAGCAAGACTAAAGATGTGACAACTTCATCGAAAGAAATCAGCTTTCCTATACCCTTATCAGAAATGGAATATAGTAACTATTGCCAGGATACAAAGATGTTTGTAAACTTTTCAGGGTACACAGATTACTGTCTAAGACCAAGCACCCTGTCAAGCTTCGTTAGTCCCTTGACTACTAAGGGAATATACAGAAAAACAGAAAGTGGCCTTAAGGCTTCATTGCCTGAGGGAGTGCTTTGGCCTCTCAGGAACTGTAAGGCACAGAATGCCCCCAGGAGCCATGGACCTTAACCTGAAAAACCTATGACACATGCCTCTCAAGGAATCTAAGCCAGGGCAATTTCATGACCCCATGCATTCTCTTTTCTCTTTTAATCACTGATAGTAATTTATATATTCTGGAATTGATATTTATTTCATCATGAAAATAAAACATAATTTCAGAAATTACCTTCTATCTTATTATAAATTACAAATACTTCTTCATTCTCAATATTATGAAAATTAAGCATGTTCTTATTCTATTGTTTATTTAAAAAATCATTTTTTAATTTTTTAGATCAATGGATTGCAATGTAATGCTATAAAGTATGAACACCTTTTATTTCAGATTCCATATTGCAATTAACTTACAAGCTTCTTGTAACTCTTGCTGCAAGAAAACAATAGTGGCAGTCAGTTGGAAAAGGTGTCAAATATTTTATTTTATAAATACATTTATTGGGAGCTCCATGTATTTCAATCAAGACACCATCATAGCATATTGAATGCAGAACCGCACGTAAGAAATTAATGTATCAATTTTTTCAACTGTATTCTTTGTGTTATCTTCTAATAAATTTCTTTTTCCATTTATGTTTAATTCACCTTATTCATTAAATTAGTATTATTTACTCTACTTTATAATATGATGATATTTTTATTGTTTTATTCAAAGATAAAACTTAGGGACATGAATCTGCTCAGCAAATCTCTTACTGTTGAAGATTCTTTTGTAATAATTTTGCTGAGATTTTGTTTTCTATCAATGACGTAATTCATGCTACTGGGGAAATATAACTCATCTTTAATGTCAAAGCAGATGGAGCATTGATGTCTCCACCTGCTTTACAGATTGAGTCCTGTTATCACTATCTTGATTGTCAATTTGTGGGATGTAGAATCACCATGGAAACAAACCTCTGTAAGACTAGGAAAAATTTTCTAGATAGGTTAATTGATGTGGGAAGACCCACTTTAAATGTGGATTGCGCTATTCCATAAGTATCTATCCTAGACCGAATTTAAAAGAAAAAAGGAAAAAAGAAAGGTGATCTGAGCGCCAGCATTGCTCTCTCCACTTCCTGACTGAGGATGAGAGGTGACTAGATGTCTCAAGCTCTTACCACTATGATTTAATTGCCAAGGTGGGTTGTACCAGGTGAACTGAGAGCCAAATTAACTCTTCCTTCCTTCCCTTGCTTCCTGTTATGTATTTGGTCACAGTAATGAAAAAAAGAAAAAGAAATACAAGGCCCAAAGCTGAATATAGTGGTCATGACCTAGCTGGCTGTATTTGCAGTTTTGGGGAGTGTGTATGTGTGCTATCAATACACAACAGCAACAGCAATAAATATAAAACTGATTTATCCAGTGGTCATGTGACTTGAGGAAACACAACACAACTTGTTAAATGTTTCTGTAATTCAACTCCTGTGGAATGTTCCCAGATCTCCAGTACAAGCGACCTGAAGACTAAAGCTATCTTTGGAGTGGCAGCAAACTGAAGGAACTGCCCACACAACCTGAACAGCAGCCTTGTTGGGACTGGAGAGCAGCGCTACCACCTTTTTCCAAGATATTCTCAATCCTTGCATATTAAGCACCATTATATTCCATAGAGGAGAGGAGCAATCCAGCAGGATTATTTAATCTCATATTAGACAGAAAATCTACCCTCCTGATTAGAACACCACATTGGTCTTAAACGATAGTTAAGATGAGACAGAGAGATGGGAGTCTCTTTTAAATTACTATCCAGCGAGTGCTTAGAAAAAGCATAACAAGCTCAAAATGCAGTTCACATCTCCTGACAACACTTTAATTGCTGCAGCATGAATTTCTGAGGATCAATAGGCTCTGAGGATGGCGTGGTAGGAACGGTGTGGGATGAGGTGGGGTGGGCTGAGGACATCCTCGGGGAGTCTGGAGAGAGGTAGTCAGAGTGGTGACACCTGAATCCAATGAATCAATGTCTGAGACCACACCAATAGAGTCAGCACACATAATCACCACCATAGATAAGAGTATGCTAGCAAAAGCACAATGAACCATGATGGACAGGATTAATTAACAAGAGGAATCTTATGAGAGAACACATGGAGAAAGTATATGATTAATCTCTTTAAAAGTGCATTAAGTTAGGGGAGTGCTTCCAGGTAAAACGGGTGCTCTAGGTCAAGGCAAAAGCAATGTGCTTCTCCAGGCTATGTGTCTCTAGAACTGTGCTGTTCAACAATCACTTTTGACTAAGTTTGAAGAACTTTATTTCCAAGTCCCCTTTCATTTGATTTAACTATTTTGCAGTGTTGGTGGTTGAACTCAGAGCGTTGCATAGGTTAAGAAAGTGCTCTGCCTCTGAACTCTATCACAGCCTCCTTGAATATTTAATTTGAAATCAATTAAAGTTAAAGCAAGTTGAAAATTTATTGTCTCATTCTCGATAGCAGCAGTTTAAGGATTCTCTAGCCATATGTACTTAATGGTGGCCATTCTCTGAAAACCATATAATGAAGATGCCCAGTGAGAGAAGTTTCTGATACAGTGGAGCCGCAATTCAGAGGTGTAAGACCTCCCACAAGGAAAAGGTATGCTTTGGGACCCTACTCATATTTGTTTTCAAATATATACTTTCTGTTTAAATTTTTGTATGTAGTTCTTAACACACATAATAATATTCGTTGATTATAAAAGGCAGATGGTTTATATTAAACTTTTATTTTTGAGATTATAATACAATTTCTTTCTTGCATTTCCTTCCTCCAAACCCTCCCATAGACCCCTTCTTACTCTTTTAAAATTCACCTCTTTTTTCATTAATTTTTGTTACATGCAGCTATATATTTGTACATATGTATATATTCCCAAATATAGCCAAGTCAATAAATATTCTTATGTGTGTTTTCAGGTCTAACCATTTTTTATTGAATAACAAATTTGTATGCTTTTTATATTTAGTACTTAGCACAAAAGAATAATAATTTTCTTATTTATTTTCCTTTTAATATCTTTTACAAAATATAATGTAAAAATTCTTTGAGTATTGTTATTTATAAGAAATTGCACACTATATCAATGTCCATTAGCTAATTATTATCTATCAGAGTCATTTGTTGCATCATTTGAAGTATGCATTGCAGAGAAAAGGACTTTACATTACAGAGATGAGAGATATCAATACATATTTCAGTGAGCAAGTAACAGAAAGGTGGACTTTTCCATATAAAGCATTTCTTGGGGACATGCATGACCCATTGCAGAGTCAATGGGTGTTACTTTCAAATTCACCCCCAAAAGTTGATGAAGGCCTGCATATTAAAGCTACATCTACAAATGAGTATTTGAAGAACTGCTTGGCACAGAGATTTCTAAATTTTATTGTAGAAGGAAGCTAAGGACAATGTCATAAAGAATTTCTCCTTTGAGTGTGTGTGTGTGTGTATTATGCTATGCATGCTTGCTGCAACTTGGTACATGTGTGGGCACACATTTATGAGGTGCACATGTGTGTAGAGCTGAGAAGTTGACATCGGTTGTTTCCCTCTCTCATGCTCAACATTATTTACTGTGGCAGGGTCACTCACTGAACCCACAGCTCACAGATTTAGCCGCTCTAGCCAGCCGCCTTGCCTCGATGATCCTCTACCTCTGCCTCCACAATCTTGGGATCGGAGATGGTCAGCCACATGCACCTGGATTTTTTACTTGAATACTGGACATCCAAATCCAGGGCCTCATGCTTGGATATCAAGTGCTTTGTGGACAGAGCCATCTCCCCAGCCCTCCCAGAGTTGAACACTTTAACAGAGAAGAACAACAACATAGTACACAGGAAGTTAGAAATGCCTGTGGGATAGGTCTTGAAGTCATCCTCTAGTAATCAAGACTGAAAGTGAGAGGTGGGGCTAGAGACATTAACAGCAGGTCTCCGGGGAGAAAAGCAGTTTCACTTTGATCTGACATTAAAAACTGATGGACTCTCGCATCCAGCCAGGAGGTGATACATTCTCAATAATCCCTGTTGACTCCAGTTCATCCCCCTGGTAGTATGTCTGATTGCCATTATCATTGCTTGTTCTAAAATACACAGGATGATGATCCTGAGACTAATCACTCGTCTCTAGACAGCAGTACAATCTATCGATTTTCACGTGATGGAAAGTTCATCAGTGGCAGCCTAGAAAAAGGCAAAATGCAATTTGGAGTCAGAAAGATGCAGGCTATAACCTGGATTTCTCCTAGATTTAGATGTAATGATCTGGTTCCAGAGTGACAGTCTATACCTGCTCCCCGTATTTATGAAAGGATATTAACTATACCGAATCCCATTTCTTTCATGTGTCTGTGAAGGATGAATTCAATCATAAATTACATAAATGTCCAAGAACATGCCATGACATACAAGACAGACTCTGGAAAATACAGATTTTATTACCCTTTCTCACTTTAAAATTCCTAATTTATCCTTGTATTCTGCATTCAATTATGTAACCCCCTTCAGAAATAGTTGTTAAAAACAGAATTATAAAGCTTAGCAATTGGTACAAGACAAAGTTTTACTGGCGAGTGCTTTTATTTAAAAAAAAAAATGCTATTTATGTTTGAACCTGACCCACCATAACAAGTGATAGATGTACTTGATCCATCCTAATGTGATAGATAAGAAGCTAGTATCTGAGCTACTTTACAATTCTTTATACCAGAATCTCTGTCCACCACAGCATCCCTGAACCCTGAGTTGTACTCTTCACCCCAATAATAGCGATATTCAATAGCTGAATAGCAACTCTGGGACTTATAGAAGAGTTCGATTTCTCCATTTGCACCAGGGTTTGCTGTACATTGTCGATATCCACTAGTTCAGTGGTTTTTAACCTGTGCTTCAAGACCTCTTTAGGGGTCAATTAACCTTTTCACAGGAATCACCTAAGATAATTGGAAAACATAGATATTAGCATTACAATTCATCAGAGTAGCAAAAGTAGAACTATGAAGCAGCAATGAAAATAATATTATGGTTGGGGTGACCGCAGCATGAGGAACTGTATTAAAGGGTCATGGCATTAGGGAGGTTGGGAACAAATGCACTAGTTAATATTGCCCACAGTTTTACTCTAATTTTTAGAAGATTATTGAACAAAGTCAGAGGAGGTAAATTTGCTGAGCTCAATGCAAGGAAAGGAAAAATAATTAATGTCCCAGAAACTCACCGCCTGGAGAACAGCACCAGCATTCAATTCAGGAAGCCATGCTGAGAAGCTTCAAAAGTTGATTATTCTGCTGACTCGTTGGCTTTGTTATGATCCCATCCTACATGGCTCAATTTTGGCTTTGTTTGTTTGTTTGTTTGGTAGGTTGGTTGTTGGTTTTCTTTTTTCTATAGGCTGTTTTCAACCAAATTTGCAATATGTGTCAGGAAAAGTCATTTTTTCTACTTAGAAGAACAAAAATATAATAAGACAAAGAAATATTTTTAGTGTCACACAAAGTCTTATGTTCAGAGCTCCCAAGGCCAAGGTGGCTTGAATCTTAAGAACAGAGTCATCCTGTTCTTATTCTGAACCACAAATAGGATTCACACAGGTACAAAGCACACACATATAATGCTCCTGTTTCCAAGAATCAAATCTCCCTCTGAGTCTCCTGAATGCTTTGATCTGGGACTGGTTTTGTGACAAGAATCTATTGAGGGGGAAAAAACAAACTGAAAAGTGAAAGGCAAAGCTTCTAAGACTGAACGATTAATGGTGCCCAATCTAAAACAGAATAAATTTGAATCCCAGCTCCTATGCGCACATCCTTCTGACGCATTAAGTCTCATTTCTCCATTTTTACACCTACTTCTATGTCTTGCTTGTTAACCATGGCAAGATTGTAGGAAAAGCAGCTATATTGTCACGTATTTTGTCTGACAGCCAGAAAATGTTCTTATTATTCTATTACAAATTTTTCCTGAAAGGGTGTCAGACTATGCTTGAGCTATGTACACTTCAGTATCAGCACAGAGAACTCAGGCAGGAAAGGCCCTTGGTTGATGTCTAGGGTTCCTCCTCCAGAGCAACAAGGCAGCCTGGGAAGAGTGTGACTGCTTCAGGATGGAGTCTGAAGCACAATGGGTTTCTAGATCTGTTTTTTAAACTGTCCTCAAAGTAAAGTTTTTGACATTAGGACGAAAAAGAGATCAATATGCTTCTAGTACACAGCTATTGGTGTTTAAAATTACCACGAAGCAGTTTCTATCTTGATCACCCATGATTTCCCCAAAATTTATACTGAATAGATTGTCACTGAGGCTAAATATCCATTTGTTGCTGCAAATATGGAAATGTGCTACATGGAAGTACATTTTATGTTTTAATATTCATTTGCGTATTCTTAATTCATTTTACATTCCAACCAAAGTTCTCCCACCCACCCCTCCTCCTGCCTCCGCTGCCTCCCCCTAACTCACTCCCCATCCACACCTTCCCACAGGTAAGGGCTTCTATGGGGAATCAACACAGTTTGGCACATTAAATTAGGGTAGGACTGATGTGGGCATCCCCTCTGTGTGCTGTGATTACCATTAGTGAATAAAGAAACTGCCTTGGCCTGTTGAAGGCAGATCTTAGGTAAGCAGGGAAGATGGAACTGAATGCTGGGAGGAAGAAGGGCAGAGGCAAGAAAATGCAATGGAGCCACTACAAGAGATACAAGTGCTGAAACTTTGCTGGTAGCCCACAACCTCGTGGCAATACACAGATTAATGGAGATGGGTTAAATTAAGATGTAAGAGTTAAACAATAAGAAGTTAGTGCTAATGGGCCAAGACCTGATTTAACTGATACAGTTTCTGTGTGGTTATTTTGGGGCTAAGCTAGCCAAGTGGCTGAGAACTAACAAGCTAGTCTTCTCCGACATAGGACCAAGCCCCTCCCCTTTACATTAAGTCTGTGCATGGCATACCACCATAGGAAATGAACTCTAATCAGCTAGCTCCTGCACCAGGGATAGATCCTGGTCCTATTTCCAGAAGCCCCTCAGATATCCCAAGCTTCACAACTGACTGCCACACATGGAGAGCCTAGTACAGTCCTATGGAGTCTCCACAGATGTCCATCCAGACTTCAGGAGTTTCCATGAACTTGGTTCAGCTCTCTCTGTAGATTTCTCCATCATAAGATTCCTTTTCATGTATATCCCCCTCCGTCTCTCTGACTGGATTCCTTCGATCTGATGCTTAGTTGTGAATCTTTGCATCTGGTTCTATCAGTTACTGGAAGAAGGTTCTGACTTCCCTGGAGCTGTAGATTGTAGTCTGGTTATCCTTTGCTTTGTTTTATATCTAATATCTATTTATGAATGAGTGCATACAATATTTGTCTTTCTGAGTCTGGGTTGTATTTTCAAAAATGGCATATTGGGACTTTGAAGTCAACATCTAATATAATTTGAAAATGGCTACTTTTTAAAGTATAATGATCACTTATTCAATCGTTCTTATACTTATTATGAAAAGCTTAGATGTTGGGCATGTCCTTTGGAGCCTTTAGCCATGTAATTAATATGAACATGTCTGATTTCCACTACAAGAAGGACAGACTGAAATGGCCCTAACCCAGTGATCAATGATCAAAGCCCCTGAAAGCAAGATATCCTACTCAGGGAGGCTGAAAACAGAGATATCTAGAAGACATGCCACAAACAAATCAGCAGAGATGCTCTGAGGTCATAAACAGCTGTAAATTCAAAAAGTAGTCTCACAGACTCGTTTGGTCAAATTTGGTGCAAAAAGATGCTAAGTAAGGAATGAAGTAAATCTGCTGAATGGTTACAGCTTGTTATCAAAATATTCATAGCTGCATTTTTTTCTATTCATGCTTCAAAGTGGTGGGTACGGGGTCTAAGGTTGTTCTTTCAGAAGTCTATTTTGAGATGTGGAATAAAAAACCTATTTTAGGAGGTTTGTGAAGACAAAATTTCATATAAGAGTATATTAACCTCTTCTTTGGAAGTTGTGGCTCCAATCAAATCCACAGTCATTCCCCAACCTTTCCTTTTACTTGTTCAACACATATGTGTATATGCCTGTGCACATGTCTCTGTATGTGTTTGTGTTCCTGTGTATGTGTGTACATACATTCAAACGTGCTCACTCACCCACTGCCTAATCTCTTTAAGCCAAATGGATAAGAACATTTCTTTAAATATTAAATTAAATACAATAAGAGAGTCTTTGTTTCTCAGTGTAAAAAAAAAGAATGAAATATTATTTTGAGATTGTTTTCATTTATTACAAATAGATTCTTTTCTAATACAATATATCTTGATTACAGTTTCCCCTCCCTCTACTTGCCCCAGTCCCTATCCAACCTCCCTTCTTCTCTAGATCCATTCCCCTTCTGTCTCTCATCAACAACCAAACATGACAAAATAAAATGTGATAAGATTAAAATGAAAACCATCACATCACGGCTGGACAAGGCAAACAAACAAAAGAAAAACCCCTAGAACAAGCATGAGAATCACAGACCCACTTTCTCACATACTCAGGAGTCCCATAAAAATACTAGCCTGAAGGCTATAATATATAAGCAGAGGACCTGGTGCTTACCCACATCTGTCCTGTATTTTCTGCTCCAGTTTCTGTGAGTTCATACAAGCCATTTGTTGAAAATGCTGTGTTCTTTTCTAGTGTGTATTTCTGGCTTCTTTATCAAAAATAAGGCACCCATAGTTGTTTGGATTTGAGTATGGGTCTTTTGGCTCCTGGCCAAACAGCATTTACTTAAAATACAAGTGACAGCGTGCAGACCATTGCCTCATAGCACTTCCCCACTTCCTTTTATTTAATCAAGAACTCTGAATCAAATCTCCTTTGTTTAGCTTTTCTCCTGACCATTATTCATAACAACTTGTTGTTGTGAACACTATACATTACAATAATGCACGGTCAAACAAGATATGTCTATTAATGCGAAGGTGGTATGAATGTTACAGCAATAACCATCCATTTTTCTGATTGAACTTGGGAACTACTTCTCTAGATAGAACTCATAGCTGGCACTGGTAATGAGATCAAGAACCTGTAGCTAGACAAGTCACAGTCCTGACGGGAAAAAACAAATACTATTATTCTGCTAAATATGCATGGCATTAAACCAACTTCTAATGACTATATTCATAGTTACAATGCATAGTTGTTATATCCACAAATCAGCACATCTCTCAAATCTTTTCAAAAAATCTTCTTGTTGTAAGGACCCTCAACTGGACAACATGCAGAAATGTATATATTATCCCACTCCTCCCCTCAATCTCAGTTCATGCAAGAGAGGACAGAAAGACTGTAAGATTTAGAGGTGGTGAATAACTTCAAGGAAAGTGTTTTTCTGACATAACAGAACACTTACACACATGAACTCACAGTGATTGCAGTAGCACACACATAACCTACATGAGCTGAAATCAGACAAAAATCCCATCGTAGAGAACAGAGGTGAGCATTAATACCCACCAGTGGGTGTTGGCACTGGATAGCTGTTGGGAAAATGGAAAAGCAAGTTTTTTAAAGAGTGTGGTTCTGGTAAGTCTAAAAACTCCAGGGCAAATCCCATTCCCAAGAGTAGCTCCCAAGAGACACACAAATTGGAGTCAATGTATTATAAAATAAATAAAAGAATAAGAAAATTGGACAGAGGCGCAGCGGCGGCGGCGCCAGACGCACAGAGGCGCAGCAGCGGCAGCACCAGACGCACAGAGGCGCAGCGGCGGCGGCGGCGCCAGACGCGGCGCAGCGGCGGCCAGACCCAAGCGAGCGGCTGGGACAGGCGTGCAATAAGGAGAGCAGATCGCCCTACTACAATTGAATCAAAGAGGTAGGCCTTTGGTTGGCCAGGTCACTGGCACAAGGGGAGCCTGGTCCTGTCCTGAAGATCCTTCGGAGGGGTGAGAGGGTTCTTGGCCTGCAGCAGGAACCACGAAAGAGAGTGAGGGCATTTTGTAAGCGGAGCCCTTGGCCAGCAGAGAAACCTGATCCAGTTCCTAAAGGATCCATTGGATAGGATCAATAGGAGGAGATGGGCAGGCGCCAAGGCAAGAACTCACCCAATAATCCGAAAAACAACATGAAAACATCAGAACCCAATGATCTTACAACAGAAGTATTTGAACAACCTAACACAGAAGAAGTGGAAAAAATCGACTTTATGAAGATAATAGAGTCCCTTAAACAACATGTAAAAAATGCCCTTATAGAAATGGATGAGAAGTATAACAAAAAGTTTGAAGAAATGAGTAAATACGTACATGATACCCTGGGAAACCAAGAAAAAACCATCAAACAGGTAATGGAAACAGTTCAAGAATTGAAAACTGAAATGAAGGCAAAGAAGAAAATACAAACTGAGGACCAGCTGGATATGGAAAATCTAGGCCAACGAGCAGAGTTTACAGAAACAAGCATAATCAATAGAATACAAGAGCTAGAAGAAAGACTCTCAGATGCTGAGGACACCATAGAGAAAATAAACGAACAGATCAAAGAAAACAGCAAAGCCAACAAATTCTCAACACAAAACATTCAGGAACTATGGGACACAATAAAAAAAACCAAACCTAAGAATAATAGGAATAGAAGAAGGAGAAGAGTCACAGCTCAAAGGCTCAGAAAATATTTTCAACAAAATTATGGAAGAAAACTTTCCCAACTTAAAGAAAGATATTCATTTAAATACTCAAGAAGCATACAGAACACCAAACAGACTGGATCAAAGAAAAACATCTCCTCGCCATATAATAATCAAAACACAAAATATACAGGTTAAAGAAAGAATATTAAGAGCTGCAAAAGAAAAAGGGCAAGTAACTTATAAAGGTAAACTGATCAGACTTACACCTGACTTCTCGATGGAAACTATGAAAGCCAGAAGGTCCTGGATAGAGGTTCTGCAGAAGCTAAGAGACCATGGATGCAAACCCAAACTACTATACCCAGCCAAGCTATCGTTCACTATCAACGGAGAAAACAAGACATTCCAGGATAAGAACAAATTTAAACAATACGTAGCCACAAATCCAGCCCTACAGAAAGTAATAGAAGGAAAATCGCAACCCAAGGAATCCAACACTGCCAACACTGACTACAATAACCCAGGCATCTAATGACCCTTCACGAGCACATCTCAAAGAAAGGAGACACACAATCTCTACTACCAAAAGCAATAAGAATAACCGGAGTAAACAACCACTGGTCATTAATATCACTTAATATTAATGGGCTCAATTCACCTATAAAAAGGCACAGGCTAAAAGATTGGATACGAAAACAGGATCCAACATTCTGCTGTTTGCAAGAAACACATCTCAACCACAAAGACAGGCACCTACTCAGAGTAAAGGGTTGGGAAAAGGTGTTTCAAGCAAATGGTCCTCAGAAAAAAGCAGGTGTGGCCATACTAATTTCTAACAAAACTGACTTCAAACTAAAATCAATCAGAAGAGACCGAGACGGTCACTTTATACTCATAACAGGAACAATTCATCAGGAGGACGTCTCAATCCTGAATATATACGCCCCCAATATAAAAGCACCTACTTATGTAAAAGAAATATTACTAGAACTCAAGGCAGACATCAAACCACACACACTAGTAGTAGGAGACTTCAACACACCTCTCTCTCCAAGGGACAGGTCAATCAGACAGAAACCTAATAGAGAATTAAGAGAATTATTGGAGGTAATGAAGCAAATGGACTTAACAGACATCTATAGAACATTCCACCCAAATAGGAAAGAATATACCTTCTTCTCTGCAGCTCATGGAACCTTCTCAAAAATTGACCACATACTCGGAAACAAAGGAAACCTCCACAGATACAAAAAAATATCAGTGTCCACCTGTGTCTTATCAGATCATCACGGATTAAAGTTAGAAGGCAACAACCACGCTGCCCCCAAAAAACCGACAAACTCATGGAAACTGAACAGTCAACTACTGAACCACACCTGGGTCAAGGAAGAAATCAAGAAAGAAATTAAAGTCTTCCTTGAATTTAATGAAAATAAAGGGACAACATACTCAAACCTATGGGACACAATGAAAGCAGTGCTAAGAGGAAAGTTCATAGCACTAAGTGCCCACTTAAAGAAAACGGAGAATGCATACATTGGGGACTTAAAAACACACCTGAAAGCTCTAGAAAAAAAAGAAGCAGACGCGCCCAGGAGAAGTAGAAGACTGGAAATAATAAAACTGAGGGCTGAAATCAACAAAATAGAAACACAGAAAACAGTCCAAAGAATCAATGAAACAAAAAGCTGGTTCTTGGAGAAAATCAACAAGATCGACAAACCCCTATCCAAACTAATTAAACGACAGAGAGAGAACACGCAAATAAATAAGATCAGAAATGAAAAGGGGGACATAACCACAGACACAGAGGAAATTCAGAGAATCATTAGATCTTACTACAAAAGCCTGTATGCCACAAAACTGGAAAATACAAAAGAAATGGACATTTTTTTAAATAAGTATCATATACCAAAGCTAAACCAAGACCAGGTGAATGATCTAAATAGACCGGTTTCTCGCGAAGAATTAGAAATGGTTATCAAAAATCTCCCTTCGAAAAAAAGCCCAGGACCAGATGGTTTCAATGCAGAATTCTACCAGAACTTCCAAGAAGAATTAATACCTATACTCCTTAAGGTATTTCACAATATAGAATCAGAAGAGTCATTGCCAAATTCCTTTTATGAAGCTACAGTTACCCTGATACCAAAACCACAAAAAGACCCAACCAAGAAAGAGAATTACAGACCGATCTCACTCATGAACATCGACGCAAAAATCTTCAATAAAATACTGGCAAACCGAATCCAAGAACACATAAGAAAAATTATCCATTATGATCAAGTAGGCTTCATCCCAGAGATGCAGGGCTGGTTCAACATACGCAAATCTATCAATGTAATCCACCATATAAATAAACTGAAAGAAAAAAACCATATGATCATTTCACTAGATGCGGAAAAAGCATTCGACAAAATTCAACACCCCTTTATGATAAAGGTCTTGGAGAGAATAGGGATACAAGGGTCCTACCTAAATATAATAAAAGCTATTTACAGCAAGCCAACAGCTAACATTAAATTAAACGGAGAAAAACTCAAAGCCATCCCACTAAAATCAGGAACACGACAAGGATGTCCACTCTCGCCATACCTCTTCAATATAGTGCTTGAAATTCTAGCAATAGCAATAAGACAACATAAGGAGATCAAGGGGATTCGTATTGGAAAGGAAGAAGTTAAGCTTTCGTTATTTGCAGATGATATGATAGTGTACATAAGCGACCCCAAAAATTCTACCAACGAACTCCTACAGCTGATAAACAGCTTTAGTAACGTGGCAGGATACAAGATCAACTCCAAAAAATCAGTTGCCTTCCTATACACCAAGGATAAGGAAGCAGAGAGGGAAATCAGAGAAGCATCACCTTTCACGATAGCCACAAATAGCATAAAATACCTTGGGGTAACCCTGACCAAGGAAGTGAAAGATCTACTTGACAAGAACTATAAGTCTTTGAAGAAAGAAATTGAAGAAGACACCAGAAAATGGAAAGACCTCCCTTGCTCTTGGATTGGGAGGACCAACATAGTAAAAATGGCAATTCTACCAAAAGCAATCTATAGATTCAATGCAATCCCCATCAAAATCCCATCAAAATTCTTCACAGATCTGGAGAAGACAATAATCAACTTTATATGGAAAAACAAAAAACCCAGGATAGCCAAAACAATCTTATACAATAAAGGTTTGTCTGGAGGCATTACCATCCCTGACTTCAAACTCTATTACAGAGCTACAGTATTGAAAACAGCTTGGTATTGGCATAAAAACAGAGAAGTCGACCAATGGAATCGAATAGAAGACCCTGACATTAACCCACAAACCTATGAACACCTGATTTTCGATAAAGGAGCTAAAAGTATACAATGGAAAAAAGAGAGCATCTTCAACAAATGGTGCTGGCAAAACTGGATGTCAATCTGTAGAAGAATGAAAATTGATCCATATCTATCACCATGCACAAAACTCAAATCCAAATGGATTAAAGACCTCAATATCAGTCCGAACACACTGAACCTGATAGAAGAGAAAGTGGGAAGTACTCTACAGCACATGGGCACAGGAGACCACTTCCTATGTATAACCCCAGCAGCACAGACACTAAGGGCATCATTGAATAAATGGGACTTCCTGAGGCTGAGAAGCTTCTGTAAAGCAAAGGACACTGTCACTAAGACAAAAAGACAACCCACTGACTGGGAGAAGATCTTCACCAACCCTGCAACTGACAAAGGTTTGTTCTCCAAAATATATAAAGAACTCAAGAAACTAGACCATAAAAGGCTAATCAACCCAATTATAAAATGGGGCACTGATCTGAACAGAGAATTCTCAACAGAAGAACTTCAAATGGCCAAAAGACACTTAAGGTCATGCTCAACTTCCTTAGCGATCAGGGAAATGCAAATCAAGACAACTTTAAGATACCACCTTACACCTGTCAGAAAGGCTAAAATAAAAAACACCAATGATAGCCTTTGCTGGAGAGGTTGTGGAGAAAGGGGTACACTCACCCATTGCTGGTGGGAATGCAAACTTGTGCAACCACTCTGGAAAGCAGTGTTTCGGTTTCTCAGGAAATTCGGGATCAACCTACCCCTGGATCCAGCAATACCACTCTTGGGAATATACCCAAGAGAGGCCCTATCATACAACAAAAGTATATGCTCAACTATGTTCATGGCAGCATTGTTTGTAATAGCCAGAACCTGGAAACAACCTAGATGCCCTTCAACGGAAGAATGGATGAAGAAAGTATGGAATATATACATATTAGAGTATTACTCAGCAGTAAAAAACAAGGACTTCTTGAATTTTGCATACAAATGGATGGAAATAGAAAACACTATCCTGAGTGAGGTAAGCCAGACCCAAAAAGAGGAACATGGGATGTACTCACTCATATTTGGTTTCTAGCCATAAATAAAGGACATTGAGCCTATAATTCATGTTCCTAGAGAAGCTAAATAAGGTGAATCCAAAGACAAACACATAGGCATCCTCAGGAATATTAACCTTCATCAGGCGATGAAAGGAGACAGAGACAGAGACCCACACGGGAGCACCGGACAGAAATCTCAAGGTCCAAATCAGGAGCAGAAGGAGACGGAGCACGAGCAAGGAACTCAGGACCACGAGGGGTGCACCCACACACTAAGACAATGGGGATGTTCTATTGGGATCTCACCAAGGCCAGCTGGCCTAGGTCTGAAAAAGCATGGGATAAATCCGGACTAGCTGAACATAGCGGACAATGAGGAATACTGAGAATTCAAGAACAATTGCAGTGGGTTTTTGATCCTACTGCACGTACTGGCTTTGTGGGAGCCTAGGCAGTTTGAATGCTCACCTTACGAGACCTGGATAGAGGTGGGCAGTCCTTGGGCTTCCCACAGGTCAGGGAACCCTGATTGCTCTTCGAGCAGATGAGGGGGGGGGACTTGATCGGGGGAGGGGGAGGGAAATGGGAAGCGGTTGTGGGGACGAGGCAGAAATCCTTAATAAATAAATAAATTAAAAAAAAAAGAATAAGAAAATTGGAAGTTGAGTAGATAAAAATGTAAGGGAAAATTGGGAGAGTAGAACTGATCTGATCAAAATGCATTGCACTAAATTCTCAAAGCACTAATCCTAATATGATTTTTAAAAAAAGAAAAAATAGAAACATTAAAACAGATCTTCCATAAAACCTATGTTGATGTGCTGATATACCTGAATCAAAGAACCCTAAGTTAATACAAAACAAGGGTGGATGCATTTTAGTCTCATTGCAATGTTATTCAAAATGGTGAAGTTGGGGAGCCATTCTGGGTGTCCATCAACAGACAAAGGATAAATAAAACATGGCATAGATGCACGGGTATATATGCAGAATGGAATTATATTCACCCAAAAACAGGTTAACATTTTGTCATTTGTAATAAAGTCAACATGGATGGATATTATAAGATTATATGATTAAGCATTCCCAGAGAGATAAATATCACATATTTTCTCACTTTCTTGCATCATCGGTTTTATATAGATACTTACAATAATGGATGCCCAGAATGGAAAGAAGGCCAAGCTGTTTAAAGTTCAGGATGCTCTTGGAGGGAACCTCGGCTCCATTGCTAGCACCACATATCAGCTCACAACTGCCTGTACCTCCACTTCCAAGGCATCTGGTGTCCTCTTCTGCCCTCATCTAAAGCCCTTCTACAATTTGGTGCACATATGTGTACACAAGCAAGCACTCATACACATAAACTAAAAATGAACCAGTCTTTTTTTTAAAAAGAAAAATCATAAATGTTTATATGGTATGTAAGGAGAGGCAACACTTTTCGGGGATTGAAAGGGATGGAAAGGAGATGGGAAAAATTACGAGAAAATTGAAGCCTATGGCATGGGCTGTGGTTAAAGCACAGTATGTCTCTTTATCAACCCCAGTGCTGTTTACAATAAAATAAGACCAGTTAATAAATAAATATTTTAATTTAAAACAATCAAATGACATAAGCACCATGACACTAATAACGACGCGCGTGTGTGTGTGTGTGTGTAGTCTTTTTGAGACAGGATTTCTCTGCAGCTTTGAAGCCTGTCCTGAAACTAACTCTTGTAGACCAGGCTGGCCTTGAACTCACAAAAATCCAATTTCCTCTGCCTCCCAAGTGCTGGGATTAAAGGCATGCTCCACGACTGCCAGGCGAAAATACGGTTTCAATGATAAAGGAAGCTGAGAGATAATTTAAAAAGTGAAGAAATAATTTAATAACAAAAAGAAATGAAAATGGCAATAGTGAAAACCGGGGCAGTGGAATGGACCTACCATATTCCCCACCCTGGTTCCCTGCACAGTGGAGCCCGCTTACCAGGGCCTGTGCAGAGTGATTGGTGGTTGAAGATTTGTGGTACTCCATGTGTGGAGCTTAATATTGGGCAGGGCTATTGCACAGTGTAAAACTAACCGAGGAGGTCCTTCCTAGAACATTAGTGGGAAGACACATTCGGAGGGCAGGAAATCACTGGACCTTTGTTGTGGAAAGCGTCACTCACTAGACAAAGATCAGGAGCTTGCTAGAATCATGCAGAAAGAGGTAGACAAATGCAGCGACTTGCTTTCAGCGGCACCTGCTGGGAAAAGAAAAATCATAAGGTCACATAGATCTGTGCTGGGAGAAGGGATAGCAGTTTAGATCTATTTGTCATCTGGAGTTCTTGTCATGTGATCTTGCATGAAATCATGTCTGTTCTCTTCCACAAGGCCTAAGAGTAAAACTTGCAACTTGTAGAATTCAAATAACAGTACCGTCCACCCTCCTCAAAGTCCCATCACATAAAGCTCTCCGCAGCTTTCATCAGTCATGACCCTGGTCCAAGTCTTTTATGACTAGTGAGCCAGTAGCAAAGGCGATTGTGTCTTAGAGATAAAGACAGAAGCCAACTTCCACAACAGTATGCCCGGACATCAACACCTCCTAAGATGGCTTCCTTTTGAATTCCTGAACACATATAGAACTTCTGCAATGTCTCCACACTGTGCAGAACCAAGGTGTCTCATAGTTTAAATAGAATGTTTTAAGGTGGTGAATTGTGTTCATGCAGAGGTGAACTGCACTTTTCTCTTAGTAACGGGGAGCTTCCTTTTTCTTGATAAATGACTGAACACTGAGTGCTAAAGCATTACTTCCCTCCCTGTTCCACTACCAAATATTTCTGGAGTTTCCTCTGACTACTTCAAGCCTTTTGCTACAAGCCCTCACTTCAACAAGTCACTTCGGTTCACTTGTAGGGAGAAATAGAATCTTTCTGGTTGCCAGGCTTCTACCATCTGCACACATTACATTTTCCCCTCCCAGAACTTCACACAAAACAACTGATTCCTAGTTGTGACGACTACAGCACCAAAAAGAAGAGTGGCTTTCCTGGGTATTCTGTAGAAATGCAATGCACATCCCGACGCTGCTATGACGCGCACATCTGTAGCACATCTGTAAGCACACTCTTCAGAAAGGACTGCGAGAAACTGAACGCCATTAGCTAGGTTTGGATAGCTGTAGGTTTAACAACCAATAGACTGAGGCATGGGACTAATTGTTTTCTTAAAATATTCACTGTGACAAGAATTCTACCAAAGAAAGACAGAAAACGATAAATCAACTTTCTAAATATGCTAGTTTTGAGAGGAAGATAAATGTATAAAAATATATTTGGCAGTAAAAGTGTAAAGTTCAATGTGAAGCACAAGCTTCAGAATAGTTGTTGAAAATGTGTAAAATTTCACTGAGACATTAGACTTACACTCATTTAATTTCCATATGCAACATTTTTTATTTCAAAGTGTTTTATAATAAAGTTAATTTTTAAAATGTTAATTATTCATTGCTGCACACTTGGTGTGTCACTTGTGTAAAATAAGGCTTATTGGGCACATCTGCAAGGTCCTAAGGAATAAATCATCCCAGACTCTAGATCTGCCATCTGGTGGACACTGCAAAAATATTAGTGTCATGATGACAATGTTTGTCAGCCATGCTGTGGTAGGGATAGAAAAAGAAAACAGCTGCCTTTCCAGTTAATCATATTGCTCTGTCTCCACTTCCCATCCTATCCTGAAGGAAATTAGATCTTATAATCTTTAGAAAGTCTTGAGATAATAGCAAAATTATCAAATTCTAACACTATAATGGCTGAACATATCCATCCATCACTTATTAAGATGTTCTGTATGACATGTACATTAACTTAAATTTCCATTCACTTTAATGTCCTTCTAAGTCACAAATAATTGTCTTCATAACTGGAAGACTCTTTGCTACCAGAACACCAAATATAACATAACTGCCTGTGTCTGTGTGTGTGTGTGTGTACGTGTGTACCACTAAAAATATCAGTAGGTTCAATTTGTTTGCAAATGTTGAATTAAAGCATGTGCCCCTTCTCGCTGACACCCAGGCTACTCCTGTGACAGCCTACACAAAGAAGACATGAAACTGTGTTCGGTGTGACTACATTCTGAGGAATCATTGAGGAAAAGAAAGAAAAAACTTCCCACATTCACTGATCTGCAATAAAAGTGGTAAGACCTTAGCTAGCGGGCTATTCCCTGGAGGCCTATGTTTAGATAATAAAAGCTCAGCAGTTTCATGAGTCACTCTTCCTCCATTGAATCATTCCCTATACATGTGCTGAGCATCGACACCATGTCAGACACCAGAAACGGTGACAAAAATGCACTAGTAAAACAAGTCAGATGCAATTGTTTCTACAAGCTCAGAAGGACACAATCAGAGAGAGAAAGGACAAGCAGCCTATAAGTCAGAAAGGATGTCAGAGCACTTTGAATTTAATTATTTCTCTAAAGTGTTTGGAAACAATTTAAGCCTCTTGCTATTTGCCATGCGGACTAATAGTGCTACATGCATAACTCTAAAACAAATGTGTAATTTTCAAAGTGCTTTTCTCAGTTTCATTAATAAATATGCACTATCCAAATGTTTAGAGTCTACTGGTCTGCAATACTCGAACCAAATGAAACAATAGGCAATTATATAGCTATACCAAATGATAACTAGAAAGGAAATAAATGAAGGCTGAATTTACAATTATAAATTCACGAATGATATGTATATTTCATATTTATGTATGACAATGGAGACAAGGAGACCCTAATTTTAGATTAAATATTTAATGCTACACTGAAGAAAATTTTAAAGATTTACAAACGTTCCAAAAATATGTTATCTTGAAATGTGAAATTAAAGGTTAAGAATTTTTCAAATTCTTAATGGGCTTCAAAATGCAGCTCGTTGATATGGTATTAGGAATCAGAGGGATAAAAATAGTCATACATATTCAA
The DNA here is from genome assembly GCF_018167655.1 of Microtus oregoni. NCBI lineage: Eukaryota > Metazoa > Chordata > Mammalia > Rodentia > Cricetidae > Microtus > Microtus oregoni. Next base: position 16,793,635 of record NW_024543072.1, read on the forward strand.
AGGCTCAAAATAAACCACAACTAGTTTCCCAATAGCCTAAAAGAAATGTATTCCTGAATATGTATTTTAATCAACAAAGAGAAATTTAAATGATTATATCACAGAAAAAAAAACATAGAGGTGATTTTGAAAGGAATTCAACCCAGTTTAATATAAAGATAATTCTAAAATGAATATGTTTATAAAACTTGAAAGTGGTCTAACTATTTTTTAAAGGTACATGGGCAGTATAATTAGAAATCGTTTTAAATGGTGAGATTGTCACTTTGACCAGATTTAGTGCCATCTAAGAAACACAACTCTGAGTGTCACTTTCAGAGTGTCTCTGATATCAGGAGATTAACTTCAGATGAGTGCGGAACTGTTCCATGGGCTGAGACAGTAGATGGGTCAGAAAAGACGAATGAAGCTAAGTCTCAGCGTTGACTGCCATCTGCTTCCAGATATTTCAGTGTTTGATGAGTCATGAACACAGATATCGGCCACCATGAACACTGCAATCGCTATACTGCTTTACTATTATTATTATTATTATTATTATTTGTTATTGTTTGTTTGTTTTACATGCATGTCTTGCATCCACAGATGCCAAAAGATAGTAACAGATCCTCTGGAACCAAAATACAGATGACTTTGAGCTGCAATGTGGGTTCTGGGAATCAAATTGAAGTCCTTTGAAAGAACTCTTATTACTCAGTCATCTCTCCAGCACCCACTGTACTGTCTTAGTAATGAACTAAAGTAAATACTTCTTTTCTTATGTTTCTTCTGTCAGGAATTTTGGCACAGTGGTGTAAAAAATAACCAATACAGAAAACTTATTTAGAGTAGTGAGGTACGGCTATGACTAGGAACAGGTATTCACGGTCCTTTAGAACCGGTCTATATAAGGAATACTAAAGAATCTGAAGGTGTCAACGGAAAGAGGTCTGGGATGTATAAGCAAATCACAGTGGTCAATTCTGGTAAAAGTTCAGAAAACCAGAATAGGAACAGAAATGTGGATTGTAAGGTTGTGACCATGAGTTTTCAGAGGGGAACAAAATCACAATTAGGAATTGAAATAAAGACAATCCATATTTTGGCAAAAATCTGGTTGTTTGGCCAAATTTTTGAAAGCTTAAACCAGTCTTAATTCAGAAGTAGTGCCAGTCAAAGAAAATTCTAGATAACATAATATCCAGACCTGTGTACTTATTTGGATTTATAGTGAGGGCCAGCAGAAATGCAAGAAAAAAATATTATGATTTTAAGGAGGAAATGAACACGAAAAATTAAGAGATATTAAGGAAGCAGGCACAAAGAAAGCTGCTGTAATTATGAAAGAGATTTGTCCATTAAAGAAATAAATCACTACTCTGACCTAAGCCAAAAAGCAATGGGCCCTAAATTCAAGATTCTACCCATCACGGGTTCAACCTGTGAAACTACAAATCCATTTAAAAGGAGAGAGCTTCAACTGAGAACATTGCAGAGAGGGTCCAGTGCTTATAAACAAACAACCACCTACAGGAATGCTTAAGTGACTTCACCTGCCAATGAGAGGTAACTACAGCACCACAGTGAGAACAAACGACATCTCAAGCTGGCAGAAGCTTGTGGGAGCATCATTCATGTGACTTTTCAGGCATGTGTAAATGCAAATTACAGTGTCATGGAGGCCTGCACCAAGATTTCAGAAATTTAATGCCAGGCAGGGTTTTCCTTCAAGAAGACCCTAAGGGGTCATTGCTGAAGTTGTGAAGGTAAAACTCAACTGGCAACGGGTGTCCCAGAATCTAGGAGATGTCAGGCGCATGTGGCATTTTCTAAAGAAAGCTATGGGCATAGAGAGGAGTCAGCCCAAAATAAAGGTTGTGTGTGTGCTGTAAGTGATGAAGCTGGGGAAGGGAGACAAACCAAAACCATTAGAGCCCCAGTGATTCCACCATCACAAAGACCAGAGGAAGGATATGGAATTTCAGGGCTTGATATCATTTCTTTCTGGCTTTCAAAGTCAACTTTGATGCTTGGCTTTTCATGGGTTTCTGGGAATCTGAACAATGGTTCTCATACCTGACAGCAAGCATTTTACTGACTGATCCAACTCCCCAGATATGAACTAATAAATTTCTAAGTTAGGTAGAGTAAAATTAAGTGAAAGAGCAGTAGTGGTTAAAAAATTCATGGCAGATTACCAAAATATGTAAAAACATGTAAAGCAGAACTTCACAAACCGAGAGGGTAAATGAAAGCAATCACCATTCTTAGAGGAACATTGGGTGGGATTTCCTTTCAAAGGTCAAAGACTGATTTCCGTTTTGGAAATTATATATGATAATCATTACATTAATGTTAAATAGTAGGTATCACAATGGATTAAACGTATGTCTATAGGAGGCGTGCCAAGAAAGACATTTTAAAGATGGTTCTGTCTCGTCACATTATGAACACAGAAGCTCCAGCTTACACTGGACTGAAAGGGACTTCAGTGGCATCTGTGACTCCAACCGAAGCTCTTTGTTGTCAGCATGGAGTCTCTCATTGTATACCAATTCCTAATGTCGCTACTGTCTAACCATCTGTCACACACAAACATCATTACTACAGCTCCTTTTCTTTCCCTGTGCATGTGTTTCTTCTGTTTTATTTTTATATTCCTCTTGCACACATCTAAATTTGAATGCCATCTCTCTAGCAAGCCCTTCTTTGGTCCCTTTATTAGAAATGAGACCCCTCATTAAATTCTCTCTCTAAGCATTACTCATTTTCTTTACTTTGATGCACTGATAAATACCCACACATGTCTCATGCAAGAATGCCAGCTCTCATGTGACACAGTCTAGCTTTGAGAACTGTGCCTGACAGACGAAAATCTTCTATGTATATTTGTTGAAAACACAACCTGGGAATCTCAGCCAAATATAATAAAAATGAGACTGAAATACTATGAGAAGATTGGCATGTGCCTAGGTGTACAGACACAAATTATACAGCATGAAAGTCCAGGTGATGTGATCAAACATTTGAAAACTTAAACGACATGAAAAAAATGACCAATATATGTTATTACAATTTCCTAAAACTTTATTTTATGAATTCGTCAAGTAAAGTGCATGCAGGAAGCTCTCCTTCCCTTGTTTTATAGATTAAATAACATTGTTCAAATCCCAGTTTTGTTATCAGAGTGAAATACTGGCAACAACTTAAATGCCCAATAAAAGTGTTCAGGAAATTAAATGATGGCCTGCCTATAAAAGAAAATAAACCAAAACCATGAAAAACCGTGGTGCACAGCAGCATTTGCTGGAGATATGTCAAATGTCTTCTATGGAAAGATAATATCTTGCCAAATGGCATGTAAAATAGTATCCTACACTTGCTAAGCCATAAACGTTGTTACAACTAAATGAAAAATGGTGTAACAGATATCAAATTATATTAAATTTAAAAAGCAAAATTATTTTCACTAATTTCTTTGCTGTTTAATATTTTTACATTTTAAGATCAAATTAAATTTCTATTGGAAAATCAATGCACATATAATATTTTGCCTATACCTCTAAACCTTGCTTCTCATATGCCAGTCAAAAATAAAGGGAAGAGAAGAAGTAAGATAAGAATGGAGGAAGGAATGGAATGCTTGTTGACCACACTTCTTTCAGAATAAATTGTTCAAAAAACCAACTTTTGAAAGACTTGTCTCTCCCAGTGCTGAGATCTGATCAACCAGGAGCATTGTAGGAAATTGGGAATAGATGTGGTTCCTTTGACCACTAACAATTAAGGTTCTATGTCTCTGGAGACTTTTCTGCTTCCTCTTTATCTTAAACAAAGCGAAGACATCACATTTTCTGAACATGCCGAGAAAGGTTTTAGTTGCTTCATAGCCACAAAATACTGCACAGTGAATTAATAGTCCCTTACCTCAATGGTGCAGAACCAGAGATGTGAGCAAAACACAACTGACATTTACATGATATTTCCAATTTTATAATTTCTATTGAGGGGCGAGCCATTTCAAACCTAGAAAGCACCTTTACATATACTGTAGTTTATTAGAAAGACAAATAAACTAAGAAAATGTCTATGAAACTAGTTATCTTATTTTTAGTGACCATATCAAGAAGTCCCTGTAAATGAACCAGAAAAACACTCTATTTTCACAACACTGTAGAATCTACAAAGTGCTTTTGCATGTATTACTTTATCTTGTAATGGACCATCAATCAAACCTTGTGGTCACTTTATTATTGCATTCTTGAAACCGGTAATCCTCATGCCTTCCTCCAGATAGGGTTAAAACTGAAATCCACATCTTCAGTTGAATCCACACTGCAGTAGTGTTTCCTCTAGACTAGACCATTGTATCACTGAATTAACTGGAAATCCATTTTCTAAGTCCTTTAAATGCAATGAAATAAGATGGATTGAAAAGAAGTGGAACACATGAACATTGTCTTTTCTCTGAAAGATGCAGGTACCAGTAATTAAATTTATGCATGTAAGACTTTATCATGTGAGTATCAGAAGGTGCAAATGGTTGTAGGGTGTCACAGTCAGGCCGTGCCATTTCATACAAGAGAAGAGAAAATAAATAATTTAGACAAATATTCAAATTAAAGAAGGGTAGTGTGATGAAAAAGATGGTCTTGTGTCTGGTTAGTACAGTTCATAACTCTAGCATACGGCATACGGCATCCGCTGTGAGCTGCCCTTGAAACAACATAATCATGACTCCTTAGAGGAAGTTACCATTCTGAAGTCATATCCAATTGTTTATTGCTCTGTATCTGAAATCCTGCACTAATGAAACTATTTAATTGGGTAGTTGCCCAGCCAGTCTTGGATGAATGGTAATAACACCCAACAGAGGGGAATGAAAATAAGAAGCCAGTCTCCTGATAGCTAAGTGTTAGTCTAATAGGTAATGGTCACCTATCCTCACTATATTCTGCCCTGCCATAGGCCAAAGCAACTTTATTCATTAGCCAATAAAATCAACACATGCACAGAGGGACATTCCAAATCATAACCCTTTCAAGTAAGAGAAAATAAAGACAAACTTTTGTGTCTTTGTTAAGGCTTGCTGTCAAGCCACTTTGTTTTTCCACTTTCAAAACTCTGGTAATATGAGAGAATTAAAGAAATGCATCAGTTTCTAGGCTTAAATCGCTCATTTGGTTATTTGAGCTCTTCTTCCTTTCTGTAAAACACCAATTCCTTTTCCATATCATATTTATAATACATTTCAAATAAAAAGTTTTTTTTTCTGCTTGCTTTCAGATTTATACATTAGAATCATAAATCACAATGGCAAAAGGAACTGATGAAGGGGAACGAAAGTGTGGTTGACTAACTAATCCAACAGTAATTTAACCACAATACGGAAAAGCCAATCGATTCTGGAGGAGAAGGATGGTTGGAATTTTCTCTTAGCCCACATTATCCATTCAAATATTCCATCAGTGACTGCTGAATGTCAAATGACCTGTCTTGCTGATAAGATTCAATCTGGATATGATTTGTGTGCTTTTACAAACTAAAAACACAAGGAGAAATATCAGTTCCTCTAAAAAGACTCCTGTAACTTTTATTTCAGGTTCATTCACCTGGATATAAAAGTAGGGGTTCTCAAACTTTGGGTTTCCACCTATCTTGGGTTAAGTGACCCTTTAATAGATGGTGTTTCATCCCATGCTTTTTCGGTCACAGTCCAGCTGGCCTTGGTGAGCTCCCAGTAGATCAGCTCCACTGTCTCAGTGGGTGGGTGCACGCCTCGTGGTCCCGACTTCTTTGCTCATGTTCTCCCTCCTTCTGCTCCTCATTGGGACCTTGGGAGCTCAGTCCAGTGCTCCTGTGTGGGTCTCTGTTTCTATCTCTATCCATCACCAGATGAAGGTTCTATGATGATATGCAAGATATTCGTCAGTATTGCTCTAGGATAGGGTCATTTCAGGTTCCCAATTCTCAGCTGCCCAAGGAATTAACTGGGAACCTCATCTTGGGCACTTGGGAGCCCCTCTAGAGTCAAGTCTCTTGCCCATCCTAAAGTGGCTCATGGGATAAAACCGGACTCTCTGAACATGGCGAACAATGAGGGCTGATGAGACGCCAAGGACAATGGCACGAGGTTTTGATCCTACTTAATGTGCTGGCTTTGTGGGAGCCTAGCCAGTTTGGATGTTCACCTTCCTAGATATGGACGGAGGGGGGAGGACCTAGGACTTACCACAGGGCAGGGAACCCGGACTGCTCTGTGGACTGGAGAGGGAGGGGGAAAGGAGTGGGGGGAGTGGGAGAAGGGTGGGAGGAGGGGGAGAGGGGTGGGAGGAGGGGGAGGGAAATGGGAGGCTGGGAGGAGGTGGAAACTTGTTTTTTTGTTTATGTTTTTTTTCTTCTTTTCTCAATAAAAAAAATTTTAAAAAAATAGATGGTGTTTCATATCAGATATTTTCACTGCAATTCTTAACAACAATAAAATTACAGTTATGAAATAGTAGTGATATAGTTTTATAGTTGGGAGTCACCACAACATAATAAACTGTATTTAAGTGTTACAGCATTTGGCAGGTTGAGAACCGTTGCTCTATAAAATAGACAGTTCTTATAGATTTAACTAGAATTTCACAGGGTGTTTTTTTTTTCTACCCCATCCCATCTCACCCAGTTAAATTGAAGTAGTAAGTGAAAATCATACTGGAGAAAAGATAAATGATTTAGGAGGGGCAAGTCTCATCAAGAAGATTATGTATAAAAAGCAGTTGAGACTGTGTACCTGTAAAATGTGTAGTTCATGAACAAGAAAGCAGACACCCATGAGAGTTGTGGAAACCAGATGTGAAGCTAAGTGAAGAGAAATTGAGCCATGGGATCAGCACAAAGTCAAATGCTGAAATATTTCAGTTGGAAGAGGATGGAGCATGACCTCAATATCAAAGTAGGGTACTCGGGTTGTGGGTTTAGAAAGAGCAAGAGGGTAAGCAGGTACTCCTTCATGGTGGAGGAGAGAGTTTCTTGACTTGTGGTTCCTACACCTCTAATGAGCTCACTGGGAAGCTTCAGTGGAACCTCCACAACCTGAAAATGTTTGCAAAAACTCATGCATGCATTTATATTTTGCAGAGATAACATCTCAGTATTCCCCTCAGAATATTTCCATTTGCCTTTAAGAAAAATCTAAAAACAAAAATCATAAAACTAATGGAGTGGGCAAACTACAATTCTTGTGCAAGTGGAAACATTGAGGAGTGTGTATGCTGCTTTTTACCTTCAAATGAGAAGACATGCAAACACATGTGTATCATTTTAAGTAGCGATGACATATAACAGCTTTAAAATACATATACTCAGGAAGGGACATAACGAATCAGATGATTCTATTAAACACAAAAGCATACGATGATGAGACAGGTGGTGGGAAATTACAGTTTATCCTGTACTGAGAATGATATTTCTTTTGATTGATAAACTATCTGGATGAAAGTAATAAAAAAAGTGCTTTCATCCTTATTGAAATGAGATGGGGAAAATGAGTCAATTGTGAAATTAAGCAGAAGCTCTCTTGTTGAAGGCAGCAGCTCCATCTACTCCTTGCTGGCCTCTCCAGTGTACATTCCTAAGTCTTTCTCACCTATATCTTGTCACAGATTAACTCAGTGCAGTAAATGCTGAGCTGGTAAATCTTTTGTAAGGCATTCAAGGAACTGAGATTGATATAATTAAGAAAAATTAGGACAGTGGCATTTTCTTTCTTTCTGAATTAAGATGCTTAATTGAATAATATTCTATAGCTTCATGCTCTATAGATCTTTGGATTGCTTATTATAATGAAAGAGATCATTCTCATTTCTGCAGAATTTACAGGAAAAAAAATATTTGCAGTGTCTCTTTTTCTATAGATTTATAAGCAGGATTTTCAGGATTCTAGTAAGTAAATCAAAAATACATGATTTCCCCTAGAAGAGTAAGTAAGCTCCAGAAAGACAGTGCACCATGCTATAAGGACACAGAGTCATTTTGATACTCTAGTTTCCAATAGCACATAAGTTTAATAGGCATCAATGGCTCCTTCCTTCTCAGTCATTGGATTCATGCTCATAGCATTGCAGAAAACATCCAGAAAGTTTCACAAAAAGAATTTTGCTAAATTGAGTACAAGAACAAAATAATTTTTGTTACAAAGTCGAAGATGGAAAAATGAGCAAACTCAAGATCTTATATGTATAAGAAAGACATGTGATGATCTGTGACCACCACCCACACACACTGGTAGGCATGCTGTGTTTTCTTACGTGTCCTGGTAGTTTTGAGTCTTTGGAAGTAGAATCTGGTAACTAAGACAGCAGTCGTTTTCATTATTTGTGTCCGTGACTTCTCTAAAAATGCCAGGACTAATCTGATCTCCCTCTTGTTTAGCCTCCAAATGCAATCCCTGTAACTGACACATGCATAGCTATATTAATCACCCACTTTATAGACTGTGATTGAAGTCACTCTTCTAAACATCAGGCGGAACTCACTAGTTCCTGATAACCTTGTGCCAATGCTATACAGCACTGAAGCACTATGGTACTGACAATGGATGGCTGTGCTCTAAGCTGTGCTCAGATATCAGGGGAACTCGAGTGTTCATGGTGTATCCTTAACCCCTTGTCTGCTTATTTCTCTCTTCTTTTCCCAGAAAAAAATAATTATTAAAATGTGGTAGCCCAGTCATCAGCATGCACATGTGACAACAGCATCACGGTAACATTGGGACACCCAGTATGTGGTACTAAATCTGTATCTTTTGCCTTCCCCAGGTCCTGCCATGGACCACTACAGCTTCATTTTATTAAATTATGACTTTTACACAGAAACTGAGCTCAACAGTTGAGCTTCCCTTCTCAGATGGTACATCCAAATCTAATGTAGATACAGATCTCACAGGGTACATGGCTAGCTCAAACCTCCATCTCCCTTTTCTCCTCTTTCCCTCCACCCCTCACCTCTCTCATACATCATGACACATTGGCAATGACAGAGGATGGCGAAGGGTGAGCATCGAGTATGGGTATCTCATCACTCTCCAGCAATACTGAGGATCCTAGCACAGACCTGCACTCCACACCTCTTCCACAGTTGTCTTTACTGAATCCCAACTAAAAATAACCGTTTAAATCACCTGAAGACTTAATTTCTACTTTTACTGCTCATTAAAAACTGATCCAATAAAATTAGTTAAAATGAGAAAGAAAAAGATTAAATTAACATTGTCCAAAAGTGTCTATAAATTAGATATAAAAATATACCCATTAGAGACAATTTCATCAGATTTCTTGGAGTCTAGGTAATGGCAGGAATGCAGCAACTGCGGGACACAAAACTGGAAGTCAGAGCCAACATCATAATGAGAGGCCATAAATAAAGGCAAGAAAAATTGGATGAAAAGCTATAAAAGTCCCATTCTTGCCGACAGTATGAGAGCTGAACACGGATCAGTCAATCCAATCAAAGCAAACGTTTTTACACCAAGTAACTGAGAGCAACAAGATTATCAGCTGTGACAATAACCGCAGGAAGATAGTGGGGTATGAAATGCCAGGAACTTGTCTCTGTACTTTACATGACAATTGCACAGGCTGATTCTCTGTCTTTGGAACTCTGAAGCTTCTTGAAGACTTGACCTCTATTTGTTTTTTTTTTTTTATTTTGTTGATTGTTTACATTTGGTGGTGTATACAGTGGCATATGCATTGGAACATCAAATACATCAACATTGGGTGGGAGTAATAACTAATGTCTGTCTTTTTTAAGACCATTACATTTCTTTCAACTTGAAAACAGTTTCTGCCACTTATAAACTCTCAGTTTTACCAAATGTAAGATTATATTTGGCCTTTAAGCAATTAAGAAAACATTCAATGTGTAAAAATAGAAGCATTTCCAAATTAAAAAAGTGAAAACTGCATTTTCTTTTGGTTTTTAATATTCATAATAGTAACGTTGAATATGAAAATTATATAGTGAAACACACATAGGTCCAAAGAATCCATTTTTCCTATTTTTTTAAACTATTTAAATATTTAAATTTAAAAGACTATCACACTTGTTTACAATGAATTGTGGTCCTATTAATTCTACATTTCCTGTTTCTCACTACCCCTATTTTCCCTCTACACAGCAACCTGCAAATATCACAACCTCTTACTTTTATTTTAATAACCCACTATGTCTACTTAGTGTCACACATATCTGCATGGGACTATCCACGACAGTATGGCAAGCTGTCAAAGGTCACACCTCTGAAAGAAAATAAATAAGGGGGCAAGCATTTTAATAGTAAATAGGAAAAGTGATTGGTAAACAAGGGGAGTAGCACTAATTAAAATAACCACATTGTGGGAGCAGTCAAAGTGAAATGTCTACGGAATATATATACATATATATATATATATATACAGTGTACATACTGTGGTATATTAACCAGTCTCAAAACAGTGAAAATTCTGGAAAGTTTTGATTTTATGAAACATGAAAACATTATGCTCAGTGAAATAAGCTAACTGTCACAAAAGCAAACACGGGAATGATTCCCATTTATTGGAGGAACTTAGAGAATGAAACTGATGGAGAGAAAAAACAAAGTGGTTGTTTTTAGAGGCAGGCTGGAGAGGCTGGGAAGGAGCTGCTGGTTGGGGATATAATTCCAGGTTCCCAAAATGAGACTAGTTCTGAAGATGGCAGTGGTGGTTACACAGTATTTAAGTGCTGAATGCCACTGAACAGGAACAAAAAAAGGTAATAAAAGGATGCGATTCATGTTAGCTTCATCTTGCTTCAGTATCTAGAAAATAAATAAATTGATCATAGTAACAGAATTGTTCATTCTGTAGCAGTAAACACCTAAAGATTAAAATGAAATACAATTTTCAATAGTACTAGAAATAATAAAAAATTTAAAAGAATTTGTAAAGAATTTTAATGATTTCTTTGAAGAAAAGTTTTAAACGCTGGGAGAAGACAGAAATTAACACTTTACTAAATCCATCTGTTTACATGGAAACCATAATGCTATTTATAAGCAAGAGTCCGGGTGGAACCTTGCTGTATGGCAGCCGCCCTTCCCTGAACAACAGTTCCACCTTAACTTCATGTGGAGAGCAACAATTCCATCTTAACTTCATGTGGCTTTATTCATGAAGCTTTCGGTAGCAAGAGTATATATTTGTAGATCGTTCATTTCAATATCTAAAAGTATTTATAATCAGGTAGTAAATTAATTTCTAAAAGGAGATATTAAATATTGCTGAGGACGCGTTCACCATAGACACCGTATGGGTGAAGGGGAGCGAGTGCAATGTCCTGGAGACGTTTGTCTCCTACCAATTTCATAGTTGCATTTTCAAGTGGCCCAACACCATGTTCTATGCACTCTATGAGCTGAAACAGCACATGAAGCATATTTGTTTGTCTTGATGGAGAAATGAGAGTTTCCACCCGGGGTAGACATCTGAGCCTTTTCAGATAAGGCCACAATGTTACAAACTGACTGACACCTTAGCTGGGACAGACTTCTGCTGGCTTCAAGTCTCGAGTGGGGTTCCCACACTCTTTTATAAGAATTCCTAGTTTTAGGAAGTCTTTAATTTCTGTCTTTATTTCTTTCAAGCTGGTACAGCCACTTTGGAAATCAGTATGGTGATTTCTCAAACAATCAGGAAACAACCTACCTAAAGACCCAGCAGTACCATTTTTGGGATGTTCAATATACTCACAAGGACAGGTGCTCAACTATGTTCATAGCAGCATTATTTGCAGTAGCCACAACAAACAGCCTAGATGCTCCTCATCTGAAGAATGGATAAAGAAAATCTGGTATATTTACACAATGGAGTGCTACACAGCAGTAAAAATTAATGACATCTGGAAATTTTCAGGCAAATAAATGGATCTAAAAAATCATATTGAGTGAGGTAACCCAGACCTAGAAAGACAAATATAATATCTACTCACTTATGAGTGTCTTTTAGACACAAAGCAAAGAAAAACCAGCCTACTAAAGTCCACAATCCCAGAGAACCTAGACAACAAAGAAGACCCTAAAAGAGACATACATGGACCTACATAGGAAGGAGAAAGAGACAAAATCTCCTGAGTAAATTGAGAGTGTGGAGGGCAAGGAGAAGGAGAAGGGAGTGAGGAAGGGGAGTTTGGAAAATGTGTAGCTCAATAAAGACAAAAAGAGAGACACAGGAAGTTGCGGTGGTAATGGGAGCTGAAGGCGGATCTAGAAGGGGATAGAGGGAGAAATGGGGAATAAATATGATTAATTGTTTAAAATAATTAGTAAGTAATAATAATAATAAATGTCATAATTATAGATATTCTATTTATTTCTGTCTTTATCCCATTAAGGGAATTGATCATGCATAACTGCTTCTGTTTTGATACGAGAACAGATGGTACAGACTCTTTTGATGGTATCCAAGGGCCCTATCTTTAAAAGAGCAACCTCAGCTTAAAAATGATCATTCCCTACCCTGTAACTATACACCCAGAAAAGCTGGAGGAAAAATTGACCATTCAGCAAATAATTTGCTATTAAAGGCCTTTATTTCTTAGCATCTACCAATTTAAAACATGAAGTGCTAAGAAAATGTGATTTGTATCCTAATATCCCCAGACTATGTTACAAGGAATTACAGTGCTCAAATGTTCAAGGGAATCATAACACCCTCTTATGTATGTACAAAGGAATTATAGAAATTAAGGTATTTTGAAGATTTACTTTTTTATTAATGTGTGTGAGAGAATATATTCCTTGTGTGTGTGTATGTGTGTGTGCATGTGTGACCAGAAGAGGGTGTCAAATAACCAGAAGTTGAAGTTACAAGCAGTGTGCGCCACCCATATCTCTCATCCTACCCTCTTTCAATGCTACAAACCAAGCTCAGGCCCTCTGCAAGATCAGTAAGTGTTTTTTATAACCATTGAGACACCCAGTCTCTGCAACCTCCTAATACTGCAATATTTTTCCTTGTGTACATTTTATTTTTTTTATTGAAAAAAAATTTCCGCCTCCTCCCAGCCTCCCATTTCCCTCTCCCTCCTCTCACTCGTCTCTCCTCCCCCCACTCCTCTCCCTCTCCCTCTCCAGTCTGAAAAGCAGTCAGGGTTCCCTGCCCTGTGGAAAGTCCAAGGTCCTCCCCCCACCATCCAGGTCTAGGAAGGTGAGCATCCAAACTGGCTAGGCTCACACAAAGCCAGAACATGAAGTAGGATCAAAACCCAGTGCCATTGTCCGTGGCTTCTCAGCAGCCCTCATTGTCCGCCATGTTCAGAGGTCTGGATTTTTCCCATGCTTTTTCAGTCCCAGTCCAGCTGGCCTTGATGAGCTCCCAATAGATCAGCCCCACTGTCTCAGTGGGTGGGTGCACCCCTCGCGGTTCTGACTTCCTTGCTCATCTTCTCCCTCCTTCTGCTCCTCATTGGGACCTTGGGAGCTCAGTCCGATGCTCCAATGTGGGTCTCTGTCTCTATCTCCATCCGTCGCCAGATGGATCTATGGTGATATGCAAGATATTCATCAGTATGGCTATAGGATAGGGCCATTTCAGGTTCCCTATCCTCAGCTGCCCAAGGAACTAACTGGGGACATCGCCCTGGGTACCTGGAAGCCCCTCTACTTTCAAGTCTCTTCTCAACCCTAAGATGGCTCCCTTAATTAAGATATATACTTCCCTGCTCCCATATCCACCCTTCCTTTATCCCAACCATCCCATTTTTAAAGCAGTTTTTTTCCCACTGTTAGTTCTTTGAGAGTTTCACTCATACAGTGTATTTTTATCATGTGCACTCTGTCCCTAACACCCCAAGATCTACCATTCCTTTCTATCCACCCCACTTTCTATCCTGTTATTGGTTGTTTCAAACCATCAAGGGCATTCATGACCTCCCCTGGTCTTCTGTTCCTTGTAGAGTGCGGTCAATTTACCAAGGGCCAAACCCTTAAAGAAAACAGATGCATCTTCTCCAAGAAGTTATCAATTGCCAATAACTCTTTAGCTATGACAGGTTTCTGTGCCCACCTACCCTATACATCTTGAATTTTTGTCTGCTTTGGACTTGTGTAGATCTCAAGCATTGAGATTGTTTGTATGTTCCTGTGAATTTGTTGTGTGATTGATTTATCATTTAATATCTGCTACCACCCTCATAAAATTGATGCCCCAACCAAACATTTTTTGAAATTTCTTCCTCAACATGAGATTTCATTTAAAAAGAATAAATATCTATATGATCCTCCAATTCTTCCTGCTGGGTTTGACAACCTTCAGTGGAGGCTTATCAAGATTACACTGATCCTCAGTTTAATTTCAATGTTCCCATAACAAAAGCAAAACTTATATAAACCAATTCAACAATAATTTTATACAAATATAAATTGGATAATTGCATGAATACATACAACTTTGGCTTACCTTAGATCGTTGCAAAAGATGAAAAACTATTCTTTTCCATAGTTTTAGTAGATAAAAATTACTGGCCAGCTGCTATTAGTACCATTTCTCAGTCACCTTTGCCAAGTTTACCCAATTCTATGCAATTTTCTTGTTGTCAATGAAATTGGGGAAGAATTTTCAGGAACCTGTATTTCAGGGATATCACGATTTTCTACACATAGTGACACCCACAGCTACTCCAACAGAAAGAAGAGCCTCCATGGCCACCTCTACTCCAGCATCTTCTCCAGAAAGATTTACATGATTTGGAAACAGCAACCACCTGTATCCAGAAAGGAAGCAACCCAGTATGGACTGCAAGCGCAAAGTGAGGTTTATAGAAACACACATCACTGTCTTACGTTACTGACACTTTGTTTATTTGTTGGAACTGAAGGGACCATATCAAAGATCTATTATTTAGATACTTTAAAGAGTTGTCCATGATATGTGTTTTCTTCAGAAGTCCCCCAGGAGTCATGGCTCTTTTGAAAAATATCACCCTGGAGAGATCAGTAGACACTAGGGACAATGGGCATCACGATGACCAATAAACATGTGATGGAGAGATGGGAAAAATAGAAAACAGGGTGGAAAGATGAGAAAGAGAAGTAGAGTGGCTCATAGCTTTGGAGAGAGGTTGATACATGGCTGTGGTGAGCTTTAGTGGTATTCTACTAATCTGAAGATCAGAGAGTAAAACAGTCACACTGGTCAGCCATGCAGATCGGGCAGTGGTGGCACACACCTTTAAAAACGTCAGCCACACTAGTTTGCCATAGAAGTTGAGTAGTAGTG
The DNA here is from genome assembly GCF_018167655.1 of Microtus oregoni. NCBI lineage: Eukaryota > Metazoa > Chordata > Mammalia > Rodentia > Cricetidae > Microtus > Microtus oregoni. The sequence goes on from NW_024543072.1 coordinate 16,808,898, forward strand.
GTGCATGCTTTTAATTCCAGCACTAAAGAGGAATATAAAATGGGAGGAGACAGGTCTCAGCTCAGTCTCATATTGAGGATTCATGGAGGCAGGATCAGCATTTGGGTCTGAAGTAGAGGTAAGAGCCAGTGGCTAGCTACTTTGTTTTTCTGGTCATCAGGTTGTATCCCAGTATCTGTTTCTGGCTGTTTTTTTTTTTTTTAATTTGTGCTACAGTGAGCAAAAGACCACACCTATGAGGAGCCTGCACTGTCACCTCAGAACATGGGCTGATCTAAAAGATGGGGTTGCTGCTGAGGGTTATGTCTGCCGCTGTGGCCTTACCACAGCTAGGGTCTGTGTTGATGTCCTACATGGCCCATATTTCCACCAAGGTCCATTTGTATGTTAATGGTCTGGGCCATGCTGATGTCTGGGAGCATGTTGCTTGGGGTGGGATGAGGGCAAACTTATCTGTTACTTGAGGCTGTAGTGATGGCCAGGGCTGGACTGCCCCCAAGGGCCATGGGCCATGTCTAGGTCTATGGTCCTACAGTGGCCTGGGTCTGTGTTGATGTCTGTGGCCCATGTTACGATCAAAGGCCATACAGATGTCAGTGGTATGGTCTGCCACCTGAAGAAGCCATATTGTTGTCAGAGCTCCATGCTGATCTGGTCCAGGCCCTCACTTGCCATCATGCACATAGACAGTAGTGTGGGCACAGGGGATCTGGACACCCCTCCCACTCGCTGGTGGGGAGAAAAGGCCTTACAGTGAAATGGGCTGACAGGCTTAGCTACCACCCAGACCCAGATCCAAGGCCTTGAGTTGGCCTATCTCAATATCTATTCCACCTATGAGCTCCTGGAGCACGTGAAGGGGCAGGTCTTGTGGAACCAGAGCTACAAGATCTCCTTGACACAGGATACCAGCAGAATATCCAAGATAAGACTTGGTGAGGGTCCAGTATTGATGGTGTAACAGAAGTCAGAGGCCTTGAACCAGACCAAGGACTCATTGCAATGAACATTTGCAAGGAAAGCTGTTTGGGAAAAAGGGTAGATTGCATGACATGCAGTTTCCAATGCCACTACAACGGACGATTAAACGATGGAGAGGTAGGAAAGTCAGGGCAGCTGAGTGGTACAAATTTGGCATTTTTTTTACTTTTTATTTTCTCTTGGAGAGGCAGTCACGATGATGAAAGGCAGATTATGGGGGGACTTGGAAATGAGTAATATTGGGGTGCATGATGTAAAATTCCTAAAGAATCTATATAAAAATATGTTTAACAAAAAAAGGAAAGGGAAACCTATCAATGGCATCTACACTAGATTCTACTCTGCCAAATACAAAGAAAATTTCTTCTCTCGCTGCATATTCAACACACTTCACCTCTTACCGCATCTCTAAATTGCTTTTCTCATCATCCATTGTCCTGATGTCAGTTTGTTGTTTGCTGTTTGTCTCTCCAGTTTATAGAACAATGCATCTTGCACTACCCGTTTGCTTTACTCTTGTGCTTGATCTACTCGGGTTTTCAAACTTTTAGATTGAATCCTCATTTTTATCCCTTTCTGCGTTCTCTGTATAATTGTGTTGTGATTGAAACTCTAAATTTGTATCTTGGGAGCAAACTCCAAACCTGTATATTTAAATGTTCCCTTAGTGTTTCCATTAGTACTCTTAATATTTTTGTTGACAAGTTTGCACACATGTGTATAATGTATTTTCATTGTGCTCACCCTGTAATATCCTTCCTCCCCCACTCCCACTGAATCCCGTCTTCACAGAAAACTCTCCACTTTCATTCATGTCTTCCTTTTTATGACCCACTGAAATTAATTCCATCTGCTCACTTGAGCATGGGTAGGGGGATAGTTACTTGGAGCATACACAACTAACCAGTAGCTGCATGACAGGAGAAAATTATCCCCACTCTTTCAGCAACAGTTAATTGCCAATAACCCCAGAGCAAGAAGTGGAGCCTCCCAATGTCCTCCCTGATTCGTGTTCATCTTAATTTTTGTTAGTTCTTTGACATCCCATACATGTGTACAATGCATTCTAGTTATGCTCTTCCCACACCCTTTTTACCTTCTTTCCACCCATACAAATCCCACACTCCTTAATTCCCTTTTTCAGATTCATTTTTGCTTTGTTATCTAGGCTAACTGGGGTTATTTGTGGTGATACTGGATTGGGACTGTCTGATGTAGCTTGGTGGCACACAACTAAAGGCAGCAATTCTGTCTTTCTCTGGTTCTGTCCATAGTAAAGATTGTCACTGCGAGGGCAAGGATCACCTCAGTCCATCATTCTCCATTGCTTCTAAGCTGTTCATGCACCCTTCTTGTGTCGATGCCCTGCAGTTCATCTGTAGTTTTTGTGAGTTAGTGATTGCAATGGCTATGAACTGCTCAGAAGATGGCATCCCTCAGTCCTTACCTCTATCTTCTGTCTCTTACAATCTTTCTGCACTGCTACTACAATGTTCCAGGAGCCTCAGAACAGCTATTATAAATGTCTTATTTAGATATAAGCACTCCACTCTTACTTATTCTTAGCACCTTATTCAGCCATAAGTCTCTGCATGGATTTTAACTCATTGAAAAGAAACACTTCTCTGATTAGGGCTGAGAGTGTTAATTGTCTATTGGTATAAAAATATATGTTTAGAAGTGGTTTAGAATTATTTCAATTTAGCTAAAAAGGAAAAAAAAAACAGGAACAACAACAGAATTAAGCCACCCATGGCTTTTGGGTGGTTTTTATGCACTAAGTAGAGATCTTTTTGTGAGTGGATTAGGCTTCAGATTTAATTACCAAGTGAATAAGTGGTTGGTTACTTTAGTAAATTCAGCACCACTTTTGTATAAATGGGTACATTTTGCCTAGAAGGTAGTATTGCCGTTCATAAGGTTTCCAGTGAGATAGGACTACTGATATTTTTCCTCCTCTTCTGTCTTGCATAGGAACTTGGAGTTCAATGAATGTTAGCCAACAATGGAGGCACTTTTAACTCAGTTCCTTCTTGCTTTATATAATACAACCAAACTGTGTGTTGTCTTCGAAAAAAAAAAACAGTCTTATCATCTCATTAAGGTACTTAACAAAAAGGAATAGTAAGAGTATGTGTTGTTTGGGGTCTTCTCAGTTTTTCCTGAACAACAACACTTAACTAATCATCCCACAGCAGGTACCGGGGATTTTTATTCAATAACCTACAAAGTCCCAGGGAAAAACTTTCTCCCACTCTCAAGATTTTGTAGTTGTTTGTGGTTCTTTGTGGGGGGAGTTGAGGCTTTGTAAGCTTACTCCTGTCCACTCTAATATGTCTATGGTTGTTGTCCTTGTTCAGCTCATGTTATTGGTGAGACTCAATGGGTGTAGCTTCTGACTACTAGAAGACACCATCTCACAACAAACTCCTGGATCATCTGATTTTTACAATCTCTATGCCCCTGTGCATGCAGTGGTCCCTTAGACTTGGATGTGAATGTTTTGTTGATGCATCCAGTGGGATTAGGCTTGGTATCCTGCATTTTTATTAATTGTGATTTTCTGTAATGGTCTCTGTTGCAAAGAGAAGCTTTCTTGATGAGAGATGAGTAGTACACTCATCTATGGTATAAGGACAAATATTTAAATGTAGTTATGGGTTATGTTGCTTTAATAAAGTATCGGCTGTAAGTTCTTCTCTATGACCCATGACTTTCCTAGCCCTGGAAACCTAGCTCAGGTTTCCAGTACAAGGCAGGATTACTCTCTTGTTGAGCAGGTCTAAAGTCCAATTAGAGAGCTGTTGGGTGTCACCAAAGTGTGAGCGCTACTACTGCACCTTTGAGGTTATTGTTCCATGCTGGCATGTGTTGTGGCTCTTGGGTATCATAGGTAGATAGGTTATTCTCTCTTTTGGAATCTTGAAGGTCATCTGTTGGTACAATGCAAGGCAGTCATAGTCATCACCAAGGACGCTTTCAGGTTAGTTTCAGCTCAAGGACTCTGAGCCCTGTTTCTAGAGTATACGGGGTCTTCTCCAATAAGTACTTAACTTATACAAAGGTACACTTCTGATTACAAAGTTGTTTTCATTTCCACAAATGTCAAATTGCATCATTCTGAATTTTCTCACTGAACATCTTTTCTTCCCTATCCCACTGCAGCCAGGAGCCCTTTATAGTATGTTTAAATATATTTTAAATTTTAAGTGTCTGCACTTTTCCATTTCTAGTAGTATTGCTTTTGCTATTGCCATGATCTCATGTTCAGATAACTAAAATCGAATCATTTTATTCCCAGTGTCTGCTAATAAATGTTACAAAGTATTCAGAAATTTACCAAAATGTAGATCATATGAGGAAACCTCTTCCACTTGGAACTGACTTGGTATTACAGTGAACGTGACACTTAACCTGGCCCAACCTTATCTCATGACAAGCTCCTTGGTGCTGCAATCCAGCTTCTGGGGGCATTTCTTCATTCCTGGGACAAGTTGGGTGCACTCCCACAGCTCCTGAGCTTGTAGTCTCTGTTCTGAAGTGATCTTTCCATTCATTTTACTCGTCTTGTTCTTTCTCAGCTCTTAAACCTTGGATTACAATTTGCTTCAGGACCTGTCATTTTTAAACCAGGCTTAGTGTGATTCCATTGATTTTTTTTCACGTGGCTGAGCCCAGTAGAATACCTGGAAGATTAGCTGTGTTTATCAGCATTGATTGTGTAAACAAGTGAAGAGATGAATGATAAACATAATGTCCCATTCTGTATACTACACTATCTCTACATACTTAAATGGAAGGAATTACCTTTTTTCTTTTAATTTAGATGAATGAAATCATACAATCTGCCTACTTCTGCGTATAGCTTCTTTCAATGAATATAATTATTTTACTATCCATCCATCTTTGCCCATGTGTTGCAGAAATGGCGCTTGCTCGTACTGGCCACCCAGAACCAAAATAACCACACAGAAACTGTATTAATTAAATTACTGCTTGGCCCATTAGCTCGAACTTCTTTTTTGCTAACTCTTACATCTTAATTTATCCCATTTCTAGTAATCTATGTATTGCCACATGGTAGTGTCTTACCACCAAAGTTTCGGCATGTCTGACTCTGATAGCAGCTCCATAGCATCCCTCCAACTCCACCTTCTTCCTCCCAGCATTCAGTCCATTTTTCCCTGCCTACCTAAGTTTTGCTCTATCAACAGGCCAAAGCAGTTTCTTTATTCATTAATGATAATCACATCACACAGAGGGGACTTCCATATCACCCAAGTTGTTGTAGAGTAGTATCCCTTTGGATAGCTATGTGGTCGGCTGTGTTCATCCATTCACTCGTTGATGTGACTCAGTTCACCACAGCAGTCAGCAGCCTTGCACGTGGGCCACTGCTCTGACCTCTCATCCTTCCCAAAACCTTATACTGATTTAGGTATAAATTAAAAACAACAACACAACAATGAAAGTGGTCAGCATCCTGTCAGATTCCTCATCATATACCTTCTGACCTGTTTATCCTTTGGCAAACTCAACAATCTCTAGACCCCAGAAGTGTTTTTCTTCTCTTCTCCCTCAGTACTTTGTCCAAAAATCCATTCTATGTTCAACAATTGGAAACATTTGTTTTTTGGTTTAGTCACTCCTTTATATCTTATTTTCCTGACTATACTGTGATTTTATATATACAAAGATTACTTTTGTCCTGTTTATCACTAGTGTCCTAACACCTGGGATACTCTCTCACACATAAGTGTGCTTTCCTTTAAAATCAAACAAAAGTGATCATTTTATACAAAGCTACATGTCATCTCCAAAAAAATTAATTTCATGTTTATCTCTCTTCTGAGAGTAAAATGACCATCCTCTATTAAAGTAATAGTGTGCTATTATACCTACTTTCTACTGTAACAGAGGGACTCTGTTCACGTTTGGTACAATGATAGACTTGATCAATGAGACAAATCTTTAAAGACTCTGACACAGTATTGTCATGTATTTTCTTCATTTTTCTTTCCATAATTTGTTTTTTTCTTTTTGCATTTATAATAAACCTACAAATCTGAGAATGATACATAATACATAGAATGATACATAATACATACCAAATAAATAACTTTCAAATATATGTTTATATATAAATGTGTATACTGTAAATGAAGTGATCTAAGTATATGATACACTCAATAAAATCATATTATTGCTTAAATTTCTCATGCATGGCATATGTGAAGACAGATAGATACTTTCATATAAATAGATACATGCTATGTACCTAACCTATTAATATAGTCTTCAAGGAGGGTGTGCATTATTTAAGCATATGTGCAATTATATATAGACATACATTTAATGCATCAGATTTTGAGAGCTGTGGAATGCGTGTTGCACCATAAAAATGAATAATTTAAAAATAGCAGTATCTTCTTTTGCTGAAGGAAAGAACTCAGAGCACACAAACACCACGACAAGCTTAGAACCTTCTTTTGTGGTCTAAGAAATCACAGGAAATTAATTAGAAACTAATTTCTTAATGTACAGCCAAGGTCTGGCTACCTTAGTCTTCCTCAGAGTGTAAAATGTTTATCCTTTAGAATACAGCTTCAGACCCACCAAAGCAGAATGATTGGAGACTGGGAGGTGGGTGCACACCTCAGGATATTTAACAAGCTTGATAAATGATTGTGCAGAAAGCTATAATTCAAAACTCTTTGATCTGACGCTATATTATGGGCACATAGGCTGTTGTTGAAGACTGAAAGGCCTGATGGGAGATCAGCTGTGAGTGGGAAGTGAGATTCTGCGTGGGACAGCACAGAAGGCTGCAGACTGGGGGGTGCCACTTTGCATGGAGTCCTGGATTCACAAGGTGTGGATGGTTGGAGAAATACTATTTCAAAGAAGACCTTATGCTCCTTTTCAAGGTGAAGGAAGCAAGACTTTCAACTATGTGTGCCTCCGTTTCTCAGTTCCCTCTCAATCTCCTCCTGGTCTTTGACCTTCCTAACAACACGTTTTGTGTTGGAAATATGTTGTGAATCACAGCCGTGCTCTGTCTGCCTCTTTTCTCTTCTCAGTATCTATGGCAGATTCAGATTTAGGTTTCAGGCCAGCTTATGGAGTGGCAGCTACCACCCAGCTGCTAACGGAAAGATAAATCTAAGCTGTTTTGCAAGAAAGTGTTCTGGAGATCAATTAGACGTATCCTTCATTTGAGATTAATACAACAGCCTCCAGAAACAGTTAAGAAGATAAAAAGAAATCAAGAAGTAACTCAGCAAGTGATGCAACCTGGTACCCAAATGTCTCCCCTTGATCTTCCAGAAATCCATCGTCCCACTTCTTTAAAGATGTTTTCTGTATATCTCTGTAAGTGTGTGTAAGTAAGTTTATGGATAAACAAACATTAAGTGAATGATAAATAAGTCTACACACAGACTAATGAAAATTGAGAATTCATTTCAGTGTCAACTCGACATCGTATGGTTGCTAGAAACCCAGCATCGTCAATAAGCTGCACTGTGTAACAGGTTTCATTGCATAAAACTTCACTGTTACTTTTAATTTCCTAACACAAAGCAGAACATATATGGCATACAAGCTCATTAATTTCTTCTCATATAAGATTCTATCTAACCTTTCTGAAATGTTAATAGAAACTAATTAAGCTTCCCGTGCCTTAAAACTGATATTGTTAGATAATAAGACACTTGGTGGTTTGTAACTTACTATGAACAGAACTAGAAAATTCCAGAAACTTGGAAGCCTTTAGTTTATGAACAAATAAAGAAATTTGCATATGGCAATATTTCTCATGGGATTTCCTAGAAAGCATGATGCGTCTGAGTCCTGGGATATTATCTAAGCAAACAACGTAGAAAAGTTTCCAAATTTATATGCAGATAAATTAAATTAACTAAGATTATTGAAGTATTAAAATGGAAGGGTCTAAAATATAACAAGACATGTACAAAGACAATGATAAAAAATTGCTGCTGAAGAAGAGAGTGCACAGTGGTGTTTCCTTTTTTGTTCTTATCCATCTGGCTTCCTAGCCAGCTCATATGTCTCCACCACTATTTCAAATATATCACCAGTCCTACCCATAGTGGGCTTCAGAGCATCTCTCAGGAAATCATAGTAGATACTGGCTTCATGTACTTAGTCAAATTTTAATTCAATATTAAATTTAGTGTTATTTTTAGCAAAAATAATGTATTTCATATGAAATATATACAAAGGATTTCATGAATCTATAAATGACAGCACAAAAATTATATATGATAATTTTTTACTAAAATACTATATCAACTTGGGTTTAAACACTGTATTATGTGAAAAAAATGATTTCAGAGGTGGTATAGTCTTCAATCACCTGACTGTCCCATAATTGTTTTAATTAATTCTCAATTCTTGAATTTCGGGTTGTTTCTTGGGTATCACTTTTGTAACTAAGGATCTTTATAAATGACTAACACACTTGAATTTATGGCTACTTTTTCTCATAAGAAATATTTGTAAAAATAGAAATACTGAATATTGTAACTTTCCATATCTTTCTATCAGGATAAAACTATATACATCCATTCAACAGGCTAGCTGAAACATATTGTTTATGCTAATACTTGTATTTCTAAATCATTAAGTTATTGTTTAACATTGGTTATCAACCTGATAGAATCAGCTTGACCAATGACCACAGAAATAAATCCTCAAACATGCCTTTGAAGGATTGTCTAGATTCATTTAACTAATGTAAGAAGAACCAGCGTGTGTGTGGTGTCATTCTATGTGTGGTTTCCTAGACTAAGTAAAAAGGAGAAAGCTAGGATTCCAGGTTAGAGATAAATGACCAGTCAAGTCACCTTTTGAGTCTTCTGTCATTCTCTGCCAAGATGGATTGTATCTGCTGGAACTGTAAGTCTAGATAAACTCCTCCCATCTTTAGATGCATGCATCAAGTATTTTGTCACAACAATGACAACTAGCAATAGTCATATATGTATATATTTTAAAACTAAAAGAAGCATGGGTCCTGACAATAGAAAATAGTTTATCTGAGTCTTAGTCACTTAAAAGAACAATTACAGCCACTCTTCTGCTTATACATGCATATTAGAATAAACCACATGACTCTTAACACCCAAATGCAGTAATTGAATCTGATGGTTCGTGATGGCCCTTGACTGAGCCTGGAACCTCTTGAGAGGTTGGCTTCCAGGCAAACCAGTGAGAGTTATTCTGATTATGTTAATTTGAGATGAGATAATCACCTACAGAGAATAGCCCCATCCCATGGGCTGCTGGGTCCAGAGCTTAAGAAAAAGAAGAAAGGTATCTGAGCACATTCATTGGTGTCTCTCTGTTTCCTGATTGTGGGTGTGGTTTGGGGAGTTGCTTCAAGTCCCTGATATCATCGTTCCCATATTTAACCACACCTTGAGCTGGAAGCATAGGGAAACAAAATCATGACGTTTGTATGAAGGTTTGAGGAGGTGAGTACAGCTACTCATAAAGCACTGACTAAAGAGCAGTCCTCTATTTAGGGAAGTTTGTTCTCTTCACCAATCACACAGCTACTGGCAGGACACTTGGCACCATCTACTATACTTGAGGCATAATAGAGAAAGCCAGAAACACAATCTTGGCATTAATTAGTATCATATACCAATTAAAGCCAGAGAAAGTCATTTAAAAAAATCTGACTGTAGAAGCTTCCTAAAATATAAATATATGAAAACAAGCATTCTGAATAAAAGCACCAAAATACCATAGGAGGCAGAGCCCCAATTAGACATCTCTTGAAACCAAATGAAACTTCCAGTACCAGGAACAGGTTACAACGAATTAAGGTGTTGGACAAAGGAGACTTATGGAAACCCACAAACAACCCAGAGTGTTGTCAAGCATATAGGTTGGCTCTCGGCAAACAGACAGAAAGATTCCATTGCTAAAGACAATACCCACACAACTCACCATGGAGAGGTCAAGCTAATGCCTACATAAAGCCATCACCCCTATGTTCTAGCATCTTTGGTACAGGAAGGACTCTACATGCTATCAAAGGAGAAAAGTAAACAAATCCAGCCATAGACACTTAGCTCTACAACGGCCTCCTGCCTATAATACATTAGGGCAATTGTGGCACAAAGTTTGTGGGAGTAACCAAACCATATCTCAGGCCCACTCTACATGATGCAACCCATATTTAACTGAAGGTTCATTCCACAAGATGCCACCCATATCTGAAGCTACATAAGTAACCACGAACCCAGGGACCTAGGGCAAAATCAAATACTAATGTTCTACTAAAGCAAATAATGTAGCAATAAAATGTCTCATAATAATATTCGCCTATAGTTATAAATCAGGGCTTTACTCAACCATCATTGGAGCAGCTTCCTCTTGCTACAGATGGGAACAAATTCAAAGACCCATAGCCACACATTATGCAAGCATAAAGAGACCTTGGAACACTCAGCCCTAAATAGGAAGTCTCCATCAAATCCCTCCTCTCAGAGCTCAGACTACCCTGCAGAAAAAGGAAGCAGAAAGGGTGTAAGAGCCAGAGAGGTGGAGGACACCCAGAAAACAAGACCTCTAAATCAACAGGATCAACACACATATGAACTCAACTGAGACCGAGACTGGAGCAGCATGCACAGAACCTCCTGGTGTCTGTACCGAATGGGGTCGTAGAGCTAAAAGAAGTGGACACATGCCCTATCCCTCACCCAGAAGCAATCTTCATTTGATAATGTGAAAATGAAAATTCTAGTTTTCTTCAAGAGATTATTTCTGGGAAAACACGCTACATGGCCAACAGAAAATGAACTCAGTGGCGTCTTTGAAGGTTCATTGTCTCATAATGTATCATGGCTTTTTTGTAAAATATATCTTATATTTTTTTATTTGTATTTTTTTCTCTTTTTTCCCTCCAAGTCCTTCGGGTATACACGATAGCTTCCAGTTTAGTGTTTTTAAGTGATTCCTGGGTGTGCAAGTGAATGAGTCTCTGCAGTAATACCTGTCTCTTGTGCCTTTTCTTGAGCTCTTTTCCTTCAGTTTACTTGCTTTGTCCTGTCCCATTGTCTTAGTTTTGTCTTATCATGTTATACTTTATTTTATTTTTTTGTTCAGGGGACTATTTGTTTTCTAGTGAGATACAGAACGGGGGTGGATTCAGACAGATGGGGAGGTAGTGAGGAACTAGGAGAAGTAGAGAAGAGAATCTGTAATCAGGTATCAGGATATATTGTATGAGAAGAAAAATGTATTTTCAATAAAAGGGAGAAAGGATCAAAATATATTTTTTAAAAAAACTTTTTATTAGGACTTTTGTTGCTTTGGTTAGGACATTTTTTCACAGCAGAGAAGTCAAGACACTGGTCTAGATGTCAGATTTCTTTATTCTATTTTAATAAGAATGAAAGACATGAAATTCATCTGCATTCACGTGCTATAAGCAGCAGGGTTCTATCAACTTGCCACATGACTATATTAGTTCTTTGGCTAGATGCCACAGTTTAGGGTGCAAGCAATTCATAGCTCAACCATGTCTCAATTGTGCATAATTCTGCATTTCTCAACATTAATGACAGCATAAAGCCATAGTCTGCAAAATAAGGTGTAGTTTTATAGATGTTTTGATACAATGTACATTGCCTGGCAGAAAAAAAATCATTTCCAAAAAGTAAAAAGGACTTCTCATCACATTGAAACTCTAGCCAAGTATCTTGAGATAACCCCATGGAATGAATGGAAAATGAAGCTCAAGTGGAGTATCTTGAAATAACCCTATAAAATGAAGGGAAAATTTAATCCTTTGATAAAAAGGAAACAGCAAATGTTCAGGGTATTTTTGAACTTCAGAGGTAATGTATACAAAGATGACTTCTTTTTATAATAGACTTGGTAAAATACCTCAAAGATTTTCAGTTTTGATTCTGTATATTAGTTACCATACTGTAGTTAAGGGGCTACAACAATAACATTTGTCAGGGCCATGGAAACACTTGCCTAGATTTGGAACGGGATTTCTTACAATGTAATAACGCATTATCTTGGACTGTTATGGTGAGGTTGACAGGGATTACTCAAGGCCTCACTACTAAGGCTGTTTGTGAGTCTCAGAATATTGTCTTTCAAGTTCACTGACTATGGGTGGTTCTCTACAGGGAAATTCAAACTAAAGAAACTTGCTTGCTTTCCTGTGAATGAAAGAAGAAGAGGAAGAAGAAAGGAAGAGGCAGGGGAGGAAAGGAGGGTTGAATGGATTGATGGAAGGAAGGAATGAGGGAGGAAGGGAGAGGGGCAGGGAGGAAAAAAGAGAGTCTTTTATAGACAATCTTGTTTCCTTCATGTACAATGATGTAGTTAAGATCTAACAAAGGACAAAGGGGAAGGAATTTATAAGGATATGGGTTATTGTTAGTATGCAGAGATTACTCGAAGCCTCTTTAGAAATCTCTTTTAGCTTGAGACTCAGGACAAAGTCTTTCTGTTTAGTCCAGCCTATAGAACAACACACTGTATCTCTAAATACATAGAACCCAGTCGATCTAATGATGTTTAAGAGTATCAGAACTATAGCAAAATGTTACATGGAATTTGTACAAATCCCACCTACCACAAGAGTCCCACTGCTCAGTTAAGGTCTTGGAACAGTTATACCGGCTTTCAAAATAACAAGTCTCCTTTTGTTGCACAGCCCTCAGCGTAGATTGAGTTTCCATTGTATTTATCAGCTGGAGAGAATGAGCACAAGACTTTTGACAGGGATCGTGTAAACACCACATAAACTCAGGATCATGGATTTGAAGTGATACAAGTAGAAATGAGATGAAGTGAAGTAGGGCTGGGGAACTGATTGACTGGGTAAAGTGCTTGCTGCTCACAGGTGAAGACCTGAGTACATATTCCACCTCTGCTGTGAAAGCCAGGTAGGCATGGTAACCACCTGTAAAACCCAGCACTCAAATGGGGTGGGGGTGGTCCCTGAGGCATGCTGGAAAGCTAGGCTAGCAAGAATGAGGAAAATCTATTCAGCTAGAGATCCTGCCTCAATTAATAAAGCAAACAGCAAGAGGGTTGGGGAACCTTGTTAGAATAAACCTTAACCAAATTCCTTCAGGCTTTAGCCCTTTCTCCCTCACTGCCATTGTCAAACACCATCACCCACTATCAGCTACAAACTGATAGCAGGGGCAAGGCAGTTTCTAAAGATAAAATGGCCTTGTCTGGACAAACATCTCCAAATAATGAACATAGATAGCTCTCTGAAACTGGATTAACTTTCCATTCTCCAAACCCCCTACATAAACACTAAGTATCCCCTTCCATTTTTGGAAGACTCCCCTCTCCTTCTAAGTCTGCTAGTCACTATTTAAGATAAACAGTCCCTTCTGCTGAGACTAGACTGGTCTCTTTATGTTTCTTGTCTCTTTATGCTGCCTCAAAAATCTAACACAAATAATATCGCTGTGAGCCTCCACAAGGACACACTTACTTGTGCATGCACTCAGACACATGTGAGCACACATGTAGAAATGTATGCATACTATAGGCATATATACACAAAAAATATTAAGAGATGCAAGCATCCATCCTTTGTCAAATAATACATGGGCAACTATGAGCCGGTGGCATGGGAAAGCATAGTGAGATTGATGTGACCATTAACATTAGTGAAATTTCTGCCATACTGCCTCTCCTTCCTCCAGCTACAATGACAGTCTCAAGAAAATAGTCCTTTTGTAATTTTTTCTGAGTAAAAAAAAAAAATAAATAAGTAACTGAGCTTGCCTTGCAGATGGCTTAACACCAGGAGTCAGAAAACATTTTCTTCAAAGGACTAGAGTAAATATTTTGAGCTGTGGGGACCACATGCAATCTGTCACATATTCTTGGTTGTGTTTTGTTTTATTTATAATCCTTTAACTAGAAAAACCATTCCTAAACCCACAGGCCATTGGAAACTGGGCCATGGGCCAGTGTGGGGCTGTAACTGTAGTTTGCTAATTCATGCTAAAATAACAGGCTGGACCCACTGTGAGCACCTGACTACTTTAGAGCTTCATTTCAGTTTAGATCTTCAGAATAGTGAGTTTTATAAATGACCAAATGGCAAATTCCATGGTGCATTGTGCTTTCCCCTGGACAGAGGGTGACTTGAGGTTACCTGGTTCTCAAGACTGTGATAGAGTTGGAAGAACTCACTTGAGAGATTGAAGGAGGACTGTGGAGTTGTAGAATGTGAGCATACAAGTTTCTCATGGCAGTCTTCACATGATGCACTGCTCCGTGAATTCCCATCAGCATTCTCCATCATTTCAGGGATCCCTAAGTTCACACAAATGGCCATGCAGTGCCTGCAGAAAGGATAAGCATTTATTTCCCTCTCTGGCTTTATGGCCTATTGCTACGTTGCCTGCAAAGGGCCTCAGATGTCAGCAAATACTGAGCTCTATGTCAGATTCCCCAGGCTGCTATTCAACTTATACCCAGACCATGGTATCTCAAACCAAAAAAGTAAACTATTTTTTCCTTGTTCTGGAGGCCCAAAGTTCACAGTGAGTTGCATTTGGCTGAAATCAGCAGGTTGGCTGGGGCTACTCCTACTTTCTGGATCTCAAGAGAGAAATGTTATTTCCTGCGACTTTCATCTTCAGGTACTGGCTCACTCAGTCTCTGTCTCCACAGTCACCTCGACTTCTCTTCAGTCCATGTTGACTATCCCTCTGCTTCCTGCTTTATTTAAGAGATGTCTGTCGTTACATGTAGAAATGAATAAAATCATCATTTGTTTTTTGTGAATTGACCATACTCTTTCTTCTTTGGAGAAATCTCTATTCATTAGTGTTTGAACTCTTTGTTCAGTTTTAGGAATCTTCTCTATGTCAGGATATAATCTCTTACTGAGTATATAACATGCAATTATTCTTCCTTTTTGCTTGAGAGTCTTTTGAAAAATATTTACATGTTACATATGCTTTTAAAAAGTGGTCAGCAAGCAGATAAAAGAGATTAATATAACTAATCATTAGGCAAAAGCAATCCAAGCTATATCCAGTGACCTCACACCCATTTCGATGGCTACCACCAAGAAAACCAGCAAATAGCAAGAGTGGATAAGGATACCCAGACATGCTCACTGTTGGTAGACATGTAAACTGGTATGTGCATTACATAAAACAATACGACATTTTCTCAAACTATTAAGAGTTATAATACTGATATATAGTCTAATTTTGACTTTATAACCAAAAATATTCAAAGCAAAGTTTCAAAATAGAAAAATACTGTTCCATATGCAGTAATAGCATGGAAGCACTCATGTGTGCCTATCAACAGATAAACAGAAGAAATGCTGAAAGTGGTGGTGGTGGTGGGAGTGTGTGTGTGTTTGTGTGTATATGTTTGAGTATTTCCACGTGTGTCCTTTTGCCTGTGTGTGTCCCTGTGCCTGTGTGTGTATACGCATGTGTTTCTGTGTGTGTTTGTGCGTATATGTTTGAGTATTTCCACGTGTGTCCTTTTGCCTGTGTGTGTCCCTGTGCCTGTGTGTGTATACGCATGTGTTTCTGTGTGTGTTTGTGTATAAATGTTTGAGTATTTCCACGTGTGTCCTTTTGCCTGTGTGTGTCCCTGTGCCTGTGTGTGTATACGCATGTGTTTCTGTGTGTGTTTGTGCGTAAATGTTTGAGTATTTCCACGTGTGTCCTTTGGCCTGTGTGTGTCCCTGTGCCTGTGTGTGTATACGCATGTGTTTCTGTGTGTGTTTGTTAGTACCTACATGCTTGAATACACACAATGGAATATTATTCATATTTAAAGAGAACAGAAATTGTGATCAAAGCTTCCATGGTGGATTTTGTGTATTAGTTCAATTTGTGTATTAATTGAACTATACTAGTCACCATATGAGAAATATGTGTGATTTACTTAAATATGGAAAAATTATATGGAGAGAAAGCATAATGGTGGCTTTAAGGGATAGAATTTGGAGACTGTAAATTGTTGATCAGTCGACATACACTGCAGTTTTCTAAGTAGAACATATAGTTCTGAAGGATGTGGGCTTAGCATACGACAGTAAAACAAACTTCCTACTGCCAAACTACACCCTAAAAATGACTGATAATAAATGCTATACCTTGTAAATTTTTTCCACAATTTTCACCAAGGAGTCAGAAGTTAGAAAAGATTTGCCTCTGTTAACCGGTTCGCTAACTCTGAGCCTGTACTTGCGATACTAGCCCTGATACCTCGACTTGCTAATTTCTTGATTGTAAACACTCCTACCACAGTTGCTATGAACCTACCTGTGAGAGGTCATCATGCATGGAATTCATAAGAAATATGCCCAGTCACACCATCACAGTATTTACATCATTCTGATAAAGTAAATAATGTTAGAATTCAAATGATAATTAAGTGAAATCGGAATCTTAAGCAGAGATAAATTTAATATTTTTGCTCTTGTAGCTCACTTGCTTATTCATAAGTAAATATGACTCAATTTTAATAATGACTCAACAACCAACTAACAAAATATATAAAAAGTTATCAGCTCTCCCAAACAGTGTGGCTAATTCTAGCATGGAACAAGATGCCACCTTCTGCCTCTACAGCATTCTGTAAAACATCCAGATTTCCAAGATTTGAGAAAATGAGAACAGGGACGTCTACACAATTGATGCAGATACCCATGCCTTACCCCACACCCAGGAATAATAGAAACATGAAGAGAAAAATAATTATCCAGAGCACTCTGAGATTCCCCTGCAGGGAAATTAAAAGGGGATTTGCTCACTTAACTGATTATCTACATACATGCCTATCTTGCTTAGTACTCTGCTTGGCTTCTGAACTCAATAAATACTCAATAAATAAAACTGCCCATGTTAACAAATAGAGGGCACTAATTATGTATGTGTTACAGAGATTGTTATGCCAAAATGAACAAAAAATTTGGATCAAAGTGAAAGGAACAGGGACTGAGGAGATAAAACTCTTCCCTCATAAGCACGAAGACTGGAATTCAGATCTTGAGCACTCACAGGCAAGATGGGCAGGGCTGACAGCCCAACTGTAAATCTAGGTACTTAGAAAGAGGGGATGGGATTGGCTAACTAGGCTTCTTAAATCAAGAACTCCATGCTCAACAGGAAACCTTAAGTCAGTAAAATGGAATTCTGAAGAGAGACTCTATTCATCAACTTCTGGCGTCAGCATGTATACACACACACAACCCGCCTCTTTCTGTCTCTCTCTCTGTCTCTCTGTGTCTCTCTGTTTCTCTCTCTTCTCTCTGTCTCTCTGTCTCTCTCTCTCTGTCTCTCTCTCTCTCTCTCACACACACACACACACACACACACAAAACACACACAAAAAACTAAAATAATTGGTCAAAAGCAACCTAGTAAAATGAGGCAAATTGAACCAAGATTTGATTATTATGATAATTACTAAATTGTTCTTGTTTGTAATCCTATTATTTCCAATGAGGTTTAAGAAAATAAGATACCTCGGGTGCCCAGGGATAACTTTTAAGACTATTGCTATTTTAGTTTAGAGAATATACAGAACTGTGTTTGCTACTGTACCACTAACCATTTTTCCTTTTTCTGAAGAACAAAAAGCTTCCCGTAAGCTGTGTGTTTTGCTGGAGAAAGGATCTCTAAACTGTGTCACCCTCAAGGATCCCTGAGCTCAGATCAATGCCCATCAAAGCATGCAATCAAGTTGGGGGAGATAAGCTCCCAGTGTCACCTCCTGTGCATGAAGCATTTGTTTTCAGCCAAGGCCACCTGAAAGGGTGCTCTGGTGTCTATTTGATGTTAGTAGCTCCCTGTCATTTTGCCTGGTACTATTTGACAGTCCCTGTTTCTCTTGAAGCAGAGAGTGTGTCCCATGATCTGTGTGCCTAGGAGCTTTCAATTGCTTTAGCTTTGGGTAAGAGTGCCATTGAATGGATTTCTGCCCCCTTAGAAGAGATGTCAATGCTCTGTTCCTCTGCCTCTCTCCTGCTCTCACATCAACAGTACATTTAAACATCTCCTGTTTCACCTTCTAGAGAGTTCGAATTGGATGAAAAAGCATGGAAGGGAATTGGTGTGCAGAGCCTCAGTCTGGGCTAAGCAAAATGTCAACTGCCTGGTGTCTGGAGTCTATGCTTATATGGCATCCACGATTTTCTCCAACTACTACCAGCACTGATATCCAGCCTGGAGTAGCACTACCCCTGTCCTTGGAGGTTCCAAACCTAAGCCTCCGGACATCCTAGAGACTCTATGATATAGTATTTGAAAATCCCCTGCCCTATTCCTTTACTATTGTGGAGGTATTTAAAAAGAGCATCTTTTTCTATTACCCAGGTTGCTCTAGAACCATTCTGTAGGACAAACTTGCCTGGCCAAACTTGAGCTCCCCCTTTCTTGGCCTCCTCAGATCTGAGATCATAGGATCGGACAACCATGTCTGGAATGACACTTCTTTTCTGCTTCAGTTAATTGTGATGGTTTTCTTGGGAAACTGATCAACACACTGTGTCCTACTTAAGCCTCATTTTTAACCCACACTTTCACATATACTCTTGTTCCTAAGATTGAAAGATTAAGCGTATCGTTGAATCAAGAGTGAGACAAAAATTGAAGCTTTTTTATTCTCATGGATTTGTCATAATTATATGTTTGAATATCTCTTGCTGTCTAAACTGTAAATTGCCATTTGCATGATATATTTTCTGAATATTATAAACAAATGTCAAAATTTGTCATATATATACATATATATTTAGCAGTGAAGAATAGTGAAACTTAAAATATTCTTTGAATTGCATTTTTAGAATAAGATATGGTGATTACTAGTTTGATTATATGTAATTTAGCTGATATAAATTAAAATCAATTTTTAGAACTCAAAAAGTAGGTATATGGGTATTGCTATTTTTTCAAGATAATCTGACTTTTTAACTTTTAACAAATTTCTTTCTATAGAGGACAGAATGAATTTGAAAGCTGGAAAATGGGTAAGAGTGTCGTGAGACACTAGCAGATACTACATGGGGGTGAGCACCCAGCAGCTACAGATACCCACACAAGATTAAAACCTTCAGCTTCCCATCATGAATAAATGAGGTGGCCATGATACCTCGCCTCTTCCCAAGGAGCTAATAAACTTAATATTTGCTGGAGAAGAGGTTATCATTTTCTCTAATAGTGTAGACACTGGGGCATGAAGAAGGTGTTCAGAGGAAAAGCAAGAAAAATATATAGAGGGTAAATGGGAATAAATATAATCACAGTACACTGTTCAAAAGTGGCAAAAGTCACTGATCTCAGTTGTTTTATTTTTAATATTATCTTTCTAATTTACAATAATTTAATACATTCAAACAATATATTGCTGTCATACTCATCCCTATTTCCCTTTCTCATTCCGGAATAAATTTAAATCGGCATGCTTATGATGCATTCTGTTAGAAAAAAAATTTTAATGGCTAATAAAATTCCAGTTTTGATAAGAAGAGATAGTATACAAGACACGATGAAACCACACAATGAAGCTGTAACTGTCATTAAACCTTAGTGACTGGGTAATATCATAGCAAAATAGATTGCAAACAGTAGGATTTAAGAGAATAGAATTCCCTTTGCTATCTCCATATTAAGTTAGAAAAATAAGGAGCATGTTTATAAAAATAAAATAATATAAAATAGTACTGCTGAGAAAGGGAATTACATCGCTCATATGCCTCAATGAACACTAACAGGATAATCCAAAGAAAAGCACAAAATCGTTAGGAACAAGAAGGATGGATTCCAGGGTCCGGTTTCACTAATGCTGCACAAGGATGGTTCAAAACAAGAATACTCGTCAACGTTATTTCCTAAAACAATGCACTAAGAAAAGTCATTTCTGAACACATTGCACTGATTTAGGCTAAAAGGGCATTTGGTACTATTCGGATTGCATTTTTTTTATTTTTCAAAAGATGGCTAAGTGTTAGATATATGGCCCGGCATATAAGAGCTCTTGCTACTTGTATACAGAACTTAGGTTTTGTTCCCAGCACCCACATAGCAACTAACAACCACTGGGCATCTAATGCTTTCTTCTGGTTTCCACAGGCATTGCATGAGTGTGTTGAGAACATACTTATACTGGATTGGACACTTACACGTAAATCACAAGACAAAAATCTTTAAAATGTGTTCTCCTAATTGTGCCTCTTAGTAGTTACTAGTTAAATAGTCTTCAGACATTGAATTTCATTTAAACCTATTTTGTGTATCTAGCAGTCATTTGCATTTGTAGTTTGCTGATCACTCTATTTTTAATTTGATTTTTTTTATGTGTGCACAAGTGTTTTCCCTTACAAGTGTGCACTGTGCACCACACTTGTGCAGTGTCTGTTCGGGCCAGAGTATGGCATTCAATACCCTAGTACTGGAGTTACGGGTTATGAGATGTCATGTTTGTATTAGGAACAGATTTTGGGTCCTCTGCAAGAGCAGCCAGTACTCTCAACTGTTGAGGTATTTCTCCAAACCACTTGTCTAATATCTAATCCAGTATTATAATTTTCTTATGTAACAAATCATAACTCATAGACTTTTATCTCCCGAGGCTGGAATTCAAACAAATCATTTTTTATTTCCTAAAAATACTCATGCAACAATCGTTTTCTGAACTAAGTTTACTTACTATCTGAATCATTATTCCTTTTGATTGTATCTCCTTTTATGTTCCAATAATCTTGGTTTACAAAACTTTGTAAGAAATTTATATTCATATTCACTATATATAAAATCACACAGATAAAATATTTAGGCTTTCTACATTTTTATTCATCCAAATTTTCTCCAATGCTATAAATCATTTTGCTGTCATGATGTGGCAAAAGTACACCTAGCATTTACTTGAACTACAAATGTTTAGGTTCTAAAACTATATCTGTTGTGAAGTGGGTGTTTCCAAGGTTCATCTAAAATGTTATTTTCAATATAAAGAAAAATTCTTTTCAAGCATATTACCTTACATGTACCTAAAATTGCACAAAATACATGCAAGTATATGTGTATAAAGCCATTATATATGTATATATACATACACATATACACATAAGCACACATATCTTAAAGGAAGTTAAGCCACTCAGGCAAACAACACTCCCCAAAAGCACCATAGACTAACAAAATCCCCAGTCAAAGGCACAAGAAACCTCCCCTTGAATATTTGATTAGGGTAGTCTAAGTCACTCACACATAAAAAATTAACTAAGGCTACTGTCCTTGCTTACCTCTTTTAGAGGTTGGAGATAACACCCTCTTGCTGAAGAAATTGCAAACCTAAGACACAGGACTTGTATGACTTGAGCTGGATCTAATCCAAAAGTTGCCTTCCTGCAATCTAGCTTTCAATGTAATGGAACATTTATGCAAGTTTCCAAAGGAGAGAAGCAATTAACAATCCTGCCAAACTTTAACATCTTCTATTATGAACCATATCAATGACCACCATGGCAAGATAACCATAAACGGGCAAAAAGTGGAACTACCTATTGGTGGTAACCAACAGTTGTTAAGTTGGTCCTAAGGCCCACTCAACAGTAAGGAAATCATGCCTGGTACTAGATTCCTAAAAAAAAAAAAAAAAAATTCTTTGGGCTGGTGGGGTCATGGGCTTTAGAAAGAATTCTACTGTTCCTACTTTACTAGACTAACATAATCCCTTAATACATTTTAAATGTTATCTTTGTACTGATAGACAAAAAAGCTACAACCCCTTGTCAAAGAAATTTCTCTTTATAACAAATGGAGACCATTACAGAAAACTTCAACTGGACCCAATGGAGAGATCAGTGATGGAGGCCAAGAACAACAGCTAAATCTGCAACATAGTTCCTGCATATATATGGCTCACAGAACATTGCAGAAGAGGCATAAAGATTTTAAGCACCAGAATACCAGGCAGTCTGATGTGAGGCTGTATCTCATAGGAACAGCTGTATAAATAAAGCCTGAACAGTAACAATATAAATACACATGCTAACACAGAAAGGGGAATCTCATGGAGTCCCATGTCTAGACAAAGAATTACAAGCAACGAATGACCATGGAAAGAGAGGGTGTCTTAGCCTCTCGCAAAGATGAGTCCCCTTATTGGTTGTTCAATACAAAGTGCTCAACCCTGAAACCATATACACACTAACAACAAAAATGGACTCAACAGATTGTATGTACATATTTTGCATAAGAATACATATAGATATAAATGTGTGTATATATATATAAGTGTGTATGTGTGTGTATGTAACAGTAATAAAGAAAAATAAGCTATCAATTTGTAAGTAAGGGAGGGGTTGGAGAGAAAGGACCAGGAAGGGACTGAATGGATGAAAAGGAAAGAGATGAGTGATGGAACTCTATTTTAACGTATAGAAAATTTTAAAATTTGAGTTTTAAAAAGTATAAATACAGCAATCTTACCACAAGTTTATATGTATCCATTGAATTTCTGTTTCCATATTTTCTTTGTATAATTTTCTTTTTATTGTCTAAACCATATGGTATGTATTAATGCACTATTGTATGTTCACCAAACTTGAAAACGTTCTCTCATCTTTATTAAAATGCGGAGCGAGCCTTGTTCTTACATACAGTGCATATTATTTGGCAAATATTCTCGAATGCATATAACATCATAAACTTGTCAATTAGTATATCTCTCAACCTTTATCAGAAAAGTCATTACTTTGCAGTACATGACAATTAATCAAAAGAATCATAACTTATCTGCCTGTAGGACATGGCACAGCCATCAGGGTGAGGAGTGTGGAATTGGCTTCATCACAGGCACACTTGCAAGTGTTACACAATTGTATATTTTGCCACCACAAAAGGAAAGGAGAAGGAGAAGGAGAACAGAACACAAACTAGAAAGAAAAGAGCCAGAAAAAGAATGAGAATGAGAACAGAACAAAAACAAGAGCAAGGAGAAGGGGGAGTGGAGGAGGAGAACAACAACAAGAAGAAAAAGAACTAGGAGAAGAACAAGAACAAGAAGAAAGAAGAGGAACGAAAAGCCTGGCCAAAATCTCCCTACTGAGCTCCTGCAGCAACCAGGGACAGACAAAAATTCTTTTAAATGTCCCTACCTCTGCAGTCTTCTCAGTTTGACTGTAAACTTTTAGCAGCATTTTTGGGGGATCTAAGGGTTCTTCTCACTACCAGATCAGGATTAGCAGCTCTTCCCTGATTGATTCTATTTTCCATTTTATTTGCATATTCAGGTAATCAGGGTCCAAGGGGTACCCACACAGTGTTCTGATAGAAACTCCACCCCAGTCCCTGGCACCCATATACCAAGAGTCTGGAATGGTTAGGTGGAAGCCCCACCTCTCTCCCCAGACCCTGCCCCCTCAGAAAATCAGCCAGACAGCGCTCTCTCCCCTCAGAAAGCCCACCAAGAGTTAGTTCCTCCTTAGGGCTGTTCAAGACCATGCATATTGGCTATTTAAGACCCTGTGGATAGATCTGCTGTGTGTGTTCTTGTGTTCTGGCCCTGCCTTCTTTAGAGTCACCCAGGAGTGCTCTGCTTCGCATTGCCCTGTTTATTAATCTGGATTATTATTTCAGTCTGATTTGGCTTATTGCATCTGCAGCAGAGGAATACAGCAACTGGGATCCATACTTAACACCTAATACAATATAACGTTCTGGCAGTTGCGGAGAGAGAGCAGCTGCAGGAACTACAGGAGGAAGAAGAAAAGGAAGACTTCAGGTTGTGCTCCAGCCAGTTATTCGTTGTCACTGAAGGAAGGCTGCCCTCAGTGAAGTCTGCCTTTAAGACAGGCAGAGGACAGAATTGCTCCTAAACAGGAAATTCATTCCAGCCAGCTCCAGGGCATGACCAGTAGCTGCAAGGGGGAGGAATCATTCCTGCCTCAGTCTCTCAGACTTTATACTTCTGCTGTAGATGGGAGTTCATTTCTGAGCTGCTTCCAGCCTTCATGACCCACTGCTGTTTGTGTTCCTGTTGTTTTACCAGCAGATTTGCTCTGCAAGGAACTGCACTAGATGGGCACCCTGAAGCCTTCCAAGAACTTTAGAGCTGAAAGAGCTCTAAGAGGCTACCGCCCTGCTACCAAGAATTCAAACCCGACCCAATTAACTTGTCAAATTTGTGTGCCAACCTCTTTAAAGTTGTTGCATCCTGTTTAAAGTTGTTAATCTCAAATTGGCAATGAAACAATAAACCAACCTCCCGTTAGCTGTCTTCACTAGCTGCACACTCCATTCTTAAAGGAGGGTAGGATAAGAACCCAGGTAAAGGGAGAGGGGAGATGTTTCCACTAGCCATTTCACTGCTCCATGGGGAGGGGCACACACACACACAAACACACCTTCTTCTTCTGGGATTGCTGCAGGCTAAGCTCCTTTGTGTTTCCAGGAGATAAACTGTTTTCTCTGTTTGGTCTGCTTTCCTAAACCCTTGGCCTCCTTGAATTTCTCCTTGGATAGTGCCCAGGTCACTCTTATACCTAATCCTCACTGGAGTGTGAGCAGACAGAGTAGCACCTCTTGGCTCAAAGACACAGAAAAGGAGCCTGCAAGGCACACATGACCTCCCTTAGCTGTCTCCAACCCCACTGAAGGAAGGAGGGGCTAAGTGTGAGTATTGTGTGCAGTCAGACACAGTTTCAAAATAAGAAGAACTTACAACATACAGAGCATGAGGGACTGTGAAGGGATCAGTTCTAAGTGACACCCCTTCCCCATCAGGACTCAGGTGAGTTGCAGAAGAAGGATAAGAAAGACCCTAAGAGTCAGAGGTGTGTAGTACTCCTGCAAAAGTCTTCTCCTGATGGAGGAAGGTCATTGGCTAATAAAGAAACTGCCTTGGCCCTGATAGGACAGAAAATTAGGTAGGCGGAGTAAACAGAACAGAATGCGGGGAGGAAGAGGAAGTGAGCTCTCTGAGGCAGACTCGATGAAGCAAGCTGCCAGGTCAGACATGCTGAATCTTTCCTGGTAAGACTGGTGCTACACAGATTATTAGAGATGGGTTGATCGGTATATGAGAATTAGCCAGTAAGGGCTAGAGCTAATGGGCCAAGCAATGTTTAAAAGAAAACAGTTTCTGTGTAATTATTTTGGGGCATAACCTAGCCAAGTGGCCAGGAGCTGGAGCAGCAGGGAAACAGCCTGCAGCTCCTACTACATTCTCCAGACTTGACTGGGCTATATGAACTCACAGCAGCTCAGCTGCTTGCATAAGACTTGCACACATGCAAGCCAGCCAAAATCCAAACATGGATGGTGAAGAATCTCCTGAAATCCCATACCTGAGGAGATATTGACAGTTGATGGCTGCTGAGAGAGAAATACTGCCGTTTTTCTTCTGGAATACAACCCCTAATGGGTTGTGTATGCTCTAGTTAATGGCCTACACCCATGCACGTATAGTCACAGTACATGGATTCAATGGGTTTAAAAAAAAAGTACATCTACTTAAGAACAAATGGTGAAGGGGAGAGTATGGGAACAGTTGAGGGAGAGGGAGTAGATAGTGGATTTGATCAAAATGCTTACTTGCACGTGTGGAATTCTCACAATAAAAGCAAAAGGAAAAACATCCTTGTAATTTACTAGTCCCAGTATAAATTGCCAGTAACTACATTGTCTGAGTAGATGCAGATTTCTTTGTACATAACATGCACCTGATGAAACCTGTGTTTTGTAATATCTGACAATACTCTGAAAAATCATGCTTGTAAGGAACTTGTTTTTGCTTTGCTATCAGCAGCTAATTAGCAAGAGGAAAGTCATATGACTGTTTAAATCGTGGGAAGTTATAAGACAGGCACTGAAATAGTGGAATCCAAGTGACTCCCAGAGATAAAGGCTACGGTATCTCTATTCATATGACAATCAGCTCTGTCACCCTGGTCATCTCAAAATGAAGCAAGCCACAAAAGAAAGAAGGTTGGCTTCCAGTTCTATTGTCTTAAAAACTCTGCAATTTCATGACCCAACCCTTTGCGTCAATGTAGTTTATTATCAAATGAAGCGACGTAGCAAGAGGCATAAGTGGAGAGTTATTTTCTGTCTTGTCTTTCTACCATCTCATCTTTAAACTTCATATGGAGTAAACCACATACAAAGCCAATCTTATTAGCTGAATCATGTTTTAGATAAAACTAAAACACTTCAAACTGTTAAAACACAAATAGCTTGAGGAAGATGATACCTTTCCCATGTCAGTTGTGATTGCTTCATAGCGTACACTCT
Source organism: Microtus oregoni (assembly GCF_018167655.1). Lineage (NCBI taxonomy): Eukaryota > Metazoa > Chordata > Mammalia > Rodentia > Cricetidae > Microtus > Microtus oregoni. The sequence goes on from NW_024543072.1 coordinate 16,835,180, forward strand.
CAGCATTAACACCATTTGAACACAGCACATATTGTGGCTTTCACAGGGATGCTGGTGGGGAAAGAGATGGACAATCATAAACTTCGTCTAAGTGTCAGGGAACAAGGTTGTGTGTCTGTATCCACCAAGAGAAATGAATCCAGAGGCCAGGTTGCCATTTACTTTCTGCATTTCTGGTACGAAAGAATTGATCTGCAATCACTTTGGGCAGAATTCTTCTTAAAGAACATCACATAGTTTCAGATTTCTTCATCTTCCAATGCATGACTAAGCTACCTGGCACCTCTATAACACTCTTAGAGTTTGGACTATAAATTCACTTTATTTGTAAAAACTGTAAAACTCTCAAAGAGATTCTGTCTCCATCCAATCTCCCCAATTTTCTCTGCACTCTCCCAAGTCCACCACCAGAATTTAAGAGTACCCCCCCCAAATACACTGACCTTGCTGAGTTTATCACCCCCACAAAAAGTTCTTTGTGCCTTTTTGCTGTTAATCATCTTCTTCCCTCTCCATCCTAGATGAAAACCAATCACATTTTTGGGAAATTTTAGTGTAAATGTAACAATGTTGTAGTCATTTCTGCAGCTGGTGATCCTCACTCATTAAATAGTTTTTGAAGGTCATCCATTTGCTCCCTACATGACTACTTCATGTCCATTGCTGAGGAAACTTACTGTGTAGACCCATGCATCCATCAGACATTTAGCTTACATCTCATTTGAGACTGTTATTGACCAAACTGGTATGAATGTATGTGTTCAATTGCTTAGGTACACATATGTTTTTTGTTACCTACAAGTATTTGGGGTTATACTGCTGAGCTGTGTTGAAACTTTGTGTTTAACTGTTAATGAAAGTTGTTATCCAAAGTGGCGGCAACATTTTACACTCTCACTAACACAACTCAAGGTTTCCATGTTCCCTATATCCATGGCAAGATGTATTGGATTTTGTCTTCTTAATTATAACCTTATTGGCACATTTGTAGTGGTGGTGTCTCATTGTGGTTCAGATATGCATTTCTCAAATACCTCATGATAATCAGCATTTTTCATGTGTTTTTTTGGACATGTGCATATATTCTTTAGTGAAATGTTAAATACGGTTATCTTAATATAGAATTGTGAGAATTTTTATATATTCAGGTTCTTACCAGATGCATGCTATACAGATGTACTATTTCATGTATTGTATCTTTATTCTCTTCAAGTTTGAGAAAGCCTCACTTATAAAATGTTTTACATGGTATGATTTTGTATCATACAAAGGATTCTAACCCAGGGTCATTAAGAAAACCTGTTGCTTTTTTGTAAATTTTAGTGTTGTGGCTTATATTTCCAGCTCATGACTTGATTTGAATTATTCTTTTGTTTGTAGAATGACATCATTGTGTAGCAGTATCTGTTTGACTATCTCTGCCCTTTAACTAGTCTGGGCACCACTGGTTTCCATTCATTGATTCTCTTAGCTCTATCCTTACTGTATTGATACCATACTGTTTTGAATCCTTTAGTTTCAGAAGAGCTTTTCATATCAGATAAGTCCTCCAGATATACCCCTGTCTTTACTTCTTTCTTTTGGATATTTTAGGTGCTTTGAATTCATATATAAATTTTCATTAGCTTGTCAACTATCACCAAAATACAACACTACTTTAGCCAGTAGAACTAATTCAGATTTATGCTGTCTGCAAATAAATCACACGACAGAATGATACTCAGCATGGTGACGGTTGAACAATGAATGGAAGTAGTTCCTGAACTGTGAGAAACAAGAAAAGTGGCCTTCAAATTGCCCCAAAATCATTGCCTGAAAAAAAAATCTGAGAACAGAAGGGGGCACCAAGGAAGAGCTGCCAAAACAAAGAATCTCTGAGAAACAAGCTGTTGGAGAGGAGAAATGCCTGAGTGTCCCAAGAATGTTCCTGGAGCCTGAGTTCTGCTCACAGGTTTTGGGAATGGGGCAATTAAACGTATTTCAGCTTTACTCCTAAACTCGTAAACTACACTTGTTACTTTCATGGGTGCATCAACGTGACTACAAGATATAACATTCAAACAACAGGAAAATTACTAAGAATAAAATGTGTACAAGAGTAAAAGCAAAACTTTTGTTTTGGGATTTTATGCAATTTGGAAGATGAAATGGAGAAAAATGTAAATTTAGAAAACATTCCTCAACAAGTCTAGACAACTAAAACTACAAATGAAGCCATGGCAAGAAAAATATCTATCACACAATGCACCATGAAAATTACCTACTCATTAACCTTTGATGAATCCTGCTCTCCAAGGAATTTTTATGGATGCATAACTCATGCAATAAAATTAACAGTCAGTGATATATTTAATAACTCAGTACAAAATGATTTCAATAGCTAGTTCCTACTCTTCTCATTCTTGGCTTCTGTGAAATTAATACAATTATGTATATTTGGAAATAAATCTTAGAAATGCAAAACCTATTTTAGAACATTACATTTTGTACTCAAATTGCCTCAAAAGATACATTGTCATTATGAGGATGTCAAAGATGTTTTCATACATTAACTCAGTTTTGCAACTACATCTATGATCTTGAATATTTAATGCCCTAACATTGCTTTAAAGACTTTTTATATTAATATAGGCAGTATAAAAATAGAAATACTGGCATATATTACAGAAGCCTCATACTTTATAGCTGTTTTGACGCTAGAGAAAATTTTGTAAGATAAATTCCAATTCATCTGTGCATTTCCCAGCATGCATCTTGAATAAGCACAAGCACTATGAAGAAGAAAATTAACTTGAACTTCCACTAAACTTTATATAACATATATATATAAAAATATGCTATATATATAAAAGATATGTATATACACTTTATATATGTAAAGTATATATTTACACACAAATAAACACACACATATGTATCTCTAATGGAGAGATGAAATAAGAAAATTTTGGAACTAAATCTAACTGAATTGACTCACAATCAAAGTGGTCCGAGATTGTAAAAACCTTGTTTAAAGATGAGCACAGTGGAGCACACCTTTAGTACCTATACTCATGAGGCAGAAGCCAATGGATCTCTGTGGATTCAAAGCCAGCATGGTCTACATAGCAAGGAACAAGACAATCAGAGCTTCATAGCGAGACTCTTTCTCAACCAAATAATATGTTTGAATACTGAATATTTTTGAAATACCACATATTTGAAACTCTGACAAAGAAAAACATTAAAATATGAAAAATAACAAGATACTACAGGGAAGGGGAGCAAAAAACAAAGGGTAAAAACCACATGTAAAACCTGAGCTCAATGAGCTAAAGCATTTGTCAAGAGCTTATGAATCAATACAAATTAAACCCCATCAATTCAGAAAAAAATAGCTAAGACAAATTTATACAAAAGAAAATAAAATTTGTCCGATATCAAAAGCTTTTAATGTTGGAGGACTTTGTTCACTGTTGAAGAGCATAAAATCAGGCAGTTAAGAACTCAAGTCTCAAGATTGAGTGGAGGAAAGGTGTGGAGAAAAGCACTTCAACAAACGGTTCCTAGCCTGTTATTAAGCAAAATAGCAAGTATGTGTTAGCCTGTTGCTTCTCACTTCAGGCACTACTGCTCTCTGATTTCTTCTTCTGAAAGTGCCTCCCTGGTTGTCCTCCAGAACAGAACACAAACTCCACCTCTGTTTGAAAATACTTTAACTTCCTCCCTGTACTTAAACAAGAACCTGAAATTTTTAAGGCAGTCATTCTCAGTTGAGAATTAATTTTCCTTGCAACTGTGAGAGCTGAAATCTCTGGTCTCCTTTCTTTGTTGTCTTTTCTTTCTTTCTTTTGCTTTTTTTTCTTTGTTTACATCACTTTATTATGAAAAGTTTATTCAAATTCTGTCCCATCAATAGAATAACAGACATGGATTGATTTATTAGAATAACATTTATTCCATATGTTGTAGTATGAGCGGCGGGGCTGCATCTCCACCACCCGGCCACCTGCACGGCTAGCAAAGGAGCAGTGGGGCTGTGTCCCCGCCACCCGGCCGCCCACATGGCTAGCTTATGCCCCGAAATAAATACATGGAAACTGTATTCTTTTAAACACTGCCTGGCCCATTAGTTCCAGCCTCTTATTGGCTAGCTCTTACATATTGAACTAACCCATTTCTATTAATCTGTGTAGCCCAGGAGGTGGCTTACCAGGAAAGATCTTAACCTGCATCTGTCTGGAGTGAGAGAATCATGGCGACTCCTCAATCTGCTTCTTTCTTCCAGCATTCTGTTCAGTCTACTCCACCTACCTAATTTTCTGTCCTCTTAAAGGGCCAAGGCAGTCTCTTTATTTAACCAATGAAATCAATACAAAACAGCAGACTCCCACATCACCATACCTTCCTGTATCTAAGAAGTCTAATGCCAAAGTACCAAAAAGACAGAGGCCTTTTTCTGCTAAATCATACCATGGCTGAGGTTACCCCACAGTGAGGGAAAGGCAATGTACAAACTAAAGTCTTTTTCCTAATGAGGCCACTAACCTCATCATGGCAACCCCATTCTTATGACCTCATGTAACCACAATTAGCTATTTCACAGTCTCAGGACCAAGCACCATGAGCATATGAATTTGGAGATGATGTTTCCATGAACAATCAGGATGCATTCAAGTGGATGTACCAGCACAAGGCAAGCCTATGTGCACTGTGCAGTTAAAACCTGCATATGAATCAACTGGGTCCTGACTCTTACACATCAATCCATCATTCTAGCCATACATTAGTGCATTCTAATTTTGGCTATATCAAAGTCTATAATAAAAGTTAGAATAACTCTTTAGTAGGGATAGATAGTATTGTCTAGAATCAAATATTTGCTTTCACCTTTTTATGTAAAATTTAAAAACAAGGCCATATTCAAGTGTGCACCCAATGTGTTATTATAGAGCACACATCTGTGGAATCTGATTTGATTCCAGCATCTCTCCTTAATTTAGACCTTCTGTGGTGATGTCTCTTATAGCTCTTAAAGCACTTGCTTAAATGTTGGACTCTTTTGCAAAATTTTAGGGAATAATGTTATTATGGATTCCTTCAGTTGATCAAAATAAATCTTCCTATGTTTAAGTTGTTTCTGTCAAGCAAATTGGACACAGTAGCAAAAAGTAATTAATACAATGTTTAAAAATTTTCCAACAAATCACCAACAAACAGGCATGATTTGTCCTTATTTTTCCTGTATGAGTTTAAATTTTTTCTTAGTTTCAAACCTTCCTGTACAGTACTAGGAAAATAACAGGTATCAAGTAATTAAAACTTTACAAAGAATCTAAAAATAAAGTATTTTAGTTATGGGACATGCTGCTGGATTATATGTTCTGATCTGAAGAGTTCTTTCTTTTCACTGAAGTATGATATTCAGACTTATGGCAGTGATCAACAAAATGTATTTCTACTTTTTTGTGTGATATTTGCTATATATCTTCATTGTGGCTTCCTTTATAAAAATTCTATCCTGATGCTCATAAGATAACTTCTCTACTGTATGGCTCTTTCTTTCAGATCATTATCTATTCTTCTGCTAGCATCTGATTATTACCAAATCATCCACAGCTACTGGGTCAAGCTCCAGTGTTCTCTCTCTCTCTCTCTCTCTCTCTCTCTCTCTCTCTCTCTCTCTTCATTTTCAACAAATTTAACTTCCCTTTGTTCTTAAGTTTAATGTAACATGAATGGGGGCCTGGCTTGTTTTGTTGGGGTTTTTGTCCTGCCTAGTTCCCCACAGCTGTTTAGCCCCAAAGAAAATCACACATAGGTCTCCATAAATTATAAGCTGATTGGTCCATTAGCTCTAGCCTCTCACTGGCTAACTCTCACATCTTGATTAACCCAATTTTTTGATCTATGTTAGCCATGTGGCTCAGTGCCTTTTTCAGTGGTTGCAGATCTCATCTTACTGCTTTGGTGGTCTGGGCAGGAGTGGGAGGAATCAACTTCCTCCTTCCCAGAATTCTCCTGTTCTCATTACATCATTTCTACTTTCTGTCTGATTTTTCTACCTATATTTCCTGCCTGGCCAATCAGCATTTATTTATAACATGATTGACAGGATACAGACAATTCTCCCACAGTTTAACAATCCAATTTATTAAAATCTGCTATTTCATCAATTGCCAAGAAAAAATTATTCAGATCTAATTTTTTATCATGGTATAAGAAAAAGAAAACAATGCATAAAAAATCAAAATTGTCCAAGAATGTATTATTTTTAAATGAATATAAATATACTAAAAACAGTAGTACATGTAAACTATTTAAATCAAATAGAAAATATGTAATATTTCTATAGAAGAAACTTAGCTTACCCTTAGTTTACCTATATGAGAATCTGTGCCCAAAATGTTAAAAGCACAAAGATAAAAATTAAAATAAATATATAGCTTAGCAGACTTTAAGAATGAGATAAAAACATAACTTTTATTTCCCAACGAGTAATGAAAAAACTTAATGTAAATGATCATTAGTGATACTAATGGTGTTTTCTGAGATTAAAACAATAAACAGTGAGGATATTTTTAAAACTTTAACATTTTGCTCATTTGAGTTAACAATTTAACCTATAAAAGTAAAATTCTTAAAGATTTAGCCAGATATTAATATATACTTTTTCATTATATTTAAGATGAAGTGATTACTCAAAACCAGGATCCTTCTCCAAGCCAGGATCCTACTCCTCTTCTATGATGGGTAATCATCACTGTTAGCTGGAATTCATCTGAATCATCAAAGAAACTAAGCTTTGAGTATGTCTGTGAGGGGGCTTCCACAGAGACTTAAGTGAGATGTGAAGACCAATTTTAGTGTTGGCAGCAACATTTAATAGGCTGGTGTCCTTCCCAGAATGAAAAAGAAAGTAGAAAGTGATAAGTTTTGAATCCTCAGTTATTGGAAATCTGCTGCCATGAATGTAATATGTCAATTTATTAAATCTAGGTTTAATGAACAGCAAAGCAACTCCTGGGTTACCCTCAGGAGGGCATGAGAGAAGTCACATGGCAATCAAGGCTTCCAGGTCTTATGTAGCCTATAGGTCTGATCTTGAGCAACCCCCAGGGGAGGAGCTGACCCTTGGTGGGCTTATTGAGGGGATAAGATTTGAAATGGCAGGAGTGAGACCTGAGCATGGAATGAGGCCCCAAGCTGGAGATCGCCAACAGAAAGTGAGCTAACACTTAATCCCAAAGATGTGAGGAGAAAGACCACTGAACTAAATCATCATGGATAATTAATTCAAGCAATCAATTAAAGCAAGCTTGTTTTATTCATGAACATGGGCTTGCTACCAACCTCCCCCCCCACACACACACAAGATATAAGACATTAACATTGGATTTGAGAAAGAAAAGGTTTTTATAGCTCAGGAGTAGGAGGATTCCAAATGATGGATTTGGTGGGCAAAATTGGTGGAATTTTAAAAGCAGAGCGTAAACATAACAAGGTAGTCACAGCTACATCCTAAACCAAAGAAGTGATGATTGCAAAGTAGTTGTAACCAGGTAGCCATAACAACAGGTAGTCATAACAACTTTTTAAAACAAAGGTAGGGTTGCAAGATGGCTATAAGAACTTGTTGAAATAAAGGCATAGTTGCTGTTTTTTGGAACAGGTAGAACAGAACCATTGGTAGTTAAGGTTATGGGTGGGACGTAGCCCAAGCTTTGAGAAAGGGGTTGAATAGTAAATAGGAATCAATCTAGCTTATCTTTACTATAAGGTGGCTTTTAAGCCTAAAATAGAAGCAGGCTGACTCATCACTAACCACATAGTTCATTTCTCTCTGATTCCCAGCTGTAGGTGCAATATGACCAGCCACCCCATGCTCTAACCCATCTGTTCCCTATTATGGTGGGCTGTACATCAAACTGTGAGGCAAAGTAGCCTTTCCCTTCCTTTGTTTGTTCTGCAATGGATTTTGTCAAAACAAAGAAAAGGTAACTTAAACTTTAGGGCTTTCTCCTTCATCAATGAGGGATCCTCCTCCCAAAGAATATCCTGACTTTTAATAAGAATTTTATATAATGAATAATCATTTTATATATAAATAATATTTTATATGAATAATTTTAGATGAAGAATAATATAATATATGAATTTCATATAACCATTAACTTCTTAAGTTTAGTCACTATTGCATATATGAGTGGATTTAATTATTTACAATAGCGGTCTTTTCATTGCTATCTTAATGTAAGAGTATCATACAGTTAGGATTTAGAGCAAGATTTAAAAACAATAAAGAGTAAAATTTTCATTTAGTTAATGAAGGTAACATTTTTATCATTTTTCTTTTTTTCTGTTAATTCTCCTAGTGTTGTGCCAGGAATATAAAAGCTGAGGAGGGAGCATTACTGGCTGCAATCAAGCCTTGATCTTGTTCAGAGAAACATTATTTGAGCATAAAAGTAATGATTCTCTTTTAAACATGGGCTTTTCAAAGATTTTCTCTAGACTTTAGCGTGATTTTATTACATCTAAGGGCCATGCTTCCCCTGTGCCCCAAGAGAAACAATTTCCCATTTTATGAAGTCAGTGGGGAGCCAGACTCAATTTATAAAGATTAACTTCACAGAGAACTTTTCCTGAGACTAACTCTTGCTACTTGAGGAAGTTATTCTCTGGTAATCAAAAGCTTGCTTACAGAAACAAATTAACCCTCTAGCCTTAAGACACTAGAAACGGCTGAAAAAAATGATGATATTTTCAGTTTCTAAAGAAACTAGAATTCCCAGCACATGGAGCACACTTTTAGTAGTTAAGGAGTACATTTCTCGAAGTCGGTGTGGAACATGATTCTCTAAAGATGTAGTGGGGCCATGCCACTTACCTTTAGACCTTAGCAAGTCCCTTATGTTTTGTACAGTTTTAATGTGTACTCTATACTACTACAGCATCACACCTATATATTTCGATAATACACGTATCATGCATTGATAGGTTATGGCCCTGAAACCTTTCAGTAGCCTCAGTGTGATGTGATGCGATGTGGGTGTTATTTCAGCAGTTGGTAGGTGGAGGCAGCAGGATAAGGAATTCAAGGTCATCTTCGACTACATGGTAAATCTGAGGCCAGATTAGTCTGCATGAGATCCGTTTTATTTTATTTACTGATGTGTGGGCATGACTAAAAATTTCAGTGTTACTCCAAGATATATAGAAAATGAAGGTTAAAAGATCAATTCATTAAACATAAACATTCTCATTCTATATGCTGAAAGGAGGTGATGCTATTCAAGGAAAGATGCATCATTCCTCCATTGTGTAATTAACTTTGTTTAGCCTCTTCTGCTTACTAATTGGCTGTTATGATGTTTTGTTCAACAGAACCACGGGAGAATGTTAAATACCTATCACCTAATGTCAGCAGAAATCTGAATTAATAAGCCAATCACAGTGGCAGGTTATTTTACCCAATTTAAGGGCTACCCTCTTTCTGAAAACTTTGAAGAAAAATTCTGTATTCTGCCTTGAACATAGAAAACAAAAAGAAACAAGGTAGAAGGTCATTTTTTTTGTAATCCTAAGAAGTAATTTTCCTGTCATGAATTCATTTTAAAACAAATTATAAAGCTATTAATTCAGGTATGAATGGTTTTTAAATTCATCTCTTTTACTCTCTCTGCCCTCTCTCTCTAAATCTCTGTGTGTGTATACATATTGACATGTTTGTCATATATAGACATGATCATGTATGTATTCAGATACATGCATATATACATGAAAAGCAGAAGTTGACACGGGAGGGGGGTCTTCCTCAATGACTTTCTGACATTTTCCCTTTGTTTGTTTGGTTGGTTTGCAATGACATCTCCCACTGAAGCTGGAGCTCCTCAATTTGACTGGTCAATGCGACCCAGAGAAATCTTCACCCCCAACAGCTCTGGGATTACAGGAGGGGACCACTGTGTTCAAGTTTTTTTCCATGGGTGCTAGGGAACAAATGTATGTTCCCTTTCTTGCAGGGTAAACACTTTACTCCCAGAGCTATCTGCCCAGTCCCATTTTGTTCATAATTATGTACATGGATTTTCATGAAGGACATTGGCTAGTCTGTAGTAGCAAACAGTAGCCCTGCTTTATGTAAGCAAGTGCACAGTAAAGAAACCACTGAGATGGTCAACTCCTTGATTGTAGAAAGGTTTTATTGTGGGAGAGAGAGGGGGGAGGGGAAGAGGAAGGGAGAGGGAGAGGGAGAGGGAGAGGAAGGGAGAGAGAGAGAGAGAGAGAGAAAGAGAGAGAGAAAGAGAGAGTGAGAGAGAGAGAGAAAAAGAGTTAGAGAGAGAGAGAGAGAGAGAGAGAGAGAGAGAGAGAGAGAGAGAACAGCCAGAGACATCTGGAAGAGTTCAGGGCCTCAGGGTAGCAGCAGGAGGAAACCTTGTGGCTACAAAGAGCAGGGGTGTAATCTGAAACAGCCTGGGAGATAGCATAGTGGAGGACTAGTGGGGGAGGTGAACAGGGCCAAGTCAGTGAGCCTGTGTCTTTGAGGTGCTTGGCGTTTTTTTTTTTGTTTGTTTGTTTGTTTTTTCAGATCTAACTCTTGAAATGTTCATTGAATGTACCATTAGGCCATTGTGTTTATTGTCATAGAAATAGCTCATTAAATTTCAGGTTATAAGACATCTTGCTGGCCCCTGTCTGCCACTACTCCTGTCCTTTTAAGTCTTGGAAGCCTGTCTCTACTGTGCATGGATCTACCTCTCTCATCCAGGAGGGAAACAACCAAGGGAGCCTGAGGAGGTGCACAGAGCCGGTTTATGACTTTGTTTATTCTGCAGAAATTTTACTGCTGCTCAAACTGACTGCTTCTTTAGTGCCTTAAATCAAGCAGCATAATCTGTGGACTCAAGATCAGAACAATAAAGTTTGCTGAATTTACAGGCACAGGAGAACAGCATTCAATGGGGCCTTTTATTATAACCCTATTCTGACAATGTTTTCCCGACTTTCATTGCTCTGGGAACCCACAAGAGAGATGCCAAAGCAGTATGTTGTTTTGGAGTGTGGGCTCCACCTTCACAGTTAATCACACGGAAGATTGCAGAAAACAACTCAGCCCAGAGAGGAGTGGTCTCTATAGCAAGGCCTCAAAATCAAGCACAGAAAATTGTTCCCGTCATGTTAGCTCACACATTTTGGGGGAAAGGAGATGTGAAGCCATCTAAACCCAGCCTTTCTCTTTCTCACATACCTTGCACAAGGGGAATTCTGAGTCATCAGCACAGTGTTGATGGACTTGTCAGACAAGGCTGCAGAGCAACTTCCGAGGTTTTATGTGTCTGGGATGTTGGACATCTCCTTTCCTATACCTAAGGCTGAACCACTCTGAGACGATATTAATAGTGTAGGATGTGTGTGATGTAAACTGTAGAAAATGAAAATGAGAATTGTAACAAAGGAAAAAAATCAGTACAAATATTTTTCTGACACTTGTCACTGGTGTTAGGTCACAGACCCTGATGCCAGGAAGCTTGAGTGCATTCTGCTGAGGTTACTGAAAACTGTACGAATCTGGGTAATTTCTGCTAGCTCATTTTTTAGGAACTTGCCCCCAACAGTGATGATGGGAATAAGGATTAGAAAAGTTCATTCACATTAACCAAGGACCAGAATAATAATGTTGGCAGGGCATCACAAGGTTAGAACATATTTTCTCTCAGCTATTCTAGAGGTTGGGATGATATGCAATTACTTTGTCTTCTCCTTCATAATCTTGTGTTCCAAAAAATGCCAAACACTAGGGTAAGGGGAGTAAGGCAAGAAGTTACTGCATGTATTTCAGTCTCTTCAGGGCAAGGTTAAGGCCCTGAGAAGAGAATATGTTAGTAAATCTGCCTAGGAATTTGAGAATTGAGGTTTCTATAAGGGATGGCCTTCATTTCACAACCACAGCTCTCTAACCAGTTTGGACTTCTTTTGGTTTCTTTAATCAACATTTTGTAGTTTGCAGCATCAAGGTCCTCTTTATGTATTCAACTAAACTGCTTGTATTTTATGCTTGTTTATCTGCTTGCTTGTTGACTAAGTAAATGGTATTAATTTCAGGTTCAGCAGGCTACTTCCTAGCTTTTAGGGACAGATGATCTTTGCATCAAACCTTGTGACTCACCCTATGCTGAAATAATCTCCCAGTTCTGCCTGGTTCACTTTCTATATGCACACACTGAAAATAGGAGAGTTGTATATTTTCCTTTCTAGGCAATTGTGCTAGTTGGACTATCCAATATCATTATGAATAGAAATGGGAAGAGTAAATGTGTTTTTCCTTTCCTGATTTAGGAGAACATTTAATCATGGTAATTAACCATTATATTTACTATAAGAATGTATCATTTTAGCCATTTGTCATTAAGTTTAGGAAGTCAACTTTTGTTCCAGATTTTTGAGACTTTCTCATGAATGCCTTCAGGATCTATCTATTTTTATTGATAAGATCAAATTTTTTTTTCCTGTGGCCTGTTAGTATAATTTTATTGACTGACTTTAGAGTATCAAAGTATCTTGCATTCATCGAGTAAGGCACACCTAATCTCAGCGGGTATAAGCTTTTATATGTTGCTGCAGTATGCTTAGTAGAATTTTGTTAATAATCAGTTTTAATTGTATGTATATTATGTACTCATGTTCACAGGTATGTGTGGGTTCAAGTTCATGCGTCTGCATGGTAGAGAGGCAGAGGACAACCTTGGGCACTCCAGTACCATCTAACTTGTATTTTGAGACAGTATCTTTCTCACTGGTCCAGAGTTTACCACATAGTCTAGACCATGGGGCAAGCTCCAGAGACCCATTCACATATCTCCCAGTACTGGGATTACAAGAATGAATGACTATGTTCAAGATTCTTAGTGGGTTATAGGAATCAAATTCAGGTTCTCATGCTTGCAAGATAAACACTGTATCAACTGAGCTATCTCCCCAGGCACATTTTGTTCATAAATCTTACACTGTTTTTCATGAAGGATATTGATTGGCTGGTAGTTTTCCTCTGTTGTGTTTATTGTCTTATCTAGTTTCATATCATGATCTGCTGATCTAACAAAATGAAATACAAAGTAGTTAACTTTTCTTTCTGGAAAAGATTAGATAGAGTAGGTAGTATTCCTTTTAATCATTTGGTAAAATTCTCTAGCAAAACCTACCCAGCTTGGAGAGTTGGGTCAAGGGTCAAATTATTAAACTAATTTCCATACTGTTTGGGGGCCTATTCAAATAGTTGATTTTATCTTGGATGAGTTTTGGTGGTTTCTGCTTTCTAAGGAATTGGCCCATGTGTCCAGGTCACTAAATGAAAGTATTTAGCAATGCTCATAATACATTACATTCTTACTTCTTTTGTCAGATCTTTCTATTTGGTGTATATTTACTTTGTTCTCTTATGGTTTAATTAGGTGAGACAAAGAGTATTGACTTTATAAATGGGATTTACATTTATAATTTCTATAATGTAAGCATTTATTGTTCTTTGTTTCTCTCCCAGCCTTATTTAAGTAAGCTTAGTCTCAAATGTAAGTATATAATGATTTGATTTTCACTTGTTTTATTTTATTTCTCTTACACATGTTCTTTGATTCACAGATTATTATGTAACATATTGTTTAGCTTGTGATATTTTGATATTTTCCTATTATCTTCTTATATTTGTCCAGTTTGATCCCATTAAGATCAATGAACACTCTGTATTGTTTTAATTCTTTAGAATTTGTTGCTTTTTTAAAAATTTATTTATTAAAAATTTCCACCTCCTCCCCACCTCCCATTTCCCTCCCACTCTCTCTATACCCCCTCCCTCTCTCCAGTCCTAAGAGCAGTCAGGGTTCCCTGCCCCATGGGAAGTCCAAGGACCTCACCACTCCATCCAGGTCTAGGAAGGTGAGAATTTAAACAAACCAGGCTCCCACAAAGCCAGTACATGCAGTAAAATCAAAACCCAGTGCCATTGTCCTTGGCTTCTCAGTCAGCCCTCATTGACAGCCACATTCAGAGAGTTCGGTTTGATCACATGCTCCACCAGTCCCAGTCCAACTGGCCTTGGTGACCTCCCATTAGATCAGTCCCACCATCTCAGTGGATGGGTGCACCCCTCGCTCCTTCCTTGCTCATGTTCTCCCTCCTTCTGCTCCTCATTTGGACCTTGGGAGCTCAGTCCAGTGCTCCAATGTGGGTCTCTGTCTCTATCTCCATCCATCGCCAGATGAAGGTTCTATGGTGATATGCAAGATATCATCAGTGTGGCTATGAGACAAGGCCAGTTCAGGCACCCTCTCCTCTGCTGCCCAAGGAACAAGCTGGGACATCTTCTTGGACCTTTTTTTTTAAGAACATGGATATACATTCTGCATACATTCTGCAGGAATCTGAAAAGCATGTGTTTTTATATGTTGGGCATGTGTCCTATAAGTATAATGTGGACCTTTTTGCTTGTTTGTTTGGTGGTGGTGGTAGATTTTCTGTGTCCTTTTTGCCTTTGTATTACTTCCTTGGCTGTTGGGAAAAGGGTGTGGAAGTCTCTAACTGTAGTCATGTGGTCCTCTATTTCTACTTTGAGCTGTATCAGTTCTTGCTCTACAGTTTGTCTGATATGAAGCTATACATTAAGGTTAATGTATATCACTTTTCTTATTTTGTTCTCTTATCATTTAATTAGGTGAGTCAAGGATTTTGATTTGTAAATAAGGCATACATTAACAATTTTAGAATGTAACCATTAATTGCTTTTCATTTCTTTCCCAGCCCCATTGAAGTTTATTCTCAGACTTAGGTGTATAATACTTGCCACCCTTACAGGTGGGCAGGGTTCAATTGGCAGAACCCACATGGTGGCGCACAACCTCCTGAAACTCCAGTTCCAGGGGATCTGACCCATTCTGGACGTTTGAAGACTCATATATGAGTGTTGTACACATACATACACACTTAGGCACACACTTCCACACAAAATTAAATTAACAAAAAGAATTGCTACATATTCTTGAATAATTACCTCTTTTCGGTTGTAGAATGCCTCTTCTCTATCGGTCTTACCAATCGTATGTGCCAGCAGTACAGCACCTTGATCACATGTGCATCACTACATGGAAAACTCCTCAAAAGACCTCTTCTTCCTGCACCCTTCGAAGAAATTGTATAATGTGGATTATGTATGTTGCCTTGAAGGGGAGAAGCTCTATGAGTTATTTGGAATTCTGAAGCGGAAGTTCATCCCTCCTCATCTATTCATTTGCTTACTCACCCACTATTTTGTCCACATGAAATAGCCACACAAATATTCATCTTAAACTCGAGCCTGTAATAAAACATCCCTTCCATATTTTATGAGTATTTTTCTGGTATTAATCTAAGTTAGAGCACCAGACATCTCAGTCATCTCTTTCATCCCTTTACCTCATTGTTCTGAATCTCTTGTTGATGACATGGTGCTGTTTAGCATCTCCCATTTGTTCTTTGTTTTGTTTTTTTTATTGTTATTTGATTTTGTTGATTGCTATTTTTTCTATTTTACTTTCATGCTGTGTTTGCTGCCCCAGCCAAGCATGAGGTCTGTGTCTGCATCCCCAGCTGTCATGTCAAACCCATGGAAAGACACAGGTGCCCGTAATCCCAGCATTAAGAGGTGGAGACAAAAGTGTCACTGGGCTTGCCCAGTCAATCATCCTAGTCAAATTGGTGAGGCTCAAGATTCCTACAACCCTGAGGATAGTCCTCTGCAGAATGGGACCGTGACAGAGTTCTAGGGTATCCTTTATGAGCAGGGGAAGGAATCACTGCCAGTCACAAGCTGTGCATCCGTCCTACCCCAGAACCAACTCAGCTCTGTAGTGGAACAAGAGTCCTAGAGGCATCCTCCTTTACCACTGCCTTAGTTTCTCAGTTTCTCCTTCTGTCACACAGGCACCAGAATAGATTCAGAATAAAAACTTCCTATCCACTTAGACTGCACTGGCTCAGCAGGTGAACCTTTGATGGGGAATCTCTATCAGCCAATGAACTTTAAAAGGCAGGACCAAGTTAGGGACGTGGACTTTTGGGTACCTGGAGTAAAATGCCTGGCTGCCCAGAGTTCGCTCTCTGTTGTTCCCGTGCTACATAGCTGAGATTGGACTTCTCATTCCTGTTTTGTGAGTTCGCACCTTATAATAAAGAAAAACATAATTGGTCTATCTTGTTGCTAGCCTTGGTATTTCTCGACCCAAGATAATTCAACAAACCTTGAGTGTGGGGGGTTCTTTCCAGTATGATCCATAAGCTCCTGTGAGTGAATTACTTCCTATTTGTCCAACCATACAATCTTTGTTTTTAATTTCAACATAAGTTCCTAATTTCATTCCATATTGGTTGGTACCAAGCATTCAAAGTGTGGGAATGCCTGTCTCACACTTCACCAAGCCTCTGGATTTTAAACCTGGTTCTGATCAGCTTTCTGCCAAAATACAAAGGTGTAAATTTTTATTCTAAAAAACAGAAAAGTTTGTACAACATTTTGTTTCTCGTAGCATTTTCCATTGCATTTGCTTATTTGAGTTCTTATATTTTGTCCATCTTCACTCAGCGTATTTTGCTGATCTATAGATCATCCAGAGTATCACTGGTCTATAATTTTAACATTTTTGTGGTCTTTCCGTAATGCACATAAATCTCATCACATCAAATCAGATCAGACAAATTATTTCCTTGCAGTTTCTGAGTTTCATTAGGTCCTGTGAGAGTCACATCAAACGTGTCTGATGCAGCCTCCATAGTGGAGGGGTCTTCCAGACCATTGCTTATACAGTTTCTGAGATCATAATGTGTTTTGTTCCCCCTCAATTTCTGGTTCTCCTTGAATTATTAATCCGCCCACATTTCACTTTGTACGGGACTGACACAATCCAGAGCAGGGCAGAACCCTTTCTCCTTATTTTCCCTGAGCTTCTCTGAGGCTATGGTATATTTAGCATGACATTTTTGAAGATACCATGGTAACAAAGATGGATTTTTTTTGTTGTTGCTACTCTGATTCTTACTAGGTTCTTGGGTCACATCTACAATGGGGAATTTTGCAAACTGTATTTTTTTTCTAAAGATTTTATCCACCTTTGCAACTATAGCAGCTTCTGGGGCTCCTTCCCACAGTCTCCCCTCAGCTGTTTCAGCCCATCTGCCTATGTTCCCACTTAAAACCTTCAGATCAAGACTTCACCTCCCCATCCCCAGTTTGGGTCTCCTGAAGGCTGCTTTCCACCTTCTTCAGGAACACGCATGGAAAAGGGGATTTTGAATCTCACTTTCATGTCATATACAATCCAATCTTTGAATAGTTAAAATTCCAGGTCATGGTCACTTAATCTTCCTAACCATGATGAAAAACTTTTAATACAAAGCTCAAACATGCCCAAAACTTTCCCGCCAAGTAGTAATGGCTTACAGGTTACTATGTCCCACACATATGGGCACATGTATATTATTTGTAGGACAATGGCCTTGTCCAGAAATGTCTTTACCTCTCTCTCTCTCTCTCTCTCTCTCTCTCTCTCTCTCTCTCTCTCTCTCTCTCTCTCTCTCTTACACACACACACACACACACACACAGTCATACATTTCTGAATATATAGATAGCTATCTCTCTGTACTTCTGGAAAAAGGCTTTCTCATTTTCTCACCGCTTCTTCCTGGTCCCTGCCATGTGTACCCATCCCAGACATTACCTTGTCCAGGTTCTATTGCTGTCAGGGTGGGAACACCATCTCTGCAACTTCCTGACCATGGAATCTTAGTCACATTTCATGTACCGCTGAGTCTGGTTTCTGTCTTTGAAACAAAGTCCTGTTACTTTGGCCATGACAGGATATGACTTTCTTCCCACCTAAAATCTGTCATAATGACAATGCGAATCCTCCATTAATCATTAGCTGTTTGGGAAGCTCTATCTTCGGAGGTTGAGGTTCAGAATTAAAACTCAGATTGAGGGTTTATCCAAAGATGGAGAAAAAAAATTTCAACAAATATTCATTCTTCTGAGGTACAAAATAAAGTCATGTTTTTGCCCCCACCCCCTGGAGTGGCTACAAGTTAGCACAAAAACAGTGAGAGAGAGATGCCAGCAGCAGCTCGTTAGACAACATTAGGAGGATTTTGCTATTGAACACAATTATTTTGAGGACCTGAGATAAGGCTCACTGGGTAAAATGATCACTATGCAACCATGAAGAAGATCTAATTTTAGACCACCAACATCGAAGCCATGTTTGTAACACAAGAATGGGAAGTGGGGAGCAGCAGTCTCCAGGTTTATGGAGAGAGCCTACGTCAGAGACTATAGTAGAGAAGCAAATGAGGAATACATCTCTGTCAAATTCTGGTATCTATTCACACCCACATGGGTTAATGCAGAATATGACATACATGGGCACACATAAACACACACACACAGAGAGAGAGAGAGAGAGAGAGAGAGAGGGAGAGAGAGAGAGAGAGAGAGAGAGAGAGAGAGAGAGAGTTTCAGGTACAAGGAGACTGAGTATCATGGTAGGGTGTCTTATGTAGAGGTTTTTGGAGAGCTCTTTTTTGGCATTTAAATTTATAGTTGTTACTGGGGGCATATAATTTAAGAAATCTGGAGTCTGGAGTCTGGTATGGTGTAGCACTGTCTGTAAGTAATGATACCCTGCTATCTTTGACCCAAAGCTAGGGAGGAACAGACATGAGTTAACACTGGATGTGTGGAATAGCATTATGTACTCCAGGAATGCATACAGGTGGGAATGCAAGTCATTTTTGAGGTTTACACAGCATATCTCTGATCTGTGCAGCTTCCATAATAATCCCCATGTGTATTAATACAGCTTGGTCAAGAATGACATCTGAAGCTTATACACACCAGACCTAGTGGTGTGTGTCAGGCTGGCACACAGCTCACAGATCTCAGAACTCTGTCCTTGGCCCCAATGTCCTGGGAACATGAGTTCTCATATCAGGTAAATCACATTTCCCATCCTGTCTTTGGATGTCTTACTTGAATATTTACACTATTTATTTTGTGTCATGAGGCTGTATCTGAAAGTATCCCAAATTCTGCTTTGTTTTGCTTTTAAAGTAGAGCAAATAACATATGCACACATCATTTGTGTATGGAATCTCTGGACGACATCTGACCCTAAAGCCCTGGATTAGGACAGTGGGAACCTGTCATGTCTCTTCGACCTCTAATGTGGCCCTTACAAGTTCTTTTTTGCTTTTAAGTAGTTTGCCATCTGGGGCTGAGCAGACCCTCTTTGTGCCCTGACAGTGCAATTACCCACTGCACATCCTCCTGTCTGTTATTAACATAGCCATGATTTTGTTTCTTCCCAGCCAAAAGAGGAAATGAATAATGCTTATTGTGTAGATGCTCTGGGGATATGATGTGAGAATGGAGTGAAGAGGAAGCTGAGAATCACAGAGCGCATTTGCATCATATAAAGTGTTAGCTCTCTGCTTAGAATAAGAGATGCCAGCAGGGCAGTTTAAAAGCACCTCTCTGAGACCTTCTCCATTACAACAGCTTAAAAATGGCACTTCTCGGATACCTTCCCCAGCTTCTCACTGTTGAGGCCACTTCTAACATCTCCATCAACTCTTATATTGTTCCATTACAACACAAAAGCACAGCATGCCCTGTCTCTCTCTCTCTCTCTCTACTTTCCCTCTCTCCCACTTCTCTTCTCTTTCCTATCTCTCCCCAATCCTCTCTGTCTCCATTTCTCTTTTACATAAGATGCTCCCTTCCTCACACTTGGTCCAGCTCTCTGCATCTATACACTCATCAGACCTTACCAAACTACATGGCATTTACTCAAAGGCTTGCAAATAACACACTGGTTATTTTATGAAATAGTCTCCCTGCCTTGATAAAATATGAACCTCCTACATACTGTAATTCAAAAGTACAGTCTCCACTCTATCTGACCTCTTCTCATTATCTTCTATGACAAGCACCTGGGAGCATCCCTGGATAATGTTCACCATTGATCCTGCTTTGAGTAACTGTACGCCTTTAAAGCCTCTAGCTCCTTGCAGCAAATACTGTAGCACTACATCTATCTCCCAGAAATGGAGTAGCACCTGTGGCCTCACTTGGGCTAAGTGAAAGCTTAATAAAGTATTTATAGGAGGTGTCATGCATACTTGTAATCCTAGCACTCTAGTAACAGTGGCAGAAGGATGGCAAGTTCAAATCCACCTTGAGGTGGGAAGGAAAAAAAATAGAAGGGTGAAGAAAGGTGAAAGGAGAGGAGGAATCTCTAAACAGGGAAGGGAAGGGGAGGAGGGTAGGGGGAAGGAGAGGAACTTTTAAGGACTTCTAAGTAATGCATTTTAGCACTGGAGAAGTCCTTGAAAGGTGACTCACCCTACCCTAACAACTTTTGCCTGAAGTTAATTTTTTGGATTCTTTCACTGAAATGACTCATTTATTCATGATATTAGATATTAATGTTGATGATTTCACTATAAAGTCATGATCCCAGTCCCAGGAGAAACAAGATGAAATAACAAGTTACATTTCTGTTCTCAAGAAAGAAGAGACATGACAGACCAGAGCCTAGCCACCCCTTGGACAACTTTCTTCCTCGCTATCCCTGTATCCTTGGGTCAATATTCAGGTGCAGAGAGAGAAGAGAGATCACGGCTAGAATATGAGTCTTTCTATGTAAGTGCTTTTGTCACGGGAGCTGAGAATCCTCTGACTTTGTTTTTTTTCTCCATGTTACATCGATTCCTGCAAAACCACAGCACAGCAAAGGTTGCCTGTGCTTTATGGCTTCCACAGTCTCCATGTAAACAATATGCAGTGATCAGTGAGATGGGGGGCACTCGAGAAACCACCTTGGGGTAGGCAATGTCTGTCACAAAGTCTAAGAAATTACAGTCTCAACCCCTCCAATAGCAATGCAGACAGAAAGGCTATTGTGAAGCAAAAGGATATGATTATTTTTATGACTTTATTCAAAAAATAAATAGCAGCCATGATAGTAATTAATTTATCAATCCATTTATTAAAAAGCACCATTCATTGTGATACGGGGTATTCATGACAAGAGCTACATGAAGGCTCGGTTACATGCCAGCTTGCAAGACAGATGTGAATCTGTCCCTCACAAAGCAAAGTAAAGGAAAACAAATGAGAAAGATGGGTTGATTAAATGAAGCACACCAATAAATTAATAATTAATAACAGATTAATGATTTAATTAAATGAAACAAACCAAGTGGAACATGCCAGCAATAGTAACTGCATAGCAGAAAGCAAATAAGGTGATGTGACAGATGCCGCAGAGAAGATATCCTTACTGTGTCACCTTAATTGGAAAATAGAAATATGAATTTGTTTTGTAATTAGAGACAAGAGGTCACAAACCACAAAAAAGATATTGTGTAATGTCAGTATAAATATCTTTTCCTTATTAATGTACTTTGCTTTTAAATTCTACTGCAATTAAAGAAAACAATTCTTAATATCTTTTCTAATTTTAAATTTTTAATTAGCTTACAAAGTAGCAGGTATCCTTATGACATTTTCATACTACTTTGTTTAGTGGACTCTGATCCCTCTCCCTTCTCTTTCTTCCCAATCTTTCTGCCTCTCCATCAACTCCATTAGCTTCTCCTACTCTTGTATACCCCTTCCAATTTCATATCACATCTATTCTAGCCTCCGCTCCATTGCTCTCCCTTAAATCTTTTCCCTTGAAATTGCCCCCTTTTAGTCCCCTGTACTCTACATTCCCTCATTTTCCTGTCAATATGCCCATATATGAATCAAAAAAATCTACATGTGAGAAGTAGCATATGTCATTTGGCTTTCAGGGCCTGGGTTAACTCACTCCAATGTTTTTAGTTCTATTAATCCTCTAGCAACTGTCATGATTTCATTTTTTATGGCTGAAAAAAATCCATCATGTATAAGTACCAAATTTCATTTTCCATTCATTTGTTGATGGACATTTTAATTGATTCTATTTCCTGTCTGTTAAATAGAACAGAAATGAACAGAGATGAGCAAATGCCTCTGAAGTAAATAAAAAGACATTTGGGAATATGCCCAGGAGTGATATGCCTGGGTCATATGTTAGTTCTATTTTATCTTTTTGAGAAATCTCTATATTGATTTACAAAGTGGCTATACCATTTTACATCCATACCCACAGTGAACAAGGGGTGTTTTTCCAATATCAATGAGGAAAAATGAAGAAATATCTAGAAGAAATAGAAATAGAAATTTGCAAAATGCAGATCATCATTTTAAAAGCCTAATACCTTAGCCTTAGAAAACTAAAATGGGTGATTTTTATATATAAGTATATATTCATATGCAAAAGTATAATTTATACATGATATATGTGTGCATGAAAGCATGAAACATTTTCTTACAAAAGGCTCAAAATGAATTTTATAATAAGTTGCTATAAGAAAATTATTAGCGAATAAATTGGAAATAACATAAAGCAAACACCACTGTAGATGGAAGTTTCTGTTTCACCTGGTCCTACAACCATTCAGTCCCAAATAAACACACAAAGGCTTATATTAATTATAAATTGTTTAGCTTACTAGCTCAGGCTTATTATTAAATAACTCTTACAACTTAAATTGACCCATAATTCTTGTCTATGTTTAGCCACATGGTTTGGTACCTTTTCTCAGTAAGGCATTCTAATCTTGCTTCCTCTGAGTCAGGCTGGTGATTGGATCTCTGCCTTTCCTCCTCCCAGAATTCTCTAAGTCTGGTTGCTTCGCCTATATTTCCTCCCTGTCTACTGACCAATCAGCAATTTATTAAACTAATATGAGTGACAAATCTTTACAGTGTAAGAGAATCTTATCCAGCAGCATTTCCCCTTTCTTCTTTTCAAAACAAGAACCCCGAACCTAATCTCCTTTGTTTAGCTATTTTTCTGACCATTATTCATA
This sequence comes from Microtus oregoni, assembly GCF_018167655.1. Lineage (NCBI taxonomy): Eukaryota > Metazoa > Chordata > Mammalia > Rodentia > Cricetidae > Microtus > Microtus oregoni. Next base: position 16,858,145 of record NW_024543072.1, read on the forward strand.
ACAACTTGTATCCAGCTCTCTAAACAAAGACAAACATCCATAATCCACTTTTTGGGAATGTGGACATAATTTTCTAGGCTACTTTGTGTTGACTGGTACCACTGATGTACTTATGGAGACCCAAAGAAAATTTTAGAATTACTGTCAAATACTGACTGGAGTATTCTGTGAGGCTGTATCACCTCAGTTGGCAGTATTGAGGCTGTTCTCGATGTAGAACTCAGAGGAAATTGTAACAGAGGTGCTCTGAAACATTGGATCATCTTGGTCATTATTTCCATTGGAGATTTTCCAGGAGATTTTCCTTGACCAAACATTATTTTTCTTAACCCAGAATGAATCCACAGTCTCTCATTTCCTGTGGAAATAAAAGCAAAACCACTTCTCCAACGTAACATATTTTTGACTTAAATTTTGAAGTCGGGGCATTTCAAAATATGTAGGTTGGATTAATTCAGTAGCATTTATAATCAAATGTCTTTTACCAGTGGTCACTCCTTCCTCAGCAGTTAAATAATTCAAAGACAACACAGTAACATACAGTATCTAGACTCTCCATGTATTTTTCATCTTTACATGGCTTTTTTTCTTACTCTATTTCTCTTTCAGGACTTTCTCTATACTTTTTCTTTTCTTTCCCGAGCCTATGCATATTTTTTAACATACCGTAAACAGTTTAGAGGATTTTTTTTATGTCTGAATCTTTCTTTACTGTATATCTCTTTTTCTGACCACATGAGTCATTAATCTGATGAACAGTATAGCTAGGATTAAAGCAAAAGCTTTGGTGGTTGGCTCTGCCCATTCCTTGGCTTCCTGAGAGTCTGGCTTCATGGCAGAAGTATTTGTGGGAGCCACATTTATCATCACAATTCTGTGGAGTTTCTAGGTCCATGCCATCTCGAAGAAGCATGCCATTGGCTGCTCATGACCATCATTTAAGTATTTGGTGTCAGGGATTCTTAAAAGAGTTGCCTCTTTTTTTGCTGCTAATGTTGAGTTGACAGCAAACAGAGCCTACAGGAGTAAAGACAGCTACCAAAAGCTGGACTTGACTCTGTTCTTGTCTATAATCCTTTTTAAAGAAAAAAAAAAAGCTTTCTAAGGCTTTATTTATTTGGAAATGCTTGCCAAATCTTTGGGTACCATTTGTAGATGGAAGTTTTTGTGCCACCTGATCCTGCAGCCATTCAGTCTCAAGAAAAAAAAAACACACAGAGGCTTTTATATTAATTATAAACTGTCTGGCCTATTAGCTCAGTATTTTTTAATTAGCTCTTACAATTTAAATTAACCCATAATTCTTGTCTTTGTTTAGCCAAGTGTCTTGGTTCCTTTTCTTGGTAAGACATTCTCATCTTGCTTCCCCTGCATCTGGCTATTGACTGACTCTCTGCCTTTCCTCTTCCCAGAATTCTCTTAGTCTCCTTGCACCACCTCTACTTCCTGCCTGGCTCCTGGTCAATCAGCATTTTATTAAACCAAAATAAAAAAAAATCTTTTCAGCATACAAGAGCATTATCCCACAGGGTATCATTTCTCTAGAAACACAGATATAAGACAGCACACAAATGCTAGTGAATTTTCCCAGGCATGTGTTCTAAACCAACCTGAAAACACAATTCAGACAAAACTGTATACAGGGAAAATTCAATAATTCAAAATGCTGTTATTGCTGGGTGGTGGTGGTGCTTGCCTTTAATCCCAGCACTTAGGAGGCAGAGGCAGGCAGATGGATCTTTGTGAGTTCGAGGCCAGCCTGGTCTACAAGAGCTAGTTCCAGGGCAGGCTCCAAAGCTACAGAGAAACCCTGTCTCAAAAAAAAAAAAATTATGTTATTATCAAGCATAAAAGAACACTTCAGGGGTAAACTGATTACTTTTTAGCCAGAAACTAATAAAAAATAACCAAAAGAAAAGCACATTACTAACCAATAAAATATAAATTCAAATCGATTAATTAGTCCGTAAAATAATAACAGTGGTTTTGTGGCCTTCACTGTCATGTTTTTATTAGTGTTTTTTAATGGTTTTCTTTTTTTCTTTTCTAGTGGTTTTTCATCATTGAATGTAGTTTTACTTTTGTTTTTTATTTTCTTTGTTTCTTTCTTCTGATTCTAAGACAATTTGTTCCTGCATCCTTCAACAAACACCAGAGGTCAGTTCAGGCCAGGTGTGTATTTGAGATGATGTCCTGGTTAGTTTTATTGTCAAAATGACACAACCAAGAGTCACCCAGGAAGAGGACACTTCAGTTGGAGAATTTCCTAGCTTAATTTGCTTTTGGCCATGCCTGTGGGGAATTGTCTTGATTGATGCTTGATGTAGAAGAGTCCCACCCACTGTGCCGCACTATTCCTTTGCAGGTGAACTTGTGCTATATAAGAAAGCTAGCTGAGCAGGAGTCAAAGGAACTAGGAAACATAATTCCTCTGTATTTTCTGCTTCAGATCCTGCTGGAGATCCTGTCCTGACTTCTTTCAATAGTGAAATGTGACCTGGAGGTCCTTTCTTCTACAAGTTGTGGTTGGTCAAAGTTTAGCAATAGAATGGTAACAAGGATTTATGGGTACACCTGGTACACTGTAGTGCCATCTTCCAACACCCCTTTCTCATTCTCAAACTGTTCTGCCAGATGCCCAGGAGCCTACGTGCCCTGTATACAGTGTTTCCCACACTAAGTTGCCTTAGAGTTGATCATTGTTCTCCTCACAGCTGAGGAGTGGGCAGCTTTCTATAGGAGAGATGGGGATGCGAACTCATACCCTAACACTTCTGGACCAGTTCTTTACCAACTGGGTCATCTCCCCAGGCCTCCATCTCCACAGCTTTGAGAAGCAAATGGGTCTCTACACTTTGTTGAATGTTTTCTGAGTTTGGGATATCTTTCTCCACTGAGAACACAGCCCAAAAAAAGTACAAAGCAGCTTCCTTGTTGATCTGGTCTTTTCACTGTTTGTTCAGAGAATTCAATGAGATCAAGGTCAAATCTCCTCTGAGAAACCATGCTTGAGAGCTTCTGCATTATCTGTTCTCCCACAGCTCCCTCACAGCACTAAGAAAATATATCTCGCCATCACTCCTCCTTCGTTGTCTCTTCTGCAACCCCATGAGCCCAGGTCATCTTCTCAGCCACAGTGTTAGTGACATAACAGGTAGAGCTTTAATTCACTCATCTAAGATTGTCCCTCCTCAAAGGAAGGTTAAAATGTAGTAACTAAGGCAACAAATGTAGTGATGACAGCCAGAGCTCCCTGTGTGGTTCACACAGGGTGGGCATTTTCACAAGCCTGACCCTTGGTTGTGTTTTCACATACATTGGCATGTAAGTCCTTGAAAAATTTCTTGGATCATTTCAAAATCAAATATGAAGAAGGAAAATACATATTCTTAACAATTGCATGAATTACTCTAAGTAATTGCCAGGAAGTAAAGTTGTTTGGGGGACTCAACCCAAAACTCATTTATGCTATAACTGTGATCGACAAACTACCCTGATGTAAACACATGCATGACCACCATTCAACTTCAAGAGAGAGAAAGATGCCAGGATCCCAAGTGTCTTCTTGGTATCCTGTCCCCAGCACTGCCTCTCTCCTCTTAAGTGTAACCAAGGTTCCTAATTTCTATCCAGTGGTTTTCACTTTCTCATTTCAAATCAGAGAGCTGAATCATGTATTCTGTCTCTGGTTTCTTTTGCAGACACTGTGTGAGATTAAAGAATATTGTCACTTGCAACAAGTTCCTTCATCTATGCCACTGCATGAAAGCCACTGTATGAATACCCTGTGCATAGGTAGTTAGGAGTTCCTGGTTTAGGACTTTCAGAATAATATCACTAAGAGATTCTTGAGCATATATCTTCCTTCACCTAGAGAAGTAGTTCTCAACCTTCCTAATTTTGGGAGGAATAGAAGCTGGAAAGATTCTTCAGGGCCCCCTACCAACATGTCATGGGGTGGAGACTCTGACCATCCAGGTGAGGTGAAGCGGGATTGGTGGAAGATGAACGATGTTGGAGTTATGGAGAGCTCCTGGGAGTGGTCACCCAGGTTGGGATGAATTTTCTGATCATACAACTGTTTTTTTGTCATCTTTGTTCCCTCTAAGTAACGTCATCCATACCCTTATAGTAACGCCAATAAAAGATAAGACATCTACAGCCTACGTGATGCAACCCTGCTGAGGTGGGTGCTAGCTACCCACAGGCCAGCCTAAGCCCAGGCTGGCATGGAGAAACCTATAGGCCTGCCTTGTACCTTGTGGCCCCAGGCAAGTGGGTCCCATTATGATCAGAAAATATATGGTGGAGAAATGGGAGAGAAAGAGAAGCAGAATGGTTCATGTGCTGTGGACAGAGGCAGAACTGAAGTTTGAAGGTGGCGAGGAACAGGCTAATCTAAGGAAAGATGAAGGGTAAAGAGGGGTTTTATTTTTATTTATTTGTTTGCTTTTTTATTTTTATTTTCTTTTGAGGGGTGTTGCAGGGATGAGGAAAAGATATAATGGGACTAGGAATTGAGCAGAATTTAGGGTCCATGATGTGAAATTCTTATAGAATCAATTAAAAAAATGTTTTAAAAAAAATCATTGTTTAACCAAATGGGATGTTGGTGCAATTGTTTCTTGGGTCTGTCATGGACTCCCTTTCTGGAATAAGCAAACATTTGTCTCCTCAGAACTGTCATACAACCCATTTCTTTTTCTTTTCTCTATGTTTTTTTTTCTTTTTAGATATTTCTTTTATCTTGAAATGATGTGTATGAGATAGTTATTAACAACTATGTTAATTGATCCAATAAATGAATGTAAGTCCTTTTGATAGGCAGAGAATGATAGTCTCATGCCTCTGAAAAATCTATTGGTACCGAATGTCAGTAGTACATTTTAAAAGATTAAAAACTGCAATTGCATCAGTGTTTGAAGAAGGGGTGGTTGAGCCATCTATATCTTTTTGCGGAGCTTATAATATTTTCCAGACATCAAATGAGAATTATTGTTTTATATACACTTTCTCTTAGGTGTCTTAGTTTTATGTTTTGGCCTGCACAAATGTCGGTCATTCTGGTTAATACATCTGGACCCCAGTCAGAATCATGGGTCAGTCCCAAAATGTTGCCAAAGCAGATGTGGCAGTCAGAAATATGGAAAGCTTAGAAGTGTGTTTTGCCTGCATGTTTGCATGTATATCAGAAGTTTGTAGAAGTAGGGCACCCACTGTCTTTGCTGTCACTGTCATAAAATACTCTCACATTAAAAGGATATAAAGACCATGTTTGCTTGTGTTTTGTTTTATTTTGGCCCGGAGGTGGGTATTTGGTTTTTCTTGTTTTGTTTTGTTCTTAGTTTAAGATACAGTCCCTTATGGTGGGAAAGTGATGGCAGCTGGTCACATTGCATCAGCAGTCAAGAAAAAAAAAATGAAAGTTTGTGCTGAGGTCACTTCTCATTTTTTTTATATGGTCTACGTTTTCCGCATGGAATGGTGCCACTATCAGTGGGTGGGTCCACCCTCCTTAACCTAATCAAGGTGTGGCTGGAGACCTGACTCCCAGGTGATTCTAGATGTCATCAAGTTGGCAATTAAGATTAACCACCATAACCATTCATAGTGTCTCTTCTCCGCTTACACCCGTTTGCCCATCCACCCTCAATTATAAATTGTTACAACGTGTGCTGCCACTGGATGCAGCTGCCCAATCTTGGACAACTCTTCCCCAAAAAACCATGAATCAAAATAAACTTTACATCTTAAAAATTATCCAGTTCCAGTGATGTTCCTATACCAAGAGAAAATGAACCAAGACAAGAGAGCTTTTCTTGAGACTCATTTAAACATAATGACATAGTAATCTCTATTAGCCTGGGATAATTATCAGGGCAATTTAGAGATTGCTAGTAAGCCAAGGTTTCATCAAAATTTATGACTCCATCAGGCCGACCCTTGGCTGGAAGACTGCCTACTGAAGCAAGGTTTGGTAAATAGTATTTTTAGAAAGAAAAAAAACATTTTAAGTGCTTTACCATGGAACTGCTGACATCAGAAACTGTACTTTGTGATTCTGTGAGGCTTAAACCTTTCAGAAGACGTGAATAGAGCTGAAGATCCACTGTTTTGTTTGCCTTTCAGGCACAAGATGTACCCGAAGTCATTAATAGATAGTCCTTTATCACATAGCAGAAAGGTTTCCCTGGATGACAAAAAATGAAATTAAGTCTTTCCTTGGGTCTTAAGACAGTAATCCAAGTTGTTCTGTATTTATAATTAAAGAAAATCAGGGAACTTTAACCATTATAAACCCATATTGCTTAGAGCTATTTATTTCTTAGAAGTGAGACATTTTGAATGCATGAAACATAAAGTTGGTATTACTATAGGATGCATTCATGGTCCCATCTCTTCTTCCTTTCCCCTTTACATATACACAGACAAAGACACACATACAGACACACACACAAACATGCATACAAATATATACAAACACATATAGACCCATACATACATGCATACACATACATACACATAGCCTATATGAAGTGAATGTAAAATATGTAAATTCTCAATGCGAATCTGAGTATAGTGCCAGCCTCTCTGCTTAATTATAAAAATATATGGGAAAAATATAAAGAAACACTAACTAAGCATATTCCGAATTAGAAGATGACTTGCTCAGAACCATGCTTACAGTGTGTGTGTTCATGTATCCTTTAGAAGCTTTCAACACTTGAAACATCATGAGCTATGAATTAGCATTCTGACAGATAAGAAATTCTCTGTTGTTATACTCAAAATGCTGATTCAAGGAAGCACCATAAGCTTCAAACTGAATGACTTGAAATAACCAACGGAAGCTTCAACTCTCCATTCCTGAAGATAAAATTTTCTGCTGTTTTAAGATGGCGCCGAGTAACCGAAAGCATTATGCAAATATGGTCATCTTTGTTTCCATTGTCAATACAGTCTGACCTTCTGCAACTATTTCTATACCTCTGCACACCTGAGTCTTTATCTCTTGAGCTGTCCCTGGCACTGCAGGGACGGCTACGTGTTTACTGCCTCCATGTGATCCCCAGCATGTTGAAATATCAAAAATTTTCATGTAAGTACTGTTAATAGAAGCAGCTGTCATACTAAGATTGCAACCATAGCAGCAACAGCAGTAACAGCAGTAATTTCTATGTATTCTAGTTACATGTGAGACAGTATGCAATGCACAAATTTAAGCTTCAAAGTCATATAATAAAGATTCCATGTTTCTATGTGGAGAAATACAGTTTAGAAACATCCACAAACATGATCAGGGGGCTGGGCTCTTGCCATTCTATAAGGTCAGCTCCTGTTTATAACAATCTGCAACCTGCAGCATGAGTTCTAATAGGTCTTAGTATTAAAAGCTTGGAGTCAGATATTGAGGAAAATACTGAGGAATCAGAGAGCTCAAGGAGTAAAACCACGGGTAAGTTTACCTCTCAACTTCCCAGCAGAATAGACTGAATTCCTGTTCCTTCTCATCTTATCACTTTCTCTCCCTGCCCTGCTATATCACTTCCTATCTATCTGTCCTGACCTCTACGGTTAGCTAGTTCTAGCTCAGCCCTCTGCTCTTCAGGCAACTTTTATTTGTACAAACAAATATCACCACATTTCCCCCTTTTTGTCTCAAAATTTACAAAGAAAGGTGATAACTAATATAATAAAAACTATATACAGTAAGTACAAAAACTACATACAGTATATACATAAAATGAACACATCAACAATGTCTACTTCATTAATAATTGGCAAATTCAGAGAAAATACTCCATTTCTGTTCTACTTTGGTGAGTCCAAAAGTTGTTTCTAATTCACTTTCTATTTTAATTTGCTTTACTAAAACTATCTTTTTATGTCTCTCAACCTTACATACCTTACATTTCTTTAGTGAATTTATTTTCTGAATCTGGTAACAAGGAAAACTATAACTATAATGATAAAGTATTCAACTCCATCAGAGACCCAAGAAGGAAATATTACTGAGTAAGCAGAAAATGTAAGCAAGTGATTTCCAAAAAAAAGTGAGAAATGACAGAAGCAGCTAAATTCCTGGATGGTCACCGAAGGTAACTATGCAATGTTTGGGTACCCATCTTCAGCCTATAGGCCTAGCATACCTGACAGACGTTTTTGTGAAGCAGAATATTTTGAAGGGCTGCCCCTCATCTTGGCAAAGTCCAGCAGTCCTTTTTTTGTGTCCTGATTCTTCAATTTGTACAGTATATTTTCAGCAGTCAAGACAAGAGCACTTCCTTGCCCAGTGGCTAACCTTTGCCACAAAGAAAGTAAACTCCATGTGGAGTTTCTTTAATACCCACGATGTTCTCTGAAGTAGATTGGTGCTGCCAGGAGCAATCATGTCTTATTGCCATAAAAAAAGAACCTATATTACTAAAACATCTTCAATGTTCTTCAGATCTCTGAAGTATTTGAAGATGACTTTTCAATCTAAAACATATCTGTTTGACCTTGAAAACATACCTAATATAACTACATGTTCAATTGTAATAGGTGACTAATTGTCAAACTGCATTTTCTTATATCTTAAATTGTTGGTATTAGTAACTTTCAAGGGCTAGAAACTTGTATTACACTGTAAAATGACTTGCATACATAACATACCTTGAACAAGATTAGAAATGAAAGTAAAATATATTCTAACAAAAATAATCTCAATATTGTATCAGTATGCAAAAATCCAAGCTAATGTAAAATATTTAAAAGTAATAGTTGCTTTTCTGGTTTGAAAGTAGATTCAATAATCTACCTTTTAATCCTATTTCTATATCCCCTCTCCTTTCTTTTCAGAGCAGATTCAGTAATCTACCATTATATCCCATCATATCTGTATTCCCCTTTTTGTCAAAACAAGAACTCTTAATCTAATCTCCCTTGTTCAACTTTCTTCTAATCATAACTAATAACAACTTGTAACCAATAAAACATACACATAACCTATTGAACAATCAAAATCCACCCACCCCACCTCTTGGGAATATGGGTATTGTATTCTTAAATTTACTTCCTGCTGTCTGGCTGTAATGGCATCTTTAGGGGATCCTGAAAAGAAAAATTTGGGTTACTTGTCAGGGACTGAAAGAGGTAGCTGAATCTTTTGTTCTCCAGTCCAGTCTCTGAGTAGTGAGAAAGTGCAGGGCTTGTCTTAAGTCCTGTCTAGAGTAGTCTGTAAAGCTGGATCATCCCAGCTAGCCACCTCAAAACTGCCCTGAGCAGCTTTTAGTCCAACATTTATCTTTAGGTGGTTTTTTTCATCTTAGTGGTGTTATCATGGTCCTGGTAGAATCATTGTTGAAGAGTCCCATCCTTCTTTTGGAGACTTTAAATGTTTCTATTAGGCATTGTCTTGCTTGACTGAAGATAACTTAAACATTTTAAATGTCATGTAGAGCAAATCTCAGAAAGGTTAATGGATCAATATTTCTTAAGTATATCCAGAGCACAAAAGCTTAATTCCCAGTTATGATAGAGACTCAAATCCGAAGTAATGTACAGGAACCTAGATAAAGCCTTTTTCTAGAATTACATAGTACTCTATATGACCATTAATGTCATGATAAAAATTATATATATATATATATATATTAAACATTTTTCGAGAATATTTAGGCCTCAAAAAAGGTTCTAAGACTCAAAAATAGGACCAAAAGTCACAAGATTAGTGGCAGCTTTGTTTTTCTTCTGACCCTTATCAGATGGCACTTTTGACATGATGCAGAGGTTTTGGATTTTACTTTAAAAAGCATGCTTGGGTTTAGAGCTAGAGAGAGTCCACACTCCAACTCCAAAGTCAACTTTAATTTTTAACTGGACTGGGACTACAAAAAGACCATTTGTATTATTTGTCTGTAGAAAATATCAGAAGCAACATTTAGAAAGATTTATAAACTTCTATCCTGTTGAAAAATGTGATATACCAATAGGTCCATTTTCTTGATTCATTTTCTCTAGATTCTTTTACTTCAGATGTCTCATCTGTCCAGTGGTCTTCAGACTCTTTAACTAGGTGTCTTTATTCTCCTTAAAAGACAAAACTAAAACTCTTCCCCAACCCTATTTTTGGGGAGGTTCCCTTATGGCAAGTTATATCTAATTAAATGAAAAGCATTTGATAGTTTTAAAGTAAGCTCAGACTGAATGACTATGCTATTTGATTAAATATTATCTGATGGAGGAAGGTCATTGGCCAATAAAGAAACTGCTTGGCCCTGTGGGTGGAGTAAACAGAACAAAATGCTGGGAGGAAGAGGAAGTGAGGTCAGACTCCACAGCTCTGCTCTCCGGAGCAGACGCCTCAGCAGAGACGCCATGCCCTGCTCCCTGGCAGACACACGCGATGAAGGTCCGACCCAGGATGGACATAGGCTAGAATCTTCCTGATAAGCGCACCTTGGGGTGCCACACACAGATGATTAGAAATGGGCTAAATTAATATGTGAGAATTTGCCTAGAAGAGAATGGGCCAAGCAGTGTTTAAAAGAATACAGTGTCCGTGTAATTATTTCGGGGCCTAAGCTAGCCGTGCAGGCGGCCGGGGTGCTGGGAACGCAGCCCCGCCGCCCTTATTACTACAATTATCTCTTCTATTCAAGAGAAATTCTTGTTCAAATGTAATTTTTTTAATCAATTTTGATGGTATCCATAGCTTTTCTTCTCCTGTGGAAACAAAAACAGAACCCTTTCCCCAATGTAACACATGCCCTGGTTTCCATTCTGAGTCAACACATCTTTAACGTATACCAGCTGATTTAATTCTTGTTTTTTCTACTATTCACTGTCTCTTCAGAGACATTATTCCTTTTTAATTAGCATTTAGAAAATTCAAAATTAATAAAGTATTATGCAATCTATTTCTGGGGTCTTTATCTTCCTTTTCTGTTTATTTAACATAGCTTTTAGAGTTCTATTTGATAATTCTATAACTGCCTGTCCTGTATGATTATGTGAGATACCTGTAATATGTTTTGTATTATAATGAGCAAAAGTGTGTTTCATTTTCTTAGAGACATATACTGGATCATTGTCTGTCTTTATTTGTTCAGGTATACCCATGATGATCATAACTTTTAATAAATGTGTGATTATCTAATCCACTTTCCCAAACTCAAAGCAGTTGTCCATTGAAAACCTGAATAGGTATCAATCATGTGTTGTACATATTTTCGTTTTCCAAATTCTACAAAATGTAACACAAACATCTGCCATATTTCATCACTTTTAGTACCCTTTAGGTTATTTCCTGCACAAAGTGGTGTTTGGTTGTATAAAGAATAAATAGAACATTTCTTTATTATTTCTTTGGCTTGTTGCCATGTGATAAAAAATCTTTTTTTAAAACTTTTACTATTTTCATTATGTTTTTGTTGAAATTCTGATGCCTCCAGCACATGCCAATCAATAGTTGACCAATTTCTGCATTACCTTGTTCTAAAAGAATTGGCAGATCCATATGGGATCAAATGTGTGTTACATATATGGAATGATTCCTATCCATAATTATTTCTTGTAACTGAATAAATAATGTCAACTCTGTATCATCTGATATAAATTTAGCAGTTTCAATAGACAAAATGACTCTTTCTGCATATTGTGAATCAGTAACTATGTTCAGAGATCCATTAACATCCATTAGTACTGTGAGAATAGCATATAGTTTTGACTTTTGAATGGAATCATATGGGCTTAGAACCACTTAATTAAATTTTCTGATTTGCAACCTGACTTTTCTGATTTATTTACATCATAATAGAATGTGGAGGCCCTCCAAGTGCTACTATTTCCTGTACAATGTAAGGAAAGATCCAGTTAGTTACTATTTCCCCCAAAATTGCTGCAAACTCTTTGCCAGGGTTCACTTTCTGTCTATAAATTGTCAATTTCATCTTTAGTGAATGGTATTAAAATTTCTCCTGGGTATATTCCTGGTAATTGGCAAAGTCTCAATTTTCCTTCTAGAATTAACTAAGAAACATTGTCCACATAAGCTTTTAATTTTTCACTGAGTTTATGGTTCTGTAATCTACATCTTTAGGGTCTCCAGTAATGGCCTTCATTCCCACAACTTCATACAATAGCCTCTTAAGACCTCTGTTCCTCTCAGGGACTTCAGATAAGGACTGACTGACATAGATTGCCTGGCCTCAGTAGCTCACTGTAACCTTGGAGAAAGATTCCACAACCCTATAATGGCTATATCCTTCTTCATGACTCTAAACCAGCACCATTATGTGGGCAATATTGTCAAGTTCAGCTGCCAAATTGGGGTAGACTCTGCTCCTCTTGAATTATGGTTTTAGGAGCTTTAGAATTTTGTTCATATCTTAGAATAGAACATTCCTTAGCCTCTTTCTTTTATAAGTTATAAGTTTAGTTAGGAAGAGTTTTTCCCTGAGGACCCAGCTCTCTCTGCTTCAGTGCTGATCAGACCTCTCCTTGTCTTTTTCACACAAGCATTAACTGCAACAATTTCTTGCTACTCTTTCTCTTCCAACTGTACATTTTGTGTTTCTTTCTGCTCCATTTGTACTCTTTTATTGTTGACCTGCATAAAAGTAATTATGACTAACCATACAACAGAATCAGTACTAGGCTATCTGAAATCTCCTCCATCAAGGAAATTAGTCAATTACAATGGTTAGTTTAGTCTCAGGAAAGTTCTTAGGACAAAGGCAGAAAGGGGACATATTTTACCAAAATATCACAAGAATAGTTTCTAATTCAGTTGTTAATATTGTTACCTTCTGAAACCTCATTCATTAGGCCTCTACAGACCACAATACACTCAGAACAACTGTCTTCTAAGCTCCTACTAGGATGGTCCATTGAGCTCTGCTCACAGCATTCAAATACTTTTCTAGTATAAAGTCTAAAGTTTTCTACAATTCTCCAACAAACTGTGTGGTAAAGTCTGGCACAGCAATATTCTACCCACTGGAAGCAGCCTCTTTATTGCCTACTTTTTTATTGCTATGATAAAGCATTCTGACCAAGACAATCTGTAGAAGGAAGAGTATGTTTAGCCTTATTTGCTCCAGACAAATAAGAGTCTATAATGTCAGCATGAAGGCATGGCATTAAAAGCAGGGCTCAGATCTTGAACCAAATACAGGAAGCAGAGAACAAATTGGAAATGACATGAATTTTTTAACCTCCCCAGTGACACATTTCCTCCAATAAGACCACATACCTCATGACCCCACTAAAAGAAAACACTACCAACCAAGGACTAAGCATGCAAATGCCCGAGGATGGAGAAGACATCTCATTCAAACTACCATGTGGTCATATTGAAATAGTGCTAAGACAAAAATGTCTCAGAGAAAACATTAATTAAGTCAATCTGTGTAAATACCTACCACCGTTGCTATACTCTTTCCATGGTTCTTGATTTTCATATTTTATTTGCATATGAGATTGAAGTCATTTGGGGATTAAAGGACCAGTTTGTAATTTAATGCTTTGTTTTTAATGTTGAAATGGAAAATGACAACCTTTGATTTAATGTATAAACCTAATTGAAGGTGCACTTATGAACCATTACTATGCCAGTCTTCTTAAAGAGGAATGTATATGGCATTATGATGTATCTGCTCAAGGCCTGAAAGGATTTCTAGGCCTGGAGATTGTTCATCTGCTTACAGTTACATCTCTAAGCTTAGAGGTTTTGTATCTAGTTTAAGCAAAAGCATAATCTTGGATTCATTTAAAACCCCAGAGGACACCTTCTTAAATTCTAAGATATCCAAAGAAGCTTTGCTTCACTGAATTGAGCATTAGCCTTGAAACAAAATGAGAAAATAATTACAGACTTACTGTGTATGATATTTTGTTGTCCTTTCTTCATAATTAACTAATCTACATTGGTAAAACTTCAAATTAACATGATGAAATGATAATATCAGTTTATAAATCTACTTTATAAGAAATACTTTCTAGTCTCTAGAGCTAAAGCTGGAATCCAAAAACATGCTACTCAATAGGGAATTACTGCTCCAACTGACACTAAGTTATTTTCATAATTAAAATGAGCATTGAAAAGTGCATACATTTATAACTTCATTGACTGATAATATATGACATTGTAATGTGAAAGATGTCTCTGGTCTTTGTTCCCAGTTTTCAACGCAGAGCTTCAAACCTGTTGACATTTCCTGGTTGTTAAGAACTAGTGAGTCAACGCTTGCTGTGCTTCTAGGGCAGAGACTTGTCATAAAAAGATCAAGTCACAATTAGAAGCCTCCAATCTTTCAGCCCACCCTCACAGAAAGGGAGCTAATTAGAGCATAAGACAACAATCAACTGTTCCAGAAGGTAAGGTCACCAAAAACTCCTTCCCCAAAACATTTGGAGAGCTTTATGATCAGCAAACACATACTCAGATGCTGGAAGCAACCCAACTTTACTAAGACAGATTCTTTGCACCTGAGGCTTTTCCAGATACCCTGTCCAGATACTCACGCACATTTCCTTCACAAGATCGTTTATGATAAACCATACCACGCATATAAAATGTCTCTCTGCAGTCTGTGAACTATTCTGGCAGGGGTCTTACCCGAGGGAAGGCCAGAAGTTTCTCTCCCAGCTAAGATGAGGGTAGCTTGTGGACTGATGCTTAAGGTGGGTATCTAAATTTGGGATGGGACCAATTGTTTAAACTCAGACTTTTACTGAATCCAGTTTGCATCAGAACTGATGCCCAGCTACAGCTGGCCGTGAAGGAGAGAGTTAAGAGCCACTCATCTGGTTACAGACGTGTTGGGTTTGAGTACAAGAAAAGTGGGTTTTTATTTTCTGTATGATTGAGACTCTGCTATGTCCTCAATACTGAACACAATATATGGGCAGTGTAGAAAATCCTGTGCATTTTTTTGTCAGTTGAAAGGTTCTCTATTGGAAGTAACAAAAGACTGTAAAGCCTCAATGTATCACAAAGAACTACACAACATATTTTCTATAAAACAAAATTCTCTTTACAAAAATTTTCCTCTAGTCCTTGGACTTCAGCTATTTTGACTGTAAAATGTAAATATGCTACCAAGCACAAATAATTATGAGACTAGTTAATCAAATTCATGAAAACAAACTGCACCTCCAAAGAAATACCACGCACTGCACTCAAAGAGTATGCAGCAGCCATTTTCAACCATACAGAAACACTTCCCTAAAAATTCTGTGGTTTAAAATCTACTAGGCTAAAACTTAGGAACATTTTTTTTCTATTGTGTTCACTCATAATTTATTCCAATACAAAGAAACCCTTGCCTGCTCTCCCTCAAGCCTATTCATTTGGCTTTGAACATGAGTCTTACCTTTCCCCTTAACAACTATCCAACCTCATTAAGTACAAAGAAAGATTATAGTTAATTTCAGAGCTCCAGATAGCAGATAGAAGGTGGCCTCTTTCATTTCATTGTCACCCATTAGCGGTGCATCCTTCAACCTGTTCTTACTGATCAGTTCTCGTTGCCTTTGTGCCTTTGGTGCTCTCTCTCCCTGCTATTTCCCTGGTTTTTAACAGCACAAGTGGCATTTTTAGTGACCTGCCCCCATGTTGACATTCAGTTACAGTCCCCATTAAAGGCAGACTAATTAAAGGGGGGCATGTGTTGGCCTAGAATTAATGAAAGAGAGTACAAGATTCAAAGCAGAGCATTGATTGTCTGCAGCTCTGAAATACAAGTTCAGCCTCACAGTTTGGAAAGCCGGGTTATGGTTATTATGACCTAGTTATGCTTCAGTGGTACTTCTAAGTCTACGTCAGTAAGCAGATTCATTTTAATCAGTGCTGTATATGTGTTAAAGTTTGTTTGCTTTCCCTTTGAAAAGAATGTTATTTGAGTGACGTCAGAGGACTTCATCAGTGGGAAGCACCACAAGCTAAGATCAAGATAGCATCAGATTGCCTGCTATCAGGCTCCTTTTGAAACTTAATTCCCCAATTTACATTACATATGTTCTTGGTGCAGAAATAGTGATAGCTTGTCAATGCTGCTATCTCTTCTATATAATCACCACCTGCCGCATCTCTATCTTGAACTGATCCTTTGTACCAATGGATAGAACAGGCCTTATCTTCTAGACATGAAATCACTCATAACATTAGAGTATATTCCCTGTGACCTCAGCCTCCCTAACTTCTGTTGCTTACACACTCATGGGCTAACCTCCTTCTTAGGCTGCATTGCAAGTGACTTGCACAAAAGAAGTTAACATTTAAGAAACGAAGAAGCAGAAATCAAACGAGTCTAAAGAATACCTTAACTCTTTAGCCATGGTCCACTGGATGACTCTGACTGGCCTCCCGGAACTCACTATGAAGACCAAGCTAGCTTCAAACTTACAGTGATCCTCCTGTCTCCACCTTTCCCAAACTGAAATTAGACGAGTGAGCTATCATATCCAAAAGGAATACAAGGTTTTTTTCAAGCAAGTGTAAAGCTGAAATAGGTTGTTTGTTTAATTTCACTTTATTCTTGGGTGTCTCACATGCATGTCTGCGCCTGTGCTGGCAGAAGCCAGCAGAGGACATCTGATTCCCTAGAGCTGGAGTTGTTGATGATTGTGAATGAGCCAGTGTGGATGCCCAGCTCAGGTCCTCTGGAAGAGCAACATCTTAACTACTGAGCCATCTCTAAGGCCTCGGGAGTTGGTTTCAAAAGTTACATGTTCCTAGAATCGAGGGCTGTCTTTACATGAATGCTATGGAAGAGGATTTAGGATTCTATGATTTTAAGATAGCTCCCTTGTATTGCGGCTGCCACTGGTCTATTACCTATATCTGGAGCAGCGAGATACTAGTAACTTCAAGGCTTTCAATGAATAGTTTTCTTCAGTTGTTCCCCCATGACTATTTAATTAATATAAGGCAAAACACTTCAAAACAAAACCTGAAAACATCACCATTAGCCTTGGGTAGGATTCCTGAAATGTTTTTATAAGAATAAGGAAGCTGAAGGATCTAAGCATAGAGAATGTGTGAGAAAAAAAATAAGATGTTCATTTGCAATACAGTTGTGCCTTAGATAGACCTCTGCAGCAGACAACCAGGAGGCACAGGGTCCCCTCCACCAACAGATGCCCTCCACCTCCCCTTTGTTCAGAACAACAGTTCATCTCAGGACGGGAAAATACAAACAGCATGCAATGCATTAAGGAAAAGTGAGGAGGCAATGAAACATAGGTGATGTGTGGGAAAGATTATACCCCCTTGAGTTGCCAGCTAGTAAAGAGAGGAATTAGGGGGCTTGTGCTCAGGCTTTTTAAAAACTGATATCGAAGTTCATTTGACACAGCTAATATTTTATCCAGGTTTACACCCAGCATTGCAAGATCATAAAATAATCTGCCTCATTTTCCCCATTCTGAATCCTGTACTTGTTACTACAGAGAAGAGGTGCCTGTTTCCCATAAATGCAGAGGGAAAAATTGAGCTCTCATATCTAAAAGTCAACGAGAACAGTTGAGAAGAGGGAGGGGATTAGTGGGAATGTGAAGAGAAGAAAGGGAAATGGGGGTGACTAGTATCAAAACATATTATGTACCTGGATAAAAATTTCATAATGAAACCAATTATTGTATGTAATTTATATATGCTGATAAAAACATAAAATGGAAAAATGAATATGTGAAAACATTCTTACTTTTAACTTTATTTTATTCATAAAAGAAATGGTAGAGTAAATGCAAATTATATCCATCTATGTTAATGAATAACAATGACCTCTATAAAGGAATTGCCACTTATCTTTACTCAAGATGACTTCCTGTAATGCTGATATTGTATAATGGATGTAATTGCGGGGTATTAATTACTAAGGAAGGAAAGGAGGGTGGCGAACTTCATTAGGAAAGGGAGTTTTTGAACTGCTTTTTCTTCTTGCAATTCATGGACCTACAAAGCTCTTTGGAAATCCAGAGCCTCTTGACTCCTCTAAATGGAAGGCAAAGTGACTCTCTTGGGAGGTCCTGACTTGACTGTTTCAAGATGCTTTTGTGCCTCTTAGAGCTTGTGTCAAATCATTCCCACTTGGATGGACTTGTCAGAATTTAGCTTGTGCATTTCTATATAGTCCTTGAGTACCAGTCGATCACTGGGTCTTCACAGACAGCTTCGCCTCCTGGTGAGAGGTCCTTTTGGGCAGCCTGACAGACTGGCAAAGGAGTTCTGTGAAGTGACAAGAATGTTCATTCTGCCCCCCCCCCCCCCCGTCTGCAGCATCCATTACTCCAACAGTGACAAAATACACTCATGCATCGTTACACAGTGATGACAATCACACTACGTTCACCTGTCCATTGTGTGTTCAACCATTTTTCTGCACTGTTTTCTCTCTCCTCTTCTTCCTAAACCAACTGTATGTTAAAAAGGTTCCAGCACGGGTCTTCTGCCTGTCAGTTTTAGGCGAACATTCTGGTCCTCTAGGTTCCCCCTACAACTTTATTTGCTTGGCTTCACACTCAAGTCTCTTCATCTGCTTCCTCATTTTATACTTTTCTCAATGCAGTGGCAAAATACTGATACCTGAATGGAGAACGGTTTAGGGAAGACTCCATCGTGCCAGTGACAGGATGACAAAGTGGCTTTTGCGGTGGCAGCAGGACCACAAGGCAGCTTGTCACATGGACTCTGCAGTCAGGAAAAAGAGAAAGTTGAAGGCTCGTGCTCAGGTGGCTTCTTCCTTCTCTCCACCAAGTCTGGGCAGATGGTACTGTCCACATTAAGGTTGGGCCTTCATTCCTTAGTCAAACCTCTCTGGGAACACGCACCCAGCTTCACCACCGGTGTATCCCCTAACGACTCCAAAGCCAGTGAACTGGCTAACCACCAATCAATGGAACTGTGAGTGACAGCCCAGCCTCTGAGTTGTTTAATTCAGATGTCACACTTGTTAGAGTTAGAATTGCATTTCAGATCATCAATCACGTTCAATATATGCCTTCCTTTATATCCCAAATACAAAAGCCACTTTAAAATCCTCCCCCCGCCCCTTTTCTGTTTCTACATGGAGTGTGTGATAATTGGGCTCTGTTAATTGTTCTTTCTCTGTGTCCCAAGTATGCTTTTATTTACTGCTCCTCTGAAGTTATGGGTCATATGTTGTGAAGACTCTGGATTCTGGTAAATGACTCAAAAAATGTTGTTTTCATTTGCTTGTTCATTTTAGCAGGCAATTAATTTGTACAGACTCAAATGGCAAACATCTCCAGCGGCAGCTAAAATCTAATTTCACTCCCTTTTCCTTAATTAGGTTGCTTGTGTTCTGCCCCAGCAACCAGGATTCAGAGTCAGCCAGAGACTTAGGCAGAAAATGACATGGAGTTTGGGAGTCTGTAGACACACCCATTCCCCTTTTATGCTTTCACTCCCTCCCTCCTTCCGGTCTGCATCCCAGCTTCCTCCCTTCCTCGTTTTCCATTTACCTGCTTGTGCACTTCTGTCATTTCTCTCCTCTAAAAACGCATTTGAGTTTTAGATACTCTGTGTTGCACTAACTTATTCAGGGTAAGCTAGATAAAAATGGGAAGATGACCATGTTGTAGGGTTATTCAGCGAAAATCCCTTTTCCAAGGTATCTTACTACTAACCCTAACCCTAACCCTAAGGCTACTTAGAGAAGCTTACAAATTACAGAATTACAGATCAATAGGAGTCTTTGGATGCCTGTTTGTCTATACTGCCTAGCCACTCCAACTCACACCAGAAGTTTGTTTTGAGAATCACTAGTTGTATGGTATGTACCTGAGTCTGTGGATCAGGAGGGATCAAGTAAGAGGATATGGGCCGAGACAGAGGACAACAGGAAAGTCTTTGTAACAGACATAGGCATAAAAAAAAAATGCAGGCTCTAGAAGGATCTGCAACAAAGAATTACTGAAACTTGAGCAGTATCTGGGTAATAGTGTTTATACCATACAACTCAGCCAGTGAGGAAATGGGACAGGGACCTGCATCGTAGAGGATTAACTGCTTGCTGTTACTGACTTGAGGGTGCCTGCTCACCAGACACCTATTCTTGCAAGTCCATCATTCACAGTCTCACTTCAGCACCACTAGGTGAGGGCCACATGCATTTGCTGGGTTTGGACAAAGGTAGAAAGAAGCTCAGCATGTTTGTGTGCATTTGATCACAAGCAGCATAGGAATTAAACCTGCAACTCCCTTAAAGCTTGCAGTACATGGTAAACATCTTTCTCCCCCAACTCTTAACTATCTAGGAGCCATAGCAAAAACATCTGGTAGCACACTTTGGAAGATATATATATATATGGTAAATACACGCACATACACATATGTAAGAACTCTGGGAAATCACTTTTAGCGCATTAGACATCTTACTGCTTATGATTCAGACCACAAGACATTTTCAACTACCATACAAACCATGAAATCACAGCAACAGCAGCAGAAAGTAACTAGAAATTTGATTTGTACAATATGCACTAGCATTAATTTAATTCAGTTTATTACTTGCTAATATATCCCACCATTGTTCATGCTACTCTCAACTACAAAATGATAACATGTACAATCTGTGTTTTTTGCTCATGAACTTTGATAAAGTTTAATTTTAATTAGTTTTATATATGTTATTGGTAAAACTAATAAAACATTATCTACATATACTTTGTGCTTTCACAGCATGTGAATTTTTTTTTCAAAATTTCTGTGCTATGGAGTTTTGTGGTGTGATTTTCTTCAAACTGTGACCTACAATTCAAGTATAAATGGGCCTTCAGAGTTCAAACTTGTGTTATTAAAGGTTCAAGTTACATATATTTTTAAGCAAGTCACCCTTACAATAAAGGAGTTTGGAACAGAGTTGTTTGGAACAGAGTTGGGTGACACCCAGATAGCACACAAAATGTTAACTCTTGACTTAGTAGTTGGACCCTGATATTGCAGGATATAACTACCATAACTCCTGGCATGCTATCACGTACTTAGAAACAGCATCTCTGTTTCACTATCTATCTAAACTGCAGAGGAAGTAGGCAGTAAAATAAGAATGCCAGTCCACATCAGAATTCCAGGCAGCTTTGGAAAAGCTCCAATATGAACAGAATTAACTCAGACAAAATTGGTTCCAAACTGAATAAGTTATAAAAACCAATTTAGAAAGAGGAGCCAAATGCATCATAATCATATAGGAAATTGTCAAAGAAACGGGTTATCAATAACAAAAGAGGAAATCACATAATGTATTTCTGAAATTAAGTTTTAATTTTCAGTGAAATAAAATAATATTAAAAATTGGGAATCCAGACTGCTTTCTGGCCTGTTGACCAAGGTCAAGTGTGTAACTTGGCTCTCAGGCACATGCAGGGATGTGAAGTTCATGTTGTTAGGCATGGGTCCCTAGCCATGCAAACATATCCTGAGATGGGGAAACAGCTGCAGCACCAGCCATTCCCCAATTTTTCTCATCTTTTTTCCTCTGTCAGAAATGAAAAGTAGCATAGTAATACAGGTCAGGACAGGAAGATGCTCTTAGACCCTATCTATTTTATGTACTCTCATCAAAAATTGAAAAAAAAGAGAAAAATTATATATAAGGGCAATAATTTCAGCCCAAATGGGGATTCAGTGCTAAGAATCATGTCCAGATGAGATCTTCCTTTCTGATTATCAGCACATAATATTGACTGGAAAGAAGTAGAAAAGTCAGCTAAATGAGGGACTATATTGTCAGAATTACAAATGAGGCCTACAAAAAAAAATCTATCCCTATAAGTTTTCTACTGTATGGGGTATAATTTGATTTCACAGCATTTATTTGCTTGGCAGAATAAAATATAATTATAATTCTTCAAAAGATAAAAATATGAGACAATTTCACTTTCTTGGTCACACATATTAGCCCTTTATTCATTCAAGTCTCATTTCTCTTCTCAACTTCTTGTATTTTTAGAGGTGTTAAGAACATCGTTGTAATTTGTTTGTATTAAAATTGACTGTCCTGCTCTTATGCCTGACCAACAAGATAATGTTAGAGTAATAATACATACAATAACTATTGTCAGTATGTCACGTATTTAAATTCTTTATTACTGCAGCATCATCACAAACACTTCCAGAAATCTGGTCACCACAACACAGTGATCTCAAGAAACCACAGATAGTAACAAGATACTTTGCTGAGGTTAGGAAAGTGTCTCAGAGGTGGGTACCCTAACAGTAGCTGTCCTGACCCATTTTCTGTTCAAAGCCTTTCAGTGGATAACACTGATAAATTTGCATGAATGTTGATCTAAACCAATGTGTCCACCTTTAATGAAAATCCTTCCCATTAACTGAGCGAGACAGCAGATAAGTAACAACAAGAAGGGCCACCAATGAAGGAAGTAGTGCCCATCTAAGATGGCCTTGGTAGAAAATAAAACCAGCATCCCTAGCATGTTTGTCCTATGTTGGAAACTAACTTTGTTGTATCTGTCATAACAGGAAGGCAATGGACGAAAATAAAGGTTATGGGAGATAATGAACACAAAAATCCATTGCCTAAGGACATAACTCGTTGCTGCATAATTTATCTGGGCCCCCACTACACCTTGAGCTCAGACATCACCATGACCCCAGATGGTGGCATAGGTTACTCAGATCAGAATGGCCCCAGGGTTAGGATGACTCTGTCAGACCCCAGGCATCCTCACAGCCTTCAGTGGTTACTACAGTCATACACAACCACACAGATCCTGGTTGCTATAGAGTCCCTTGGCAGCAGTTCAGCCCCAGGTGTCATCATGGCCCCAGGTGGCAGCACAGACCACTCAGATCAGCATGGCCTCAGTGGCAGCGTGGCTCTCAGTTACTAACAAGGCCATAGGTGGTGTCCCAGACCCCAGGAATCCCTGTGGCCTTTGATGACAACATAGCCCATGGATGTCAATGCAGACCCCCTGTTATATGATATTACTTTAACTATGTAAAGGTATATTGCTTTTGTTTATGCTGAATTTAAATATGTAAAGATGTGTTCCTGTTGCTACTGTCTAAGGCACCTGATTGGTCTAATAAAAAGCTGAGCAGTTAATAGGTAGGCAGTAGAGAGATAGGCAGGACTGGTAGACAGAATAAGTAGTAGGAGGGATTTAGACTGGAGAGAGAGAGAGAGAGAGAGAGAGAGAGAGAGAGAGAGAGAGAATGAAAAGAGAGAATGAAAGAGAAAGAGACAACAAACAAACCAGGCAGCTGCCAGCCAGTCAGACACAGAGTAGAACAGAAAGAATCAGAGAGAGAGAGAGAGAGAGAGAGAGAGAGAGAGAGAGAGAGAGAGAAAAGGAAGGAAAGGAAAGGAAAGGAAAGGAAAGGAAAGGAAAGGAAAAAAGGCCTGAGGCAAAAACATAGAAAAAAAAGAAACAGATCAAGTTAAGTTACTAATATCAAATTTCTATGTCATGATTTGAGAACTGGTTGGTGGCCCAAAAGAAAACCTGCTACAGACCCTACCTGTGGTAGGACCATGGAGCCATAAATGGCCCTTGGCAGAACCCGGGGTCTGAGATCACCCTGACTCAGGTGGCAAGCAAGCCTCCCACATCAACTGTTCCTCACCACCTTCGTTTCTTCCAGTCCTCCTCTGTCCACAGCACATGAACCGTTCTGCTTCTCTTTCACTCCCATTTCTCTACCGTATATTTGCTCATCATAACGGCACCTACCTGTCTAGTGCTGCATGGTGCCAGGCAAGCCTGTGGATGCCTTCAGCCAGCCTAGACTGTGATGACCAAGCTGATCAGTGTGTGTCTTTCACTTTCCTGAGCCAAGTTCCAAGTTCTATAAATAAATTCATATTATTTTTAAATTTCTGTCCCAAATACCTTTAAGTTAAGTGGTCTTTTTAAGCAGAAATAAATGATACTTTCTGTTAACACAAGAATTCAACATTACTAATAATTTCATTTTTGTAATAGTTTCTTGTGAATCCATAGGATATTTTTGATCGCACTGCTCCCAGATCCATTCCTCTTCTTTATTCATCCAACTGTGTGTGTGTGTGTGTGCGTGTGTGTGTGTGTGTGTTTGGTTAAATTTGTAATGTCTATATTCTCTTAGATGTATGGCATTCCCCTGGAACATGGTGTTTACATCTTCCAAAAAGAGACTGACTCTCTCCCAGCAGTAACGAAAGGCTCAAGTTCCTCAGCTTTTACACCCACCTCCTCTCTCGATGCTGAAATTCTGTCTTGCTCGAGCTTGCCCAGGTCTTGTACATGCTGTCACAACCACTGTGGGTTGATGTGTGCAATGTGCCCTGTTGTAGCCAGAAAGCATTACTTGCTTGTCATCAGTCACTACCTTTGGTTCTTAGCATCTTTCCACTCCCTCTTTCCCAATGATCCCTGAGCCCTGGGCAGAGGAAGTATGAGATAGATTGTACATTTCACGCTAAGAATTTTGTAGTCTCTTTTTCTTGAAACTTTGATCAGTTGCGGACCTCTGTGTTAATCACTATTTCTTTAAAAAACAGGCTTCTATACTGAGGGTTGAGAGATGTGCTAATCTGTGGATCTAATAATAAGTCACTGGAAATAGTTCAATAATTTTTCCTGTTTAGCAGAGTAATGATACGAATGTCAGTAAAGTCACTAACAAGGCAAGTCTTTGAAAGACTTTTGATACTCAGACTTTAAAAGACTTCAGTTTTTTAAGTACATAGTTTTATAATCTTGTCAGCTTTTCATAAGAATCCGTCAGATGACTTCATTGATGGTCAGAGGGTGTCAAGTTTCTGGCATGCATGACAAGGAAGTTTCAGAGAGCTGATGTACAACATGAGAACTGGAGTTGACATTGTACTGTACAATTGAAATGAATTGTGATGGTCTAGCCAAAGTGCCCTCAATTCAGAGGTAAAGGAACTAGTATGAGGTGACGGATATGCTAATGTGCTCTTCATTTCACAGTATACAGTTTCATGCTCATAATTATATTTTAATATTTTTGTCACTTGTGGACCCAAGGATACAGGACAATAGGCTATAAAAATTGATTACATAGTGATGTAGCCATTATAGTTTGTGTAAATACACTATATGGTGTTCATCAAAGTAAAATTACTTAGCAAAGTATTTCTCTGGACATGACTCCACCAAACAGCAATGAATATATACTTATATCTAAATATTGCATGTACCTTTTAAAAGCAAACATGGTACTTTCCACAAGGGAAGACGTATTAGGGACCATAGGCATAGAACCTCTCATTAGACAGAATTTTATATAACAGTGGCCATTAACACAGAAGTAGGAAAATGTATACCTCAAAAAACTCGGTAAAAACATGATGAATTTTAACACATATTAGGTTTCAAATTCATATGTAAATTTCATTCCAAAAAATAATGTACTAGCCTTTATAATACCTTCCAGTCCAGTTTTAGACAATGCACAGAGTTACACAGAAACACACACACAGCTTCTCTATCCATCTGTTTATTCTGTAACTCTATTTGGATGTCTTGTGAGCATCTCAAATTCAATTTACCTAAAATAAACTCCTGGATGTACCTATTCTAAACTATTCTAAACACTGAGAAGCTCCCCATTCTCAGTGTTCCCTGCTATGACAATGTTTAGCTAATCTTGGCTGACACTATCCACTTACTCCCTGTCCTATAGTGTTCCGATGTAAAACCAAGCTACTCTCTTATCTCCACCTGAGCAAATATAATTGCTTTGTAGATGCTCATATTGGTTTCACTCATATCTCTGCAGTCAACTGTCTTTTTAAACACTGAAGTCAAAGTTTAAGATGTGCGGAGAGGAAATACCCTGGTATTGGTATACAATACCCTCTTCTGATTTCCTTGGGCACCAGGTATGTATATGGTACAAAAACATGCATTAAGCCAAAACTTTCATGTACAAAATAAAATAAATTAGTCTACAAAAATAAAATAAATTTTAGAAGACTGCTATTACCCTAAAACTATTCACATCCCTTGTCATGTCCCACAAGATACCAAAACATGTGTCACTTAACTAATGGAACAATATATGCCTGTTTATTGGTCTTGTGGCAACTTCGAAGACACAGATGGACAAGGACTTCAAACTGAATTTGGATATTCAGACTAATGATATCACATATCCCGACATAGAATGAATGGATTTCCTGTTATTTAATGAAGCTTTTGAGGAAAAGCATGGCAGAGCTCCTAGTATGCTCCAGAAATGGCTTGAAGAAAAAACAAACAAAAAACAAAAATCTAGTGGTGTTTTCATGTGGTTGGGGGATGGGCCAGACACAGCTTGCTTGGTTTGAACTCACCATCTATTCATCTATTATGTTATCACCTCCTGGGACTCTCCCTGGTATGAGAATATACATTATAAGTAAGTTTTCCTGGACATCTGGAGTGGTAGGAGCAGGTGATGCAATGTTAAATGGATTCAATGGTTCTCGATGTTTATTATAATTGCCCATGACACAGAAGAACAACAATAAAATAGAGTCACAGAATTTTAGCAGGTTGTAAGGAATTGATGATAGAGTCATTGCTTAAGGCTTCCGTGTGATTGAAGTGCAAGATATTGAACTCATGAGTTGAACTATGGGGTCACGGTGTCTTAGAAGAAGTTACTAACTAAATGTAGTGAGCATCTTTGATGGAGTTGTAGAAAGCAATGATCAAAGAAGAGACCCTGAAGAAAAGCAAAAGTTGAAACAGAGAACTGCTACAAACATTATAATTTGACATTGAAGTCTGATTGGGAGGAGTAGATCAGGAAACTAGCCATCAAACCGAAAATGAAGAGAATGCAATTGGCAGATGACTAGTGCCTCAATCTCATAATATTGGTACCAGAGTCTCCAAACTCTTTCAGAAATTAGAGATGTTTTCAAATAAAATTAATTTCAATCAGTGAAGATTTGTGGGTATGTGTCTGGAAAATGAGCACATTCATAGAATGAACGGCTAGAAGTTATAAAATATAACCATGTCTTTGCAGAGGTGCTAGCAATTATGCTGGGGCATAAGTTCCCTGAGGAGAGACGAAAGGGAAATCAAGTCATGGTAAAGAGACTGATCTCCCATAAAGAGTCCTAGAAAGCTATAAGGTACCAAAAGATGAGACAGGAAAACATCTTCTGCTTGCTGTTTTCCTGATGCTCTTGTTTGCTTCCCACCTGACTCTTCACCTCCACCATTATCAATTCCTAAACAGTCAGTGCTGAGTCATGTGCACAGCCATCGTATTTGCCTTTTAACGTTTTTCTGTTATGAAACTTTCATTTCTGAAAAAGGTTGTGTTCATCAATTATCATGACAAAAACATGTCCTCTTTGGATCAGTCTTTTTTCTTTTTTCTTTATTTAAAACAGATTCTTTTCACATACGATATATCCTAATTTTAGATTTCCAACCCTCTAGTCCTCCCATTTCTTCCACAGAAGACCTGGGGCAGACCTATGTAAGTCCTATGCTTGCTGTGTCAGTCTCTGTGAGCTCATATGCTCCTTGTTTAGTTGAGTCAGAGGGCCTTGTTCTCCTGGTGTCCTCCATCCCCTCTCGTTATTATAATCTTCCCATCTCCTCTTTCAAGGGATACACTGAGCTGTAAGGGGAGGTATTTAATGGAGAACTACTATTTAGACACTATCAATGGAGGAGTGTGCCCCTTGCTTCACGTCCCTGACAACTGTAAAATGGAATCTCAAAGTAGTTTTGATTTGCATTTTCCTGATGGATGAGGATGTTAAACATTTATTTAAGTGTTTCTCAAACATTTGAGATTTCAATATTTAGAATCCTCTGTTTAGAAATGTACCCCATTTTTAGTAGGATTATTTGAGTTTTGATATCTAGTTTCTTGAGTTCTTTATATATTTTGATGTTAGTCCTCTAACAGAAATGTAGTAAAAGACTTTTCCCCTTCTGTAGGTTGCTGCTTTGTCCAAGTGATGGTGTCCTTTGCCTTACAAAAGCTTTTTAGATTCATAAGGCCCTACTTATTAATTTGTTAATCTTAGTGCCTGCCAGCAGGTATTTCATTCAGAAAGTATTCTTCTGTGCAGATGTGTTCAAGGCTATTCCCCACTTTCTCTTCCATCAGGGTCAGTGTCTAGGTTTTGTGGTGAGGTTTTTGATCCACTTGGGCTTGGGTTGTGTGCCACCTTGGGCCAATCTTCATGAAATACACTGAACCTTTCTACAACCCACTATTCTTCCCTACCTCCCTCCACCTGTATGCTCTCTCACAGGAGAAGCTACATCCTCATGTTTCTGACAAGTTCTGTATTTTATATACATTTATAAATACGAAAGTATCCCTAAATGGTGCTTTTTTATTTTCTTTTTTCAAAACTTATGTATGAAGACACTCTGTATATCTATATAATCTCTATACCTATAATAAAAAATATTTTGTATACCTCACTTTGGCTCAATAATTTTTCTCTTCTATAAAAGTATAATTGAATAAACAGAACTATTTTATGTGTGCAAATGCATACACATATGTTTTTTACTGCCAGTGATCATGCATGTTGTTCTTTGTCTTTATTACTACAAATAATGTTACCACAGAGATAGGACAGATGGATGACAGATTGATAGAAGAAAGATAGATAGATGGATAGATGATAAACTTATAGACTGATAGGTCAATTGATCAAGAGACGGAGAGAGACAGAGAGAGAGAGAGAAAGAGAGAGAGAGAGAGAGAGAGAGGGAGAGAGAGAGAAGGAAGGAAAGAAGGAAGGAAGGAAGGAAGGAATGAAGGAAGGAAGATGACTGATAAATAACTGGCAAAAGATAAATATACAGACAGACACCTGGACAGACACAGCTAAATAGTCTGGTGCAACTGGTGCATATATACAATCATTTTCTATATTGTGGAGTAGTCCAGACATACATTGCAATTTTTAACATTCATGAATACTTTCATAGAAAAGCTTGATCTCACAAGTTTAGTATAAAGAAATAATGCTATATTTGCAACTGGCACACTGTAGAGCAACTGCTAAAGGTCTATAATTGTACCATATCCAAAACTCACATTGCCATACTAATACTGAACTCCCTATAGCTAACCAAGATTTTGCATATAAAAGATTTTCACTTTAACTGCCAACCGGAATGAAATAATGGAGGACATACTAACAGACACTCTCTTCTTATGTGGTGATTCAGTTATGTCCAACAACAGGTTAGACTTGGCAATGAATGACTTTAATGATGTGAGAAACTGAATGACTCACCATGAGCCAAATGTGATTTTTTTTCCCCATTGGCTTTTCAAAGGAGAAACTTCACACCTCCGAGGGAAGAAACTGTTTTAAAATTTGTGCAGCAAGTTCTGAACACATGTACATAGATTTTTCAATGTTTTAGCTCTCAGCTAAGGGGATCAGAAATCCAAATCCCAGGCACTCCATCACCTAGATGTAAATATGAAACATTTCTATTCACCTGGGCAACAAAATAGAAAAAAAAGGTAAACTCTAAATTGACTCTGTTTAATATATTGCTGTCTCAAATCTGTGGCTAAAAGAGTGAACTCTGACTGCAAAAAATGAATGGAGGGCAATAACTGCTAATAGATTAGAAGTAATTTTCCTGAGATTCACAATATGCTTGTGAACTGCAACATGATGGAGGCTGGGAGTGAAATTAAACGAAGCTGTACATCAATGAAGATGTTGTTTTCAGCAGCTATGAACTTTAAGATGATTAACAAGACACAGTGGAGCCTAAGGACTCTCCTGAACACTCTAGGGCAGACAGAGCTATGAACAAGCAGAAGGTGGTACAGTTAACATGACAAGTAGGGAGTTGGAGAACTGAGAAAAGGTTAAGTGCTAATGTGTATTAGAGAAAGGGAGCCAGTTACAAAACTCGTGGGAAGATTGTGAGTGTTTCTCTGATTCCCAGGACTGCACCCACTCTGGTCTTCTTTCTGTCTGTTGTAGGAGGCACAGCTTAGAGAACTGTTAGAAAAACCTGACGTGTTAAATGTGGGGGCCTATTTTCTTCAAGGGAAAGCAATGACTTCCTTTTACATGGAAGGCTTCAGTGGATGCTGTCTAACAACTTATTGACTGCTTTGCTATGGAGCCAGCTTTCCAGAAGACCCCAAAATCTTCAGCATTGTTTAGGCCCTTGTCCTGAGCATAGTCAGGACATAGTAAATAGAACCTGTCTTCATGAAAGAGGTCCCACATACTTTTTATCTTCCATGAATAGAATCTATCTTTAGACTTGTAAATCTTTCCTCCTTAAGACCTTATTCTGAGCATTGTTTATTAGTTTGTAGAATTCATTCTTATTGTACAGCTCACGGATACTTCACTACTGTGCTAGGGACTTTCTATGTAGCTATGTGTAAAGCTTTGCTGTGACGATTATCACATGGAGACTTCTTTCCAAAGTTTCACTGTGTTTAAATGTGGAAGAAAATTAAACTGCAAAGTCAAACGCGGGAAGGTTTGACCCAGTGCCTGGTAAAGCGGTGTTAACTCGAGTGTCATTTTTCACTTTGCATGGATCCTTTCCCTGCCAGCTGTGGTGCTTGCAGGGACCCCAACAATTTATCTTACAGAATGGACATGAAGCATAATTTAAGATCCACATCTCCCTTCTCAAAACACCAGCTATCTCAAGAACCACAAAGTGAACCAAGAACAAATTTAACCCATAAGACTATTGGGGCTGACTTCAGCTCTTTACTCAGACCTGGAAGGGAGAAAGAAGAAATTGTTCAGATCAGTTCAGTCTTACTATTGTTGGTTTTAAGTGACATCCATGGTGTGACAGGAAGGATTTGTCTAGTTAGTAATGATCCTGAGAACCTCTGTCGGCACAGGCCTCTCTGCATTTCCAAAAGCACTGCCTATTACCCGCGAACCTCCAACTTATTCTTTTCTGGAGTCCATTATTTCTAAATATGTACTGGTTAAACCACCTTCTTTAGAGTCAGCTTCATGCATATCCAAGGCTCATATGCTATATAAGATGCTCTGGGACTAGGTGTTATTGAGTAACCACACTGAGGCAAATAAATCTGATTTATTGAAGTTTTACTATGGAAAGGAACAAGCTTACAAATACAGAGAAATGGCAGAAGCCATCACTGATCCTGCACTGCCTCTGTACCATTCTGTGTCTCCTTTCAGGTTAGTTAGGTTTTCCAGATATACAGAGATATATTTCAGTTAGATCATTTTCAAAAACTTCAAAGACCTACAGAATATGGCATTTAAAATGCTTTAAAAATTTAGGCTTTTCTTCACAGTGAGACATGTCTGCTTCTGGCAGTACCAATTACTTCAAAGAGGTTAATGGACATCAAAGAAATTTGTTATGGAATTTACCTTCCATGCAACAAGGCTAGCCATTTGGGCATGAAGCTACTCTGGCCTGGACTGCTTGGTGGCATTCTGTATAAACTGGACATACAGGATCAATAGGAGAATGACTGCTAAATTTGCCAAGATAAGATGGGATGGTCCTTCAGAATTCCTGCTTCACAGAGAAAGCTGCCAGACTTCTGCATGACACATAATAAAGCAACTGATAAAATTTGCCAGTAAAAGTCAGAACAGACCTTAAAATTTCTTGCTTCACTGAAAAGCCTGCCACATGCTCTGGGCCTATAGGCTGAAGATGGATGCCCCAACATTGCAAAAGAAATTTGAGTTACTCTTTAGACAGCAATATGTCTCTCAATTCTAGAGTTTTGAAAGTTACTCACAATGTTCCTTTTGTTTCCTTAGGTAATATTAAACCTTTCTAGGGTCTTTGACAGACTTGAGGACTAGAAAGTTATAGTCTTCCTTAGTTACAAAAAAGATAAATTAGGCATAAAACTTTAAGCTCACAAAGATAAAATAGATGGTAGAGTAGTTTCTTTAATTTTGCCTAACACAAATAGACTAAATGTTGTAGCTGTAATTCTTGCTTGATAACCTTTGTTATATGTAATTTTACTATATTCAAGTTAAAACCTTCACTTTTATTAAACATAAAAGGAAGATTATCTGGAATATCTTTCTGTATATGTGTTGCTTTTATTGGATGATTAATAAAGTCATTTCATCCAATGACTTAGGAAAGTAAAGCAAGGCAGGAAATCCAAACAAAGATACAGAGAGACAGAAGGCAGAGTGGGTCATACTCCACGTAGCTGCCCAAGAAGCAAGATTAGAGGTAACAAATCATGAGATACATGGTAAAATATAAACTAATGGAAATGGGTTAATTTACAGAGAGAGCTAATAATAACCTAAGCATTGGTCAGACAAGTGTAACTGATATTAAGGCTCTGAATGGTTATTCAGGAACAGGTGGGCAGAGAAACCAGTCCAGGGGTACCAGTGAAACAGAGAATACTCTACAAGACTTCTGTAAACAGAAACTGTACTTTGGTTGCCTGGTTTCCCCTACCCAAATAATCACGTGGAAACTCTGTCAATTATGACACTGTTTGGCCAATGGCTCAGGCAAATTTCTAGCTAGCTCTTACATCTTAAATTAACCCATTTCTATTATGTATTGCCATATGACCATGATGCTACTGCATTTTCTACATGTCTTGTTTCCTTGGCAGCTGGTAGGCATCTGTGCTCTTTCTTCTTTCCAGAATTCTCTTAGTCTGGTGCTCTGCCTAATCTTCCTGCCTGGCTACTGGCCAACTGGCATTTTATTAAACCAATATGAGTGACAAATCTTTACTGTGTACAAAAGCATTATACCACAGCGGACTTCATTCCGTTCTGTTGATGACTCTGAGGTCAAAAGATGGGGATACCCCTGGAATAGGAATTACAGATGGTTGTCAGCTGCCATATAAGCAGGAACCAAACCTGGGTCCTCTTCAAGAAAAGGAAGGACTCTTAATCACTGAACCATCTTTTCAGACACCTCTCCAAAGAATTCTGGTGCACACAAGATATATAGAACCAAAACCTTCAGGAAGAATCATGGCTTGAATAGAGGATTGTCTCTTAGTGTTCCTGCTAAACTTAGACTAAAGTACAGTTACTTAAGTATTGGGGCTCTAAGAACCTTGAAGAAAACAGTATGTTTTACATAAGCTTAAGAAATGCCTTAAAACATTACTGGATTATCATGGGTATGTATGCTGAGAAGTAAAGTCAAACATTACCGTAGATGACATACAGCCAGAGTATCTTTATAAGTAGAGTCATCCATTACCTTTTGGAGGAAGATGTACATACCTTTAAGAACTTGTACTAATTTCTAAAATATTAGACACTTGGCATTTACAGTTGAATAAACTGGGCTGTATATAGCGTGGCTTACCTAAATCTCATCCCATGTTCTGAATCAGAAAATCTCAGCATTTTCTAAAGTAACAACTTTGTCAGATTGAAGTCTTACAGTGAAGTATTGGGTATTCTGGCTCCACTCATATTTTATATATAAAAAAAAGTTCAGAGGCCCCTATTTGATACACAGACTCAGAGTGACCCTGTAATTTTCTGTGTCTAAACAAATTACTTCTGTCTTGGATCCACACATGGCAAAGCAGATAGTGAAGAATTCTGTGTCATTGAAGAGATTCTTTTAATGTGGTGATAGCTACAAATGCCAAGACCTAGCTGGGAATACTGGCATCTGTCTAGCAAAAGTTAGCTTTCATGGGATTTCAAACAACTTTGTAAATAATATTTTCTCTATAGAGTGAGTGACTAAGAGTCTACTGCTAATGCACCTCTTTAGTAGCCTAGAACTGGGGAGTTTTACTTGCTGATGGGAGAGTCTGGATGACATGAGTGGTTTTATCACTATGAAAATGAGATAATGAAGACAGTGAATTTTCCTATCCAAAGCACTAGGCATGTCCAAGAATAATGTGAAATTTCTTCTCCTGTCAGAGTAGACAGAAGTCTATATCAGTCAATAACTACTCAGGATTCAAATGGACCAGAGAGAGTGAGGAGAGAGAGGAGTGAAAGAGATGAGAATATCATAAAGGAAAGGCACACGTACAAAAAGAGAAATATCAGAGAGCCCCTTTATCTATCTATCTGCAGAAGACATTTCCTGGGTCTTGAAATCACAATAGTGTCACTTCATGCATGGGAGTGGTATAAATGATACTTTGTCACTGGGAGACTATGCTCAGTATAAATGGGTTTTAGAGGACAGGAAGATCTGAAAGAGAGTCCAGGAGGTTTGAAATTTCAAACAACATATGTGCTGAATCTCTGTGAAAATAGTTGGAGCAAATCTCTGCAGCAAAGCCCACAGTGAGTTTTGAGGTGTGGTGATGATTGTCAAGATGAATACTGAGTAGTAGTAACAAGAGAAAGACTGGGGGTGGCTAAGGACTGAGTGGTGGGATACAAAAGAAAGGTTAGCCGGGCGGTGGTGGTGCACGCCTTTAATCCCAGCACTCGGGAGGCAGAGGCAGGCGGATCTCTGTGAGTTCGAGACCAGCCTGGACTACAAAAGCTAGTTCCAGGATAGGCTCCAAAGCCACAGAGAAACCCTGTCTCGAAAAACCAAAAAAAAAAAAAAAAAAAAAAAAAAGAAGAAGAAGAAGAAAAGAAAAAAAACAAAAGAAAGGTTAGAACCTAGACAGTAGATTTTTAGTAATGATGGGATAAACATATAATTTGCTGTGATCTCATATGTGTGTGTGTATGTGTGTGTGTATAACAGAATAAATGTGTTTTTTTAACTCAAAGGGATTCACATTACAAATGTAGACAAGATGTTCACCAAAGAGAAGGCACAGTGGAATAATGCCCCTTCCAGAAAACATGGACTAGCTAACCAAAACCCAGTTCCAAGCAAGGAATACCACTCATCAAGCTATGGTCAGGGATATCTAAGAGACTCAAAAAAGAATAAGCATTACTGTTTTCCTTGGTTGCATGCTAGAAAGGGAAGATCAGACCTTACTGCAGAAGATATTACATACTCTGGTCACAGGATTTGGAGAAATCAACTTAGAAGTGACCTGGATGCCTTTACCCCAAGAACTGCTTCTCAAAGTGTTAGAAGGTGATACACAAGCTGCCAAGCTTGAAATGCTAGTTTCAACAGTCCCACCCAATTGTAAAGCCTGAAAACGATGGGGATGGGACTGGGAAGATTTTCAGTGTGTGTAATGGTGGCCCTTGTAATCAGCAGTTGTCTAATAGAACCTAAAAATCCACTTAGTTGGAGGGAGCTCATGCCAGGTACTGTAAACCTATCTAGCAGCTCTTGGCTGAAGAGGGCATAGACCCTAGAAGAGAATGCACTAATACCATAATACTAAAGCAATATAGTTCCCAACTTCCTTTTAAATACTCATCCATTTCTCCATAGATCACCACAGCTCTCACCCCTTACCAAAGACGTTTCTTTTGGCAGCAGATGGAGACTGTTAGAGAAAGTTCAACTGGCCAAAATGCAGTGGGATATTGGGGTATTCAGTCATAATAAAATTTATCTAATGTCATGCTTACACCTAAGGCTCAGAGAACATTGAGGAACTGGAGTAGGAAAAATTTAGGAGCCTAAAGATAAGAGTGAAATCTGAGAGATAGATTTTTCTAGATTTTGGTCAGTGATCCTTCAACAATATGGCTGCCTGAAAAACTATATCACATGGGAAAAAATTTCAAAGTCTTCTAAGTAGATAGTTACAGTCAGTCAATGGCTGCTGAGAGAACAACCAGGTTTTTTCACTTTAGGAATAAAACTTCAGTACTAAGGGGTCAGTCTTAAACACATGCAAATTAGGATAACACTAACTGGAATCAGTATATTGTATACACACACACATTCATTTATGTATAAAAACAATAATATAATATAACAATATAAGTACATATAAAACAAAAATAAATAGAGAGAGAGAGAGAGAGAGAGAGAGAGATCGTTCATAAATTCAAGAGAAGTTGATAGGCAGGCCAGAAAGGAGTTCTAGAAGAGGATGTACTTGCAATGTACTCATTAATTAAATCCTCAAATTTTAAGAAATCAAGAGACATATCAACAATAATTTCAAGTACTGAGTTAGAGATATCACTCAGCACTTAAGAATACTTATTGTTCAAGCAGAAGACCTAGGTTTAATTTCTATCACTCACATGGTTACTCAAAACCGTCAGTAACTCCAGCTCCAGGGGATCTGATGCTCTTCTCTGACTTCATTAAGAACCAGGCATGTGCATGGTATACAGATATGCATATAGATAAAACATTTATACACATAAATAAAAACCCGCAAAAATAAAAAATAATACAATCCTTGATCAATTATCAGCATAGTCATTCATTGGTGAAACTAATGCTCACTGAGTTTCTAATATTGTCAATCAAGGACTAAAAGTGGGCCAAACTATATATAGGGCCATGTACACATATATCTTTAACACCATTTTTATAAGTCTACTTATCTGCATACTTATATACCACATGTATATAAATATCTGTTCTCACTTTAGCAATCTAATTTGTCCAAAAATAAGCAATACATTTCATGTCCTCTATGGACTGCAAAATTCACTTTTTATTTTGTTATTGTATTTATTATTGTGGTATGAGTGTATTGTGTAAGAGAGGGGGAGGAGAGGAAGGGAAGGAGGAATGGAGTGAGGGAGGGAGGGAGGGAGGGAGGGAGGAAGGGAGGACAGAAGAATAAGCATGCATATGGAGGTCAGAGGACAACTTTCAAGGAGTCAATTCTCTCCTTCCATGAAACATTCCAAAGACAAAACTCAGGTCATCAGGCCTGAATAGCAGATGCTTTTGCCTGTTGAGCCATCTTTTCAGCTTGAAAGTGTTTGTTAACAATTATTAAATCAGGTATTAACAGTCTGTGGTCCACATATCAATTCTGGCTCATTACCTGTGTTTATAGTATTTTATGTGAACACACCAAGACCTGCTCATTATGCCTTGTCTGCTAATTTCATAGCACAACAGAAGTGGCCAGTTTTACAGGGAGAAGGTGGGCTGCAAAGTTATGAATTTACCATCTTACTCATAATAATGTCCAGCATACTTCATCCATCAACAAGCTGCAAAAAACTGCGGATGTTGCTCAGCCATACAACCCTTGCCTCCCAGAACCAAAGCCACTAACCCCACACAAAATAAGCAGAGATGCCCAGTAGGGTGAAAAACACTTTAACCCCAGCATTTGCCAGCTAAGAACAGAAAATGGGGCATTCAAAGCTACATATTGACTACCTGCTACCTGGTAATGAGTACCTGCAACAAATAATGATAGTAATGACAATGATGATGATGAGGAGGAGGATGATAAATTAAACTATTTACAAGGTAGTAAATAGGTCTATAAGTAAGCCTTTAGGGTCCTCACTGACTCAGGATTGCCACTTTCTGTCTGTTTTTGCCCAGCTCCCACCATTTCTTTCTGCTAAGACAACATCACTTCCTTCACTGGCTCCCAGGCAGGAGGCTGGGATCTCTCTAAGTTTAACTACACAATAAAACACAACTGGACCCATTTCTGAAAAGTAAGGCATTTTGTTTTAAAGAATTTTTAAGGTATCAAGGTCCCATCAAAATTCTTCACAGATTTGAGAGGACAATAATCAACTTTATATGGAAAAACAAAAAACCCAGGATAGCCAAAACAATCTTATATAATGAAGGAACTTCTGGAGGCATTACCATCCCTGACTTCAAACTCTATTACAGAGCCACAGTAATGAAAACAGTGTGGTATTGGCATAAAAACAGAGAAGTCGACCAATGGAATCGTATAGAAGACCCGGATTTGAACCCACAAACCTATGAACACCTCATTTTCGATAAAGGAGCTAAAAGTATTCAATGGAAGAAAGAAAGCATCTTCAACAAATGGTGCTGGCACAACTGGATGCCAACCTGTAGAAGAATGAAAATAGACCCATATCTATCACCATGCACAAAACTCAAGTCAAAATGGATCAAAGACCTCAATATCAATCTGAACACACTGAACCTGATAGAAGAGAAAGTGGGAAGTACCCTACAATATATGGGCACAGGCGATCGTTTCCTAGGAATAACCCCAGCAGCACAGACATTAAGGGCAACATTGAATAAATGGGACCTACTGAAACTGAGAAGCTTCTGTAAAGCAAAGGACACTGTCACTAGGACAAAAAGGCAACCTACTGACTGGGAGAAGATCTTCACCAACCCTGCAACAGACAAAGGTCTGATCTCCAAAATATATAGAGAACTCAAGAAACTAGACTTAAAATGCTAATTAACCCAATTAAAAATGGGACACTGATCTGAACAGAGAATTCTCAACCGAAGAAGTTCAAATGGCCAAAAGACACTTAAGGTCATGCTCAACCTCCTTAGCGATCAGAGAAATGCAAATCAAAACAACTTTGAGATATCATCTTACACTTCTCAGATTGGCTAAAATCAAAAACACTAATGATAGCCTCTGCTGGAGAGGTTGTGGAGAAAGGGGTACCCTCATCCATTACTGGTGGGAATGCAAACTTGTGCAACCACTTTGGAAAGCAGTGTGGTGGTTTCTCAGGAAATTCGGGATCAGCCTACCCCTGGACCCAGCAATGCCACTCTTGGGAATATACCCAAGAGATGCCCGATCATATGACAAGGGCATTTGTTCCACTATGTTCATAGCAGCATTATTTGTAATAGCCAGAACCTGGAAACAACCTAGATGTCCTTCGATGGAAGAATGAATGAAGAAAGTGTGGAATATATACACATTAGAGTACTACTCAGTGGTAAAAAACAATGACTTCTCGAATTTTGCATGCAAATTGATGGAAATAGAAAACACTATCCTGAGTGAGGTAACCCAGACCCAAAAAGATGAACAAGGGATGTACTCACTCATAATTGGGTTCTAGCCATAAATAAAGGTCAGTGAGTCTATAATTTATTATCCTAAAGAAGCTAGATAAGAAGGTGAACTCAAAGAAAAACATATAGCTATCCTCCTGGGTATGGGAAGTAGACAAGATTACCGGGCAAAAAATCAGGATCTTGGGGGTAGGTTGAGAGGGGGGTAAGGGGAGATGGGGAGAGAAAAGTGAGAAGGGTAGGATGGGGAGAACTTGGCGAAACGGGATGATTGGGATAAAGGAAGGTTGGATAGGGGAACAGGGAAGCATATATCTTAATTAAGGGAGCCATCTTAGGGTTGGCAAGAGACTTGGACCAAGAGGGGCTCCCAGGTGCCCAGGGCGAGGTCCGCAGTTAGTTCCTGGGGCAGCTGAGGATAGGGAACCTGAAATGACCCTATCCTATAGCAATACTGATGAATATCTTGCATATCACCATAGAACCTTCGTCTGGCGATGGATGGAGATAGAGACAGAGACCCACACTGGAGCACTGGACTGAGCTCCCAAGGTCCCAATGAGGAGCAGAAGGAGGGAGAACATGAGCAAGGAAGTCAGGACCACAAGGGGTGCACCCACCAACGGAGACAGTGGAGCTGATCTATTGGAGATCACCAAGGCCAGCTGGACTGGGACTGAAAAAGCATGGGATAAAACCGGACTCTCTGAATATGGAGGACAATGAGGGCTGCTGAGAAGCCAAGGACAATGGCACTGGGTTTTGATTTTACTTCATGTTCTGGCTTTGTGGGAGCCTAGCCAGTTTGGATGTTCACCTTCCTAGACCAGGATGGAGGGGGGAGGACTTTGGATTTTCCACAGGGCAGGGAACCCTGACTGCTCTTCAGACTGGAGAGGGAGGGGGAGAGGAGTGGTGGGAGGGAGAGAGGAGTGGGGGGAAGGGGGAGAGGAGTGGGAGGATGGGAGGAGGCGGAATTTTTTTTCAATAAAAAAAAATAATAAAAAAATTTTTAAAAAAAGATGAAGCTAAAAAAAAGAGTTAAAAAAAGAATTTTTAAGGCCAATACATAGGAAGTAGCAAAAGGAACATAAAGGAAAACTACAAAGTTAACATAACTTAAATTTTCTCCAAATAACATATAGTTAATGTTTGTAGAACACAAAAATCCAAGTCTAGCATTCCAGATTGGATGTCTTGGGGAATATGATTTGGATCTCTACCAAAATATTCAGAAAAACAGAAATTTAAAATATAAAACATTTCCCCTATGAATATTAAATTATTCATATAAAAATAGTCAAATGTTTTAATTGGAGAAAAGGGTCCCACTCATCTATGAGAAATATTAAGGAATTTTTTTACATAAAAGATAAGTAGGTTCCTAGTTATGGCTATGTACAGAAGCAAATCCCTTGTTAAAGAAAAATGCAGCTGAGCATAGCTGGAGAAAACCCCAGTGGTAGTGTGCCTGTCTAGCCTGCACAGGGCCCTGCATTTGAGCTCCAGAAGAAAAGAGATAAGTAAAGAGGAAAGCAGGATACTGTTCAATGAAGAAGGCTTACATTTTATGATAGGGGAAAAACACATAAAACAAGTCTTACCCCTCTTTTATTCCCTTGTATAACTAACAGTTAAGACTAGACTTGGTGCCTGTGGTCATTCAGCCTTCAGTGTGCCAGACACCTGTAATTAAAGTGAAATTCAGCTTGAGCTCTTTGAAGTGAAGAAGGGAAGTGATTCCCCATGACAACAAAGAGGACAGAAGCCAGGAACTATCGTGTGTTGGAACAGGAACAGGAAAAAAAAAATGAAACAAGAATGGAAAATTGGACTCTTAGCAGATTTAGCCTCAACTCATTTCTTGCTCAAGTGATGTTAGACTCAAATTACAGAGTGGAATAAGAGAGTAGTTCTGGTTGGTAATGGAGGAGAAAAATCAGAATTGTAAAAAAATGAATTATACACACATAGATAGATAGGTAGATAGATAAACAGACATAATTAGATAGATAGATGGATAGATGATATAGTTGATATTCAGATAGATAGATATTGGATAGCAAGATAGATGGGAAGATAAAGATAGATAGATCATAGATGATTAATGACAGATTGATCATAGAAAAGAGATAGACAGACAACAGATACATGATGAATAGAGAGATAATGTTGTTTCAAGAGAAACAGAAAAGTTGAACAAACATTGAAGAAAAAATATGAAAGATAGTGGTCTGTGTATGGTAGTGTACACTCATAATTTCAGTACTTTAGAGGTGGAGACATGAGTTGTGAGTTCATGGCCAGCTTGACATACAATACCAAGATACAGGCAGAACCATAAAACAAGACCCCCTAAAAAATAATAAACAAAGGCAGAAAATATATCATGAGAAGGAGAGGAAATCCTATACAAACTACAAATTTCTTCTAGTTCATACCCATTTTGTATTCACATCAAAATCAAAGCAAATTAGATTAAGCAAAATGAATGAAGACTTATTTGGTAAATCAATAGATTTAAGAGTAGAAAACAAGCAGAAGGAAAGAAATTGAGGGTAATAAAGAATATGAAGTTCAAACTGTTATAAACTGAATTTGAATTCCCATTGAGAAAAGAGAGAGGTTGGCACAGTCAACTTTGTCAGTTCACAAGCAAAGAGTACATTAAACTGCCTTCTGTTGTTAAGATGAAGATTTACATGTAACCTTTCTGGTAGAAGCCCATGAGGACTGATAGAACACAAGCAGTCGGTGCCAAAGTGTCATGGGGCAGGTCAACTTACCCAGACGTAAAGAAATGGGAAGCAAAGTTAATTTATTCTGTCTTAATGGTTAATAGTGGGACAGAGATCTCTTAGTAAAGTCAGTATCTGCCCTCTACAAATAACCTTGGCAAGGATTTTGCATACAGGACACATAATGTGGCAGATTTTGTCCTGCATCCTATATCAGCTTGATAAGAATCTCCTAAATATTCAGTGAAAAGAATTTCTTTTCAGGGATTTGGAAGAACTCTGCAGTTAGCCATACTGTTCTGCTGCAGAATTTGGACCCTACGTCATTTAACTACTGCCAGGTAAACATTATCCCTTTATAAATGAAGATCTTGGAACCTTTAATATCACTGAAGCTAATTGAGGAGATGAGGGATTTGGTAAATAAGGCCAAGAAGAGGGAGCTTGAGCATTAAAAACACTTCTCATGTCAAGAAATGGAAAGATTGCTCTTTTGTCAAGACATCTAATATTAACACACAATCATAGGGGGGAAAATCACTTTTATTCAGTGACAGA
Source organism: Microtus oregoni (assembly GCF_018167655.1). Classification (NCBI taxonomy): domain Eukaryota; kingdom Metazoa; phylum Chordata; class Mammalia; order Rodentia; family Cricetidae; genus Microtus; species Microtus oregoni. Next base: position 16,900,264 of record NW_024543072.1, read on the forward strand.
CTCTCATCCCAGCCAGCCAGCAATAATTTTAGCATGTTGGTTTGCTTGTGGAATTTAGGCCATCAGAAACAGGCCCAGCCTTCAAAACAAAAGCCATTCATCAAGTTCTCTCTGAGCACCTCACTCTTGATTCTGTGAACAGCAGGGCTAATATTCAAATACACTAGCAAATGTAGAAGTCCCTCAATTCCTGCACATCATACTTTGCAAAGTCGCCTGTAAAATCAACTTTGGCGTCATTGACACATTCAGTTCCTCCTTATAGAGAGCAGGACTATTTTGCTAAGTGTAAATTCCAATTTATTGTTGACTTAAAAATTCTAAACCCGGAGAATAGAAAAATGGGCCAGTAGATAAAGTATTTTATATGCAAGCAGGAGTGCTTGTGGTGGCACACAATCGTAATCTCAGGTCTGGAGTGGTAGGCACACAAGGATCTCTTGAGGCTTGCTGGTCAGCCAGTCTAGTCAGTTAAAGATCCTGTCTCACGTGTGCACGCACTGGCTTTGGGGGAGCCTAGGCAGTCTGGATGCTCACCTTACTAGACCTGGATGGAGGTGGGTGGTCCTTAGACTTCCCACACGTCAGGGAACCCTGATTGCTCTTCGAGCTGATGAGGGAGGGGGACTTGATTGAGGGAGGGGGAGGGAAATGGGAGGCGGTGGCAGGGAGGAGGCAGAAATCTTTAATAAATAAATTAATTAATTAAAAAAATAAATAAAAATTGAGGTTCCTGCCTCTCAAAAAAAAAAAAGATCCTGTCTCACACGGCAAGGCAGATAGCATTTTGAGAAATGCTGTCTGATGCTGTCCTGTAGCCTTCACAGGTGAACACACACAAATTTACACTTTGTACACACACATGCATGTGCACACATGAATTCTAAGCCATTCCAACAGTTTGAGACACGTTTGCTAGCTATTGAATGTTTATTTAGAATTGAGAGTAACACACACAATAGAGAACAGGTTAAGATTAGTGGTTCTTCAAATCTTGATCAATTGTCAGTTCCTACTCTGCATGCATGTACGCATGTTTATGTGAACTCTCAAATGCCAAAACCTATGTGGGTGTTTTGTGCTGCAGTTTTAGACAATGGACATTTATTAGGTGAGGCAATTCCCTCTCCACTGATTCAAATAGCGATCATTCTCTAGCATGAAAAATGAAAAGTCAAGATCTCCTCAAACAATCAACAATTGTTATTCAGTGTTGGAGACTGGAAGTCGAATGAAAGCCAGAACAAAATGATAGAAACTCAAGAGGTATACAATTTCCTCAACTACCTCCAAAGGGAGTGATGAAATAACATATTTTTTATTAAGATGAGCTCAGGAAAAGACAACGACAGAAGTTTTAATATCTTCCCACTCAGTCTTTCAGCTCAAAGAACTGTATGAGCATACTGCTAGCATAAGTATTTTCAGATTTCCAAAATGCAAGCAAACTTTCAAGAGCCAGGGTGGAATCTACAGCAAGGACAAAGAAATGCTAAAAAGCTCTGCTTGCTGCTACAGAGATTATCAAGATCCAAATGTCTCACCTTTTCATGATTGCATGATTGCCAGTAATCAGAGGAAAGAATCCTGCTGCGTACATTCTGTTTTTCTCATAAGAAGGCTGGTTTACAAGGCTGCCAAACAAAATCCAAACAAGATTTCAGAAACGGAAAGAGCATCTTTGTAGGAATTTCTGTAAGAGTTAAACTCTTGTATTGCTTCAGCAGAGATAATACAAGTACAAATACTGCTTTCTCAGAGTTAAAGCAAAGCCTATGCTTTTCTGACAAAACTATTGGCTGTTCTGTTTCCCCTATGGGTGTGTGTGTGTGTGAATGTATGTGTGCGTGCATGTGAGTGTGTGTGTTTGCATAAGAATATCAGAGATCAACGCTTGAAGTCTTCCCCAATTACTCTCTAATGGGAGCCTTAAGGTTCCAGGTTTTAAGACTTCCTTTCAGAGCTGGGCAGTGGTGGCGCATGCCTTTAATCCCAGCACTTGGGAGGCAGAGGCAGGCGGATCTCTGTGAGTTCGAGACCAGCCTGGTCTACAAGAGCTAGTTTCAGGACAGGCTCCAAAACCACAGAGAAACCCTGTCTCGAAAAAACCAAAAAAAAAAAAAGACTTCCTTTCAGAGTTCAATTAAAGATGCCACAATTAGCTAAAAAGGGGCCAAAAATCTAAGGGTTAAGAAATCTACTCACAAATCTACCCACAACAGGTTTTGCCTATCCATATTTCTTTCATCTTCTTTCTTATTTCTATCAGTTCTCTCCTTTCAAGAGTTGCCAGTCATATATACCCTAAGACAACAATTCCCTAGCCCTAGAAGGTTCCAGGGCTGGAATTTGTGTGCCCCATAAAAAAATTAGATAAGGGTTTACATACACCCACACACCGAGAGAGAGAGAGAGAGAGAGAGAGAGAGAGAGAGAGAGAGAGAGAGAGAGAGAGAGATCCAGGCTGTCAGTTCAAAGATGGGAGTGTCTAGTGAACATCTGGGGAACTCCTTAACGAAGGGAGTTAGTTAAGAAAGGAATTAAATTATCAGAAAATTCTAGAGGAGAAGGTTAGTGAGCTACACCATATTTTTAGGTGTTTAGTAAATACCTAAAAGGATTGTTTACAGTAAAATTAAGAATAGGGCACAGATTGTTTAAATCAATGTGCCACTTCTTTTCTCCCAGCATTCATAGAATTGGTTAACCAAGCAACCTATGTAAACAGTTGGGGAGAAGCCATAGCTCTGGATCAGTGTAGGGTTAAGCCCGGCCTTAGGGGGCGTGTCTGCCTCCAGCGAATGTTTACCTATAAACCTGCCGGGCGTGCACCGGCCCTTCTGCTTCCTGTTCTCCGGGGGGAACCGTGTTACTGTAAGTCTAATTTCCACATTAAAGCTGTGTATATATTTTACAATCTGTTTGCATTCATTTATGCCGTTACATTTTGGCGCCTCTAGGGGTCTTCCGCCTTCTGTGCATAAGATGAATGGCCTTTACCATGCTGGGGTCTCTCACCGTGTCAGAGGCCAGGAAAAGATGTGTGGACTGAAGCTCCGACCTATCACTCCAGCCTGGAAGCAGTTCAAAGCAGCCTGCGAGTCAGTTCCTTCTCTTTAGGTACTCAGCAGTTGATTGGCCATTGGGCAGCGTTGCTGGGGACTTGCCATCTCATAGGGTTAGTCTTGGATCTTGTGGTGGGTAGGCTGTCCTGACTGGGCAGACAGAGAGATGATCTAAGGATAGGGAGTGTGCACATGAACAATACCAGCGTGGTCCCGGGGAGGGAGGCCTGCTTTCCAAAGAAGAGGAGAAGGGGGCCTTGCTTCTGCTGATCAGATACACCAGACACTGCAGTTTCTACAGGCTTAGGTCTGGAGTTTTGTTCTAGGTGGTAGTAACAAATAAAAGACCCAGGCCTCTAAATTACCAGATCTGAGCTATGCTGTTATCAGCTGTTCTGATTGTGGGTGTTGTGGGTCTTTCTCCAGTTTGCAGTTAATTATCTCTTCTGCTGTCCTTGAGAGTACAACACAAGCAGTAAATTTCCTGAACTAAAATCATCAGTAATCTGAGGTGAAAGTGAGTGTAAGGAGTTAAGAATCTTTTAAGTGCCATAAACCAGAGCAGCAGCTTGGACAAGTGGTAATTCCATGTCTTTGGAGATCTGCGAATATCTTAAATGGAATGCTCTTTTCTAGACCCTAAGCACTGACCAAATGCTTGCTGATAAAGATAATTACAGGAAGGCAGATCTCTGCATTTACCTAGAGGACAAGAATGGAAGCCTGGCAGTGGGAAACTGTTTTGAACTAGGGAAACAATTCCCAAATATATACCAGAAAGGGAGTTAGCTACAGCGAAAATCTACAGCAAAGCACAGCCACTTTATTCACAAAGCCATAATGCCAAAATTTTGTTGAAACTTGGTTTAACATTTACCAGAGTCCTTGTTTCTGATAAGTCACTTGTGAAAAGATGGTTGAGCAATTACTGTAGAATGTTGCAGCTTGTAACATCTCTTCTGTTGTGGAATATTATTTTAACTGGGCAAAGATGTGTTACATTTGTTTATGCTGCAGAACAATAGCCTTAACTATGTAAAGTTGTGTTATATTTGTTTATGATACTTTTGATTTTTGTAAGAATGTGTACTTAATTATGTAAAAATTTATTGCATTTGTTTCACATTGCCTACCTAAGGCATCTGACTGATCTAATAAAAGCTGAAATAGCTAGGGAGAGAAGAAGGTCTGGCCGGCAGAAATAATAAATAGGAGGAGGAATCTGGAGAAGAAGGAGAAGAACAAGAAATAAAAGAACAAGGGACAAAGAGAGGGAGACATCCAGAAAAAGACAGACATGAACAAGAAGCAATGAAAGTAAGATATACAGAAGGAAGAAAAGTAAAAGGCCCTAGGGCAAAACATAAATAGAAACAGTATAATTTAAATGAAAAGAGATAGCCAGAAATGAGCTTGTTAGGCCGAGCATTCAAAACTGATAGTGTCTCTGTCATGATTTGGAGGCTGGTTGGTGGCCTAAGGAAAAGCCTGGTACAGTGTTTGCCTCTTTTTTGATACAGGATCTCTGAAGCTTACTGATTCTAGACTAGCTGGTCAGCAAGCCCAAATGATCCTCCTGTCTCTGTCTTAGTGCTGGGTTTCCAAACATGAGCATAAGCACTAGACAGCCAATCTCAGATACCCACAAGTACCCACAGGATAGCACAAGTACGTTACCAACTGAGACATCTCCCAGTCTCCATAACCTATGGGAAAATGTTTTATAGTCATGTATTACTAAATGTAATAATGGGTTTATTATATTTTCAAATATTTATCATGTGTCTTAATCATATTTAAGCAATATTACTCTCTGTCTCCCTCCCGTCCCCACTAATTTTTTTCCTCTTCCCAATCAGCCTTGCGTCTACTTTTATGTATTTCTTTCTGTGTGCATGAGACACAGTGAGTTTCATTAGAGCTGTTTACAGGATCATGGGTGGAAGTTTATTTAAAGCATCATGAGCACCTTGCTTGCTAATTGCTATGTCACTGAAGAAAATGCCTTTCCCCCACCAACCTTTAAATAGGAGTAAGTCCTCAGGGAGTTTGGTTGCCTTTGAAAACTCCCTTCCAATGACAAGGTATTGACAGGTCCAATTCTTTTAAGACCTTGTACTCCAGATTCCTTTTAATACTGTTCAGACCACATCTGTATCCTCTCTATTGATAATGAAGAGATGTAAAGGGTTGAAAGTCCTTGTGCTCACAGTTAGGCACTAGAAAAACCAGGAATGTCAATTACATAGTGTTGGCTCATTAATGGAAGAAATGTATAATCTGTTTTCTAACCAGAAGACTGAGAATGGATATGATCAATAGCCTGGTGAACTCTAGGCTATCTGTGCAGCCAGGACACATCTGCCCCGTCCCAAACACTTACAATGATGATCAAAGATGGTTAATAGTCTAGTCAAACTTTGTGATATCTCTGACTGAGACCACACCAGATTCTCCCCCAGGTTATTAAGATAACACCTGTAGTCTATCTATAGAACCCATGTTCATGTGAGAGGTTTCATATATTTCGTGATGTTTCAGTGTGATTATATCTCAAGTTTTATTGTGTGCAAGGGATTGTGTTACATGAAGAATATCTTCCAAATTATACTATGCTTAAATATGCCAAAACCAATTATCCAGTGTCAGACTCTAGAACTCTAAATCAGCACCAGCTTCTGATTCTTGTTGACCTGTATTTCCTTCCTGTCTTATGCAGACCTACACTCTGCTAGCCAAAGTGTTTGCAGATACTCCTCTACAAAGTGGTAATTGTTAAATTATTTTATTATTCAGCACTGTTTCAAGGGAAAGATGAAAGGAGGTTTGTTTTTTTTTTTTTTGTCTCATCTGGTATTCTTGCAACACACTCTCAAATTTTTTTTAAAAAAAATGTCTTTTTTCAACAAATTGGAGAGAACCTTTGGTTTGTTTTTAACTACTGAAGGCAAATTTTGATTTTGGTAACTCAAAACATTCTCACTAGCTTTTAAAACAATATACCTATGCCAGGAAGCCTACATATTTCTTTTTGATAGATTCAATTTCTCTTCAGCAAAGCAATTATATAAATTTAAAGGCAAGTAAACAGCATTTTCTAAGTAATTTGTTTCTTTTTAAAAAATTTAAAATGCTAGAAGAATTAAAATATTATAAAAAATGCACACCTTCAAATGTCAAGGTTGTTAGTACTGGGTATAGAGTTAGCTATGAATAGAAAAAAATTTTACTTGGAAAGAATCCTTATTTTGAAGTGGATTTCATCTCCTGAATTCAATTATTATATATGAATGTAGTAAACACTCCAGCGTGGAAACAAATGAACTCATGGTGCAGATTATTGTAAGAGGAAGATTATAAAACTTAAAAACAGCATTCCATTGTAAACAAAAAAGTTAGTTAATTAGTGAAGATACATCATCATGAGTCACAGAAAAATTAAGCTGTGTGTGTGTGTGTGTGTGTGTGTGTGTGCGTGTATAATAGTTTCCTGTATTTTCCCATGACTAACTGAGTTTTGACAGACTGCTGAGTGTAGAAAGAGCTGCAGGCAAGCCTGCTTTTTGTCCTGCCTGGCTCCCACATGGTTAGCTTTACACCCAAAATTATAACACACAAATTATATTATTTTAAACACTGCTTAGCCCATTAGTTCCAGCCTCTTATTGGCTAATTCTTACATCTTGATTAACCTATTTCTAATAATGTGTGTAGCACCACAAGGTGCTGACTTACCAGGAAAGATTCTAGCCTACATCCATCTTGGGTTGAAAAATCATGGCATCTGCCTCACTTTCCTTCTTCCCAGCATTCTGTTCTGTCTACTTCACCCACATAATTTTCTGCCCTATCAGTCTCTTTATTAATCAATGAAAGTAATAGACAGATGACCCTCCTCCATCATTTCCCCTTTTTCTGTTTAAACAAAAAGAAAGGCTTTCATTTTAACATAGTAAAATTCCATATAACAAAACAGTTATAAAGCAAAAATTACAGTTACAATATTTATATCTATTTTATCTTTTATCATAACTAAGGAAAACTATAACTATCCATTCTTCAACTCCATCAAAGACTCCAGAAGGATATACTACCTAAGTAAACAACTTCCAAAACTCTAGAAATGACAGAGACATCTCGCTGCCTGTACAGTTACCCAAAGTTCTTCTGTACCATAGGCCCATAGTATCCAACAAAAATTTCCATGAAGCTGGAAAATTCAGAGACAGTTCAGTCACTTTTTTCTGTGTCCTGCAGAATGTCTCACAGATTCTTTCACGAGTCAGGAACCCCAAAAGAACATCTCACCTTTAGGTAAGTTCAGCAGTTCTCTCTCTGCGGGTTCTTTGTGCCCAGTTTATGCAACAGTCCAGGCAAGAGCAGTTTCTTGCCCAAATGGCTAACCAACTCCATAAGTAGTCTCTTCAATGCCCATCTTCCTCTTGAAGTAGACTGGTGCTGCCAGGAGCAGACATGTCTCATTGTCATGAAAAGCCCTAAGTTATCAAAACATTTAAAATGCCATATTCTGTAGTCTTTGAAAGATATGAAGAACACCTATTTTACTGCAATATATCTCTATATATCTAGAAAATCTAACATGACTACAAGCTTGACTATTATCGATGATTATCCATTAACAACCTATATTTCCTAATTATACATTACATTTTTAAAATGAACTACACAATCACAATACCTTAATCAAGATCAGAAATACATATACATATAACAAAATTGACCTTAACATCCATACCAATACAAATCATTCATATCTATATCAGCTGAGCATTGTTAGGGTAGAAGGTCAGTTGATAGCTCAGTTTTTCTCATTACTGAACTTTGAATAAATGAGTTGAAGACTACAGAATATAAAACTGTAAGCCTAAACATATTTTGGGAAAATTAAAACTGACAGCCACTGTTAACTTTTAACAATCGCTTTCTGCCTTAAGGGTAGACATCCTGGCAGCTACTGTGTACAGAGATAAATGTTTAACAATTGCTTCCTGCCTCCTGTCTAGGCAGTTTCCAGCGAGGCAGTTTCCAGCTAGGCAGTTTGGTAGACAAAGGTTAGCTTCTAACAGTTGCCTCTATGGGACTCCCTGTGCTGTAGTCCCTGAACGTTTAACTGTCCTCCCATGTGACTCTATTCTCTACCTTGCATTCTTTCAGGGACAGTGAGAACCAGCTGTGTCAGCCACGGGCTTTGGCAAACATCTTAAGATAGCATCCTACAATCAAAGCCTGTAAATCTTAAAAAGTAATATGACTTTAAGCTTGACCTCAAGGTTGTAAAAGTTCTTTGACCCACATCTGGTGCTTAATCTTTACTGTAAGAGGCTCAAAAGCTGCTTCCATTGTCTCCGTGTCAGAAGCCCGAACTCTGACCTGTGTCACCCGCGAGCTGGAATGTTTTTGTGCCCCAAGCTTATTGGAGTAAAATTTTCTTCTGGTTCCTAGACTTCTAGTCTGTCTCCATTTTTTTGTGTGCCCCTGGGGCCCAACATGAGCGAAGTGGGATGGTGTGAGACACCTACAAGTTACATGACAATGCAAACAAATAGATTTTTTCTAACCAAAATCTGTAAAACAAGCAACAAAAGAGGCAAAGTTTCACAAAATAAAATTAATAAAACTATTATATAATTTGTATCCTTACAATTCATATGAGATTGACTATTAATAATTTTCTTTTAAGCATGTCCATGTGATATCTTTCTTTTGTCAGAACTGACATATAAACAACCCACTAGAAGTCATCCATATTGAACCAGATCTTTTGTACAGCGTTTTGATAAATTTCATGACCTCTGTCAATAAGATGGTCTTGCCTTCTTTACCCAGGACTGAAGGTTTTGCTGAAAACATTGTGGTTTCAAAATAGCTGGTCTCATTAAAAGGCTAAAGGTTTAAGTATTAATTCAGATAATATAGCCTACAAGTGAGGAAATTCCACTAAAATTCTTATGTTACACGAAAGGCTTAGATAAGGAACCAAGGTTTTCATGGTTTACTTTTTCTAGGAACCAGCTAGAGGAAAACATATATGCATCTACCAACATAAATTCAAATACATGAGGCAAAATCTGACAGGAATAAAGGGAGAAGTAGTTCAAAAACAATAGTTACAGATTTCGGGCTGGGGAGATGGCTCAGTGGTTAAGGGCATTGCCTGCTCTTCCAAAGGTCCTGAGTTCAATTCCCAGCAACCACATGGTGGCTCACAACCATCTGTAAAGAGGTCTGGTGCCCTCTTCTGGCCTGCAGACATGCACACAGACAGAATATTGTATGCATAATAAATAAATATTTAAAAAAATAGTTACAGATTTCAATATTAAACTCTAACAATACATAGAATATATAATCAAATTATCAACAAGGAAACAGAACTTGAACAAAAAGCAAAGCAAAACAAAACAAGCAAAGAAACAAAGAAAAATAAGAGCACACACACAGAAAGTCTTCCAGACCGGCCTATATGCTTTGCCACAAGACAAGATGCTTTTGAAAAGATTAAAAACATACAAAATATCATACAATCCAAAAATGGAATGGAATTAAAAAATAATAACAGAAATAAAATTTAAATGTTTTATATATATTAATTTGGAAAACACTCTCCCAACCCAAGACTAAGAATGAATTCAAAAGAAAATTAGAGATTATTTTGAGCAAAATTGAGCAGAGACATAACATACAGAAACTCACTGAATATGTACAGGTTAGTTTTTGTCAATTTACCACAAACTAGAGGCATCTTAGAAGAGGAAACCTCAATCAAGGACATGCCTCCATTCAAGGGGCCCACAGGAATGTCTGTAGGGTATACTCTTGATTGATGATTGACAGGTGAGGTCACAATCTGCTTCAGGCAATGCTGCTTCTGGATAGATGCTCCTGGGTTGTATAAGAAAACAAGCTGCACTTTCCCTTTGCACATTAGAATGTCCCTTGGTGCCCTCCTTGTTCAGGTCATGATTAGGTCACCATATTTGTGAGACTTCATGGGTGTTGCCTCTTTGACATTTCTAGGAGACACACTCTTACAACAATCTCTGTTATCCTGACCTGTGCCATCTTTCCAACCCACTTCCACAATAATCCCTAGGCCTTAGTTGTAGGAGTTGTGCTATAGGTGTACAGGTTGACACTAGGCTCCACAACTCTGCATTTTCTTGAGTGGTGGTTTTCTGTGATAGTCTCCATCTATAGGCTCCACAACTCTGCATTTTCTTGAGTGGTGGTTTTCTGTGATAGTCTCCATCTATTCCAAAGAGAAGTTTCCTTGATAACTGGGAAGAACTACATCTATCTGCAGCTATAAAAGAAAATATTTAGAACGTAGTTAGTGATTGTACTAATTTAGAAAGGTGGCAGATGCAGGTTCTCCTCCACGTCGATTAGCAGGCCTGAGGAGTTGGGTAGGTTGAAAGGTCTCAACCAGAGACAAAGAACTAGAGGCAGCTAAGGAATACTAAGAATGGGATGAATAGTCTCTTCCCAGGAAAGAACAAACCAATTGATTCTCCAATATCAATGGTCAGCACTGAAAACATATACATACAGGTAACATTATATGGACTGAACATATTTTATTATTTTATATATAACTTAAGAATATGTGAATATATAACATATGTACCAACTATTAAAAAAAAGAGACCATGACAGAGCAATGGGTGAGGTTTCCATTGGAAGAATTGAGGTAGGAACAAGAATGGGGAAGTTATGCAATTTTAATCTCAAGTTTTTAATTATCATTTTTAAAAAGAAAGAACTTTGAAAAAGCCACAGAAATCAAGAGGTTTCTATATCTGTCCCTACCTCCATATTCCTGCCTTATATTTGTGCCCTGATTTCTCTAGATGATATATTATTACCTAGATATGGTGGGGGTGGGGGAGGATATATGCCTTTTTCTTCCCAAGTTTTTTTTGGTCAAAGTGTTTATCACAGAAAGCAAAAGAAAATGCAACAGATAATAAATTACTGATTGATTTGTAGACAAATAAATAGAGAAATATAGATTGAAAATGATAGATAGCTAGCTAATAGGTATATAGATAGAAGATAGATAGATAGATAGATAGATAGATAGATAGATAGATAGATAAAAACTATCTGGGCCTGAGAGTGGAGCTTAGCAGTACAGTGCTTTCCTAGCATACAGAAGGCCCCAGTTCCAACCTCTGCCAATATAAAAACAATGAAAATGAAATGATAATCAATAGAAATTTTTATCTTAAGACTCTAGAAAGAAAAAAGCAAATTAAAGCACAAAAAGGAAAGGTGTAAAAACATCAGAATGAAAATAAATGACATAGAAATAAAAGGAACAATAAAGAAACTTTCAAAGGTCATTTCTTGGAGAAATAATGTCTCCTCTAAGAATAGCAAATAGGGCCATAGGACTCACTAGACAATTTTCCTAGATCCTCCAAAATGAACAGAATGAAGGCTGGTGGAGACAGGAGGACCACTAGAGTCTCCTGCCTTTCTCTGAACTCTCTTCCTCTGTGGAAAGACTAAGAAAATAACTGAATGGCACTTAGAAGAACACAAACAGGCTTACATTCCTCAGCTGCTCCTCTGTTTGTCTTTCTGGCCTCCCTTTCCTATGGAGACCTCTCCCCCTTCCACATGCACAAACTTGTCTGCCAAACTCAAGGTCCTGTGGATTATTCTTTCTCCATCTCTGTTGGGACCATTTGGAGTCCTGGCCTCCAGCTGCTCTCCCCTGCTAGTGGCCTTTACTTGGCCTTCTGATTTGTGCTACTGAAAGCTGCGTTCAGCTCTGCTTCCTGAGCACCTGTTGCCTTGTGCTTGATTAAGGATCAGGAGATGAGGTTTTCACCTCCTGGCCCACTTGACTGTGTTGGGTATATAAGCCTCCATGGTACTATTCAATAAAGGGCTTCTTTACCAGTGACTAGAGGTGTGTGTCTCTGTGCTGTCTCTGTGTGTCTTTGTGAGTTTCAGTCTCCAGCCCCTTGCCTGAGGCTCACGAATGGTCCTGTAGTGCAGGCCCCACAATACAGGAGTAGTGCCGTACTGTCACATAGTACAGGCAGGCAACTACACATCTCTCCCATATCACAATAGGAATAATGGCAATATTTGCTGAGAGCAGAACTTTCCTTTTATTTGGAAATTGACCTTATTACACAAAATTTAGTTTTGTGCAATATCCTATCAGGAAATTGTGCGGAAAGAAATCAGATTTCTGTTCCATTACTCAAATGCATATAATAACTAGGAAAGGGAGAGGATAATGACTAGGGTAGGGAGAGGAAGCTAGCCCTACAAGTCTTGATCTAAAGATAAATCATGATCCCATAGAACAGTGGGTACAGGAAATGTATGCATCATCCACACTGAGCAGTCTACAAGCTGTGTCCTAGCTCTCAGCACTGATAAGTGGGGAGACCCTTCTCAGCTTCTGCTCTAATGACAACCAAAGATTCACCTCATATTCAGAGGAGCTAATTGAAAGGGCTGCCTGTTCAGAGGAAGACAAAGGTAGATCAAATATAAGAACAAAGATGAAACAAAAAACAAACAGCAGTTTGAAGGAAAAACTATGACCCAAAAATTCAGTCAACTATATTACCTTGCCTTGTTTTGTTTACTTTCAAAACAATAGGGATACATTTTAGGTATAAAATAATACATAACTATTCTTCTAGTGTTCCTCCTTTTCAAAGGTTGTACTCACTGAGAGATAAATCAAAATAAAAACACAAGTAAGTGAGAATTGTTGGCATAAAAAGAACATGAGTGCACACAGAAAGTGGGAAAACATAAATTTAAGGATAAAGCTAGCTATAAACATATAGAAATGCTTTTGCCAGAAGAATTTGGGAATAGAGGAATCCAAAATGGAGCATTATGGAGAGGACATAAATTTGGTGGTAATAAACTGGGTCTAAAGGCAGATATTCACCAAAAGGAAGACAGCCTTTGAGGGAGTGGAACTGAAAAGAGTAACCCATGAGAATCAGTGTGCCCAAAGTTTCAAAAGTTGGACAAGATATACTGACTAGAAAAGGGAAATAAAAACTCAGATATAAATAGCCTTAAGCCCCACATTTAATCTATGTCTTCATCCAATTTGAAATTTCATATCATCAGGAATGGGAGACTTATGGAAGCTAAAATACAAAGTTGAGATGGCCTCAAAGTATAATTACAGTAAGTAAACAGACTACAGAAAAGAATGAAGGTAAGTAGTTATAGTTGTTCTTCCAACATCTGGGTGGAACCAGGTGTGGCTCTGAACGGTCTGAACACAGTTTTCCATAGTTGGATGGAGTTAGAACTGCTTAAGCTCTCCAAAGATGAGTTTAAAGCTACCAGACATCATGCTTTTCTTCTTTTATGTAGTGGACTTTAAATATACATATAAAACATGTACACGCCGGGCGGTGGTGGTGCACACCTTTAATCCTAGCACTCGGGAGGCAGAGGCAGGCGGATCTCTGTGAGTTCGAGACCAGCCTGGTCTACAAGAGCTAGTTCCAGGACAGGCTCCAAAACCACAGAGAAACCCTGTCTCGAAGGAAAAAAAAAAAAAGCAAAAAACATGTACACAATTGAAGTTTGTAGCTGAGTGACTTATCACAATGAACTCAACAACAGAGAATGCCTTCTTCACAGTCAGCGGTAGTCACCACCCTAGTTCCTCAGAGCACAAAATAATTTTTCTGTTTCATGTGTTTTACAAATAAAAGATGTATTGTATATGGTTTTTTATCTGCCTTCATTACCCTCTGTGTTGTTAGATTCACCCATACTTTTCGGAGCACTCCAGAACTTTCATAATTTTTGTTGGTCACTATTACCTCTCAACGCTTTCTTTCAAACTTGATTTACCCATTTTGCTGTTGGTGGGTACTCGGTGAATTTCAACTTGAGTTCTTAGAAAATATTGCCATAAACTTTTAAATAACGTTGATCATTATAGGTTTGCTTTAGAAATACCGATGTGTTTTAAAGTGATTGGTATTTTAGAGAAAATATACACAAAATGTTAGGTTTGTGTTTTATTTATGAGATTATTTGTGAAAACAGTTATGTAGACCCTTAAAAATGTAGTTAGTTGGGTGTGATGAGGCACTTTTGTAATTCCAGCATTTGGAGGTTGAGTCAGAAGGACCATAGCTAGTCTGGCCTACATAATAAAACCCCATCTTAAAAATATAAAACCAAAAAATCAAAAATCTGTCACTCCACCCAAGTAAGCAGTTCTATAGAGGATTATGCAACATACATGAACACGTGGAATAAGCATCTATTTTGCTTTAATTCACCACAAAAAAATTGACTTTTGTTTTCTTTTTTTACTTGTGAATTTCTCTATAGTAGATGTATTCAACATATTAGACACCAAACTATAATCTAAGCACTATTCTCCTAAGCACACACAAACCACAAACCACACACACACATGCACTCACAAATCACAGAACACATATACACCACTGGGGAAAAAAGAACATTTAAGAGAAACTGGAAAGTAAGCATTTTGAAGGATCAGTCACAAGCAGTAATCATATTTGTTCCCACATTTGGACCATGGAAGCAATTGTATGACTGAGTAAACTCTGACCACTAATGAAGTCAAGAAGAATAGACCTAAAGAAAGTTTCCCAGTGTGTAGAAGATTCAAAAGGAGAGGGACACCATCTCTAACAATCTAAGACAAAGCACCACCTCTGCACAGAAATCATAAGCAGAAATTTCCAGAGCCTACTAAAGTGCCTCTTTTTGTGTTCATAGTAACTATTTTTGATAGCTTCAAACATGCAATATTTTTTAAATCCATCCCCTCTCAGATAAAGCCAAGTCAAACCAGGAAAACACAGGGGAGCTCCCAGCAGGAACACAGACAAATGGTCAGCTTAGAAGACATTGCACAATACCAGGAGTTTGGATAGTGTTTGCCTTTGATGAGTCAAGTATCTGCATTAAACACATACCATGGAGGACTTCTTTTTAAAGACTGCACATTTGATCACTCCCCCTGTAATGTCTTGAAGGGTGCCTCACTGCCTGTCCCCCAAAAGATGTTCTTATCCCCTTAAGCCCAGATAAATTACCACAACATTATTTAGAAAGAAGGTCTTTGTAGATACAATTGGGTGACTGTTATCTCATCCAGTCAGATCTTGTAGAAGACAAAGAAGGAAAAGAAAGAGGTAAGAGCATCATGTGGAAACTGGAGAGATGGCAGATGTCTGAATGGATAAAAGCATCTGTTATACAGGAATGAGGATCTGAATTCAGATCCCAGTAACCGTGTGAAGATATGGCACATCCATGCCTGCTGTAAGAGACAGGAGATCTGCATTTCCTTGCTGCCATTCTAGCTATGTTTCAGTTAGAGACCCTATCTCAGGGTAGTAAGGCAGGATGTGCTGGATTCCCTGTGTCCTCCGCTGACCTATGGGAACACACAGGTGCACACACACACCTTTCTTCCTCTCTTCCTCCTGCTCTATTTCTCCTCCCCTCCCTCTATCTCTCCCTTGCTTTCACTCTCTTCCTCTCTGGTGTACACACACAGACACAATATACACTCAATACGGAAAGAGCACTGTAATGTGATTGTGAAGACAGTGGTTGGAGGAGAGCAGGCATTATTCTAAGAGTGTTTGGAGCCTCAAGAGCTGAAAGATGCAGGAAATAATCCTGCCCTTGGGATTGTAGATAGAGGGCCACCCTGCAGACATCTCAGTTGGGTGTTTCTGGTCTCTGAGACTATGATAGAATAAGGTCTTTTAGGATGTTAAATTTGTGGGAACTCATCATAGAAGCCATGGGAGAGTAATAAGCAGCCACCATCTATCTAACAATAATAAATGAGCTGTAGCCCTTGGTGTCATTTCTGAGAGAATATGGTAAAATGTTCACAGATTAATTATAAAATTATGTGATACAAAACTAATTATGTATGTAAAAATCACAGGACCAATTATAATTAAGTTCCTTATCTTCTCTGTGTGTCGCTCATCAAAATTTTCATTGTTTTCTTCTCTTTTAATTTTCCCCACAGTCCCTGTATATTTTATTGTATGTGTGTTTTGCCCAAAGCTGTACATTTTAGGAAAATCATCACATGTTACAGTGTACTAATACATTGCATTATGTAGAAGAGAATACACACACACACACACACACACACACACACGTATATGTATGTACACTAGAAAAATAGGTATATATTATTCTTGGGTTTGTACCTATCACGCTTTACTCTGTCTCTACTAGTAGAAACGCTGGATTCTCCTTGATATTGTCAATTGTTCAAAGTAAATATACCATCAGCCGTAGTCACAAAATTCAAGGTTTTCTACATCATGGCCAACAATATTTTTGGGGCATTCCATTTTTAGCTATCACATTAAGCTGGAGAAAAAGGTCCAGATAAGTGAACTTTCTGCTCTTCCAGGGAACCTGAGGTTGGTTCCCAGCAGCCACATCAGATAACTCACAACTGCCTGTATTTCCAGCCCCTGTGGATATGATACCTTTTTCTACTTCTCTGTTCTTTGGGCATCTGCACTCACCTGGCATGTATACACACATACTAAAAACAAATCTTCAGGAACTTAGGTGAGTATGTAGGAGAATAAATTTATGATTTTTAAAATCTATTTTTTCAGTAAGTAATGAAATTTAACTGTCCTTTATTTTTTATTATCCATTTTTATGGACTACTGGTGAAGTGTATGGTAAAATCTTTTGTCCAGATGTATTTTACCTTGTCTACTAATATCTTTCTGGTGTATATAATTTCTTCATATGCCTTTCCATCCAATGGTGAGTTCTTATGAAATTCCTTCATTTTAGTGTAATCCAATTGTTTACTTCCATGTTCTATTTCAGAATTCTTTAGAACCCCTAAAAATAAGTTGTAAGATTCTGGTGTATTTACTTCTAAAAGATTCATTGCCTTTCTCTTTATATTTGGCTTTACAAACCATCTAGAATTGTTTTTTTCACATTAAGTGACATAAGTATTAACACATCTTTGTTTCATATGAAGATTAGAATTGACTTAGAAATGGTTTTTTAAAAATCCCATCACTGCACACAAACCCAAAACACATCAACTCAAATAAAGACAGTTTTAGTTTACTCTACTTTATATATCTTGTGATTTAATTTCTGCTTGCTGCCTTATTTACCAGTTAAGCTCTCTAGTACCATGTTGAGTAGATTTATCAAGACTCTGTTGCAGACAGATACCACTTCCCAGAGAAACCTATGACCTAGGTCCCAGAATTTGTGAATACAATACCTTCTAAGACAAGAGGAATTCTATAGATGCCAGTAAAGGGACATCAGTTGTGATACAGAGATAATCCAAGGTAGTCCACGTCTACCTATTCTAATTAAATATGTTTTTAGAGAAAGCATATTCCAGCTGTGACCATTGTCACAGCTTTTCTTAGTGGTGATGATGAGAGTTTAGAGAATAAGCTGTGTGTTCTTTTGAAATAGATGATAGGGCCCTAGTTCACAAAAGCAAGAAGCCAAAAAAAAAAAAAAAGCAAAAAAAAAATTAAAGGCAAGGAAATGTGTCCATTTTCAAAGCCTTTAGATGTAGCCTCATTCTACCTTGTTATTTTCTCTAAATATAAGCTTTCTTAGGAAAATCAGCTTAACCCTGGTGAGTCTTAATATAGGGTTCCACACACCCAAATTAGGTGTATGTTCCATGGAAAAATGTTTATCATTCTTTTGCATGTATGCATTTCTACATGTGTGTGTTAACTCATTCTAAATGTTTTCAGTTTGGTCTTTCAAATGTTCTGTATTCTTGCAAAGTGATCATAGACAACAAATTTGTCTAGTTCTTTGTTTCTTCCAATTTTTGCTCTATCTGTTATGAAGTTACATGCACAAAAACATTCACACTCAGTTAATAAAATAATTATATGCATTTTGAAGATGTTTCAACCCATGTATACAATTTGTGCTGATTCAACAGGGGTAATTAGTGTATCCATCATCCTGGACATCTATCATTTCTTTCTCTGAGAACATTCATATTTTTTTCTTACAGTCATTTTGTCATATACAGTACATTGCAAATAGCTAGACTCCTGGTGGAGGTTTGAATGAGATGTTCCCCCATAAATCTCTGACTCCAGTTGGTGACTATCTGGGAAGGATTAGAAAGAGTGTCTCTGTTGGAAGAGGAAAGGTGTGAGACTGTGGGCGAGCTTAACTCTTCAAAAGCCTCCTGCCCTACCCTGTGAGCTGTTCTCTCTGCTTTCTGGTTGTGGATTGGAATGTGGGTTTCAGTATTGCTCTACTGCCACGATTACCTGCCTGCTACCATGCTTCTAACCATAATGATCATAGACTCCCATCCTTCCTGGAACAATAAGCCCCAAATAAACCCTCTCTTTCATAAGCTTCCTTGGTCATTAATTAATAAATACTTCTATATAGCTATAATTCTGTGTCCTACAACCATCCTCCACCTACTTTTTCCTCCCCACCTCCCATTCCCTATATCTGGTACCACTACTTCCCACTGTGTGAATCAAATGGTAAGCATCCCACACATGCGTGAGAATGTGTACTACTTGTTATCAGAATGTGCCTGACTTATCTCATTTCATTCATGCTGCCACAAGTAACAGAACTTCATGCTTTCCTATGTCTGAATAATGTATCATTATGTGTGAAAATTTAGAATTACCTTGTATTGTCGATATACTCATAGCATTGTGGCATACTTATCTATATGTGTAGTATACATGCTTTTGAGTGCTTATGTTCACGTGTGTATGGGCTCAGGGGTATGTAGAGGTTCGAAGTTAACAATGGATGTCTTTATCAATTGCTCTGCAAGTTTATTAACTGAAGTTGAAACTGGAGCTTGTAGGTTGAACTGCTCTAACTAGGTAGTTTGCCACAGGAGTTTGCTGTCTCTACTTGCTGTGATTGCAAGCAAGACAGCCTGACAATCTCATAGATGCTGGAGATACGAATTCAGCTCCTCACATTTGTGGAGTGAATGCTTTATCTACTGATTCATCTCCAAGCCCTACTTATGATTTCTATAAGATTAAATTTTGTCTTAGATAAATTTGCCAACTTTTAGCAATGTATACTATCTCTTCTTAAGTTACCATTTGCATGGTTTATATTTTTGACCCCGTCTTTTTAACTTTTATATGTCTATATACCTAAGACAAGTTTCCTATAGTCAGAAGGCTGCTGAATTTCTTTTGCTTTGAACTCAATAAATTAAATTTATGTAATTTAATCTAATCAATTAGACCTTCTGTAATTTCTGTATATTTCCTTTCATGTCTGTCATAAACTAGTATCCATGCTACCAGCTCTAGATCTTAACATACAGGAGTCCCACTCACTTCCTCCTGGTTGCAGCTTGTTTTCATGGGCATTAATTTAATACATTTTAAACCTCACAACATAGTTTAGGCATTAATATGTTTTTATCACTCTTCCTATTGCTTTTACTTAATTTCCATATATGTTAATGAAATCATTTTTCCTACTTCATTTAATTCTTCTTTTATTTAGCAAACATTCTCTAGTAATTTTGTTTGTGTGGAAGCATCTTTAATTTACACTTAAAATTATTCTAGGGGTCAGGACAGTAGATTGGTGTTAAAATACTATCCCAGCATTTGAATCACTCTGGGTTTGGTCAACAGTAGTGGGGCAGTGGGAGAATGTGCCTAGTGTGTTCAGAATGCTAGGTTAGTTTTACTTTCTATTTGTGTTTAAAAGAGAGGATTCCATTGAATTCTATTTTCTTTCATTTCTTTTAGGATGGCAGCTGTCAGTTTTGTAAGTTTTCTGTTTTGAGTTTAACTTTTTTTTAGTTTCTTTTGCAGATTTGCTTTCTCCATGGTTTTTACGATTTATAAATGATCCTATGTATCCTTTTCTTTGTATTTTTATCATTGAACTACTAAGAACTATTAAATCTATAACAACTTTTTTTTCAGATTTCTAGAAGATACACAACCATGGTTTCCTGAGGATGGCTTGCCTTGGTCTTTCTGTCTATCGCCATGGGAACTCAGTCTTACGTGTGTTAACTAGACTCTTTTGCCATGCATCACATCTCTTTAGCCCTCAGGTCTTTTCTATATTTTTTTTCATCTATGCTTTAGTGAAGACGTTCTCAGAGCTAGAAGATTCACCCTCATTAGTGCTGGATTCCTAGGCATGTCAGTAAGGGTTTCCTAGAGGGTGATAACTGAGCTGAGATGACCCACCTTAAACGTAGGCTGCATTATTTCAAAGGCTAGGAAACCAGACTGAATAAAACAAGAGAATCTGGTAGTTTGAAAGAAAATGGTCCCCAAAAGGAGTGGCACTATTAGGCGCTGTGGACTTGTTGGAGGAAGTGTGTCACTGTGGAGGTGAGCTTGAGGTCTTCTTCTCAAACTACGTTCTGTGTCACAGTCAACTTCCTGTTGCCTGCAAGATGTGGCACTCTCAGCTCCAGCAGCACATCTGCCTGCCTGCACACTGCCATGCTCCCCTTCATAATCACAATGGACTGAAACTCTGAAACTGTAAGGGAGCCACTTTCGATCAAATATGTTTTTAGTTTATGAGAGTTGCCTTGGCCATGGTGTCTCTTCACTGCAATAGGAAACCCTAATTAAGGCTAAGAGTGTAAAGGTAGAGCACTTGCATTAGGCTCCTTCTGTCGCCTGACTGCAGGTACAATGTGGCCGGATACCTCATCCTCTACCCTGCCTGCTACCTCCCAGCTATGATAACTGTATCACTTCAGGCTGTGTGTCAAAAGAAACCCTTCACCCTGAAATTGTTTTTGTCAAGGAAGAAAAAAGGAATGGAAACACCTGTTATATTCCTTAGATTATTTCATTTTTCAATAACCACTTTTCACTTTAATATAATTATTTATTATCTATTTAAAAAAAAACTAAAAGACACTACAATTTTGAGTCCCTATCTCATAACTCTAATATCTAGATCCTCATTAGGTTGTCTTTACTTTCATGTTCTTAGTTGTTGGAATGGATAGTAATTTTTCATAGATTATTGGACATTGCACAAGATAAACAAAGATTCTTCTGAAGCTCTTTGCTAAGATTTCATCCATTCAGGGACCAAGTTACCTTAATCTGAGTTACAAGCTTTATTAAGTTTTACTTTCTCAGACTCATCTCTACCCATAGCCTCTCTGAGAAGTCTTACAAATGTAAGAACTTTATGTCACCCATAAAAGTGTAGGAAATGTAATTCTAGATCTATGAGCCTTGACCCTAGCATCTTACAGACCCACGTGTATAGTTTAAGAATCTGAGAAATATCTCAAAGACAAAAGCATAGTCACGTAATGGACAGGAAATCATAGAGTTGTTCTGGCCTAGCCACTGTGAGAGGCATGTGTCATGGGTTTTTCAGGTTAGAGTCCATGACCCGTGGAATACAAGGTGCCTTCCAGTTCCTGGGAGACGGAAGCACTCCCTCAGGCAGTGAAGTATTCAGGCCACTTTGTGTTTCTCTGCCTGTTCCCCCAGAAGTCAAGGAAGCATGGAAGCTTGACAGGACAATTGGTCTTAGACATTAATCTTTTGTACCTTGTATAACTTGCGAACATCATTGTATCCTGGCAACTACAACTGTATTGATGGTGGCAATCACCATTATATACTGTTTCTGATAAAGTCATAAAAAGTCTGATTTCTCTCAATAAAATTGTCACAGTCTCGGTATTGCCGTCGCCTCTCCAAACATTCTGTTTTAATTCCTCACAGCCATATCAGGTGACCTTGGTCTGGCAAAGAAGCACAGGTGCATATAATATTGTCCTTATTTATCTGTGTCTTTGTTTTCACCAGGACCTTGAATTAGGGTGCACCCACGATCCTGCTGTCCTGTGATCCACAAACTCCAATTTAAATAAATGCACCTACGACCTTATGGTACCTGGCAGTTTATCCCGCATCCCTCTGCTAAGACCTCTCTGACTTCTACAAGTCCCTGCCAAGTACTGAGAGAAAGCAAATTCCCTGAGGAAAGAACAATTACTTCAAGGTTTCCTTCTCTCTAAGACATTGAACCCTTACGTTCTGGTTGCTATGGTTTCGCTTCATTTTGTTATTGTTTTCTATCCATCTCTTTCATTGTTCCCAGCAGGAGGAATCTTCTTCATGATGTTCTATCATCGGTCCAGCATCTCATTATATTTTATCATTTGGAAGGAAGATGCATGGGTTTTAGTGCATGTTTTGAATAGATAGTCTAGCAAGACATCTCTGATGTCAGGAGCATGTAGCAGTTGATTGTGCCCAGCTCAGCAGACCAGGAAACAGATGAACAACAGGAAGAGAGACAAGACGGTAAAACTCAGTGGCCAGAACTCAGACATTAACTCCTTCTTTAAGATTCCACAACTGTTCCACTAAGGCCAGATAGAGGTCAGGTCTTAAAACATTTGAGCTTGTGGAAACATTAACACCAAGCCTCGACAATATGCCCAGGGTTACCTTACCGCTACAGAAGTCACCATATTAGCTAACAGTCCTAACACCATTCAAACATATCAGTGTTGGAGTTGGACTCTTGTTTTTTTTGTTTAGACAACTTAATGCTCTAACAGAGGACTGAGGTTCACAGACCCACATGGTAGCTCACAGTCATCTATAAAGTTTCAAGGGTTCTGACACCATCTTCTTACAAGCACCAGACACACGTGTCACACATAGACATATATGCAGGCAAAACAATTAGACACATAAAAAAATAAAACTAAGAAATTTCAAGTGTAAGTACATAATAGAGCATTTTCTGAGACAAGGCATTCTCTCAACTGTGAAATCTCACTAAAATAAAAGCAAGAGATGAGGAGGTAGTTCTTGGTTCCTAAAGTAAGAGCACTTTCTGTTTGGTCATGAGGACTCAGCTACAATCCAGAGACATAAACATACAAAGCCAGATGGGGCGGCAAGCATCTTTAACACCTGTTCTGAGGATGAATCAGAGATGGGATTTCTGGGGCTTGGAAGTCTAGCTGCAGCAAGAAACCCTGTCTCAAAGGAATAAGGTGGAAAGTGATAGAATAAGATAGGGCACCCTCCTTAGGTCTCCATGCATGCACATGTGTGTATCTACACTCACAGACACGTACCCAACACACATATATACATCTAAAGAGAGAGAGAGACTAAAGTTCAAGATAGAGGCAAAATGCCAAGTTCCACACTTCCTGCACACAATGGTAGAGACTAAACATTCCCATTTAAAAGGGAGAAATTTCTTCCATCCATTTTAGATTCCTCTGTTGAGAGTTCTCTGTTTAGGTCTATACCCCTTTTTCTTGGATTGTTTGTTCTTTGTTCTTTTGATAACCAATTTCTTGAGTTCTCTGTTTATTTTGGAGATCAGCCCTCTGTTCAATGTGGGGTTGGTTAAGATATTTTACCATTCTGTAGGCTGCCATTTTCTCTTGTCAACTGTATTTTTTGCTTTACAGAAGCGTCTCAGTTTCAGGAGGTCCCATTTATTAATTGTTGCTCTCAGTGTCTGTGCTACTGGGGTTATATGTAGGAAGTGTTCTCCTGTGTCAATGTATTCAAGTGTACTTACTACATTCTCTTCTATGAGGTTCAGTGTGGTTGGTTTTATGTTGAGGTCTTTGATTCATTTGGACTTGAGTTTTTTGCATGGGGGTAGATATGTATCTATTTGCATTCTTCTACATTATATCCAGTAACGCCAGCACCATTTGTTAAATATGTTTTCTTTGTTTCACTTTACGTTTTTTGCTTTTTTATCAATAATCATGTGTTTGTAAGTGTGTGGAATGATATCTCGGTCTTTTATTCGATTCCTTTGGTCCTCCTGTCTGTTTTTATGCCAGGCTGTTTTCGGTGCTATATCTCTGTAGTACAGTTTGAAGTTAGGGATTGTGATGTCTCCAGAAGCTCCTTTATTGTACAGGATTATTTTTGCTATCCTGGGCTATTTGTTTTTTCATATGAAGTTGAGTATTAAGGAAATACTCAGCATCCTTAGCCATCAGAGAAAAGCAAATAAAAACAACTTTGAAATTCCATCTTACACCTGTCAGAATGGCCAAGATCAAAAGCACTGATGAGAGTTTATGCTGGAAAGGATGTAGGACAAAGAGAATACTTCTATATTGCTGGTGGAAGTGCAAATTGGTACAGTCAATAGGGAAATCAGTATGGTAATTTCTCAGAAAATTAGGAAACAACCTACCTTAATAGACAGCAATACTACTTTTGGGTGTATACACAAGGGATGTTCAATCATACCACAAAAACATGTGCTCTACTATGTTCATAGAAGCACTATTTGTAATATCCAGAACCTAGAAACAACCTAAGTATCCCTTGACTGAAGAATGGATAAAGGGGAAAAAAAGCAGTACATTTACATAATGGAGTACTATACTACACAACATGGGGGGGGGGGGGGGGGGGAGGGATGACATCTGTGGACAAATTGATTGAGTGAGGTAACACAGACCCAGAAAGACAAATATAAAATGTATTTGTTCATAAGTGGCTTTTAGACATAAAGGGAAAAAAAGAAACCTACAATTTACAATCCCAGAGAATCTAGACAACAAAACAGACCCTAAGAGAGATATACATGAATCTAATCTACATGGAAAGTAGAAAAAGAGAAGATCTCCTGAGTAAATTTGGTAGTGTGGGGAACATGGGAGAGGGTAGAAAGATGGGGGAGGAAGGAAAAAATATAGAGTTCAATAAAAACAGTAAAAAGAAGGAGGAATGGGTAAATAACAAGAGAAAAGATCTTACCAGAGTAAGACCAGCATCCAGCAGGGTAAGCAAAAAGCAACCAGCATCTGAGGTTTTTGAAGTACTCTCTAACTCCAAGTAGTATTGGATAGTCTTGCACCTCTGGTTTTGTTGCCTTTGGCACATGGTTCTTCTCTCTTGCATAAGTTCTGCTTGTTGGCTGCAGTACTGCTTGAGAAAATTCCATGTTCCTGTCATCTCTAACATCCAGATATTTCTTCTGCACCTTAGGTATCACCTTCTCAATTTATACAGCCCAAACCCATCAGGATCTCCACAGAGAAAATCCTGTATTTCTGGATCTGTGGTGCTAGCATGCAGAATGTGAACACTTTTTAAATCTTCTATTCCTGCTAACCCAGTACCATATGAGCAACATCATCTCTTTTCACTGGCAGCTGATGATATCGACTTGTCCTCTTGGACCATACAGATGCTGTTGTCTCTGTGTACCTTCATAGGGAAGCCTGGCAAGACACTTCACTGTGTATCTGTTTATTCCACAGAATATCCTGTGGCTCTGTCTTCTTAGGAGCTTTTCTATCAAATGGATTTGGGTTCCTCTACCCAGGAACATACCATGAATAGTGCCTTTTCAGTAGGGCACCTTTCCTATTGTCTTAGTAGAAAATTCTAATTTCTCCTTAAAGGCATTCATCTCTGTTACAATTATAGCCATTTTATCTGTACCTTCCCTGTCCTCAACTTTAACTGGGTTCAGACTTCTTTCCTAAGCAAACTGCACATTTTTAATGTCTTTCTCATCTACATAACCTTGCCTGTCATGGTAAATCTGGAGAAGTGCACTGACTGAGCGGTAGTAACCAACTCACAGCCGAAATGTTCCCCTGACTTGAAATTTCCTCCACTAATATAATTAGTCTACTCATCCTTTTTTAAATGCCTCACACAAATTTTCTGAACATATACACAATACTGCCAAAATTATTGTCAAATGCAACATGAATTGCCTTGATCACGGCACTGATAGAGTTCTTGTTTCTTTCCAAAGTCTCAGATGTACATTGTATTTTCTATATTTTGGTTGACATTCTAGTCTTCTGTACTATCAAGATGGCTAGCTGAGGTTTATGGGTAGCATTCTAAGGCTTTGCTAGTCCACAGCTCTGAATTTTTCTACATTCCTTCCATGGGCCAGTTCCAAAGTCCTATAATCAACATGGCCTGGTTTATATTAGCTACCATGCCATTTATCTCAGGGCTAAGTTCTATATTAATTTTTTATTGTCATGACTAAATAAATATCTGACAAAACCAACTTAGAGGGAGAAGAAGTCTTTTCTATTTTTTTTTGTTTCTATTTTTGATTTTTTTGTTTTGATGTAGGCTTTGAGACAATAGAGTATACCATTGCCGAGAAATCATGGTGTTGGGGCTTTGCGGTAGTAAGAAAGTGTGGGAGCTGCTTGCTTACTTATGAGAAACCAGAGAGAAAAATCAATACTATTTTTAAACAACTAGGTCTACAAATACTTTGCGTGGAATGAAGACTTTACTCTCATTTATCACCTTACTGAAGATCTGCCCAATACTTATTTTGACGTATCTGACAAGCACAAAATTATCATTGTGTAGGAAGACCATTATTTAGTTGTTCAGTTTCTTCTTAATGGACTCTGTTTTTTTTTTCACTTTTCATTATCAAATATTTCAACAGGGAGAAAAATTAAAATAGCAAAATAAACACTCATCTATTCATCACCGAGATTCAACAATGTTGATATTTTATGCCTGTTCTTTGTGTGGCACACATCTTCTACGATACTTTTCATCAATATTACAACACATTCAATGATTTTGTCTATTTTTTAATAATATAGAGTAATACTTTGAAGAATATCTATGTACAGTATTTCTCCCTTCTCTATAAAGAAGATAGTCTAAAACCCACAGCAAACACCAGAAGCTGTGGACAGTATAGAATCATATATATGCTGTATATTTCTTGTGTGTGTGTGTGTATATATATATATATATGCCTTAATTTGCTTTCTTTTTTAAATGGCTTTTACTAAGCTATATATTTTTCTCCACTCCCTTCCTCCACCCTCCCCTTCTACCCTCTTCCATGATCCCCACACTTCCAATTTACTCAGGAGAGCTTGTCTTTTTCTACCTCCCATGTAGATTAGATCCACGTATGTCTCTCTTTGTTGTCTAGGTTCTCTGGGGTCATGAATTGTAGGCTGCTTTTTCTTTGCTTTATGTTCTATTGCTATGATAAACACCTCGAGCAAAAGAAAAAAAGAAAGAAAAGAAAACTTGGAGATGAAAGGGTTTGTTTCTGCTTACAGTTTATAATCCATCACGAAGGGAAGTTGGGGCAGGAACTCGGCTTAGAAACCTGAAGGCAGGCACTGAAGTGGAGATCGTGGAGGAATGCTGCTTTCTGGTTTGTTCCCCTTGCCTTCCTCAGGCTGATTTCTTACACACTCCAGGACTACCTGCCTGTTAGTGGCACTGCCCACACTGGGCCCTTTATAGCATCATTAATCAACAAAATTGTCCCACACATATCTACAGGCCCATCTGATGGAGGCATTTTCATTCTTAGAGGTTGTTCTTCCCAAAGGGCTCTAGTTTATGCCAAGGCGACTAAACTAACCAACACAACCTATCAAAGTTTTCAAGTAAAACAGGATAAAAGATTAGTAACATTCGCACACCATTTATAAAGATACATCTAATAAAGGTAACTGCAATCTCTCTCCTCTCTCCTCCTCTTCTCTCTCCCTCCTTCCCTCTTCCTGTCATTCTCTCTCCTCTTTTATCTCCTCTCCTTACCCCTGCCATAGTATGCTCCACGTGAATATGCTAAACAAAAAGATAATTTTTATCCTAGACAAGAAGAGTTTTTATCACATTATTGATAATGGAATTTAAAACTTGTGAATTATTTATGTCATTTTTCAACTTTATATTTCCTGTCAGCATTTTAAATCAAAAGAAACCACAGAAAATGAGACTATAGACAGATGAAAAGTCATATACTGTAGTCCTATGCTGGCTCTCTTAGACCTGTAGGTTACAAAATATATTGTAAGTGCTAGAGTTGCTGGTTCAACGTATAGGTGCATTAAAAATTTTAATGAATAACTTGAATATAGTCCTTTAGAAAGATTTGTACCAACTTGTACTCCCCACAAACAGTACAGAGACTCCTGTGGCGACAAAATGTTTGATGTCTCCTAAGGGTGTTTCGTCAGTTGACCTTGGCACCCTAGGATACAGTTAGCTAATTAGCACTTGAAAACTTCCATCCCAATTAAAGACTGGGGTTATTTCTTACAAAGAAGGACAATTTACACAGCTATAAGTGTCTTCTGTGTTGGAGGAGGCCACTAGTTAGTTCCTGGCAGCTTAGCCCCAAAATAATCACATAGAAACTGTATTATTTAAATCACTACTTGGCCCATTAGCTCTAGCTTCTTATTGGCTAACTCTTACATCTTAATTTAACCCATCTCCATTAATCTGTGCATCACCACAAGGTCGAGCCCTACAAGCAAAGCCTGCAGTTCCATGTCTTCTTCCTGACTCCGCCTCCTTTCTCCCAGCATTCAGTTTAGTTTTCCCCACCTAGCTCTTTCCTCCTATAGTTCTGCTATATGCCCAAAGCAGTTCCTTTATTAGTCAATGATATTCACAGCATACATAGAGGAATCCCTCATCACCACTGTAAAAAGCAAATATCTCTAAGATAATGATCTTGAAAGGTTCCAACCATCTGCTCAAACATGAAAGAGAATCCATTCACAGAAGCACTATAAAATAGGAAGCAAAAAAGAGAGCTGCCTATGAAAAATAGGCCAGCCTTTGGTAGGGGGTTATTGCATTGTAGTATTGTAGCTTAATCCCCTTCTTGTTTTCCTATCATGGAGAATCAAATAGAATGTTTTCTTCTACACAGAGAAGTCAACTATTTTGATGGCCTAGAATACATTTAATTTTTTAGATGAATACAATTGTCAAGAGCTTCTTCTACTTAGTTTAGACAAAGTTAACTAATAGCCTGCTTACAGGAAGGAAAGAGTCCCAAGAGGCAAGCATAAAAATACTAGGCTAGTAACTATAATATGTATGCAGAGGACCTGGTATAGACCCACATAGGTCCTGTGCTTGCCACTTCAGTCTCTGCGAGCTCATGCTCCTTGCTTAGTTGATTCAGAGAGACTTGCTTTCCTGGTGTTCTCCATCCCCTCTGGCTCTTACAATTTTCCACACTCTCTTCCACAATTCCCTGAACTCTGAGAGGAGGGATCTAATAGAGATCTCTGCATCTGTTCCCTTCTGCTGCCAGAGGAAGGCTTTCTGATGGTGACTGGATAAGGCACTGATCTATGAGTACAGCAGAATATCATTAGGAGTCATTTTCTATTGTTTAAGACCGTTAGAGTTTGGTTTTACCCCCAGAATCTGGTCTATCTAGTCTCTGCTTCTTGATTACTCAAGCAGTTTCAGGTATGGGTTCCTACTTGTGGAGAGAGCCTTAATAGGTTATTCCCACAAGTTTCGGGCCCTGATTAGCCTAGCATATTTTGTCTAGAAGTAGTCACTGTTTGTACTTGACAACATGGCCCCTTCAAGAACTAGCTGGTGTATGGGTGGACTTCAGGACACTCTGCTCAATACAACAAACTTGGCATTTGAGGGAACTGAGAAAGGGTCATCACTTTTTTCTTCTTCTTTCTTTCCTGACATAGACTGTAAAAGAACTCCCTGTCTGTGCCCACAGTAGATCTGAAGACCCACATTACAGGGCAGTTGTCTTTCCTTCTTACACAGGACCAGGGAGTATCATATAGGGATGCAAAAACATGGCTCAACAAGTCAGCTTTGCTTAGACACTCTTCACCCAGCCTAGCCTTACTGAGATTTTTGTCCATTTGTTTTCTAGACACACCTTGACTACTGTGCCCACCCCCCAAAAATGAGTTTTATATTGTTTGTTTGGATCTTACTTTCTGAAGACTCTTTTGCAAGTGAAATACAATAAATAAACTTTCTTTTAGTCTTTCCTAAATAGATGACTCAGTCATGAGCCCTGCAATGGAAAGACCTTTATCAATTGTATGCATGAATTTCAGCTTGAATAAGCATTTACTGTGGTTGCATGCTACTTTGATTTTAGTATATATTGCTGGTGTTTCCTCATATCACTAAATATTTCCAGTTTGTACTTACTAGGACAAATGGTGCTTTTATCATTAAAAATAAGCAAATAAAGATTTTGAAAGCTAGTTAATAAACAATATTCCTCCCACTCAATTAATAACCATAATAAACAGTCAATGTATTCTCATATACAATATATGCTTTCCTTTTCATGGAAATCTATGCTTAATATGGGCTTTGGTCTATATTTCCTCTTCTCACTCAATAATGTATTATTAAAAAACCTCTCTCTCATTCAGTATGTGTACACAATGTACTGTTGCAAAGATCTATCACCATCTCTGTCTTACTAATAAAAATTAGTTTGGGAGACATTGTTTGCACATTATAATATATGTATAGTTGAACATATAAATACCAGTAAAATTCATCATAATTTTATTGTGGATATTATTGTTATGATCATTAATACTTTGTTTCAGATATTAATTTATATAAATTACATATAAATCATTCAATCTTCATGTTACAATATTTTTACATATATGGAAAAGAAATATAAGAAAATGAGGTCATCCAAACTGCAGATTGTGTATATGTATGTATATATTGCATCTAATAAACACACAAGATAATTTGTAAAATGTCTAATTAAACAAATTATACTTCTTACATCTTGATCAATATGCTACATTGTCTTTTTTTTTCTTGTTGTTGTTGTTGTTGTTGTTGTTTTTTCGAGACAGGATTTCTCTGTGTAACAGTCCTAGCTGCCCTGGAACTCGCTGTTGTAGACCAGACTGGCCTCAGACTTACAGAGATCTGCCTGCCTCTGCCTCCTGAGAGCTGGGATTAAAGGCGTGCACCACCACCGCCCAGCACTACATTGTCTTATTGATGGGGCTATAAAACTATATACTCATGGTACCAATGCATGAAACTTCCAGAACTTTCTAAATTCCTCTACTCATCAACTAACCATTTTGAAATCTTGGAATTTGTAACAAAGGTAAAAAATCAAATTGTTTTTTTGTTTATGTTACTTTATGAATAAGGGCAGGCAAATTTTCACATAATTACTAATAATTTGTAATTCTTCTGTCAACATTATAAATATTCCTTGCTTTTGCACTGTATGAATTTACATGATTTACTAGTAGGCAAAACATAAAACCATTCTGATAACCTTATAGACTTGAAATTGTTCTCCCAGCTGTGTTTTTTTAATTTTATTTACAAATTGTAGCTGAATTTTTTAAGGTTCGGTGTTTCTGTTTTTATGCACACGAGTATGGGATAGTATCAAAAAAGACAATTTTTCATAAGGGAACAGGCACAGAAAATGAAACTAAGTCAAGCCTTACCTCCTAGATCAAACGAAAGCCCAGAGGTGAAGGCCCAGAAAGTATTGCTAACACCTGTTCACAGCTACCCCTTCCCTTAAAAAAGCCACACATCAACATCTTCCAAAAACTCAGGACTCCAGCTCAGGAGACAGATTCATGTCCTCATTAGAGTGCTCAGTTAAACTCTGTTTAACATCTGTGCACCCATAACCTCGGAACCCTCAGAAGGAAGACAGAGGTCAATACTCTTGTATTCATTGTGGGTATCCAGGACAACAAGCACCAGATCACACTGTTACAGAAGCTCCATGACACTGACATGACCAAGATCAACCCCCTGATGATCCCCAGTCAAGAGAAATCAAGTATTTGACTGGCTTCTGATGAAGATGCTTTGGATGTTCCTAAATTTGGATCTTTTAAACTAAGTCCAGCTGACTCCTTCTAACTATACATTTTTCTCTGTAAAGAAAACATCATGTTGCTTTGTCTACTTGTTTTGTTTTGTTTTTATTTAATGTCCATCTTCCAACCAGCAAACTTCACTTTTATTTTTCTTAGTGTTTTCTCTGCTTTTTCCTTTCCCTCTTTCTTTCTATATATTGCTCTTTTCTTTCTGCTTTAACCTTGGTAGAGAAAACTAATCATATTCCTAAAAATTAAGCACATTATGATGAAGGCAGTGTGTTAGGCTTCTACATTTGAATTTATTGCATTGCCCCCGTGCCAACTCCAGCCCCACTGGTCACCCTTCCCTGTACCACACTGCTTAAAGATGTTTGGAATGTGTCCATAACTAAGCCTCATGTCAAGGGACACCTGACCATCTCTGTTTCTCTGTAGTGGCTGATTTCTATTGTAGATCTAACACAATGTAGACTCACCAGGAAAGGAATCTCAGTGAAGAACTGTCTTGATTAGGCAGGCCTGTGGGGCTGTCTGTGAAGAATTTTCTGAATTCAGTTAATTGGGGCAGGAAAAACCACCTGAATGTGGATTGCATCATTTTACAGGCTGGATTCAAGAATACCCAAAATGGAGAAAGCAAGATGAGCATGCATGCTAGTGCCCTTGACTGTGCATGTGATGTGACCAGTCACTTCAAGTTTCTACCAATTAGACTCCTCCACGATGATGGACTGTAACCAGGTCTGTGAGCCAAATCAACCCTTCCTCCTTTACATAGTTTCTATCCAGGTATTCTGCCACAGCAGTAAAGAAACCAAGGCACTCTTTATCCATCTAATTGCCAGCTCTGTTTACATGTATGTATACACATGCAAATATCATGCAACTTATTTACAGAGAATGTTTCCGTTTACAGAATGCCATGGCGCTTTAGATCTTTCTAGTATTAGTGTTGTTGCCCAGCACTGTGGTTTATTATATGCCCATCTGGCTTTCTGACTTGCATAACCTTAATTATACACTCCTATAGATGTGGGCACCCCTGTGGCTGTGCTCAAACAATGGGAGGCTAAGTACTCTCACCTTTGTCTGACCTTACTGAGTGCCAACCAGAGTCCCACAGAATATTCAGTCTTCATTTTCAGTGTCGCCAGTTTGCTCTCCAGAATAAAGTGTCACTTTCGACATTCAATAGCAGTAACATTTTCTCCCCTCTGTATCTTGGCCAACACCAGGAATTATCTGATATAAGTGTTTTTGCCAATACTAAGTACAAAATTAGATCCATTTCTTTTGCATTGCATTTTCTGATTATAAGTAGGATTGAGCCTCTCTTCAATTTTTTGTTAGCTATTCAATTTTCTTATCTTTTCAGTAGTGTAATAATTATGGCAATTGGCAGATGAAGAAGAGTGCGGTGACTTAAAAGGAATAGTTTCTACAGTCCTATCGCAGAGTAAGCTTCTGGATTCAAGTTAAGATTTTTCAACTACACATATGGTATCAAGTTGTTATCTGTCTGTCTTCCTAGTTAGGGTTGTGGTTCAACCAGATCTGTGGCCCAGTTATCTAGTTTGCTTTTCCTGCTGTGTGCTCTGAATGACTGAGCAGATGCTACTTCAGACTGGGCACTATGAATGCCAAATAGGTTCTTTACATATTACTATTATGCTTGTTTCTATCTACATATTTTAATGCAAGTATTTGCAACCAATGCCTTAAGAATGAAAAATCAGCAAAACAAGAGAATGGAATTTATTTGAAAATAGATTTGGAAGTTACAAATATTTTTTCTTAAAATTAGTGTGTGTGTGTGTGTGTGTGTGTGTGTGTGTGTGTGTGCAAAAAGGCTCAAGCATTCAGAAGTCAGTATGAAAACTCAGGCGATAGTTTGTTTGATCCAGCAATGATAATCCCAGTTTTTACAGAACCAAACAATTTCAAAACATAAAAGTTGCTTTATCTGAGGCTACCCATTGCAGGCATGTATAGTTTTCATTATGTGACAATGGGTTTTGTTCTATTATTTTTTGAAGCAGGTTCTCATTGATCACAGATCGTCCTCAACCAGGCTGTCCGCAAACTTGTTATGGACATTATTTAGAACGTGAATTTCATTTGTGTCCCCTGCTTATTTGTTTGTTTGTTTATTTGCCTTGAGGCATGATCTCCTGTAGCCCAAGCTGGCCACAATCTCTTTGGATCTAAAGATGACCTTAAAGGCTTAATCTTCCTTTTAGTTCCCCTTGCTTTGACTGGTATGTAACACCATGTCCATCTTTATGTGCTGCTAGAATTCATCTCAGGGCTTTGTGCATACTAGGGAAGTCCTCTACCAAATGAGCTACAACCAGAGGCATGAACATATCTACTATGAGGGAAGAATGCTACATCAAAGGCAAGAAAGTTGGGGCTGGCGATATGAAGGTGGCTTGCTGCTCTTCCCGAGGACTGGAGTTCAAATCACAATAACCTGCAATTCCAGCTCCGGGGTATTCAAAACCCTCTTCTGGCATATACAGACACCCACACATACATTGTATAAACTCACCTATAGAGGTAGATACATAGAAATCAAAGGGAATGTAAATCATTTTGTTAAAAGAGAAAAAGACTTGGTAAACAATAAAACTACATTAAACTTGGAATTCTTGATCTAATTTTTATTTGTAATTTTATCATACTGTTTTTATTATTTAACACTTATTGGTAAAGAATTTTGAGACTAGCTAATTAATGAGAAGGTGTACCATCTGTGTCTTAAGCGAGATACATTTTGTAACATCTCACTGTCACTGAGCAAGCCTTCAGGGATCAAGACATGATGAGAGAGCAAGCAAGGTGGAGATGAGGGATGAGAACAACGGGTAGCAGCCAGAGGCTCTGCCGTCTGAAAAGCCTCAAGTTTTGAAGAGTGATTAGGGGTTTACATGTTAAATGGGTCTTCAAGAGCAGCCAATATAAAATGAAATGTGTGCTAAGTGTTCTATTAAGAAGCAGCATAGTATCAAGAAATGCTATTGGCATCCATAATTGTAGGACTCAAATTAAAGTATTGACCCAACTCAGCTCACTCAGTATCTGAACAAGGGAATGTTTGTTAAGGCCTGCTTCTTAGGTTGCTGAGCTGGGGTAAAAGTTAAGCTTTCCAGTAAAATACGTGAAAAATTCTCTGGTAGCTGGTGCAACTCGGATCCATCTCTGGGGAATGAAGTCTTCGTCTGTGTGAGGATATATCTCACCCCCCCACATCTCAGTGATAAAAAAGTAATGGAATAACTGCGTGCTTAGCTGGATTCTTTAAATAGGAACCTTTGGATGTCAATGAAAATCATTGATGGGTTCATACATCACTTTATGCCTTCCGTGAACAGTTTTACCTTACACCCATACCAGATATAGAAAAGTATATGTGCTGTTGATTTCTGAGTGCTCATCCCTATATAAAAATATCCATCTCTACAACTCAACCTGTAAACATTTTCTATCCAGATGTCTAAAACACCTGAAAATTACATTTGACAGTGAATATGTTGCTTTCTCATAGTCCCGCTACTTGAAGACTCCCTCCCAAGTCAAACCATTCTTACTCCCTCACTTCCCACAATCAAACTGTCTCTCTCTGTCTCTGTCTGTGTATGTGTGTACATGTGTGCACATGCATGTGAAAGAAGGTCTGAGGACAACCTTAGATGCTATTTCTCTTTATCTTTAAGGCAGGGTTTCTCTCTGGTCTGAACTTCACCACACAGACAAGGTTGACTTGGTGGTGACCTATGGCATCTGCTTGTCCCTCACTAATACAAAGATTATAAGCATGCGCCACAAGACCCAGGTTTTTAAATGTACGTTCTGAATACCAAACGTGGATCTTTTGCTGACAAGACGGTCATGACTGAGACATTGCCAGAGACCAACTGAACCCTAACCATCACAGCATTTGTGCATCAGTCAAATCTATCCACTTCCAAGTAACTGTTAACAGAGAACTAACGTACAGATTATCACTGAATTTTTCTATTTGAGTAATGGTGAGCCACAAACCCAGATACTAACCCATAGCCTGGAATGGAGTAGGTGTTGCATAAATACTTTTAAGTCACTTAAATTTTATCTGGGAAAGTTTAAGCATAAATAGAAATTCATGGAAAATAAAATTCTACAGAAAGGCAAAATGTTTTCAAAGTCTAGAGTACAGATAACATAAGAAAATCCATGTATTTAATCTATCCACTAAAATAAAATATGTGCTTAGTTCCTTCTTTGTGCTGGAAAATATGTTGTATCTGCCAGTAAAACGTATTTCACTATAACAACTTCACACACACTTTATACAGAAAGTGTAAGAGAGTGAAAACATCAGAACCCTCATAAATAATGGCATCTTCAATATTATCAGACGTGTTTTCCTCTAAACCCTTGGGAAATAAACAGGGATATTAAAGACTCTCATAATTTTATAGATAAGAAATGAAGGCTTAGAGGAGATGAAACTCAAATATGGGTTTCCTTGGTTTTCACTGTCCTCATTGTATTACTAAGTGTATAAGGAAGATTGACAGCAAGCTGACGGACCCAGCTGAACCCATCTCCAATAGGAGGCAGAAAGGACCACTTCTTGACTCATTGTAAATAAGAAGCTTTGAATCCTAATCACTCTTCCTTTATTTTTCCAAACACACCTGTGCGATGCTTGAATGGGAATGTCCCCCACGGGCTCAGGCCTTTGTATACTTGTTCCCCAGTTGGTGGTGCTGTTCGTGGAGGTTATGGAACCATTCAAAGGTGGAGAATTTGAAGTACATTACTCTGGGCAGGCTTTGAGTTATACAGCCTATTCTTGCTCTGGTTCACGTATGTAGATAAAAATGTGATGTCCCTGTTTACTTCTCCTGCAGCCATCCTATGCCATGTCCATCATGATGGACTCTATCTTTCTGGGACCATGAGTGGAAACAAGCAATTGTTTTCTCAAGTTCTCTTTAATCATTGTGGTTTATCACAACCACGATACACAGCCCCCTGATTTCCAATGCAATTAGTCTCAGTCATATTCAGTGATTTTTACAATTCTAATCAGTACTCAGATAAGGTCAATAATACTGGTGCCAGGAATCATGGGGAAATGACTGCTCCATTATCTATGCTACAGTTTTGCAGAACCTCCGAGACCCTGTGATAGCCAGAGTGGGTTGATATACCCACACCAACAGGCATAGGGCATGTACTTCATTCACCACCGTCGAAAACTCCCTTAACAAGTGAACTGGTCATATGTCACAAAGATACCTCCTGAGCATCACCTTTAAGGTGTGTAAATAAAGCCTATGCAGCATCCCTAAGGTCTCCCACAGGAAAAAGCAGTGTGGCCTCAGTCAGCATCAGTCTGTCTGGCATTACTGTTCATGTTCTTCCTCATTTCTAATTTAGCCTTTAGTGCCTTTATTCATTTTCCTCACTGATTAAAACTATGCCTGACTGAACAGTATTACCATCAATGTCTGTATTGGTAGGTGAAGATTACATATAAAAATGATCCCTGTCTTTGGAAGGCAGAACCCAGTGAGGAAACAGATGTGTATTTAGCATAAATCAAAACAGAACTGAAGTTCTTCACTCACAGAATTCTGTGTTCAAGGCTAACCAGAGAGATTACGGGAAAGGAAAGTGAGAGTTGTGTGAAATTGATTAATTATTTGGCAATCCAGCAACATGAAGGCCATAAGGAAAGCCTGTTATCTAGCCTTAGTCCCAGTGCATTCTTAAGCCATAATATTTTTCTGGACCTTTCCATGCTCTGCTACAAATTAGAATGACCACAGTGTCCACCTCACAGAACAGCTATCAAACTACATGCTCTGCGAAGACCAGGACTGGGTTTGGATATTTTTCTTTTAGTCTCTTTTCCTCCAGCTGTGGTTCATTAGGAAATGTAAAGTAGAAAGTTCCCTGGAAATATTCTATAAAATTCATTCATTAGGTCATTAAGGAAAACGAGTTTGAAAGCTAAGGGATAAAAGATACAAGACATTAGAATGAGTCCTGGTTGTTAGTAAGACTCTCAATCACTGCTGCTCATTGCTACCATTTTCATTGAAGAATACTAGTATCACAGCATGAAATTCATGAACAAAGATAGGAAATTATGTTAACACAGTTGTTTCTGTACTTGACAGAATTACCTCTTCAAAAGACAACTTGCTAGATAAATCAGGACTAAAAACAGAAACCTTAATCTTCACTCCTATTATTTATACAACTTTCATTATATAAATATTCTGGATTTTTGAATAATCTACCATGTTTCTCTTCCTGTTCTTGTTTGCCAACATTTCTTGTTCACATTGAGAGGGAACTATTTTTCCTCAGAGACTCCTCCAATTTGGTCTCTGTGCTTTCCTGGTACAAGGTTGATTTGAAAGTAAAGGGAAGAGCCCGGATGTACTCTCTGTGTACTTTTTTGGTGACTTTGAAGACCTGTATGGTATCAAGTGAGAGGTTTGCCTATTTTCTGCTTTTTCGTGTATATAGAACTCCTAAAGTCTAGTACAATTTGCAGAAAGGGCATGTGTTTATTTTAACAAAATCAGTGATTTCTCAGGCAACCTAGCTGTGAAGACAGAAGAAAGAATATAAAATCCAGACAAGGGTTTTTCATGTGAAAAAGCTCTATGTGGTATTTAATGTGCTATGTCTTCTTATTTGATTCTATAGGCTCAAAAATCATGAGGGAAATAAAATCGTGTCTTTTAATGGGTAAATGCCAAAAGAACTTCTTTATCACTTTGTCTAAAGGATTTCGGTTTATTTTCCACCAAAAAAGTAGAAAGTTGAGTTACCTAGAGTTCATAAAAGATAGTTGAATTTTAGGTTCCAGTAAGCCCATCATTCAGTTCCTTCTCCATGCCATAGAACTCACTTTGAACCATAGACAACAACTGAGTTTTTACTGAAAAAGTAAGTCATGGGGGCCAATAACAAATCTGTGTTTATTCTAATGTACATGCTACTCATTTATTCCCCTCATTTTTATTTTCTGTTTAGCAATAAAATCAGACTTGAATACTTTAATCATGAGATCCAAAATATCTTCCGTGAGAAGAGAAATATAGTGGAAAATTCCTAGCTGGGATATCTTGTAACAAAAGACAGACTAACAGGATAAGCATAACAGAATTCTAATAAGATATAGACAGATGATTCCCAATTTAAGATGGTTCAACTTACTTATTGTTCAAAAGAAATAAATATTTATTAAAATTGCGGAATAAATATAGGCTATGGATAAGCTGTACTTGTATTTTCTCACAATTCTTGACATTAAAAAAGAACTATAGTTTCAAGTAACCAGCATAATCAAGAGGGGAAACAAGCAATATTTGGCAATCTGTTGAGTGGATGAGCTATGGTGTTGGTAAGCTAAGTATATTAAGTGTCTTTTAGTCT
The DNA here is from genome assembly GCF_018167655.1 of Microtus oregoni. Classification (NCBI taxonomy): domain Eukaryota; kingdom Metazoa; phylum Chordata; class Mammalia; order Rodentia; family Cricetidae; genus Microtus; species Microtus oregoni. The sequence goes on from NW_024543072.1 coordinate 16,939,495, forward strand.
CTGTTCTGAGAGAGTATGGATAATTATAGAGACTGTAACTGAAATAGCAAGTCAGGACAACCCCATCTCCCATATATGTAAAAAAATGCAGAGATGAGTTTATTGTCATATTCTTAGACTTAAACCTTAGGTTTTTAAAGCATCAATGTTAGTTTCCTATTACCATTACAGATGCTTATGATAATCAGCTGTTGGGAAGGTTCATTTTGGCTTACAATTTTGGCAGTTTTGATCCATTTCTTTGGATCCCATTGGGAAGAAGCACATCATTGTGAGAGCACAAAACAAAGCAGGAACAGTCAGTTAAGAACTGTAAGGAAGAGAAGGCAGAAACGGAGGAGGAAGAGGAGGAGAGGAAGAAATGGGACCACACTGTCTCCTTCACATCTACACACCTAAACCTAAAGACATTCCACTGGAAATCATCTCTTAAGGTTCTAACATTCCACAATAGTGCCAAGCTAGGGACTCAGTCTTTCACATACAGGTTCTGGGGACATTCCAGATCCAGAGTACTGCCCTCCTTCGCTGAAACAAAAAGGGGTGTGTATAAAAACTCATTTAAGAATTGAGCGAAAACAAGGTCTCTTTTGATGGTTTCATTCTGGTGCCCACTAGACTGAAGATTCAACTCTGTGGATTTAGTCTGCATTCTCTCCCACGGGCAGAGAGGGAGACACCCTTACAAATGGAGACTTATTTTCTTGGTGTGAATTTATCATTCTTTTGAGCATAGCTTATGAGTTCTTCTTTTATACACTCAAATACACAGAATATAATCTTTATGCCAAAGAGGCTTACTTTGGGTTGTATATTCTAGTCTCTTACAACTATATCTTAGGGTAGCAAAGACAGAAAGACGATCCACAGCAGCTGTCATTATACACTCTCCTTTCATAAGACTGCATCCCAGAGTTAGACACTGCCTATAAAGTGACTTGTACCCCAAAGAGCCAGCTTCTGAGGATGACCATTCATGAGAAGCCACCACCCTTGCATTATTCTGGGGGTACTTCCTGAGGACAATTACTTTATTCTCCAAGAAATTTAAGCCAAGCTGTATTTTGACTGAATTCTGAAGTAGGAATGACCCTCAAAATTAATACTCTTTTTTTAAAGATTTATTTATTTATTATGTATATGACATTCTGTCTGCATGTATGCCCACACGCCAGAAGAGGGCGCCAGATCTCATTACAGATGGTTGTGAGCCACCATATGGTTGCTGGGAATTGAACTCAGGACCTTTGGAAGAGCAGCTGGTGCTCTTAACCACTGAGCCATCTCTCCAGCCCCAAAATTAATACTCTTAAGTACAGTCACCAAGATGCAACACACCTGGAAGACATTGAAAGACTTAGAAATAAAGATCGCTCTGACCTTTCCTTGTTTTTGCCAATACAGTAATAGCTCTTCTCTCAAATTTCATTTTCTACACTAAGAACCAGATCTGTCCAAAATATATTCAGTTGTTTTTAATCCTTTTACTAAAACATCTTATCCAAGAACAATGAAACTCATATCACATAGGAAGTTACTGGTAATCAACTACCCTAACCATGACCTAGAGAGAACATTGTCCACAGCCTCTGTGTGAGCCATACTTTCTCTTTCATCAAAATCACTTGTGCTTCTTCTAAATTGTCTATGGCTTTCACTTTTGTCTCCCTATCAAGAAGGGAATATAGGTTGATGAATCTCGCTGGATTATTGAATACTTACCTTCCTGTTTTCTCCTGATTCGCACAAACTAATTTTTAAATGTTTTTCTTGAAATTCATTGCTGGTTTATTTTAAACTGAAGGACTGAGATTTCAGAGAGTGAGGGTTTAATTCATCTATACAATCACATCTCAGCATCTTCAGGGATGAGAAAAAGCAACTGATCTCTTCAAGACTTAAGTCCCTGGTTTTATAACAGTCTACAAACTTCCAAGGGCTTTAAAACTCTTACTAAAGTTCTTGAAATTTAAGGGCTAGAGAAATAGCCCAGTGGTAGAGGCTTGATTAACAGATTCAAGGCTCTGGATTTTTATTCCCAGCCAAACTGTCTTCAAAGTTATATGTTATTTATATCTTAAAATGTCCTTTGTTCTGTATTTATGCACATATTAAGTCATGTTTTTCAATTTTACACCTAATGTTGTAGATTTGATCTACCAAGCTGAGCTGAAGCTGTGCAATCCACCTTCTTGCTTACTTGTCAGGTTCTGCAAGTAGAACTCAATAGAGGAGACTAGGTTGGAGCTGGCAGGTTGGAGCTGGCAGAGAGAGTGAGGCATCTGCTCCCAATTTGCCTCCTTCTTGGCACTAGCACAAATGATATTAAAATGAGCAGCATTTCTTTACTCTAACTGCAGTCCAGGGCAGGGCTCAACTCTGCAATTTTTCCATCAGCTGCAAAACGAGGCTAATGTCTGCAGAGCCTTGTAGAAACCAGCACATGCTGGCAGAGCTCCTGCAGAGTCTGCATTTCAGCCCTCTGGGGCTTTGCTTATACTTTACTATTTAGAGAATTCTTTCTTTTGCTCTGCCAGCCCTGTGAATGAAGTTGTTTCCTACAATATCTAGCTTAAAAGTTGGCCATTTTTTTTATCATTTTGGCTTCCTACCAACCACTTTTCTATTCACAAAGATTATTTTTAGTTGACCTGACTTAAGTCAGTATCCCTGAATCTTCCTCTCAACATGGTCCACCTGTGAACTTCCTGCAGAGCCCAGTTTTAGCAGTTCTGCCAAGTTTAACAGAATCCTTATCTGCTGTGTCTAGTATCTAATCTAAGCCCTTCCTCACCTGGGCTCAGGATATGTTATCCCCTATATATCCCTTGAACTGCCTTCAGCCAGAATAATGCTGGGTTAAGTCAGTTCTGTCTGAACTCCCAGAGTCTATGTTTTCTCTTAGTAATTATAGTTTATCCATCATTTGTTTTTTGACTATAAACTCTCAATTGTTTCAATTCTATTTGTGCTTCAGTCCATTTTCATAATGGGATCACTCTTCTTTTACAATAAATTGCATTTGTTTGTTCTTAATAAAATTTCACATCAACACTCTAACTTCTCATTCATTCATTCATTTATTCCCTGGCGATGCTTAATGTGCATGGGCAGTCCTTTTATGGTGGTTCTCCAGTTGTTCCTATCTTGGGCAGTCCTAGATGTTTGTGTTATTATCATACCCAAGGTTCAATAGTCTTCCTTTATGCTGTCTATCCAGCGAGGTTTTTTTTTGGGGGGGGGGGGGCTTCTTCTTCGCCTTATCCTGTGCACTCCTCCAAGCAGTGCTATCTTCGGGTATCTGCATTCAGTCATTCTCATAACATCAGTCAAAGTCTGTGAGAATTAAATATTAGTTTAAACAGTCATAGGAACGTTACAGGGGTGCATCCTCTCACCACTACTCTTTAATATGTTCCCAGAATTAAAATTAACAAGAATCCTGAAGGATGAAGAAATAGCCGTGCAGATAAATGGTGTGCCAATCAATAACTGTGTTTTGCCGATGATACAGCACCACTTGTTGAAAGTCTAAAAGAGCTGCAGGCCATGGAAAATAGAGTGGTCTCCACTGACCCTGGCCTCTGAAAGGTCCCACCACCTCACAGCACCTTTAGACTGAGCCTTTGGAGTTCAAACCAAATCTAAACTAGGGTGCTCCTGAGACATATCATCTCAAAGACATCCAGTCTCTGTTCTGAGGACCATTTTATTGTCTAGGTTTTGGAGTTATAAATAAGACAGCTCAAGAAAAGTGTCTCATATACTTGTAAATTTTTTGTTGTTGTATATTTCTTGCTGATCAAACCTTTCATAGTGTCTGGAATGCAAACCTTGCTATCCCTAATCATGTCTTGATGTCTGAATAGTTTCCTCCTTTGAATGGAGGTTTCCTGCCAGAGAGACAAAGTTGACTGCTTGAGGTTCTGATTCTTTTGTTTGCTTGTTTGTTTGTTTTTAAGACAAACCAAGGTTTTCACTGACTTCCACCACTCTTATGGAGAAGATAAATATGACTTTTGTTTATATTTCATTTCAATTCAAACAATATCGTCTCACAATGATCGTCCAGGATTTAGGTCCTCCAATCCCATTGTTTTAAGCTACTGCATCCTTAGAGAAATTCCATAACCACTCTATGGCTGATTTCTTTCACGATAGCATAAAAATAATAGCTATAAAAATAAAAGATAATAGCATTTACTAGGAAAATTGTCTCTAGAGTTAAGGAAGTAAACAAAGGTGAAGTTCAAAGATCTGTGTAGTGACCATTATGTGAAAACCTACTTGCTTTCACGTCTCAATGTTCTGTGAATCCAACATGTAATTTCAATAATCTGTTTATGTAAGCAGAGACTGCTCGCTCATTTCCCAGCTGTTCAAACTGGAACAATCACACAGAAACTTTAATAATTACATATAACATAACATTAATAAACTATATTAAGAGTTTATCAATATGTAATAAAATTAACTATATATTACATTACATTAACAAACTATATTAATTATATATTTGGCCTATTAGCTCAGGTTCTTATTAACTAACTTTTACATCTTAAATTAACCTATTTCTATGCATATCACCACGAGTCGGTGGCTTACCGATAAAGTTTCTGGGTCGTCTGTCTCCTTCAGCATCTACATGGCCTATCACTGACTCCACCTACTCTGTCTATATATCTCTGCTTAGATTTCTTACCTGCCCCTATTCTGCCCTGACATAGGTCCAAAGAAAATTCTTTATTAGCCAATGATATTCACAGCATACATAAAGGAATCCCACATTGTAGGTATCTTCCATGTCTTTTCAAATATTTTCCCCATGCATTATATTTTTACTTCATTCCTTTTCTCTAACTTGAGAGGATTTCTTACTTCATCACAATTTTTTCTTGATTTTTTTTCATGGTCTGGTATATATTTTATTGTCTATTTTCCTCTTCATGCAAACCTTGGAATCAAAATGCTTCACTTTTCATTCTCTACAATCTTTTATCTCACTTGCATTTTTTGTAATTGTTTCTCTAATCTTTTTAATGTGTATGAATTGGACTTTACCATTTTCTTCTTTTATGTTAAGAATCTGTTTCAAATAAGTCCCATCTTGCTTCTTTGAATTAAACCAACCTTTACAAATATTGAACTATTCATCTCTCTGGCTTTCAAAAGGAGAAACTGGGGAAAGTTTGATCAACTGAGATCATCTACCAAACATCTGATCATTTAGAGAATTTCTTTTAGAGATTGAAACTTCCTAGAATTTTCAGTTATTAGGAAATAAAAGCAAGTCAATTGCGAATTTTAATTTTCTTTACTAGAATTTTAATTACCTCTTCCAGATTGTTGGTATTTTTATCTTACTCCAAAAGCATCAAGTCAGGTGAGGCAATATTCCATGCTTAACTAGTTAGTAGCTTCAGAGACAGAGATAGATGATGCAATTTTTACTTCGCATAATATATTCATCATAACTATTGAACTGAATACATTTCTTCCAAAAATATGTCCCATGGTCCTCTTCCTCCTAATAGATATTTCTATTACAGACAGTGTCTTGTATCTATTGCCTGTCTCCTACCCACACACACACAAATTAGAACTTTTGATAATTGGATGTGTCAATAAATATTTAATCTGTTTTTCTGTCCTTTATATGTTTTTCTGGCATATGTTTTGGAAGAAAATTCTACAAAATTAATTTCTGGCATGGCTTCCAAAGCTGACATTTTTTATAATTTCAAGGGGATTTACACAAGCTGGATGATAAATTAATTATAAAATTACCATATTGAGCCATTAATCCTCTCTATAGTTAGTTTTTTCTTGAGTTTGAACAGTCTTGAATTTTACTTTCTATTTAATATAAATATGGTTTCAATGATATGAAACATAATTCATTCCACACTCCTTTCTATAGTGATAGAGGCTAAAGAGACAATCATTCTTACTTTTTTGTGTGTATAGCTCTTCCATTTCTTTTCTACTCCTAATATGTTGTATTCAGTTCTGCAGGAAATAGCCTGGAAAGGAGATTGCACTCAAGCATTTCACTGCAGAAGGCTTTTAATACTGTAAAGGCAGAAAGAATTATTTTACTGCATAAAGAATCATGAAGGTTTGCACCTTTTAGTCTGTTTTAAATAAATTGACAATATGAAGATTGGTGGTAGATAAACAAAAAAGTACCCTCTTCCATCAGGATGAGGTAAGGAGAGACGACAGTGGTGTATTATTTGTGCTTTAATAAATAAAGTCCTTCTGAAGGTCAGAGTGCAAAGCAGTCACACAAGACAGCCATACAGGACTCACACATCTTTAATCACAGCAGCCACAGTAGTTTGCCATAGAGACTGGCCAGTGGTGGTGCATGCCTGTAATCCTAGTACTAGAGAAGAATAAAAGAGAGGAGGAGACAGGAGCTCAGGATCTCAGTCTGAGGATTCGTGGAGGTAGGATTGCCCATTTTGGTCATAATAGAAACTGGAAACAACTTAAATGTACCTCAACAGAAGAATGAATAAAGAAAATGTGATAGATTTACACAGTAGAGCATAACTTAACTGTTAAGGAAAAAAAATGACATGATGAAATTTGTTGGCAAATATATGAAACTGGAAAAAAATTATTTTGACGGAGGTAACCCAGACCCAGAAAGACAAATATGATATGTACTGAGTTATAGGTGGATATTAGATATTATGTGATGATAATTATGCTATAATCCACAGAACTAGAACGTCTAGGTAACAAGAAGGGGTCTAAACAAACAAATGGATCTCTTCAGGCATGGGAAATAGATTTTTGCAAGTAAATTGGGGAAAGAAGGGAATGGGAAGGAGGATTAGATTAGGTCAAGAGGAATGGAGGGAGAGTGTTAGGACAAATGAGTACATTTGGGGGTCATTCAGGGGCATGACTTGGAAACCTAGTGAGGTAAAAACTTCCAGGATTCCAGGATGGTAACCCTCTTGAGGAATCCCAGTAATGGAGAACTCAGGGCCTGAACAAGCTGTGCTTGTAACCACGTAAGGCTTCCATTGGTGGGACCAGGACACCAACTCAGGCACAAAACCTTAAGCCTACTCTCTATCCTTATTGAAAGATGTACTGGGGCAATGGCGGTGGAGAGTTTGGGGCAGTGACCAACCAATGACTGCTTTAATCTGTGGCCCAAGCCCTGAGAGAGATCCCATGCCCAACACTGCCTGGATGACCAGGAACTGGAGATTGGATAGCCCAGAAACCTATAAAAGAATACAAATCAATAAAATGATTTCTAATGATATTCTTATATATGTGTAGATTGATGTCTGCTTAATCATCAACAGAAAGGTTTCTGCTGGCAGCTAAAGGGAGCAGATAAAGAGACCTACAGCGAAACATTAGGTGAGGAGAGAGCCCAAATTGGAAATTTCCATCAAACCCCTTCTCTCGAAGCTTGGGAACCCCATTGAAGAGGGGTAGAAAGAATGGTAGGACCTGAAAAGGTCAAGGAAACCAGGAGAGCTTGGTCCAAGAATCAACTAAGCAAGGCTCATAGTGGCTTATTGGGACTAAAACAGCAGTCACAGAACCTGTATGGGTCTATGCTAAGTCCTCTGCATGCATAATATGGTTGTTAGCTTGGTGTTTTGTGGGAATTCTAACAGTGGAAATGAGGGTGTCTCTGAGTTTTTTGTCTTCTCTTGGGACCCTTTTTCTTTTACTAGGTTGCCTCACCCACCCTTGATATGAGGTTTGTGTCTAGTCTTATTGTGACCTGGTTATGCCATGTTTGATGGATATCCCTGGGGAGTCAACTCTTTTCTAAGGAGAAGTGGAGGAAAAGTGGATCTGGAAGAGAGGGAAACTAGGGAAGGAAGCAGAGGAAATGGAGGGAGGGGAAATTATAGCCTGGATGTGTAGAAAGCAAGCAAACAAATAAAAATGAATAAAAAGCAATATCTTCCTGGATGTATTGAAAACAACAAGCAAACAAACAAATAAATAACAATATCTTTCTGTAATGAAAATGCTCCTGTCATGACATGCCATAGAATAAGAAATAAAGCATTAAAAGTATTTGGAATGGCCAGACAGCTTTACAAATAGGAGAACTTACTGCTCATACGGATGCTGGTTTGATTACCAGCATCCATATCAGGAAGCTCATAACTATCTTTAGCGTCAGTTCCAGCAACACACACACACTCAAATATTAAAGCATATATGTGACTGGGTAACAGTTGCTCTTACTAATTTTCATTTCAGTTACCCTTAATTTTCCACATGCTTTGGGCTTAGGAAGAATATTTTAGAAAATAAGGATTTTGAACATGTTGTTTATTGAAATTTTTTTCCTTTCTGAATAAAACTATAAACAAAGAATAGGAGAGTTGTCTATGCTTATCCAATTGGTTGTAAAGGCAAATGACCTTGAAAGCATAAACAGCACAAAATGGGATAAGGATGGACGGAAAAACAAGAAAAATGAGGAAATGATGAGGCCCTGTTTAACATTTTTTCAATTGATAGGTGCTGTCAGAACTCAATGAAAGGAAGAAATCCATTAAAATTGCCTGTATAATAATTACAAGTTTCAAAATAGTAATAGAGGGAAGAAAAGAAAGGCATTAGGTGGGCAGGTAAAGCAATATCAATACATTCCATATGATAAAATAGAGACCCAGAAAAATCAAAGGCAAAAAAGTTAAAGAATGTTTTCCTCTAAGGAATGTTTGTAGAAATAAAACCACTGCACTTCTTTATAACTTATTTTTTAACTCAATATAATAATATTCTTCTATCCCCCATCCTCCTGAATATTGTACTTTGAACCACTTCTCTACTCATTGTCTCATTATTACTCCTCATGACATCATTTTAGTATGTCTAAATCCTCAGCTATGACAATCAGCACAAGGTATCCAGCCAAGGATTCTTTTTATTTATTTATTTATTTATTTATTTAAGATTCCTGTCTACTCCCCGCCACCGCCTCCCATTTCCCTCCCCCTCCCCCAATCAACTCCCTCTCTCTCATCAGCCCAAAGAGCAGTCAGGGTTCCCTGCCCTGTGGGGAGTCTAAGGACCTCCCACTTCCTTCCAGGTCTTATAAGGTGAACATCCAAACAGCCTAGGCTCCCACAAAGCCAGTACATGCAGTAGGATCAAAACCCAGTGCCATTGTTCTTGACTTCTCAGCAGTTCTCATTTTCCGCTATGTTCAGCGAGTCCGGTTTTATCCCGTGCTTTTTCAGACCCAGTCCATCTGGCCTTGGTGAGTTCACAGCAGCATTGTTTGTAATAGCCTGGAAAAAACCTAGATGCCCTTCAATGGAAGAATGGATGAAGAAAGTATGGAATATATACATATTAGAGTACTACTCAGCAGTAAAAAACAATGACTTCTTGAATTTTGCATGCAAATGAATGGAAATAGAAAACACTATCCTGAGTGAGGTAACCCAGACCCAAAAAGAGAAACATGGGATGTATTCACTCATAATTGGTTTCTAGCCATAAATAAAGGACATTGAGCCTATAATCGTGATCCTAGAGAAGCTAAATAAGAAGGTGAACCCAAAGAAAAACATATAGTCATCCTCCTGGATATTAACCTTCATCAAGTGATGAAAGGAGACTGAGACAGAGTTCCACATTGGAGCACCGGATATAAATCTCAAGGTCCAAATCAGGAGCAGAAGGAGAGAGAGCACGAGCAAGGAACTCAGGACCGCAAGGGGTGCACCTACACACTGAGACAATGGGGAGTTCTATCAGAAACTCAGCCAAGGATTCTTACAAGCAATACAGTGGACCAGTGGACCAGTGGCATCTGACTTACTAGCTCTATCAGGAGGGACATTATATTTCTCCTGAGTCACACTCACTTTCTCTATAAGTTCACATGTGATGTTTATCTATTACATAGAATTTGATGAGAATTAAATAACATGTGTTAAGTGTTATAATATCTAAATCTGTATGCAGATATTTGCTAAAGTCTAAGCAAAGGATAAAGACATTCTTGATAAGAACTCTTGGCTTCTTTGGTAAGGACTTAGGTTGTAGCAAGGTAACTTGAAATATGGAAATGAATGACACAGTTTGGCCATCTGATAATATAAAGGTCCTTAAAGAGCAGCTAGGGGAATGAACAAGGAAGAGGTGTCACAATATTCATTGTGTGGGGGCAAGTGGACTCAGAGTATGGGAAAACTGTGTACTTCATAGACTTAATTAAAATTTAGATTTTTCACAATAACTTCTGTCTGGTGTGTGTCAGAGGTGACACCATAAAACTACAACAAATTACATAAATAATGTAAAAACAAACATTATCTGTCTGGAAACTAAGTACATACAACTCAATAGATATTAAGTGACAGATTATACTAATCTAACTAAAGAGAAAGCTTGATATACATACTATTTCCTTCAAGAAATTCTTAGAAATGCTGGCAGTCATGAGAAATGTATGGTTGCCTATGAAACTAAAGAATCTGTAAAGCAGCAAAAACAAATTATTTATAAGAAAGAGGCTTCAGAACTTAGGGAAGAGAAATTGGCATATGACCAGTCAAAAGAAGCTTCCCTGTGCCAATATCAAAACTCTATTTTGTCAGTCAAGGAGAAAAGATAGAAAAAGAAGAGTTTTCTTTTCATGAAGTATCTTTTTAAAAGATAAATTCTGCATACTGCAGATCTTTTTCTGATGAAATCTCCAGTTCTAAAGATAGCAATATTCTCACTTGAATTCAGGTCATGTCTTCCTATGTCATCTTTATGGAAATAACCCTGTAAGGAATGACTACCCATTTCCCCTACTGTCTACACAATGCAGTTAGAGATATTTTCAAGTCTCAAGGAATTAGTACCCAAAAGATAATTCCTAGGTGCAGCCACAGAATCTATACCCCAGCGTGAAAAAAAAATGTAAGTCATAGTAAGCATGTAGACCACCCATGTCTACATCCCATCACCTAGCGTGCAGTCTGATGTGCCTTCTGATACTGGGCTGTTCAGAGATTCCCAGAGCATGTTCATGCCTCACCATCTGCTGTGATATGGTCATCTTCCTTCTAATCATTCTGCACACAGATAAATGAAACCTTGGAAGATGGGGTTTCACTTCCTTCCTCCCCAAATTATACAGTGCAAAAAAGAAAGAAGCCATGACCAAGTATTTATCACCAAAACATTACAACATTTTACTTTTATGTCCTACATTTGGGCATGATTTTCTTCCATTGTGACGGTAGTGATCCTTTTAAATGACAGGGACTCTTCTCAGTTACCTATGGAAAGAGGTCTAAACACAATAGTTATACTCCTCTGGATTTCTGTGGGTTTCCTTGCTGTACTCAGGCAAGAGCTGTTCTCTGAACTCACTTTATAATATGTCCTTAAAAGTCATAAAAATGAAAGGTTTATGAATTACTACATTGGAAAAACATGAGACATGTAGTACTGCATTAAATACATTTTGAGGTGAAACTTTACATGAAAAAAAATTAACTTTCCTTAATAGCCCTGGAGATTGGCCCTAGAGCCTCACACACAGTAGGGAAGCATTCCTACTGAGCTATAACTGACTGCTTACTTTTGTATTTTTATATAAGTTTCCACTAAGTTGTCTATACTGGCTTTGGACTCTAAAATAAAATATTTAATTACATCTGTTGTGAGTGTGTGCATTGGGGTGTGAATGCAAGCCAAGGCACACTTGTAGTGGTCACAGAACACATTGTGGAAGTCAATTAGTTCATTCTACTGTGTAGACCCTGGGGATCAAACTCAAGCCACCAAGTCTAGCAGCAAACACCTTTACCCACTGAGCTATCACTCCTGCCTATGGCCTTTACATCCCATCTTAGGCTCTCAAGTGGTTCAGTTTACCAGACTGCACCCTAGGCCTGGGTTAAAACTAACTCTTTTAGTGTATATTGTTTGCATCCGTTATCATATGGTGTAGTGGTTTGGGTGAGAAGAGCCCCTGCAGGCTCATATGTTTGAATGCTTGATTGCCAGTTGATAAACTGCTTCTAAAGGAAAGTTTTCCCTTACTGGGATAGATGTGACATTTCAAAGGAGACGTGTCATTGGTGAAACATCTGGAGAAATTGTCTATTCCTTGAGGTGTCAGAAACCCACACTAGTCTCTCCCTCCCTCTCTTCTCCCTTCCTTTTCTCCCTTCTCTCTTCTCCTTCTCCTTCTCCTTCTCTTCCTCCTCCTCCTCCTCCTCCTCCTACTCCTCCTCCTTCTTCTCCTCCCTCTCTCTCCCCCTCAGCCTGCTATTTTTGAATCAAGATGCAAAGCCCTCAACTATTGCTATAGCACCAGACCTGTCTGATTATTGTCATGATGGTCATGAACCAACCCTATGAAACTCTAAGCAAGCTCCCAATTAAGTGTGTTCTCTTAGAAGAGTTGCCATGATCATGGTGTCTCTTCACAGTAATAGTTAGATACACGGTAATGCTATAGAGCTGATCCTTATGTCAGTAACCAAATATTTAAACACCTCAAAGAAACTAATTAAGCAATTAGTTTCTATTCACCATGCCCAACCCCAGCCTGATAATTACTCCCCATACTCTTGTTTCTATTGGCTTGCCTATTTTTGCTGTTTCATATTTGTGGAACTATGAAGTGTACAACCATGTGTATCTATGATTTTTAACTTAATATCTTTGCAAGGTTTATCCATTCTGTATCATGCATGAGGATGCCTCCATATTTCTTGTTTGAATATTTCATTACATGCATATACTGCAAATTGTTGACCCATCTGTCCCATACAAGGCACTGCTGCACAAGGTAGCTGTAGGAAAAGTACTTCTCTGTACATTCTTAGTCATGCATTTATATTTATTCAGATCTTTTCATTCTTTGAAGTGTTCCTTCAGGGTTACAGAAAAATCAAAAACATCAGGTTTAACTTTTTGCTTTAGATATTCATGGGCACTTTGAATTCCATACAGGTTTTGAATCAGAAAAAAATATAAATGCACTGATACATCAATACTTATAGCACTGATCTACAGAACATTCTGGCAAGTACTACCATCTTAATACTAAGTCCTTAGATTTGTCAAAATGGGAGATTTTCCCATTTTTTTGGTTATCTTTAATTTCTTGTAAAATATTTTATAGGATCCAAGTACATGTTTGGATTTCTCTTTACTTGTTCCTATGTATTTAATTCTTTTTAATGTTTATCTTCCTTGCTTTCTTGTTGTTATGCCCAAATACCCAACAGAAGCGACCTAATAGCAGAGAGATTTATTCTGGCTTGCAGTTTAAAGAATACAGACGTTTAAACACAGAGGGTACATCAGGGTCTACAGTGGTGGGACCTCTGAGAGCCTGTTACAGCTCAGAAGAGTCACAGAGTCAGAAGAGTGAGCTGGCCTAGACAATTCAAGCCTCTCTCCTACTTAAGGCTCATGCCCAAAAGACTCCACCGGCCCCAAAAAGCAGAATCTGCAGGAAACAAGGAGTTCAAACACCTGAGCCTGTGGGAGACATTTTGCATAGAGTTCTTTGCTATACTATCATAATCATAAACACTATTTCTGATTCCAGATTATTCATTTCAAGTGGGCAGAAATGAAGTTGATTTTAGCCTTTTGAATTTCTAGCCTGTAATTGTGCTTAACTCATTCACTAATCCTAATCATTTTTCTTGAGTCTTTTCAGTTTTTATCCACAGAAAATTGTGTTTAACTGGGCCTGATACCTCAGGCCTGTTACCCTGGCTTTTATGAAGCAAAAAATACAAAAATCATAAGTTTAAGACCAGCCTCAGAAGCTTCCCAAGATTCTGGACCAAAATCATACATTCTGTAGCTCAGTGATAGAATGATTGCTTACAATAGGCAGCATCATACATTCAATCCTCATTACAAAAAGCCAGTCTTTGTGAGCAGAGGTGCAATCATTTCCTAATATCTTTTATTTCTATTCCTCCCTAGTCTCTGAAGATTAGCTGGAGCTTGGGTCTCTCCTTCATGCTTAGCCAGATACTTGTGCTAGAACAGACCTTAACTTTAGCTTGCATGTAGCCAAGATGTCAGCCAGAGATGAAAACCTTACTGTCTTCTGTAACTTACAAACTTACAAGCTTCTTCAGTTTGAGCATGCCCTCTGCTTGGGCTCCTAGATGCCTTTCTAACTTCCTTCATATACTTAAGCAATTTGTCAATTTTCTCAAAGAAACTTCTCCAAGCTTTCATCCTCTACATTGTTTTAATCAAGTGTAATCTTCTGTTCCAGGTGGCAATGTGTTGCTTATTTGACTTAAAGTAATCTCAAGGAGTGTGAGACTCATATTCCTAGACTAACAGCTTACAGTTTTCTAAATTATATTCAAAACTCACTCAACAAAAGGGAGAACATGCCTGGTATTGGAAACCTAGGTAACAACTCTATCTGTGAAGTCATGGTTAAAAGAAAAGAATCTACAATTACCAATTAACTAAATAACTCCTAATAATATAATCTAAAAATATTTGTCCTCACAAATAAATATAGTCTCTGTCTTTCATCAAGAACATCTCTTTTTATAACAAACTGAGACCACTGAAGAAAACTACAATCAATCAAAAAGCAGACTTGTGGATCCCAGTCCCAATGAAGATGTCTACAAAACATACTTGTACATAAGGCCCAGAGGACATTCTGAAAGAGGGGCAGAAATATTGTACGGATTAGAGCATCAGGTTTGCTGTGAGACTATCTCCTAATCATGTCAGAAGCTGCACCCCTTAAAGTCTCACAAGCATGACTGCACAAATGTGAGCTGAACAAGAATAATACCAATTAATATGCCAACGCAGACAAAGGAAAGTCCATGAAAGCTCAACTTTACATACACAGACACACACACAAACACACACACACAAAAAAAAAAAAACACTATCGGTAACTGAGGAAAGCTGGCAACAAGAGAGGTGGTTTTCCCTAAAGAAGAACATACCAGTTGGCAGTTGGTCACAAAACTTATTATATGGACTGGATATATACGTATATACAAATGCATATAATAACAATTGGGAAAAAAAGAAAAAGGCCATGATTTTCAAGGAGAGTAGGGATGTTATATAGGAAAGTGTGGAAGGAGGGAAAAAAGTGGAAATATAATTATATTATAGTTTTTTAAAAAAGAAGTAATGCCTCAAGCCAATGTATTTTCTTGCCCTGAAATTCCAAATTATGTTGAACAAAGCCAATTGATTTACATCAGACTTTTCTATAGCTCTCAAGCAGGTTAAAACACTATTTGAGATCAAGAACTGCTTTATTTCCTCCAAAGATGGGGCCAACAGCTCGCACCTGGAGTACAGAGTTCTGTATTCAAGTGAGTTTGGGATGAGAAAGGAGGGAGAAGAGTGAATGCAGGTAAAACTGGCACACAGCTTCCTTGTGGTTGGCACAGAACCTTCTTTACTTATTTGCCATAAACCTTTGACCAGTTTTCAGAGTCGTGACAGGGTTGATTCATATAGTTTCCTGCACATATTTCATTGCATCTGTGAAGGAGCAGAAACCGGAGCTACACAGTCTAACATTTTCACAGATTCCTTCAACACTCCTGTAATTTTAACTTAGCTGTGATGGACTTACCTCTACCTTCTGCCTTTGCTTTCAGGTTACAGAGCTTTTCCCACAATGAAACTTTTTATGTAATGTTATCTGGTTTGAAAGCAGTACTGCTACTCACTAGGGGTGTAGCTCCAGCAATTCACTTTGCAAACCTTGGTTTCGGCTTTTGTAAATTAGGGAATGACAACAGTGGAAAAACCTCTCAAGTTCTTAAGGACAATCTGGATGTCAAAATAGAATAACATCTGCAAAAGCTTTCATAAAACTATAGAATGGTAAAAACAGCAATTACTTAAAAGGAAAAGTGAATGAACTTTGTTTCACCTGCCATGCTTTCTGTAGTCTTTGATTCTATATTTGACTTTTCTTGTTTTATTTCATCAACTTTTCCTGTCAATCTTAATATTATAATGCTTTTGTCATTCACCATAAACACTGTTTGTATTGAATTGTTTTCTCAATGATGTAAGCTAAAAGCATGTCATACAATTATGAAATAGAAATGAGGTTATCCTATTTGTTAGTCTATCTAAAAAAAAACCAAAATATAAGATGGCAACATTACATAGGGACAAATATACCTATCATTGCTTAAAATGCTATTTAAAGACAATGAAATGGAGTAGAAACCTTTGGTATCTGGGAACCCCACCAGCCAGCTGTTCAAACATTTCCATTACTCAAACTAGTTTTCAGAGTCAACAGTTTATTCATCCAAACCGAATGTGAAAATTGCTTTCAGAGGGCTTGTTTGATTTTCTTCTTTTTTAATTGAAAATTTTTTTCAGACAATAAAGAATAAGCTCCTGCTTGTCCTGTGCTAAGTTCTTACAAGTTAAGATTTCTATTTGTAATTAAGAACAAGTTCCTGTCTGGCCCTACCCCAGCCGGGTCTATGTTAATGTCCATGGCCCCTGTTACCACTGAAGGCTGTGCCGATGTCCAGGACCTGGCCTAACACTGAGGCCATGGTGGTGCCCAAGGGTAAATATGTCGCCAGTGTCACAGGGATTGGGGTGGTCTGCACTGTCACCTTGAGCCATGGTGACATCTGGCCCAAGCTATGGCATGAGCCACCATGTGGAGCCCTGTTGGAGTCTCAAGACCATGCTGCTGGTGGTCCCATGCTAATATAGGATGCCCATTATGCCACACGGTGACATCTAGGCCAAGTTGCTGTCGATGGCCATCTCTGGATCTGTTTTCCTGTTGCAGCTGGGGTTTGTGTTGCTGTCCATTGCCCATGTTACCACAGGGGCTAATTGAACTATGAGTTGAAGTACAAGGGCCATGTTGAGCTGGCCCCACCTGTCATTGGCCTGGGAAGAGCCAACACCCCTACACATACACCTGAGAGTTGACCCCTCATTGGCCCCTGAGATAGAGGATTCCAATGACCCTATCAAGGGAGAGCTGGTCCTGCCCCTCAAAGGAGAGCTTGCCCTCTGCACTTGTAAAAGCTGGTCCCACCCTTCACCCCAAAAATGGGAGAGCTGGATCCACTCCTCACCTGAGCTGGGTGTTCCCAGTAACCTAAGACCTACCAACTCAGCTACTACCAAGGCACACATCCAGGACTTCAAGTTGTCACTCTCTAACATCTACCCCATCTATGTCTTGCTGGAGTGCATGTAGGGACTGGTCCTTCAGAACCATAGCTGCAGGATCTCCATGACTTGAAGCAACTGCAGGATATCTGAGGAGATCCAGTGAGGGTCCAATATTGATGGTACACCAGAAGCCAAAGGCCTTGATCCTGACCAACAACACATACAATGAACATTTGCAAGTAAAGCTGTTTGGACAAAAGGGCCTACTGCATGATACACAACAGTTCCCAACGCCACTAAGAAGAATGAAGAAGTGATGGAGAGGCAGGAAAGATGCAGAATCAAAATGTTTTTGTTTATTTGTTTTTAATTTTTGTTTTTCTTGGTTTTGTTTGTCTGGGGGTTGTTTGTTTGTTGGTATCAATGTTCTTATTAATATTTTTCTATTTCTTATTTTATCTTATTTTTATTATTTCTTTTTAAGTTTTCCTTTGGAGGGAACTCTACAAGGGTGAAGGGAAGATTTGGAGGGACTGGAAATGAGTGGAATAGGGATGCATGATGTAAAATCCCCAAAGAATCAATTAAAAATTATGTCTCAAAAATAAAAAAATATGTTAAGAAAATTGAAAAAAAGAATAAGTTCTTGTTTCTTAGAACTGATGTAAACTGCTTGAAACCCCATTCAAATACCTTGTTCCTTCCCTTTCATTTACCTTTCTAACAATGTATAACAGTCAACCCTCTCATCCCCGAGAAAACCTTATCTTCCCTGTAGAATAGAATTCAAGAGGTCATTGTGGGATGCTCTCTCAAGCCCTGAGTTAGGATGAAATAGACAGAGAGCCATTTTCGGGTACACCCAAAAGTACAGCTTGCTTTAATTGAACAATCATGGATTTTGTCTTTTTTCCTAGTGATTCTCAGGTTTAACAACACCTCAACAAAACACAAAATAAGAAACCATAGTATATAAGCAAAAGACCAGTAAGATTTAAAAAAAAATCCCTAAGCAAAGCAATTTGAGATGAAAAGTCTACAAAATTACCATTAAATTCATTTTTGTTTTGACCATTTCCTTGGATCTACCCTGAATTTAAAAGACTAGGAACAAAGCGTATTTTTTGTTCTTATTTTTGTTTTGGCTTTTTTTTTTTAAGAAACTATGTTGGAAATTGTGATGGAGCCCCATCAGAGTGATGACTTAAGACACCATTCAGGTCACACAACAATTCAGTCTTATTTGCATAAAGTATCATGATCTTTGTCATTTCACCTGAGTCTGATACCAACAATACCATAGAGAAGTAAATATTTCTATTGGACCACTGAACTGAGCTCAAAGGGCTTTGTGTGCTTCATTTAATGCCAATCTGCTAGGAAAGGTGCTGTAATCACCTTTCAGATCTTGATTTGATATGAAGCTCAGCCGTCTTTCCCCAGCTTTTGTTTCACCTGTACAGTTTTCTTTTTTCTTATTCCCACACTTATTATTAACACTCTTTGGAATCACACATCTTTTAAAGATCTATTTCTAGGGGCTGTGATCTCCTCATGGAATTTATGCCTTTCTTCATCTAGAGCAGATGCTGTGATTCAGTAGATCAAACAAGCATCTAGAAGGATTGTCTCTCTTTGCCCGTCTAGGGCTCCTGTGCTAAACAATCTCTCTTTGCAGATCAACACAACCTTTCCCACCTACTAACTTTCATGGACGTAGAGGCACTCTCAACCGGGGCTATCTTATTAATTCAAAATCCTTCTAGTATTTATTTTTGGTTTATGTGTTGTATTGATGTGAACGTGTGTGTGTATTTGTGTATGTACTCATGTGTATGGACATAAGAGATGGATAGAAGGTATCTTTATCTCTCTACAGTTTATATTTGGAGACAGGATCTCTCTCTGAACCTGGTTTAGTAAACCACAGAGATTCTCCTGCCTGCACACCCTCTACCCAAAGCTAGAGTTTGCAAATTGAACTTTTACCTGAGTAGCAGGAATCCAAACCCAAGAACTCATGCTTAAGTATTTTACTGACTGAGTTGTCTCCCCACACTCTTTTAGCATTTTTATACACCATTTCAAACATCCAGGTCTTAGATAACAGTGCTTTGGTTACTGTTAAAATTCGCTTATCCCCCAAGACCTGCTATGGAAGGTATGTCCACATTTTCCTCAATACTCTGGGAATATATTTTCTAAAAATTATATATGATGATTCCATTTATTGATTAAAGTTCCTTTTTAAATATACTTGAAGAACAGGTGTTGTCAAAGTGATCCCAGGCTAAACTCAGACCTCTGCCTTGTTTTATAAATAAAGTTTTGTTGGAACACAGACATTTCCAGCCATAGGCATATTGTCTATGTCATTTTTATGCTACCACAGCTGAGCCTAATAGCTGCAAAAAAAAAAGACCATATGTGTTCACAAAGTCAAAAATATTTACCATCTGGCCACTTACATTGAAAATTTGCCAACCCCTGGCATAATCTAGAGCTCACAAGTTTGGCTGACATATGGGGCCATTTATGAAGGTCCACTCACATTTCACATTTACCCTACAGCATATTTACTTGAGATCAAAACCACAGGAAAATATTGGTAGTCTCCAGAATATAAGAGGCTGCTTTGTCCATTGTGCTTCTCTCCATCTTCCTTTTCTGTTACAAATGCATTTTCCTTACTAACGCAATTCTTAGTTACTGTGGGAGTCCACAGTTTTGATCTATTCCATCTTGACTAAAGATGAGAGAGTTCAAACCTATTCTTGCTCCTCAAGGCCAAATAATAGGAAGTTTGGCCAAAGGTGTGGTTACTGAATGTCTTGCTACTCAAAGACCGTATAACAGGATGTTTGGCTTATGATGTGGTTAGTGTTTTGAAACATAAGGAGGTAATTATGCTTGTTTGTTCCTTGTAACATGTTAAGAAAGCCTTTTGCCCTTCTCTTTTGATTGGGGTATGTAAGGACTATGCGTAATAAGCTTGGGGCTGTTATAGTCTTCACTGGAAGTCCTCCTGACTCTATCTCCTGTCTCTTATCTCTTTTTTTCTTAATCCTCACTCCTTTTTTCAAGCACCTGTAAACAAGTCAGCTGGTCCTGATGAGTTACCAGCTTAGTTTCTGGTCTTAAAGGTTCCTGGGTTATTGAACATCTCTAAGGAGCTTTTCCAAAGTAGTAGTTCTGAACTTCTTTCAGCCTTGCCATATACATATTGGTCAAAGAATCAATCTTCTCTTGTCTGATTTTATAAAATATTAGTTAATATGTATTTGGTAATGGGGTGTATGTGTTTGTATGCGTTTTTATTGAAATGATATCCTCTCACTTTAACCCAAGTTTTTTAGATGTGTATTACTACTATGATTGTGATACTTCTGGCTCAACTGTCTTCTTGCTAATTTTAACATCTTGTCTCTACTGATTTTTGATTCTTAGTCTTATTTGTAAAGCATTTTCAGATTTATGTAAAACTCTAACTGAGTGAAGAGTGCAGAGTTCCACATCTTCCTTTAGTTCTTCCACTCCCCTCCTTACCATGTATATTTTTTCTCCTCTTATCAATTTTTACAATAGTCAAATTTAGTTGTTACATGGGTGAGCCAGATTGACACATCCTCATCTCAAGCCTACAGTTTAAATCTAGGCTCACTCTTTGTGGTGTACATGTTCAGGCTTTAGATGCACTTAGAACACCTCTGTATTCTACCTGTTCACCTTGCCTATACCTGACCTGGGTAGCCACTAACCTCCTCACTGTCTCCATACCTTTGCCTTTTCCAGAACACAGCTGTATTCTCCTTTGAAGGATTTTTAGAATGGATTTTCCCACTTAAAAATTTCCTGCTTCACAGAAAAGTGAGACAAATACTATGGTCCTGTATGCCCCAGTGTTGCAGAAGAACTTTGCGTGACTGTCTAGGCAACCAGATGTCTCTGTCAATTCTAGACCTTTGGGAGTTGCTTACAATGCACTTCATGTTTACTTAGGTAATATTATATCCTTCTGAGGTCTTTGAAGAGTGGAAGACAGATAGTTATAGTTTTTCTTAGTTGTGATAAAAGATAAATTAGATATAAAACTTTAGACTCACAAAGATAGGATAGATGATAATTTTCCTTAATTTGCCAAATGTAAATGAACTAAATATTGTAACTATAATTCTTACTTAACAACTGTTCTTTATATGTAATTTTACTATGTTAAAGTTAAAGCCTTCCTTTAGACAGAAAAGGAGAGATGATGTGGGATGTAATATATATATGTGTGTGTGTGTGTGTGTGTGTGTGTGTGTGTGTGTTGCTTTTATTGGTTAATGAATAAAGCCATTTCAGCCAATGGCTGAGCAGAGTAAACCCAGGTGGAAAATCTGAACAGAGATATAGAAAGAGAGTAGGCATAGTCAGGGAGATGCCATATGGCTGCCAAAGGAGACAGATGCCAGATGGAGCCTTACCACATGAGGCCACAGCCTCATGACAATACAAAGCTTAATAGAAATGGGTTAATTTAAGATATAAGAGTTAGCCAGGAATATGCTTGAAACACTGACCAAACAGTGTTATAATTAATATAGTTTCTGTGGGATTCTTTGGGTCAGAGCAGCTGGAAAACAGTCTCTGTTTACAATTTTCAGGTGCTTTTCTTCAAGCATTGCACCATTGAAGGGCAACTTGGTTGGCTTCAAGTTTGACAACTGTGAACAACAGTGCTGTAGAAATGTATGGAATCATCATTGCATTTACATAAGCCTTGACTTTGTTAGGACAAATAGCAAGGAATGCTATCATGGTGGATCATAGGATGAACATTTTCTTACCTCTGTAAGAAGTAGTCAATCTCTCTTCAGAAAAAAAAAGGATCATTTTGCCTTTCTACCAATAACAAATGAGAGTCCTGGAGAAGGTACATTCTCAACAGTGTTTGGTGTTCGTCTGTTTTGGCCAATCCAGTGGATATGGTGCTCACCATTTTAATTCATTTCCCTTGCACAGAGTGTTGGGCATCTTTCACACATGTGTTTGGTACATGTGTAACTTTATTAAGGTGTCTTCTGAGATCTTCTGCCAATTTTAATTTGGTTGTTTATTTCCTTATCATTTAGTTTTAATTAATAGCTTTTTGCTGTTCCTACAATTATCTTCACCATTGCTAATTTTGATACTAAATATTCATGCGCTCTTGGCAAATGCCAGCAAAAAGTGTTTTTACAAACATTTTTCCATGTAATCCTTCACACAAGATGTTTCACCCACTCTTATCCATGAATAAATGTCTTTGAGGGGTTCATTAACTTCTATAGGATTATGCAGCAGGCAAATCACAGGCATAAATTACAACCCAGTCTTAGAATCTTCAGAATCAAAACCCTAACCAACATAAAGCAACCCTTCCTTTATTCAACTGACATGTGACAGGCTTGCATCATGTGACAGGATGATGTCATGTGACATGTTTGTGCCATGGTGAAGTATACTGAATAACTGTGTGCATCTGCATCTCATTAGAAGAAAGATCAGAAACATGGCTGCCTCTCTCCGAGGCCAGGTCTTACTTTCTCTTCTTAAATAATTTGAATCTTTTTAATTTTAGATAAATTAACTTTTTATAGTTAAACAGACATAAGTGCAAAATGTAATGGGTTTCTTGTCCCCTTGAGTTACAAATGGGTCAATTACCAGTTCCTAATTTGGTCTGTTACTCACTTCCATATGGAAAAATCAGTAATTCAAGTAGAGAAATCCTAATGTACTTAGCATAGTGAGGGTGTCTTCCCCTAGACACATGTTCACACCTCTGGACATTAAGATGAATCACAGAAATTATACACATTTTCAAAATCTTAGGTTAATCATGAAAAGAATGAAGCTTATTAAACTCAGCCCAGTCCTACTGTTTAGACTAATGCCTGATCAGAATTTAGAACTCAAGGCTCACCCTAGAGTTCTTCCAGTTTTTCTGACTGCCACATCATTTAACCTTCTGGCTGTTAGCAGTGATTTTACATGGTTAGTGACATTCCATTCCAAGCCAGGTGTGTTTGCAAATGCCCATAATCATAACACTCAGAAGGCTGAGGCAGAAGGACTGAGTTTGGAAGCTAGCCTGGGCTATATTGTAAAACCCTGACTCAAAAAACAATGCAGTTAAAAAAAAGAAACAATACAGATAACAAACAAAAACACATCCCAAGTGTTCAAATGAACAGTATCTCAAGTATGTTGTGCTGCATGGTTGCTTTATTCCATTGTTCATCTAGAACAGTGTCACAAGTGTGTTTGTGCTGCACGGTTGCTTTCTTCCATTGTTCATCTCAGATCAGCTTTGGGAAGCATATACTAAACATCTGAGTCACATAAAATTCAGTTTGATATGAGGAACATCTGGCAACCTTTTTAGGAGCTGTTTGACAGCCCTCAAGCTGGTTGCAACAGAAAATAAGTAACTCTCGACTGGATTTTGCCTCCCTGGATCAACACATTGAATTCCTGTCCCCAACGCTATTTAGTGATGTGGGTTTGCTGGGTTCATGAGGTCAAGAGAGTGGAGTTTTTATAAGACATCAGCACCAGTGTAAAAGAGACACCCAAACCCCCTTTCTCTTTCCTTACCATTCCCTCATCTCTTCCCTTTCCTCTCTTTTTATTTAGTCCTACAATGCTTCCTCTTCTCTCTTCTCTTTTCACCAACACATGTTATTAAATATAAGTCCGTAGAGTTTTATGATTAAAAATATTCACTTTTGTTTGCTTTAATTAAGAGACAGAAAAAGGAATGACAAACATTCTGGAAGTTCATATCGTAAAGCCCCATGAAGCTGTTGTTCCTGATCTGCCCTACGGATGAGCCAACCAGTTGCTCTGGCATTCGACATGCCTCTCTTAGTCCTCCTTCTGTAGACATCTGTTCTTTCACAGCCCTCACCATCACAAACATGAACACTGCCCATGCAATGTAGACTGGGAATGAGGCATTTAGATGCTGATTCTTTTTTTTTAATTTTGTCTTTAGTGTGTGTGAATATGCATATGTGTATGAGACCTGGTGTGTGTGTGTGTGTGTGTGTGTGTGTGTGTGTGTGTGTGTCAGAACTGTACTCACCCATGAATGTGGAGGCCAGAGTCTGATATCAACTATCTTTCTCTATTGTTTCCTTATTTTTTCTAAGGCAACCATTTTGGGTAGACCGACTGATGAGAGAGTTCCAGGTGATCATCACTGATGCTACCAAGACAGGAGCTTTTAAATGGGTACTGGGGATCTGAACTCGGGTTCTTGGGTTTCCATACCTGAAGTAATAGGGGGCGCGGGGCTGTGTTCCCAGCACCCCGGCCGCCTGCCCGGCTAGCTTATGCCCCGAAATAATTACACAGACACTATATTCTTTTAATCACTGCTTGGCCCATTCTCTTCTAGGCTAATTCTCACATATTAATTTAGCCCATTTCAAATCATCTGTGTATGGCACCCCAAGGTGCGCTTACCAGGAAGATTCTAGCCTATGTCCATCCTGGGTCGGAGCTTCATCCAGGGAGCGGGGCATGGCGTCTCTCTGAGGCGTCTGCCCCGAGAGGAGAGCTGTCAAGTCTCTGACCTCACTTCCTCTTCCTCCCAGTGTCCTGTCCTGTTTTCTCCTCCCACCTATCTTCTAACCAATAAAATGGGCCAGGGCAGTGCCTTTATTAGCCAATGACCTTCCTCCATCACATACCAAGCAGTTCACTCACTCACTAAGATATCTTGTCAGTCCTAAATTTTTTTAATCCTATTTAGCTTCTTTTTATACCTTCATAAAATGAGAAAACTGAGATTCAGAGAGGTCAGGTCATTTATCCTCAAAGCACAAAATGCATGTACAGTTCAGGACAATGATCTGAAACCATGCCTTTCTGCTTCACTAATGCAGCCTGCTAGCTTCATTGTCCCTCCTGTACAGTCAGATGTTTTCGTCAGGACTGTTGGCTCCCAGGAATGACGTGGAGACTTATTGTAATTTATACAACCTCTGCTGATACCTTGGACTTGTTACTATCTTACAACTTAAATTACCAATTTTTGCCAAATTTCTTTTTGTCTTATGGCTTTATTACCTTGACTCTGTAGTGTCCATGCTGTTTCCTCTCCATCTGACTGGCAAATCCTTTCTTCTTCTTCTTCTTCTTCTTCTTCTTCTTCTTCTTCTTCTTCTTCTTCTTCTTCTTCTTCCAATTCTTCTTCCTCCTCCTTCTGATCATCATCTTCCCAGCATCCTGACTTGATATTGGCAATCATCTTTTGAGTAAACCAAATAGAATGACACATCTTCACACTGTGAAGTGTGAAGAAATTGTTAGAATGTAAAATAAACATAAATGGCAAGTAGTGTTCTTTACCCATAAATAGGTCACTCCTCCCATGACCAGACTAATAATGGAGGTGCTCCACACCATAACCTGATTCCCTTTCTCCTACAGGCAGGCAAGAATGCAGGAACCATGCTCTGGCTGAGTTCTGTTTCAGCAAAGGTATGAAATGCTTTCCTTGTCTATAGTAAAGAATAGGGGGGAAAAAATCTCTTTGGTTCCATTCCCTAGATCATACATCTCTGTAGAAGAAAGACCATGCCTAATCCATCACTCTATATATAGCACACCCAGTGTGGCATACATACAGAGTGTTGGATGCTTAGCAAATGCTCAAGCATTTTTATTAAAATGCATAACTGAACTATTCACATCTATAATTCAAGGATGCTATGTTTCATCATTTTCTCAGTCAATAATAATGACAATAATAACTGGAGCACATAGCCCGAATTTAAGTGATATCTAATTTAAGGCAGACTTTATGGAACACTCCAAAATAAAATTGTTCATTAATATGCCTTCTAGCCCATCAGTAAGCAAATAAGGAAATATTGAGGGATCAGGCATCTTATAAAATTGTCCAAAATTATTAAGTTCTTTAATATAGATTCAAGTCCAAAGCTTAATCTCCTTTTGATAGTTCTATTTTAACAAATAAAACTTCATTGCCCTGCATTAGGTAGCATTAACTGGAAGGAAATAGAAGTGTCTATATAAGAATGCTTCATTTTATCTCAAGTACTGAATATGTTTTGTTTTGTTTTTGTTTACAATAACAATACAAGGATTACAGAGATACCTTAGTAATCATAGAACTTCCTCATATGCATAACAACCTGTGTTCACATATCTATAACCATATAAAACAGACTATAGCAAGATAGCATATATGTTTAACCCCAGGACCCCTACAGTGAGATGAGGAGAGACACAGGAGGATCCTGAGACCAGTTAGCCTGGATTAGCTAGTAGCAACCAATAGACCCCAATCTCATAGCACACAGAAGTCAATGGCTGAATTCCAAGATTGTCTCAGACACCATGCACACCAGGGCACTCAAGTGCCTACACTCATACAGATGAACATGGACAAAAGTACTCACACTCACACACAAGAATATAAACATACATGGATGCATTTTATACAAAGCCATACCAAGAAAACTTTACAGATTTATCTCAAAAATCCAAAGATGTTCACAAACAAATGTGTTCGTGCTATAAATATGCCCTTAATAAGAAACATTCCTCCCAAGTGAAAACCTGAATTTATGAAATTCTAAACTATTTAGAGTCAGCAACTGAGAGACAGAATTAATTCTCTCCTAATGAAACAGGAAATAATATTTCTGAGAATCAGCAACTAATGTGTGACTTAAAGTCACCCCAGAGAATATAGATACAAACCTCCTCTCAAGGAAGGGTCTAGTAAATGCTTAGTGTGTACCCAATTATTATTCCTCTTTATGCCAGAGATGTGGAAATGAAAACAGCACCCATCAACCTTAAGTACAACACTGATTACAAATGTATAATAATTTCAGTGTTGTTGTTTTAATAATGCCAATTGCTTTTTCTCAGTGTTTCATTTAAAATCAGTATCTTGTTCAAGACACTCCCCTCTGTTTCTCACTAAATATAAAGGATCTCAAATCCATTATAGCTTTAAAGAGGCCAACACATAGGTGACTCAGTTTCAAAACAATACTTTACAGTGCTTACCTTTGCAGGGGATGTTAAGACATAATTTCCTTTCTCTGAAACAACTGCTTGCCTTGTATGACAGCTGAGCCATTTATTGTGTATGACAGGGGCTGCCCAGTGTGGGCTGATGGGGTTGTTGGCCAGAGTGGTAGCAAGGTCTGGGTTTACCCACTGCGCACAATCACTCCATCATCAGCGCAACTGTACAGGGGCCAGAAAATCCCTTGCCACGTTTAGGTCTGTTTTTCCTGGTGACATTTCATGGGCAGAGGTGGACACTACTGTTAACTGTTGTAATAGGAGCAGCGGGCTGCGTCCCGCCACTCGGCCGCCTGCATGGCTAGCTTATGCCCCGAAATAATTACACGGAATCTGTATTCTTTTAAACACTGCCTGGCCCATTAGTTCCAGTCTTTTATTAGCTAGCTCTTACATATTGATCTAACCCATTTCTAATATTCTGTGTAGCCCAAGAGGCGGCTTACCAGGGAAGATCTTAACCTCCGGCTGTGTCGGGTGGGAGAATCATGGCGACTCCCTGACTCAGCTTCTTTCTCCCAGCATTCTGTTCTGTTTACTCCACCCACCTAAGGGTTGGCCTATCAAATGGGCCAAGGCAGTTTCTTTATTAATTAAGCAATGAAAGCAACAGATTAGAAAGAAATCACTCCCACATCAGCTAACCAAGATCCTGTGACCAGTCTGAACTGCGTAGATGACAACAAGAACCAAATAAGCCATTAAAGAACTGTTGAAACCTAAAATATGTACTTAATTGAATGGTATGGGAATCATTGTGAAATTGAAGACAATTGTATAAATTCATTGAGTGTTTGCATCTTGTGTTTTGTCAGTTATCTGACTGTGACTATTACTGAATCCCACTGTGTTCCTGCCTTTTCTGAATGAGTAATACTTAAAAATCTTCTCTAATAAAAGTTTCGCAAAGTATCACAAAAGTTTATAGTCTGTT
The DNA here is from genome assembly GCF_018167655.1 of Microtus oregoni. NCBI lineage: Eukaryota > Metazoa > Chordata > Mammalia > Rodentia > Cricetidae > Microtus > Microtus oregoni. The sequence continues at coordinate 16,967,669 of NW_024543072.1, forward strand.
GCAAGCACTGATTGAGCTGTGTGGATTTTTGGCATCAAATGTGTCCACAACTTATATATGACATATTGTAATACTTTAATTTTAGGTTTTCCAATACCTTTACAACAAAAAATCACATATATGAATACATTAAGTCTATGACACACATCAGGCTTATATGATATAAAATAGAACTCAATATCTATAATCATTAGAGTTTAGGAACCTGAACTCTCTGGATTTATTTATAAACAAAATTAATATTCTGGTTTTTCTTCTTATAGTTCAATATAGTTTCTTGCTGGATTTGTTGCGAGAAGGTGAGAAGAAAAGAGATCAGGTGATATTTGTGTAATGGCTTTCTTGTCTCCTTATCAATACATACTTTCCTAATAACATATCAAGAGGTTGATGGGGGAGAAGATAGAAAGAGGCAGCATCAAATTGGATGTGTCCCCTCAAAAATCAAATGCTAATAATGAATCCCCATAACTAGGAGATTGGGGTCTTTTAGAAGTTACTGGGTCATGAAGGTAGAGCCTCTGAGTGAGATTAATACTACAGAAAGGAGGCCTCACGCAGTTCCTTTGTTGTATGGATAAAAGGAAAAGGCAGTAAAATCCATGAAACATCAAAAAGGCCTCCAAGCTCATCAAACCTCCAACACCATCATCATGGATTTCCTATCCTCTGCCACCACGACACTAAAGATTTTGTTGTCCTATAAAGAAAGTGTGGAATATCTACACATTAGAGTACTACTCAGCGGTAAAAAAAAAAAAAAAAAAAAAAAAAAAACAATGACATCTTGAACTTTGCATGCAAATGGATGGAAATAGAAAACACTATTCGGAGTGAGGTAACCCAGATCCAAAAACATGAATTTGGTATGTACTCACTCATAAGTAGATTCTAGACATAAATAAAGGTCAGTGAGCCTATAATTCGTGATCCTAGAGAAGCTAAATAAGAAGGTGAACCCAAAGAAAAACATATAGTTATCCTCCTGGAAATTGGAAGTAGACTAGATTGCCAGGCAAAAATTGGGATCTTGGGGGTAGGGATGGGGTGGGGGCAAGGGGAGAGAAAAGTGAGGACGGGAGACTGGGGAGACCCTGGAGTGTGACACCCAATTCTGTGTTACACCCTCGGTACAGTTCATGCGCCACTGTACCATATGCGAGTCGGGCAAGGGCCTGGAGATTGAAAGAACACACAAAGAGACCTGGGTCATTCGAAAGGAGATCAGCCAAATGCTGTTTATTCAAACTTGGGGAAATCCTTATGTACCTAACTGCTGCACAAGGATTTCCTCCCAGGCAGGTGGGAAATTGCCATACCAACAATGGAGTCAATGCCCTACAGCTAATCACCAGGTGGGGCAGGGGGAGCACAGGAACAAACAGAATGCTTTAGTTAGCTGACCAAAAACTGTCCTCAAGATGCACCCCAGGAACAAGGGTAGACCTGGGCCCTACACTGGAGGAATGGGATGGTTGGGATGGAGGAAAAGTGCATATGGGAGCAGGGAAGAAGATATCTTAATTAAGGGAGCCATTTTAGGGTTGGCAAGAGACTTGACTCTAGAGGGGTTCCCAGGTATCCATGGAGATATCCCCAGCTAGTTCCTTGGGCAGCTGAGGAGAGGGAGCCTGAAATGGTCCTTTCCTATAGCCGTACTGATGAATATCTTGCATATCACCATAGAAGCTTCATCTGGCGATGGATGGCGATAGAAACAGAGACCCACATTGGAGCACTGGACTGAGCTCCCAAGGCCCAAATGAGGAGCTAAAGAGGGAGAACATGAGCAAGGAAGTCAGGACTGCTAGGGGTGCGCCCACCGGGGCTGATCTAATGGGAGCTCACCAAGGCCCATCGACTGGAACTGAAAAAGCATAGGTTCAATCCGGACTCTCTGAACGTGGTGGACAATGAAGGCTGACTGAGAAGCCAAGGACAATGTCACTGGGTTTTGATCCTACTTCATGTACTGGCTTTGAGGGAGCCTAGGCTGTTTAGATGAGCACCTTCTTTCCACAGGGCAGGGAACCCTGACTGCTCTTTGAACTGAAGAGGGACAGGGAGGAGAGTGGGAGTAGGGGGAGGGAAATGGGAGTTGGGGAGTAGGTGGAAATTTTTAATAAAAAAAATTAGCTATTACTTTTAAAATGTTAGCATAATTGTCATTCCACTTTAAACTTTTTGTTTCTTAGAAGTATTAATAAAAACATATTTGTTTCAAATTAAAAAATTAAGATTCTGTTGTCCAGAAGTTATCCAGGTATTGCTATTTATTCCAATAGTCAGATCAAAGACCAAAGACTCTTTACCAGATCCAGATAAACATGAAAAATTCTAAGCAGTGTGATGCCAGTACACTACAGGACATGTTTGAAAGATGCTCTGAGCCTTCTAGGAAGACCTTCATGCTGCTAATGCAAACACAGCACAAGCCTGTGGCACAGCAGTGGGCAATACAGGGATAGTGTTCTGGTTAACCCATTTCATAGCACATGCTGAGGACCTCAGGGTGTCCCTGACTCCATAGGGGAATGGAGGTGGCAAAAGTCCTTCACAGAATTTATATAGAAGGAGCTTGGTTCAAACAAAGACACTCTTCCCCAAAAATTTGTAGGGAACTTGAAACTAGAAGCATGTTAGCTGGTGCCCATGGTGAGTAATCCTGCTACATCTCAGAACAAGAGAACCAATGATGTCACAGACATAATCAAGGAGCTGACCTCCTTGGTTGGTCATTCCATGTCAGCGCACCAAGTGAACGGGAGACATCTTGAAAATTCAAGGAACTCATTCCTGCCATCCCGAAGTCATCTCATCTCCCCCACCCCCGTTCTTCCAAGTGGGAGAATAATCACTTACCTGAGTCATTCGAGCATAAAATGGCTTTCTCAAACAGGCAATTTAAACTATTGGGAAGATATTGCAAATCTGAAATAAATATAGCTATCCCTTCTCTTTACTCTTCCCTCTCACCTATTGGCATGGGGGAGTGGAAGGGAACTCTGGCAGAAAATGAGGACAGTTACAGAGGATTGAACCCTCAAGTGCTTTGTATAGACCAGTTAATAAGACTGAATTTATTATTCAGACACACACACACTCATATGAGCACAGCCATGAACACACACTCATATCCTTGAACACACACACGTACACACAGACACACACCCCAACACTTTGCCTTCCTTTTTATTTTTCCAATTGCTTTATAATGAAGACAGATTACATTTGAAGAAAAAAAGCACCCATTTGAAAGTTTAAGTGGTGTTTTCAAAAATTCTCAAGCAGCTATGAATTTCAATATACTTCCAAAGCAGTTGTAGCATTTTACTTAACACATCACTCCTACATTTCTATTCCAACCTTCTTGGTGAATTCAGATTGAACAGCTATAGCCATCCTTGCATCTTGTGCTGCCATTGTTTAAAATTCATAGTTAAAAAGATTTTCTCAAAAATTCCCATCTGAAAATTGTATCTCAGAAATGAAGAGAAACAAGATACAAAGACTTTTGTTACACCTGGGTGTGATCTCAATCTATTTTTAAGAGAACATATGAGCAAGCCTGTGGTTGTTGTAACAGAAAACTAAAACCTAATACATTATTCCAACGGACTAGAAAACACAAAGCAACTACCCCCAGGCTCCTTTTGAGTCATTCCAATGTATTTATTACAGCTTGAAGTAAGCTCAAAGTTGTCCTTAGATATAAGTAAGGAAAAACAGGAAGGGTGAAGTCGAAGCACACACATTTATTAAATACTGTCTTCTAATAAAGTTAAGTGTGTTTTGGGACTTAATCCTCCCAACAACCCTTTACTTAAGGAGGAACTATGCTTATTCAAATTCCAGATTAACAAATTGCCACTCATGAAAAGGTGAATTCACCTGCCTTTGTTTGCCATGGGAAATGTTTGGGCTGACAGATCATCTTAACTGCTCCAAAGTCAGAGCTCATATTTTCCCTCATGCCTTTGTCTGGAGGTACATCTGAGTTCCAGTATCAACGACAGCAAAGCTGTGTGCATACCTTGACTTTCCACCCAACTTGGCACATTATTCTAAACAGGTGACCCATCACATGCTTTGAGACATAAAGTTGAAATTAAAATTAAATGAACCTCACCTTCCTCTTCAATAAAAAGTTAAGGCAAATATATCTACAGCACAGAGATCTGGGGAGACTATTAGATAATAGGTGGTTTGTGCAGAGTCCGACCCTTTCTATCCACAGCCAGGCCTCGGGCAAATTACGGCCATTGACTTTACAGATTTAAAACTCTTCAACTTTGTTTTAAAGCTCGACACAGGTAGAAGCCAAGGCCAGTCTTTCAGAAATAGAGCATGTAATATCATAAAGGAATCTTTCCTGGGACATAAAAATAAACACACAAGGCTTCCAGGGAGATGATGCCACACCCACCTCTCAAAGCCACCTTGTTCCTAGTGAGAAGTTAATGTAGGATGGTGTGCTGGACAGTTTTATGTCTATTTGACACAAGCTAAGTCATCAGAGAGGAGGGAACCTCGTTTGAGAAAATACCTCAGTAAGATCAGACTATAGGCCAGCCTGAGAGGCATTTTCTTAGTTCGTTATCGAGGAGAGGAGAGCTCACCCACTGTGGGTAGTTCCATCCCTGGCCTGATGGCCATACGTTTTAAAAGGAAGCAAACTGAGGAAGTCAGTAAGCAGCCCAACACCATGGCCCTACCTCAGGTCCCTGATGAGTTTGAGTTCCTGACCTGATTTCCTTCAACACTGAGCAGCAATATGGAAATAGAAGTCAAATAAACCCTTTCCACCCCAAGTTGCTTTAGTCACAGTATTTTATTATAGCAGTAGTAACCCTAACTAAGACAGAAAATACCATTCTGGCAGCATCTCCTGGCACTTGTACTTGGGTTGGATGACTCAAGTACAAGCAAAAGTTCAAGTTATAAGTAAGAGAGCCCCAGTGGCACTGCTACACATTGGTACTCAGATACATACATAAATAAAACCGTTCTTGCATTTTCTGGCAATAGGAGACAGAGCTGGGGATCTCTGGTACACCTTATGCAGAAATGGTGAGAAATCCCCAGAACAAGTTAAGGGGTAAAGACTGAATGAAGTGCACACTACATCTATGCCCTTCCGGGTTCCAAGTAGAGCCAAGGATTTCTACTGCAACAGTGCTAATTGTGCCGCTGTAGAATGTTAGCAGACACTCTAGCCAGAACACTATGTGCCCATCTGCTAAAACCGAAATGTCCTAAGACGTTTCCAGCAGCCTCTGATCAGCAAAATCATGTTTAGTTGATAGCCTCCATTTCTGACTAGCAACCATAATTACGACCAACTTCATGTTGCTGGTACTAAGGTTCCTCCACAGGATATTGTGTGCATTGATGCCACCACCTCGTGACAAACAAGAACCAGCTTCCCCTATTCCAGCACCAAAATGCCCAGAGTTGGACCTTGAGAGACTAAATGTGAATCATGTCTTGCAGTGAGTTTCCTAGAGCTCACTGGGAGAAAGCAAAAGTCAATGTGGGAGTGTTTATGTTGGGGGTAATGGATGCTCATGGCGGCTCATACCCACTCTCAGAGCTACTCTGAAGACCCCTGCCCAACTCCAGGGCTCAGAAATGTCACGCTGATAGGTAGAAATTGCTACAGGTTCACCACAGAAATTGGGAAATGTCACCCATGAAGGCATTTGGTTTTGTTCTTGTGTTTCATTTACGTGTTCCCTCCAAAGAGTTGGTTATGACCACAGGTCACCACCCCGCTGGGTAACAATAAACTCTTCCTTACCCAGAGCATGCTAAGGAACAGGAACAGCTGCACAACTATTGTAAGATCCTATACATTTTTAGGTAATGCTTTTCAGGAAAAATGGTTCTGTCATAGAGTGACAATTATAGAGATGATACAAAATCATCTTTAATCAATCCTTTCAATACTAAGTCTCAGAAGTGCTGTGCATTCCATCATGAAGTACAGCAACCATAAAGTAAAATTAGAATTAGCTGACATCGTCATAGGCAGAACAATCACACTGAGTTAGAGCAGCACACGGGCTTGGAATCAGCTTGCTCTGATAGCTTATGAAGCATATTAAGAACTGGATATGAATAGTGAATATCTCAGATGCCCATGGGAAGAAGGTAAAGAGGTTCCTTACCATCAACTGAACAGGATGCCTTGGGACAGGCAGAAAGGGACAGGAAGGAAAGAAAAGGAAGAAAAAAGGAGAGAGTAAAAGAGGGGGAGAAGGGAAGAAGAAATTGAAGAACAGGACTGTATATTTAGTTTTACTGTTCAAAGGCATTTTTGTGAAATAAAAGAATATTTTAACCTTGATTTTGAAAGAACTGCAATCACTAGAAAAATTGACCCTGAGTGACGACTCCAGGATATCTCTCAGAAAAATTACTTTAACCTTTCAGACTGCAGAGGATATTACAGGCTTATGCCAAGGATTTTCCTCCAGAATGCCAAGCTGTTCATTGACTTGATTAAAAGTTACAAATACAGTATTAGGATTCTTACCTGGGAGGTTTCAGATATTTTGTGAGCTCAGTTTCCTAATACCACAACCACTGGTTGGAACATGAACCCTCACTTGTAAGAAGAGAATATTTTTCTTTGTAATGTTTTATACTATGGACCTTCTCAAACATGCAACTCTAAATAAATGAATAAACTAATCACAGTCAAAATTGAGTGAATCTATAAAACAAGCCACAGTATTTCCAAAGTTTATATTTTCAAATTTAAATTTATTTTAAAATACCTGGAATCTCAAAATAAAGTTTGCTTATTAAATGCAATTAAATTATCCAATCACTAGCTATGTAAAGTGGTGGCTCTGTTAATTATCTTAATTATGATAATCACTTTGCTACATATATACAATCATCAAATTGTATCACTTGAGTATCTCCAATTTCTATTTGTCAATTATATAACAATTAAAAGTGAAGGTTAAAAAAATCCAATCAGCAGAAAGGTAATCTCTTCTGAAATAATATAATATTCTCACATGCAATAATACAGCCTTGCATATATATAACATATATGGCATATATATATAATATATATTACATATATAAATATATAAACATATAAATACTCATGATTGATCTTTTGTCTCTGAAGTTGATATACCAAGATATCTCAGTTTTGCCACCACTAAACATATTAAATTCCATATATCTGCTATTCTGCCATTTAAACAAAACATTCACAAATCAGTTAGTTCATCTCAGACAACTCAGGACCCATTGTCCTCAGGTAGCCTCCAACTAACAAGTTCTATTGTGTAGTTCACACTGGGAGATGCTTTGTTATACACCATTAGTTAAGCTATTTGTTCTCCCTTGCGATTTGACATAAACATTAGTGTAGCTATTAACACAACCCTAAGATACATATGTGCATGATTTATCTGGTTTTTATCTTTCAAAACTATTGCACTCTATTGACTAATGTGGTATCTGGATGTGTTTTGAATTTTAATCATAAGCATCTGGAAAGCAGGCATATTTATAACCTGTGATGCAACACTGTGTCTCTGGAATTTAGAGTAGCAAGCAAAAGCCTAGAAAGAGCTGACCATGTGAACCTGCAGAGTGACAACACAGGGTACATCTCCCAGGACTTTGGGGACTCCGTGCTTTCCTAATATGGCAGCATTCAAGAAAGCCAGAAAAAAAATCTCAATCATAAAGCTCAGTTCTCATCTGCAAGTTCATCCACACCAGCACAATTAGAGAAGATCTGTCTGCAGGCAGATGTCCAGGAAACAGAAGGAATGGAAGGTCATAGTAATGGGAGGTTGGGTGAAAAACAATGCAAAATCTACCCAATTATAATCCACTCATTGACCATTTATCGGTATGTGATTCTATGCAGGAGAATTTAATTCAGCAATGTGAGCAAAATGTGAAAAAAGAGAGCTTCTTATTTGCTAGGGAAAAGTGAAAGTTATTCTATAGAGATCATCTGTATAGGGATAGAGACTGCAGTTCCTGCTGGGTTGTGAACAGGACTTTGTGTCAACTCTCCCTGTGGGAGCCAAATAAACCCATCAGGCATTCTTCCCAAGGTCATGGCCCCTGTCACATACCCCTCACCTTAGTAGGACTTTGGGAACCACACTACAGCCTAGATGTCATCTCAGCCTCCACACAATACGACTGATACTTTTTCTTACACAAATTTCACAGTAGCCTGAACCATCATTTCTGGTGTAGTTTTTTATTGTTCTTTCCCACCAAGCCTGGAGCATTTTCTTCCTTGCCTTATTCTTACCAGGATTTCTAGTCATTACTCTGATGCTCCCAAATGTCATCCATCCTGTACCAAATGTCTCCATAATGATAAAGAATGACCTTAAACTATCTTTCTCTTACCAGCCCTCACTGAAGCTGGCTCTCATCTTCCCTTCTGTATTTGGGACTTTCCCACTTGCCAGTAAAATGCCATTCATAATAGGATGGCTATTCTTAATTACTGGGCCACAGCCTCAATTCAGTCATCACTTCATTACCAGATATTACAAGAATTATGGCAAAAGATGCATACATAATATCTCATGCAAAACTTTCAAACATACACATAAACACCACAATGGCACAATTTACCAGGATCTATGTATTTCCTCAATGTCAAATACAAGAAACTCCATATTTCTTCAATCAGAGGCTCATTGTTAACTATAAGCTGAAGGCCTGTTGGTTCTCTCCATCTCACTAAACCTAATCAGGGTACCACATCTCCCTCAGAGGTGATGAGCTTGGATTTTCTCCAGAGAAAATCACATTCTCAGAAGACATGAAGCTTCTGTTATGACTTCCCACAGTCCTCTCGCTGTCTGAGACAGGGGCCAATGACTTCCTCTCCTGCTCCCACATCATGAACCCCTCCCTCATCAGAATATCTATAAGGAAACTTAACAAGAAGGATGCTTGGCAAGACTAGGCCCTGGGAAGTACCAGGCATCTTGCTGTGTTTTTATTATGCTGTAGGGCATTCCTCGAGAGCCATGGTTTTGAATTGGCAGCTGCTCCATCTTAATGTGGGAATATCAACTGTAAACAGGAGACCCATATCTCAACACACACCAATGGCATTCTCATATTCATATCAGAACGTTTCCTTTGGGGAATATAGATTTGCTATTTTCTGCATGGAGTCATTGACCCAGAGAAAATGATAAACCACTGAGATAAAAAATTGAACAGCCCCACGCTTTAGTCAAACACAACACATCAGAGGATTATTTTTCCCCGTCTGTCTTTGATATAAAATATTCACAGCCTCTTTCCACCTTAGTTTCATCACTCATAGACGGAGAGGTTTACTTTTTTACTACTTGTCAAACTTTTAAATGGAACAAAGCCAGAAATCATTGTAAGATTCTGGGGGCAACCTAGAAAAGGAAAATGGCTATGCAAAAAAACTATGTGTGCATCCTCTACATGGGGTAGATTAGTTGCATAATAAAATCCTGAAGCAAGGGAGATAGTCTCTGTCTTTGGGAGAAAACCAATCTTTCTTTAAGCAACAAAACATTCTAAGTAGTTCTTGTGAGCAACTCACTGTACTGAGCTCTGTTTCCGTAAGAAACTTCCAAGCTTCTCTAGCCATTTGTTAAAAGCTTTAGGCATGGGAGAGGCCTCTGATGCCACTCTTTCACATATCAACAACTCCAAGAAATCAGAGAATATTCCATAAATAAAATTATCACCGAGACCGGGATTATAATTCTTGGGTCCCAAGGCAACATTCAGGAGACAACCCTTTGTCATTTTATTTTATTATTTTCTCGCAGGGTTTTAGTTTGAGATCCTTCTCTTGGCCTGTCTATGAGGGTGGGACATAGGGCTTGAGTCAGGTCTGGAGAATACCGGAGCAGAATTGGATGTTTTTGTTGCTAGATTACCACTAGGACTCCACAGATGTGAACTAACCCAGCAATGGGCTGATACTGTCCAGTAGCACAGTGAGGCCTCAGTGGACTTTTCTCGTTGCCCCCATCTGACCGTTAACCGTTGGCAGTCCATGCCCACCTGTGGCACACAGGGCTTCTTCTTCCCCTGCCTAGATGTCTGGGCTGATGAGGACCAGATGCTGAGAGGTTGCAGAGAGGTTTCCCGTATGTAGCCTCAGTCTATGTCTGACCTTGAGCACCTGGATCTCTCAGGTGTACCTGTCTAAAGAATCATGCATCCCCCTTTCTCCTTCAAGGTGGAAGAAAAAAATGCTCCCTGCCCCCACCCCACCCCCCTACACACACACACCCCTCACAGTAAATACAAAAGTGGTGGATCTCTGCCTGAGTTCTAAAGACAGATAGTTTCCTCATGTTTGTAACACTAGCATCTCAGGGTTCTTCCTCCTGTGTAAGCAGCTTGGCAGGTTAGTGAATTGCAGGCTCCTCCTGGCTCCATCTGTCTGTGATATCATTGAAAAGGAGATATTATGGGACACCGGACACCCCCTTGTAGCTGGGGAATGAAGTTTCTCAACAGCTACGCTTGTTAGTATTTGGTTCCAAATTTGAAGGATTGTTCTGCCATTTTCTTTTGGTGTGATTCTGTAGTGACACCTCCTCCAGGAATACTCTATCCTGTGTTAAACAGATGCTGAATCTTCCAGTATTTATTGTAACTAGGCAAGAGGAAGGTACTCTAAAGAGAAACACTGTGTCCCTCCCTTGAGTCATCAGACACTTGAAACAATGGTTGCAAAGAAATTTGAATTTCCCCTGGAATTGTATGCTAGGTTAAGGGAAATGCTAAGATCTAGGTCTAGAACAATATTTTACAGAGTTCTAAAAACCTCCCAGATGTCCTCACAAAAGAGACGAGAGCCTGGAATGATGGCTTAATGATGAGGGACTCACACCTTGACCACAGCTACTTAGGCAGTTTCTGAGCCTTCAATTTAAATAATAGCTATTTGTCAGAACTCCAGTGATGGACGTGGAATATGGAAGGTCACAAAACATCTCTTGTTTTTTCCTGTTTCCAATGTGGCCATGTTAAATCAATCTCTTTTTGAAGAAGTAAGGATAGAGAACAACACAGCAAACTAGGACCCCTTGGTTTGGGCTATGATATTATTTTCCTAATAACATTTACTTTATTAATTTACTTCCATTCAGCTTTCTTCCCTGCCACTCCTCTAACATCTAGCTCAAGAAAAGAAAAAAAAATATTCAAAGGGCTTTCCTTTAGCATTCCATTCTAGTTAATTTTGTGGTTGTGTTAATCTAACTTGCAAGTATTAATGGAAAAAAATTGACTAAGGAACCCTGAGTGGATTCCTAAAAATATACACTAAGCAAATCCCTAGCTAGTACCAGTAAAACAAGATCAGTAGCTAAACAAATGAACAAACCAGAAGATCTTTGACACTGTGTGTGTGTGTGTGTGTGTGTGTGTGTGTGTGTGTGTGTGTGTATGAACACCTGGGACATAATTTTTTACTATTATTTTTTTGATAAACTCCTTTTATAATTAATTAATTAAATTTGTTCTTCAATCATTGTATACATGTATTTAATGCATAGTGATTATTCTCACGCCCATCTTTACTTACCTTCTCCCCTAACCTGTCTACCAACCTCTGCTCTACAGACTTCTTTCACACATCCTTAACTCTTTGTTTCGTTTTGGGACCCACTAAGTTTAACAATGGTCATCTATGTGACCATAAGTGTGGTGATGTCAATTAAAGCCCAGTGGGTTTAGTGTGGGTGCACAACTGAAGACAATGACCATCCTCCCCTGAATCAGTAGCCAATAGCCCAAGAGTGAGAGGTGGGATCCCTTAATCCCTCTCCAAGCCATAAGTGATTGTTGATACAGCCAGTCCTACACAGAGCAGAGCAGATGGACACAGCTGCTGTGAGTTCTAAATTGATCTGATGTTTCACGCTTAAAGGAAGGCATTCTTGTAGACCTTCTTCCTGTCTTCCAACTCTTACACTCTTCCTGCCTCTCTTCTACATAGTCTCTGGACCATAGAGAGAGAGATATAAATGTTTTGTTTGGGGCTAAGCCCTCAAACATTACTCATTCTAAGCATTCTTGGGCAGCCATGAATCTCTTCATTCTTTGCCATTCACTTCAAAGAGAAGTCTCCTGATTAAGTCCATGACTAGAGACAATGTTTACAAGGCAGTTTGATGCTACGTCAACTCAGTTAATGAACAGCAGTAGATGGCCCCATCGAGCCTATGACTTCTCCAGCATGGGTTGTTGATTGAGTTTTCGATATCAGGGACATGTTCTGCAGAGAAGACCTCAAGGGCAACCATGTAATATATTTGCCATTATTGCACGGATGGGGGCATCTTACCTAGCAGTTCAGTTTTGTGGTCTGTAGCGTTCACGTCAAGAGGGGAAAAAAGCAATGTCGTTTTTTACATAGCTGCCTATATCACACTTCTAAGAACTTTGAAAATTAGTCAGAGGGAGAAAGCTTCAAACACAATTTAAGCTTTACTTTCTTTCTCTGTATCTTACAACCAAGGTATGTGGTGTCTCTGGTGGAGAACCAAAAAGATCAGCAGGAGTCTATTTTGTTTTAGAGACCTCTGGAACCTCCCTGTCCAAAACTTTAGAGGTATCCCATATCTGACAGTGGTAACTTGTTTAATGACCCACTACTCCAAGGAATATAATTATCTTCCCATGCAGGTTTTCTCTTATGTTTGCTTAAATGTAGTACAAGACAGTAAGTTTCCTTGAGGGTTTTCCATTGCCTTTTGTTTTGGTTAGGCCTCCCTCTCCCCAACCCCTTCATCTCTTCATCCCCCTCCCCACTCCTTCATCTCTTCAATCCCCCTCCCCCACCACTTCATCCTTCAATCCCCCTCCCCACTCCTTTATCTCTTCAATCCCCCTCCCCCACCACTTCATCTCTTCAATCCCTCCCTCCCCATCCCTTTATCTTTTCAATCTCCCCCTCTCTCACCCCTTCATCTCTTCAATCCCCCACCCCTTCATCTCTTCAGTCTCCCCCTCCCCCATCTCATTCACTGCTGCTTTAAACCTTCCACTTTTAGTATTTCCCATCTCAAAAAGTTAGAGAGCCGATGAGTAAAATATAACATACAACATAACAAAATAGAATACTGTTGCTGTCTTGCCCTATTTTAATGACTGGAATCATAGTCGAGGTGATGATATAAACCATTTGAGTTTTCTTCAGCTTGTCATTTTATACAGAAAATACCTCAAAAATATCTGCAGAGTGATGATTATGGGTATGTATTTGTGCTTGTTAAATTGTTCTTATACCTCTTCAAGTTCAGTCTTGCAAATTAATTTTCAATTTGGACTTGTTACATGCCTCTATTCCTCACAGTTTGCCTTTATGATGGACAGAAATCATGGCTACACTTATTTCTAAAATTTATTGATACCAGTTTTTGGGCTTTCTTGGTTTTCAAGTTTGATGGTTTACTGTTGCTGATTTGTTTTGCTTTGTTTCCTTTGAGACAACATTATATTCTGCAGCCCAGGCTGGCCTGGAACTCACGGAAATCCTCCTGACTGAGCCTTCCAAGTGTTGAGATTACAATTCTAAGCCAACATAATGATGTCACAGCTGTTACCTAGTTGAAAGTGATATGAGGCTTCCCAAGTTTAGAGATGTAAAACTATGTCTCTTCCCACATATGTGTGTGTGCTTATATACCATTGAGAAAGTCACGTTTTTAAATTAACAATGTATGATGAACACCTATAGCATGTTTTAATTACAAAGAATCTTATTTTTTATGAACAAAGTCTTTTTAATGTCTTGCTACTGCAAGGAATATAATAAACATTTAATGATTCATTTTAGGTGATGGAGAGATGTCACAGTACTTAAGAGCTCATATTGCTCTTGTAGAGGACTCAAATTTTGTCCTCAGGACTCACATCAGGAAGCTCACAATGTCCTGATACTCTAGCCCCCAGGATCCAATGCCTTCTTCTGGCTTCTCCTGGCAACTGTACTCATGTTCACATGACCCCACAGAGACAGGACCCCACTTGCATGCACATAATTAATAAAAAAATAAAATAAATATTTTGTTTTCAAAATGTTCTTCAAAGTTCTTATTTTGATAAAGATAAGTAATAATCCAATTATAAAGATCTAAAATGACAAAAAAACATGGTTTTTTTAAACCTGCTTAGCCTACTTAAGACCATAGAAAGAAGGCCTAATATGTTATATTATATCATAATTATAAATTCTATTTTGTTAACTATTTGGAACAATAACTTATCTTTGTGACATTTGACTCTAAATAAAATGATAATTCTCTTATATGAGAAAAGATTTTTGTGTGGAGATTTTATCCTAATGTAAAGGGTTGTTCTAAAACAGAAATAGATAGAGGATATCAAAATTAAAGTGTTTCAGAGGTCATGTGAATGTCTGTGCTCTGTGCTGCCACCTGAGGCCACACTGATGTCCACGGTCAGTGCTGCTGCTGGAGGCCATGTTGGCGTCTGTGGTTCATGTTGCTACAGAGGTTTGTGTTGGTGTCTGGTCTGTGTGGGTTCTGGAGACCATGTTGATATTAATGATCACAGTTCACACAGGAGACCGTGTTGATGTATGTGGTCTCAGATTCTACCAGAAACCGTGTTGATGTCTGTGATCCATGCTACATCTGGGGCCATGTTGAGATCTGTCTCCTGTATTGCAGCCATAGGCTATGTGAATGTCTGTAGTCCAAGCTGCTGCCAGAGGCCATGATGAAGTCCATGGTCTGTGATACTCCTCAGAATCTGTGTGGATGGCTGAGATCTGTGCAGTCATGGAAAAGCATGTAGAAGTCCATGATCTATGCTGCTACTGGTTGTTATGGGCAAGAGAGCATCTGTTACAGTCATATCGATGACTTCAGGCTCATATTTGAGAATGCGAGACATTGATGGCTTCAGCAACAACCTCTCCTGCACCAATAATAATAATAATAAAATAATAATAATAGTAATAAGAACAATCTAAACAGGAAACCATTGAAGAGAGTCCTTAAAATTGTGATAAATCTACTAAAGTATAGCTCTTCGTGGCTGTCGGCTTCACTTGGTGTATTTTTTGGGCAGGTTGTATAAGGGTGGGAAGGTGGACCTGGGATAAATGGGAGCAAGTGTGATCAGGATGCTGTATATGAAATTCACAAATGAAATAATAAAATTATTATGTTGGAAAAAACCTAAAGAGTTAAAGAGTGTTGTAAAAAATTGTAATAATTAATTAAGGAAAAATATCATGAGTATAACTGTTACCCTAATTCGAGGCTATTAAATTCCCAGAGGCTGAAATGCACTACTCCGAGGTGTAACTGTCTTAGTTCTGTCTACAACAACAGAGTGTTTGAAAGAACGGTCTGCCCAAACTAGCTGGAAGAGCAAGGAGTTGTGTTTTATACAGTCACTAAATAAACATTTTGAGACTTAATAATTAGATTTCACTCAAATTTTGCTATGTTTTTCAAAATTTTCACTTGCCAAATTGTCATTGCCATGAAAATAGGAAGAATTCTATGTTTAAACAATTGTTCCTGTTTGGGGAATTCCTTCTAAATTACAAATATTTCAATCTATTTGTAAAATTCAACCTATTTTACAAAACTGTGAGGGAGTAAGTGTGTGTGTGTGTGTGTGTGTGTATGTGTGTGTGTGTGCATGTGTGTATGTGCGTGTGTGTGTCTGTGTATGTGTACATTCCTCGGTCTTTTAAGTTGATGAATAAATAGACCAATTATATTAATTGTCAAAATTCTCTAAAGCTTTCAGCTTCCATAGGCTAGGATGCTCCCTTAATTCATCTAAATATAAGATCCGTCTCTTTTGAGAACCATCTATTAGTTTCTAAACAAAATAAATGCTAATCATCCTATAAAAGTGAAGTAAAACCTTTATGGGCCATCTCTATAAAGAAAAGCATGTACTATTAAAAGAAACTTTAAACTGTGGTCATTAAAAATCCATAACTGCTTACAGAGTATTTCCACAATGTGGTCCAAGGGGAAAAACAAACCAGGATAAATAAAAATTGAAAACAGATAAATTCATTAACTAGGAAAGACATCCCATCAAAGATATACTTCTACCTGGAAAAAAAGGCTGGATCAGAAAGCCCTAATCATGACTACTTTAAGAAACAAACACTTGACTCCATAACTTCATATTTCTCACCTCAGACTTGGACCAGTTTCTTCTGGCACATTCTCAAGGACTTCAGAAAAGCGGCACAGCATTCATCTTCAACTGCAAAGACAAATGGGTACTTCAAGTAACTAAACTCAAAACTTCTCTCACAACGTTTGCCACTCTTGCTTCTTTAATATTTCATACAAAATTTTGTGTTTAAATACTTTTAAAAGTTTTTTTAATAATGCTCATCTAATTTCAATGCTTTTAATCCCCCAAATCTATATAATGAGACAACCAGTTCCCACAAGTGTTCCTTTGATCATAATACATGTACCATTGCATTTACGTGTGTGTGTGTGTGTGTGTGTGTGTGTGTGTGTGTGTTTCCAAATGCAACTGAAAATTGTTCTTTTAAGATCTGTGAGGTATTCTGATGGAATTTGATAGGACTACACTGAATCTGTAGATTGCTTTTGATAGAATGACTATTTTTACTACATTAATCCTACCAAGCATGGGAGATCTTTGCATCTTCTGAAATCCTCTTCAGTTTCTTTCTTCAGTGTCTTAAAGGTTTTATAATGCAAGGTTGTCATTTGCTTGGTTAGAGTTAACACAAAGATATTTTATAATTTCTGAGAGTATTGTGAAAGGTGTTGGTCCCTTTATTTGTTTCTCAGTCCATTTATGATTGCTGTCTAGGAGGGATACTGATTCTTGTGAATTAATTTTGTATCCATCTACTTTGCTGAAAGTGTTTATCAATCGTAGGAGCTACCCAGTAAAAATTTTGGCTCCCTTATGTATTCTATCATATAATCTGAAAAGAAAAGTACTTTGATTTCTTCCCTTCCAATTTACATTCCCTTGATCTCTTTTAGTTAGCTAACTGCTCTAGCTAAGACTTCAGGTACTGTATTGAATAGATGTGGAAAGAGGGGATAATATTGTCTTATTCCTGATTTTTGTGGAATTGCTTTGAGTTTCCTCTCCATTTCAATTGATGGTGACTATGGACTTGCTGTAACTCTTTATTATGTTAAGGAATATCTCTTATATTCCTCATATCAACCAGAGTTTCAATATGAATTGTGTTGTATTTTATCAAAAGCCCTTTCTGCATCTAATGAGTTGATCACATGGTTTTTGTCTTTTTATTTCTTTATATGGTGGATTACATTTATACATATGGTAAACCATCCCTGTACCTCTGATATGAAGCCTACTTCATCATGGTGGATGATCATTTCTGATGTGGTCTTCGATTCAGTTTGCAATCATTTTATTGAAAATTTTTTGTATTTATGTTCATAAGGGAAAATGTGGGGTTTTTTTCTTCTTCTCTCATATATTATATCTTGACTGCAGTTTCCCCTCTCTCCCCTTCCCCAGCTTGTCACCCCTACATCCCTTCTCTCCTAGATCCAACTCCTTCTGCCTCTTCTCAGAAAAGAGAAGGCATCCCAGGAACAACAATCAAACAAGGCATAACAAGCTACCATAAGACTAGGCACATACCATCACATCAAGGCTAGAAAAGGCAATCCAGTGGGACAAGAAGGGTCACACAAGTAAGCAAAAGAGTTAGAGACAGTCCTTGCTTCCCCTCCACACACTGTTAGGAATCCCACAAAAAAAAAAAATCAAACTACTCAATAATAACATATATGCAGAGGACCTAGGTCAGACCCCTATGGCTCCTTGATTTCTGTGTGTCCCCTTGAGTCCTGGTAAGTTGGTTCTGTGGGCCTTGTTCTTGTGGTATCCCTGACTCCTCTGGCTCCCGTGATCCTTTCGTTCCATTCTCTGCAGATCTCCCTGAGCTCCACCTAATGTTTGACTCTGCATCTGCTTCCATTACTTGCTTGATGAAGTCTGTCTGGTTACTTTGATGACAGGTCTGCTAGCCTCTAGTCCCAGAACACTCTGCAGGCAGAACAAACTATAGATCAAAGATTTTGTGATTGAGTTAGTAGCCCAATCTCTCAACTTGAGGCCTTGCCTCATTACAGAAAATGGCCTGTTCAAGCTCATATCTCCCATTGCTAGGAGTCTTTGATAGGGTTACTGTCATAGATTCCATGGAATTTAATTTGCACTAGGTTTCCACCTGTTGCCTGAAATGGTACCCAATTTCAAATTCCAGTAATTTCTCCAAGTATTTTTCCACCCTAAACCCCCACTTGATCCCTCCTGTTCCCAACCCCACCCGCCATTATCCACCAACAAAATCTATTTTATTTCCTCTTCTCAGAAAGATCCTTACAGGGCTGGAGAGATGGCTCAGTGGTTAAGAGCATTGCCTGCTCTTCCAGAGGTCCTGAGTTCGATTCCCAGCAACCACATGGTGGCTCACAACCATCTGTAAAGAGGTCTGGCGCCCTCTTCTGGCCTTCAGGAATACACACAGAATATTGTATACATAATAAATAAATAAATATTTTAAAAAAAGTACAATTTAAAAAAAAAAAGAAAGATCCTTACATACCCACTTAAAAACTCCTTGTTACTTAGCATCTTAATTAGGGTTTCTGTTACTGTGAAGAGACACCATGACCATGACAACTCTTAGAAAGGAATAACATTTACTTAGGATGGCTTGTATTTTCAGAGGTTTAGTCCATTATCATTGTGGTACAACATGGTGGCATTCAGGCAGACATGGTGCTGGAAAAGTAAATGAGTGTCCTACATCTTGACTTCCAGGCAGCAGGAAGTAGTCTCACTGGGTGTGGCTTGAGAATATATGAAACCTCAAAGCATGCTTCCACAATGATACAATTCTTCCAACAAGACTACACCTTCTCCTGCAAGGCCACACTTCCCATTAGTGCCATTCCCTTTTAGAGTACACACCATGTTTTTCTTTCTGGGTCTGGATTATCATATTCAGGATGGTTTTTTTTCTATTTCCAGACAGTTGCCTGCAAATTTCATTCTGTCATTGTTTTTAATAATTTGGTAACGCTTCATTGTGTAAGTGCAACACATTTTCTTTCTCCATTCTTCATTTGAGGGGCATCTAGGTTGTTTCCAATTTTTGACTATTTATGAATAAACATGTTCTTATGATAGGACTGAGTGTTCTTTGGGTTTATGCTCAGAGTAGTAGAGCTGGATCTTGAGGTAGACTCATTTTTTTTATATTTTGAAAAACAGTCATATTGATTTCTAAAATGGCTGTACAAGTTTCTACTCCCACCAGCAATGGAGAAGTGTTCCCTTTGCTCCACATCCATACCAGCATGAGCTATCACTGGTGTTTTTTAATCTTAGCCATTCTGACAGGTGAAAGATGAATTCTCAAAGTAATTTTGATTAGTATTTCCCTGATGAAAAAGGATTTAAAGCATTTTCTTAAGTGTTTCTCAGCCATTTGGGGTTCATCTATTGAGAATTTTCTGTTTATATCTATATCTGATTTTTAAATTGCATTGTTTTTCTTTTTTTTTATTTTATTTTTTTAATTTATTTATTTATTAAGGATTTCTGCCTCGTCCCCACAACCGCTTCCCATTTCCCTCCCCCTCCCCCGATCAAGTCCCCCCCCTCATCTGCTCGAAGAGCAATCAGGGTTCCCTGACCTGTGGGAAGCCCAAGGACTGCCCACCTCTATCCAGGTCTCGTAAGGTGAGCATTCAAACTGCCTAGGCTCCCACAAAGCCAGTACGTGCAGTAGGATCAAAAACCCACTGCAATTGTTCTTGAATTCTCCGTATTCCTCATTGTCCGCTATGTTCGAAGAAAGTATGGAATATATACATATTAGAGTATTACTCAGCAGTAAAAAACAAGGACTTCTTGAATTTTGCATACAAATGGATGGAAATAGAAAACACTATCCTGAGTGAAGTAAGCCAGACCCAAAAAGAGGAACATGGGATGTACTCACTCATATTTGGTTTCTAGCCATAAATAAAGGACATTGAGCCTATAATTCATGTTCCTAGAGAAGCTAAATAAGGTGAATCCAAAGACAAACACATAGGCATCCTCAGGAATATTAACCTTCATCAGGCAATGTTTTTTCTTTTCTTTTTTTTTTTTTTTTTTTTGCTTGGTATTCTTGTTCTTTTTTTTTTTTAATTGAGAAAAGGAAAAAAAAAGTTTCCAGCCTCCCATTTCCCTACCCCTCCTCCCACCCTTCTCCTCCCCCCCCCACTCCTCTCCCCCTCCCTCTCCAGTCCAAAGAGCAGTCAGAGTTCCCTGCCCTGTGGAAAGTCCAAGGTCCTCCCCCCTCTGTCCATATCTAGGAAGGTGAACATCCAAACTGGCTAGGCTCCCACAAAGCCAGAACATTAAGTAGGATCAAAACCCTGTGCCATGGTCCTTGGCTTCTCATCAGCCCTCATTGTTCTTCATGTTCAGAGAGTCCGGTTTTATCCCATGCTTTTTCAGTCACAGTCCAGCTGGCCTTGGTGAGCTCCCAATAGATCAGCTCCACTGTCTCAGTGGGTGGGTGCACCCCTCGTGGTCCTGACTTCCTTGCTCATCTTCTCCCTCCTTCCGCTCCTCATTGGGACCTTGGGAGCTCAGTCCAGTGCTCCAGTGTGGGTCTCTGTCTCTATCTCCATCCATCGCCAGATGAAGCTTCTATGGTGATATGCAAGATATTCGTCAGTATTGCTATAGGATAGAGTCATTTCAGGTTCCCTATCCTCAGCTGCCCAAGGAACTAACTGGAGACATCACCTTGGGCTCCTGGGAGCCACTTTAGGTTCAAGTCTCTTGCCAACCCGAAGGTGGCTCCCTTAACTAAGAATTGTGCTTCTGTGCTCCCCTATCCAACCTTCCTTTATCCCAATCATCCTTTTTCCCCAAGTTCCCCCCATCCTCCCCTTCTCCCTTTTCTCTCCCCAACTCCCCTTACCCCCATCGCACCCCACCCCCAAGATCCCAATTTTCTCCCCGGCAATTTTGTTTACTTCCCATAGCCAAGAGGATAACTATATGTTTTTCCTTGGGTTCACCTTCTTACTTAGCTTCTTTAGGTTCACCAATTGTAGACTCCGTGACCCTTATTTATGGCTAGAAACCAATTATGAGTGAGTACATCCCATGTTCATCTCTTTGGGTTTGGGTTTCCTCACTTTTGAATTGTTTATATATTGGATATTAGCTCTCTATTGAATATGAAGTTGGTGAAACTCTTTTATCATTCTGTAGACTGTTTCATTTGTTTGTTTGTTTTTATTTGTCTGTTTGTTGTTGTTGTTCTATTGTCTTACAGAAGCTTTTCAGTTTAATGGGGGCTTAGTGCCTGCACTGTTGGTGTTCTGTTCAGGAATTGTATCCTATGCCAAACTGTTCAAGGCTCTTTCTCAATTTCTCTTCTATCAGGGTCAATGTACCTGCTTTTTGTTGAGATCTCTGATATATTTGAGTTTTGGACAGGGTAATACATATGATTCTCTTTGAATTCTTCTATATTCAGATATCCAGTTAGACCAGCACCATTTGCTGAAGATGTTTTCTTTTTTTTTTTCCATTGTATCTTTCAGGCTTCTTTATCAAAAATCAAGTGTCCGTATATTTGCAGATTTATGTTTGGGTCTTTGATTGAAGTTCAAGAATTAATATCTCCGTTTTTATGTCAATACCATGTGGTCGTTTGAAATCAGGGTTGATGATACCTCCTGAAGTCCTTTTATTGTTCAAGGTTGTTTTAGCTATGTGGGTTTGGGGATTTTCCATAAGAAGCTGAGTATTTTCCTCTCAAGGTTTAAAATTATATTGCATTTTGGATGTGACTTTGGTTGGACTTGTTGATTGCTTTTGGTACAATGGCCATTTTTACCATGTTTATTCTACCAATCTGTGCGCATGGAAAATCTTACCATCTTCTGATACATTTTTCAGTTTCTTTCTTCAAATAATTAAACTTTTTATCATATAAGACTTCCACTTGCTTTGTGAGAATTATCCCAAGAAGTTTTATTATTTGTGTCTATTGTGATGGGTGCTGTTTCTCTAATTTTACTCTCAACTCATTTGAAATTTGCACATAGGAAGGATACTGATTTTTTAAAAAATTTTTCTTTTTAGTTAATCACTTTACTGAAGGTGTGCATCAACTATAGGAGTTACATACTAGAATTTTGGGGTTCTTTATGTATACTATCATATCATCTGCAAGTAGCAATACTTTGATTTCTTCTTTTCCAATTGTATCATCTTGATCAACTTCAGTTATTTTATTTACTCTAGTAAGGACTTCAAGAACTATATTGAATAGACATGGAGAGAGTGAACAGCCTTGTCTTGTTCCTGATTTTAGTGGAATTGTTTTGAATTTTATCCCAGTGATTTTATGTTGGCTATAGGCTTGCTATTTGCCTTTATTTTATTTTTTATTATTTATTGATTGATTTTTTGATTTTTGAGACAGGATTTCTCCGTAGCTTTTTGTTCCTGTCCTGGAACTATCTCTTGTAGACCAGGCTGGCCTCAAACTCACAGAGATCCGCCTGCCTCTGCCTCCCAAGTGCTGGGATTAAAGGCATGCGCCACCACTGCCCGGCTAAATTGCCTTTATTATAATTAGCAATATCCCTTTTGACTCTGACTTCTCCAAGACTTTTATCATGAAGAGGTATTAGATTTTGTCAAAGCTTTTACACCGTATAATGAGATAATCATATTTTTTTCTTTCAATTTGTTTGTATGGCAGTTTTTTTTATATGTTGAACAATCTATGCATCTCTGGGATGAAGCTTATGGTTTATAATGTGTGATCTTTTTATGTTTTCTTGAATTCAGTTTGCTTGTGATTTATTGAGTATTTTTGCATCAATGTTCATGAGACAAATTGATCTGTAATTCTCTCTCTTTGTTGAATCTTTTTCTAAGGTTTGGGTATCAGAGTCACTGTAGCCTCACAAAATGAATTTGATGATGTTGCTTGTTTCTATTTTGTAAAATAATCTGAAAAGTATTGGCATTAGGTCTTTGAAAATCTGTAGAATTCTGTGCTAAACCCATCTGCCCTGGGCTTTTTTTTTGAAAGACTTTTAATAAATGTTTCTGTTTCATTAGGGGTTGTGAGTCTATTTGAATTGTTGATCTGATCTTGATTTAATTTTATTGTCCATTTCTTTTAGATATTTCAATTTTGTGAAGTACAGGTTTTTGAAGTATGACCTGACAATTCCTTGGATTTCCCCAGGGTCTGTTGTTTCATTTCTGATTTTGTTAATTAGGACATTCTCTATCCACCTTTAAGTTAGTTTGGATAACTATTTGTCTTTGTTGTTGGTGTTCTCAAAGAATCAATTCTCAGTTTCACTGATTCATTTCATCATTCTCTTTTTTCTATTTTGTTGATTTCAGCCCTTAGTTTGATATATTCCTGTCATCTACTCCTCTTTTGTGTGCTCACTTCTTTTTGTTCCAGAACTTTTTCAGGTGTGTTGTTAAGTTGTTAACGTAAGTTTGCTCCAATTTCTTTATGAACTCGTTGATGCTACGAACTTTCTCTTAGCACTGCTTTCATTATGTCTTGTAATTTTGGATATGTTTTGCATTCTTTTTCACTGAATTCTAAGTCTTTCATTTTCTTCTTTATTTCTTCTATGACCCAGTGGTGATTCAGTAGGGTGTTTTCCATTTCCTTTGAGTTTGTAAGCTTTCTATTGTTTCTGTTTTTGTTGAAATCCAGTTTTAACCGTGATGATATGAGAAGATGCAGAGGGTTATTTCAATTTTTTGCATCTGCTGATACTTGCTTTGTGACTGAGGGAGCATGAGCTCAATTTCAGAAAAGGTTACAGGAGATGCTGTATATTGTGTATATATAATTGAAGGTATATTTTTCTGAGTTTGGATGAAATGTTCTCTAGATATCTGTTAGGTCTGTTTTGTTCATAATGTCTATTAGCTCCATTTTTTTGTTTAGTTTTTGACTGGATGACCTGTTCATTGGTGGTAGTGGGCTATTGAAGTTTCAACTATAGACATGTGAGATTTAATGTGTAATTTAAGCTTTAATAGTGTTTCTTTTACAAATGTAGCTGTCCTTGCATTTGGGAAATAGATGTTAAGAATTAAAATGTTGCCTTGGTGGATTTTTTTCTTTGAAGACTATAAAATGCCCTTCTCTGTCTCTTTTAATTAATCTTGGTTTGAAGTCTACTTCATTACATATTAGAACAGGTATACCAGCTTGCTTTTTGGGTCCATTTCCTTGGAAAATCTTTTTCCAACCTTTAGATTTAGTATTTCTTTTCTGGCTAACTTGCTTCTTTGGCAGGCTTAGCCACCAGGTTCCCAGAAATGCTGGAGTTGGGGGCAGAGACAAAGCAGTGAGTGAAGAGGAATACTGGAGGAGAAGAGCTGTGTTATCCATAGGAGATGGATGCAGAAACAGAGGAGCAGAGATGAGACTAGAGAAATAGATTTCAAGGAGATAGGGGAGAGTACCTTTCTTGGTTCTTACTTTGGATATAATATTCCTTTTATATGTTGCATATAAATGCTGTGTCAAACTGGGGATTGGGGAAGAAAAGAGAGAAAGTCAGGTTCAAATAATGATGACTATTGTATTTGATATAGCCCAGAGATTTCTTCCTTAATGGATTCAGCAACTGTTTCTCTCCCTTGGTGCTTTCTGCTTTTTGCTTTGCTGCCTATTTTGGTAGATTCATCTATACCACATTCCTGGAAACTTTCTTGTATAATGAGACATAAAATAGAATTTGGTCTCTATATGCATAAAATGTGATGCTTGACCAACAAGAACTTGGGGCACACACACTGAGGTCAAGGTTCTATAAGGCTTTCAGACTGGTGAGAACCCCTGCGATTATAAAAACCTAGATTGTTATGGGTTGGGAGCCAGCCTTGGGCTATCTATGGACTCACCTTCATGTGGGACCTAACATCCCAGTGGCTATATGTACATCCTTTTATGCTGACAAATCTGGAAGAGTCCAATGCATTATCTAAAATGTCTGCTGGGGACGGATTCAATGAAAAGTCTGAACTGCAACTTCAGTCATTCAGCTGCGACCCAAGCACTGTCAGAACTCCATTCCTTGATGATTTCTGCATTTTACCTTATTCTCTTGTTTACTCTTTGGCCTTTTCTTCTCACACTTATGTAATTCATTTCTTCTAGAATCTAACAAATCCAATTACAAGTCTTCTCCATTTTCTGCCACCCATGGATAAGCACAACAGACCAGAATAAATTTCTGGGTCACTGAACGAGCAAGCTGAGGTGTTTCTAGATATTTTTCAGTGGAACCCCAAGAGTTATGATAGTTTTGGGGACGGAATAGAGGAGATTCCTTCTGCCTTTTCCAGCTCTATACCCTTCTCAATGCAAAGCAGTGTTAAGAAAATGACCTCTGCCTTCAGCTTTCCTAACCAAATCAGAAGAAGCAACTTAGAAGGAAAAAGACACAAGTATAGGGAATCACTTGACAATCTGGGATTTCACTAGATTTGGGCTACACACAAACACACAGTAGTAATGATGTACGAGGTAGCCTGAGTCCCTTGTCAGCACATACTCAGCTCACAAACCACATCCAAATCAGCACCTAGCAACCTTTTAGCTACCTAGAAGCCCAACAGGCTTTGATTTGTACATACACCCCACTCTGAATAATATTTCTCCTCCTCTTGAAGACTATAAAACTTGGATCAATTTTATACAGTTACATCCAGTTTTTTCTGAGTAGAAAAACAAAAAGGCTGATTAGGATGAGGTGATTTGGGTATATGAGCAATAAGTCAAACTGTATTCTCCCAAGTGAGCTTTCCATTACCCTCGTGCCTAAGCTGAATTGGGTGTTCATATTATTAAACTCAAACTCATTATGGGAAGGGACATGCATGAGGAAAAGTTTCCCATAACTTGATTGGTCAGCCAGCTGAGAAGACCACCCTCACCAAACTCTTATAAACTCCCTTTCTTCTCTCAACTGGATGAAAGAAAGCCCCTATGAGTAGCTAAGGCCCCTGATTACCAAGCACATGGCCTGCCATCACACTCGACCACCTATCCCTCTCTAATCACTTTTTCCACTTTGCTTTGAATAGAGTATTTGTTGAACTGAATAGAGATATGTTGCATTTGTTTATGCTGTATTTGTATAACTAGACAATGATGTGTTCCATTTGTTTATGTTGCTTTTATTTAACTATATAAAGATGTGCTGCATTTGCTTTACCTTGCCTGCTTAAGGCTTCTGATTGGTCTAATGAAAAGATGAATGGCCAATAGCTTGGCAATAGAGGGATAGGCATGCCTGGCAGGCAAAGATATGTAACAGGAGAAATCTAGGCTCCAGAGAGAATGAGGGAGAAAAAGAGGTAGACACCTAGGGCCAGTCAGTCAATCAGGCACCACCAGCCAGCCAGACATGGAGGAAACAAGAAAGTAGGAAAGAAAGAGAGAGAGAGAGAGAGAGAGAGAGAGAGAGAGAGAAAGAAAGAGAGGTAAAAAAATCCCTGA
Organism: Microtus oregoni; assembly: GCF_018167655.1. Lineage (NCBI taxonomy): Eukaryota > Metazoa > Chordata > Mammalia > Rodentia > Cricetidae > Microtus > Microtus oregoni. The sequence goes on from NW_024543072.1 coordinate 16,994,292, forward strand.
GGCAAAATGTAGGTGCAAAAGAAGCAAGGTCACTACAATAGGCTTTCTTGGACTGCCAGACCCCAAATCAGGACATGGAGACTTAATAATTATTGCTTCTTTTGCACTTGTATGTGTTCCAAATTCTTTGAATACAAGACTAAAAACCTGGAAACTCAGACCCAGATTCCGACCAGTGATGCTTTATCTGAACTTACCCACTGTTTATTTAATTAGCCTAATGAGGTTGGAAGTTAAGCCTATCTTGGTAGAGCTTCCACAGCCCAAGCTTTAATCCTAACAACTCCAATAACATTTCACTCTTTGAAATATGGTTATCTTGCTCCATGGGACCTGTATAGATAGGAAAGGATAGGACCTTATAGTGAATGTGGCCTTTCTTTTCTTTGGAGTAGGAAGCATGTAGTCTTGCCAATTTCCACCTTATTTGAGAAAGTGGAACTACTTTGTCTTTTACACAGAAATTCAAATGTAATTCTGTTAAAATGATTTTTAAAAAGCTCACTCCTTTTCCAGGAGTGTTTTGCAATATTAGTTGAAGATATGTTACATTTGTTGATGCGATGGAATATTTGTTTAATGATGAAAAGATTGTTGTATTCTCTTATGTTGCACTTGTTTAACTCTGAAGCTGTGTTACTTTGACTGTCTAAAACACCTGATGATCTAATAAAGAGCTGAACAGGCAATAGCGAGGCAGAGAAAGGATAGGTGGGGCTGGCAGGCAGAGAGGATGAATGGGAGGAGAAATCTGGGAAGAGAGGACTGAGGAGTGAGAAAAGAGGAGAGAAGGACTGCAGGGGCCAGCCACCCAACTACGCAGCAAGCCCTGGAGTGAGTAGGAAAGAAAGGTATATAGAAAAGTAAAACCCAGAGGCAAAAGATAAATGGGATCATTTAAGTTAAGAAATGCTGGCTGTAAATAAGCCGAGGTAAGGCCAGGCATTCATAAGAAAGAATAAGTTTCCACGTGATTATTTCAGAGCTGGGTGGAGGGACCCCAAAGAGCCAAAGGAGTAAAGAGAAAAAAAAAACTTTATACACACACACACAAAAAAAATGCCTATGAGTTTGTGTCTCTTAGTGGAGTTCTAGATCTTTCTAGAATGTTCCTGAGTACACATCTCAAAGTCTTCAGAAAATAGTGGGAGGGAAATTATTAGAGAATTTTCTAGTGTGTTTCTATTCCATTGAATTCTTGTGGTTGTCATTCTTTTCTCTTTCGAGAACTCTGATAACTCAGTAGGTGAGTGGTGTGTAGAAGCAAAGCAGAGCCGTGAGCATTTCCACATGCTGATATTTCTGCATGAGCCGTTGGACTCCCCTTGTATCTGTCTTCACTAAGTATAGAATAAGTTGCTGTGAACTTGCTTCTGTACTGTGGAACAGAAGCACCTTCCCCTTTTCACCCTCATCTGACTGGTTTGAATGGGCGTTACTTCTAAAGCAGGATTCAATGTCTAAGGCTAGTTTTAAAAAAACACACTTAATCCACATCCTCTCCAGCAAAGGCTATCATTGGTGTTTTTGATTTTAGCCATTCTGACAGGTGTAAGATGGTATCTCAAAGTTGTTTTGATTTGCATTTCCCTGATCACTAAGGAGGTTGAGCATGACCTTAAGTGTCTGTTGGCCATTTGAAGTTCTTCTGTTGAGAATTCTCTGTTCAGATCAGTGCCCCATTTTATAATTGGGTTAATTAGCATTTTAAAGTCTAGTTTCTTGAGTTCTTTTATATATTTTGGAGATCAGACGTTTGTCTGATGCGGGGTTGGTGAAGATCTTCTCCCAATCAGTAGGTTGCCTTTTTGTCTTAATAACAGTGTCCTTTTCTTTACAGAAGCTTCTCAGTTTTAAGAGGTCCCATTTATTCAGGGAACTTTGACTGCTCTTTGGACTGGAGAGGGAGGAGGAGAGGGTGTGGGGGGAGGGGGGAAATGGGAGGAGGTGGAAATTTTTAATAAAAAAATTTTTAAAAACACACACTAATTATGTTTCCTTACTGGAAAACTTTTTGGAGTCTTTTATATTCTATTCCCAGTTCTTTTCAGAACTTAGAAAGTTGTACAACTTGCTCACATGTAAGTCTTGAGTTGTTTCATTTTGTTTTGTTTTTTAATTATGCGTTTGTGTGTCTGTGTGGGGCTATGCTCATGAATATAGGCACCAATGGAAGCTAGAAGAGGGCATTGGATCCCCTGGAGCTGGATTTATATACACTCATGAAGTACCTGACCTGGGTACAAAGAAGCAAACTCAGGTCCTCTGCAAGAACAGTGTGTGCAAGTAACATCTGGTGCATGTCTTCAGCAAATCCTTGTGCATGAGCATAACCATATCAGTGGATAAAGAGCTAGGAGACATTTTGATACAAATAACATGTGTTTTCCAGTTTTTCTATCCAAATTCATACTTTAGACTCTAGTAACATTGCTTTGGTCTAACCTCTAAAAATAGCATATTAATATTCCTATGTCCTTATAAGGTCCATTTATTAATATATATTTTTAATATTAGCCAAATATACAGGGAAAGGGAATATATCTAGGTTTTTATTTGCAGATTGCCAAAGCATGTGTATGTGTTTGTATGTGTGTGTGCATGTGTGTTTCTGTCTGCACATGTGTAGCATGGGTATATTTTATGCATGTATGTGCATTAGTGTATGTAGTTTTGTGTCTCTACATGTATTGTGTACACATGTGTGTCTGTTCACGGGTATGTATATATATATGAGTGTATGTGTATATGTATATATGTGTATAAGTATTGTGGCATGGCATGTAAGTATATGTACATATATGTCTATGGGTGTTCTTGTATGTGTGTTCATATGTTTATGTGTCTACTTGTGTATGTGTCTATACATGTATATGTGTGTATGTGGATATGTGTATTATGCATGTGTATCATATATGGGTGTATGTATTTTTTAATGTTAATATGAAAGTAAAAAGTTTATGTGAGCTGTTGCATGTGTGTGTGAACATGGGGGGATATAAATTGTAAAACTGTGTGTTTGTATGTGTGTATGTACATGGGTTGGTGCATATATGTATATAGGTGGGAGGATTGTATGGGTGTATCTATATGCATGTATATTTCAGAAGTATATGAGACATTACCATTTTTCTGTTGGGTTAATCTATTTAAAAATACATTTTATATATTTATATTTATATTTTATATACTAAAATATATAAATATATAATTAAAATTACATATAACTATATAATTTAATAAAATCATATAGTTATATAAATATGTATTTTATATATTTCTATACGTTTTAAGAAGTTAGGCCTTTTTCCAATGAATAGCAGTTTTCCACCTACTTTGCCATTTGTCTTCTAACATTGCTCTTGAGGTTGGTTCTTGTTCATAAATAAGAATATGAACGTAGCAAATTTAGCAATCATTCTTTTATGACTTTAAAGTTTCATGCAATGCTTTAGAGGAGCCATTCACTCTAAATTGTACTTTAAGAGTCACTAAACTGTTAAATTTAATAAAATAAATTCTACACAACTGTCAAAAACTAAGATAAATCTGTAAGTATTACTATATGAATAGGTCCCTAATACACTAATTTTTAAATCTTTTATTTCACTGAATTCTTATAAATGTCTATAACACTGGCATTGATGTTTCCATGATGTTAACAAGTGAGCTGAGCTACAAAGAGTTAAGTATCTTTTAATTTAAAATTTTATAGCAAATGAAGGGACGAGAATTTTCTGAAGCACATCATTAACCAAACTATGTAGGCTTCCGTTGATCAATTTTTCTTGATGTGACTAAATACCAAAGGCAAGCTAACTTTATTTGAAAAAGAAAGGAGGTCTAGCTCTAGCTCTAGTTAGATCATTAGATTGCAGTTTGGGACGCTAAATATGAAATAATGAAATATCACAATGTTAGCTCTGGTAAGGGCCCCACGGCCATTGGCAGATGTGAGATAGACATATATGGGAGGAGATACATCTTGAAAAGGCAGCCTAAGACTGGGTGTGCCAGAATCAGGGTTACAGCAGCCCTGTTGAGAACTATGAAGGATTTCCTTGACAAAGGCCTGCATCCCTTCTAAGGGCAGCACTCCCAGCTGACACAAGAACTTCTTATTAGTCCCCACCTCCAGCAGGTACCACAACTCCTCCCGATGCCACCACCCTGGTACCAAGCTTCCAGAACATCTGTGATGAGGGCACAAACAAGATTCCAAATTATGTAGAATACGAAGAACATTCTGTGGACTTTTCAGCTGTCTCTTGTTCTTAAATAGACTTGACAATCACAAAGAAACAAAAAAAAAATTGAAGTCCTCTAATGACGTCCACAGAAGACTCTCATTCATCAGCAAGGATTTCTGGTGTTTTTGCACCTCCCATGTCTGCAATGAGTTATTTATTTTATAACAACTTTACCAGACTTCAGAAACATATCCATGTATTACTCTAAAGAGGGAGATCAGTGTTAAATATTCTCCAAACTTCTTTGAACCCTAAAGAAAGTTTAGGGCAGAATTTTGAAGAATTAGTATTCTTCTAAGAACATTTGAGGACAAGAAAGAAGAAGGAGAAGAAAGCAGTGGAGGGAAGGACAGAGAAAATTCATGAAGATACTAAGCTATAATTAGGTAAGGGACATGAGTTTGTCATTCAATTGCAGAGTAGATGTCTTAGCCACTGTTCTATTGGGAAGAGACATCATAACCAGAACAGTTCTCATAAAAGAAAACATTTCACGATGAGCTTACCTGCAGTTGCGGAGTTTAGCACATTTTCATCATCACAGCGTAAAGGGTGACACGGAAGCAGACACGGTGCTGCAAAAGTAGCTGAGCTCTTTAAGCAGAGAGAGCGAGAGAGAAAAAGAGAGAAACTGGGCCTGTCTTGGGTGTCTGAAACTTCAAAATGCACCCCACAATAAATCACTTCCTCCAACACACATCCTGATCCTTTTAATCCTCTCAAATAGTTCCACTCCCTGGTAGATACTAAGCATTAGAATATATGAGCCTACTCCCACAAGCTGTCTTCTGACCCTGCACATGCATTATGTCACATATGTATACATACACAGATACACACACAGTCAATAAGTAAACAAACAAAGTATATTTTAAAATGAATGTTTAAAAATTAATGATCTTGTTGGTTGTTTGCCCAAGATCCTTCTTTAAATCCATATGCAGATTTTAAAGTAAAAAGAGCTAGCTCCAGACATAGGAGCTCATATTCAGTTAATCCAATCTGATGTCTCTAACCTCATGGACAACAGAACACCAACTGACAAACCAAAGGATGAAGCCCCCATCAGAGATTGTGAAGAAAGAATGTTCTACCCAAAGACTAAGCAGAAATCATCCCACAAGCAATTCTCTCTTATCTGGGCTTATTAATGAAAATTTACTTTTGAAAAGTACTCATAAAATCCAGCACCAAATCTAGCTTCACTCTGAAACCTAATCTCTGCCACTTTATAAATAGTCAGATGAGCAACACACAGGCAAACAAGGGCTAAAGGCTGGAGGGGAAACAATCTGGAGAGAATTGGTTTATCTCCTGAGTGGTGGAGATGAGAAGGCAGCACACATGTCAGTTGTTCTCTCTCACACCACGGGGAAAGAGCTAATAAGCAGGCAGAACACAGCTGTGCAGTGTATCCTGAAGCACATTTATTTGGGCTCCCATAGTCCCTCCCCAGCTTTCTCACAGTACTATTTGATGACTATGACTGTGTGTCTTGGTCCCTATGATGCTGCCAAAGTATGTGTCCTTGTCTTGGGGCTGCTGAGACCCCTTAATATGTAACCTCCATTTTCGTTAAGAGCAAAGTTAAAGTTGTAGGGTCTGTCGTGGCAATCCAGCATTTTCACATGTTGTTCTCCCTGAACATTTCCAGTCGTGACAAAGAGACAGCTGCAGAGTTCCTGGCAGGAACTGCAGAACTTGCTGTACCATGTCACAAGACACAGCCCTGAGACTCATTCGATATATACATATCTTGACGGAGACAAAAAATTGCTCCTCTGGGCATGCCTGAATCATGGTAGGCATCAAACTGGTCTTCCCAGATATCCTTAAGGTTAAATAGGCAATGTTCAGAAAGAAAATCTTGTACATAATTACCCCATACCTTCTGCTAATTCATTTAAGAGTAAACAAGAGATCGTTTACAGTGTATCTTAGAAAGAAAATGCATGCTCCAAAACCACAGAGAAACCCTGTCTCGAAAAACCAAAAAAAAAAAGAAAGAAAGAAAATGCATTAACATAAGTCTAACATAGAGCTGACTGCCCATGAGGCAGCATGGCTTCACCACCTGCATTGACTTGAAATCTAGGCTGTGCTCTGTGACTTCAGCTTAGCCAGGATCATGATGTTGTGGTGTGACCTTCGATCCCTTTCTTTCTCTCACCTACATAGAATCAGCTTCAGTATGACCTTTCATATTAAAATTCTGGTGCCTTAAAAGTCCCCAAATATGTTTTTCTGTATACCCTCACACTTTAACTGGAAGTATGACACCAGCTCAGTTATTTTTTTTTCCTTTCATTATCCTCTTGTATCTAGTGTTTCAGGCAAAAATTCTAACACCCTTCAATGGGACTTAACAAAAGATTGAGAAATTTAATTACACAAAGAATCGAAACAAAAACATTAACGAGGAGATTGATATTGCCTTATATTTGTGCTGTTTTTAAAAAAAAGTCTGGCTTAATAAAAGACAGCTGCTCCTCTATTGGAGCTGCAATAGTTTCACACCTCCCATGGCCTGTGGAAATTTCCACTGGGCACTCATGAGCTAATGACAGCAAAAAGGAAAAGACTATACTATCACCACAGAAAATATTTTACACTCTTCACACTCCCCGAAATAGTCTTGAGGAACCCCAGAGTTCCCCAGCCCATACTTTGAGCACTGTCCAAAAAAGCTTCTGAGACTAAGAAGCAAGGTTATTTTAAGTAGGGTATTAAACAGGAAAGGGTAATAGCCCTTATGTAATCAGAGTTTTATAGCACAAATCCCAGCTCTACCAGTCCAAACAAGCTAAGCCTTAGCTACCTATCCCAAATTGCCAATTAAGAGAAGGGTATTGGAAGCTGTGGAGATGGCTCTGTAGGTAAGGAGCATCTGTGGCACAAGAATGAGGACTAGAGTTCAAATACCCAGTACCTCGATAAAAAATAAGGTGTGCTCCTGTATGCCAATACTTCCAGTGTGGTAAGAGGTAGAGATAAGGGATGGCTGAGGCTTACCAACTCCAGCCTATCCCCAGGCTCAGTGAAGCACTATGCATAAAGAGAATAAGAGGAAAAATAATAGCTCAGGACAAGCAATGTCCTCTCCTCCTCTGGCCTCTGTGTATATATACACATAGGTGTTGTGGGAGGCTGCTAGTTCATTCCTGGCTGCTTCGCCCTGAAACAACCACACAGAAACTATATTATTTGCAATGATATTTTCACCTGTAGAATACCAGGAGTGCTCACTAAATAGTTGAGTTCCAGTCTGCCCCAGAAGTATGCAAGGTGAGTCTTGGCAGATGTGAGAATAAGAATGTTGAAAAGCATTAACTTTATGTCTAAAGTGTTCAAAAGTCTAAACGAGGTTTCAGATTACCATGCATGGTACAATTTCAACACCAATAAGACTAATAACTCTAATGTATTAAAACTTTTAAAAAGCACTTAAATATTATCTTAATAGCAATAGTATCTGATAGCAATAATAATAACAATAATTGGACAGCTTTGAAAGATTCTGGTGCTTGAAATATAGCCAATGGGTGGAAATTAAAGGTATTATCCCCTGACTTTGTTTCAGAACTATACAAACTTGCTACCAAATAGCAAAGGAAGACAATTTCACTTTATGGAAGGATTTAAGATAGTAAGTCCAGTAATAAGTGAACACTACCATTGTATAAGTCCCAGGAAATATTCATTTCAATTGTCAATGACTGGTAATGTCACTAAAGGTGAGACAAACATACCTCTTGTTGAATATAATAGACAAACCCATCTATGAAGTTTCCCTGGGGGAAAAAAGTACTGAATTAAAGTAAGCATTTAAATTTGGTTACCTGCTTGTCGAGTTGGCATGAAGTATTTATTGCATAAAGTCAGAAACTACCAAAGTGTATGTGGCATTTCTCAAAGAGCTGTTGCACCCCCACAATTCACAGATTCTAGACTTCCTTATCATAAATGCACATAGACAGCCAGACCTCTGATAATTCTTCCACCAACTAAATAAGTTTTGCTGATTGTCAGGAGGTTGTCCATTAGCACATCTAGAAGGAGACTTGACCAAATTGCCTTCTCTTTAAGCAAAAAAATACTTTGAGTGATGGGGCTATGAGAATGCCACTTAACCATTCACTGTGTGCCCTTTATGTGTGTCCAGGTAAGAGGACAAGAGAAAGGGTCGTAAATAAGTGGTGACATACTGAAATATCACAAGAATGAAGCACACAAAATGAATGAAAATGTTTGGGTCAGAAATTAATGCATGTAAGAGTTTCCTAAGTTCTGGAGATGACAGCAAGACAATCAATGGAAAACCGCTGAATGTTTAATAATGCTATAGAGAAAACAGAATACTTGTGGTAACTATTTCCTCTGGTGTGCAGACACACCGTGTTGCGGTTAATCTTTACAAGAAGCAGCGTAAGACAGAAGAGACTTCAAGGTTATTTTTAAAAGGATGGTGATTTCCATGTTATTGAATCATGCCTTTTGTATCTCACTCTCCCTATCCCCCCTTTCTCCTCTTCTGCATCCCTTCTTGTCTGTTCCCCCTCTTTGTCTGCATTTAAGAACACACCCTGTCTTTCCAGAGGACCAGATTTCCATTCCCAGTACCTACATTGGATGACTCACAGATACCTGTAAATCTAACTTCATAGGATACAGTTCCCTTTTCTGGTTTCCATGGGAACCTGGACATATGTGGCACACATCACAAAGGCACATATGCACATAAATAAAAATAAATGTAAAAATATTATTTTATTTAAAAAAACATAACTGGTAAAAAATTTGAAAGTAGCTTATCTAGGGAATTCTGCTCCAAGTCCCTCTCAAAGTTGTAGACAAGCTGTTTGAGAGGGTTGTAGCCATCTCAACATATAACAGGACTGAGCAATATGTTTCTAAGCTCACTCCTCTCTGAAAACTGGTTGAAGGCTTTGATTTATTTTCCCTGTGGACCTCTCTGTAAGGCTGCCCCGCAATATGAGACAGCAAAACGTAAATACACATGAAAGAGTAACAACAACACCTGTGCAAAATGGAACTTAGTTTTTCACTGAATAGGTATTAATTATTCCATAGCAGGTCTATAAGCATAGTGCAATGGGGTTAGAGGTTTATCTCAGTGGTTGAGTGTTCCTGGAAAGTGGGGTGACGACGCAAGTCAAAGAATCCCAAACTAACTCCAAAAGATTCCAACTATATTTTTTTATTATAAGGGGTAAACTCATGGAACAGGAATGAAAAGCCCAACTCCAGGTATGTAAAGTGGAAAAGAGAGAGAGAGAGAGAGAGAGAGAGAGAGAGAGAGAGAGAGATTGCCCTATGTGGGGTGGTGATTTTTCTCTGGGTACCCAAAGGGTCATGCCCTAACCTGGTCCAGCCTGTTAAAGGTTATTGGTGAAGGAGGCTCCCCATCATTTGAGCTCTTCCCTAAAATACATAAGGCCCGGAGTGCAATCCCAGGCACTGTCAAAGAAAAAGAGAAGCAGTGAATTAAATACAAACATGGATGATGAAGAAGAAAATGGCAAAATGGATCAAAGACGATGAGTTATGTGATCCTTTTACCTCAATATAAGAAACCCACAAAACATAAAGAAAAATGGGCATATAAAAAAGAAGATATAACTATGATTAGACTAAGACTGTGGGGAGAGAAGATGGGATTAGTGTGAACTTACTCATACTAATAATAATAGTGAGTAATAGTAAAAATACTTGTGAGCTATTACTTATAGACAATGTACAATTGTATAGATTCCTGTATATTGATACAAATTCAAATTATATTTGTTAAATTGAATATGTTCCTATTTGTATGATATTTGTGCACCTCTGCAAATTTATTTTGTCATATTATATTCATATTTCTATCTCTGCTTAGGATATTTTGTATATTGATGCAATTTTAGGATATATCAATCATGTTGCACTATACATTTTCACCTCTGATCAAGATACTTATATATTGTTTACATTTTGGGGTCATTTTCATCATTTGCTGCAGATTTGGTTAAATATTGTTTAATCTTTTAATATTAAGCCTTATTCTTTAAGATATAGTAGGTATTAAAAAGTATAAGTCAATAGTCATCCATGTTTGTCATAGTTATAGTTAGACTAATCAGGTATTTTAGATACATAGGGATTGTATTCCTCACAGATAGGCAATTTTCAACCACTTCAAAGAACTCTAGAATATGACAATTAAATAACTTAGGATTCTGTTGACATGAGACATGATTGCTCCTGGCAGCACTGATCTATTCCTGAAAGAATGTTGGGCACCGAAGACACTCCACTTGGAGCTTGTTTTCTTCATAGCAAAATTGGCCTTTGGGCAAAGAACTGCCCAAATGCCTCAACCACTAACAAAATGCATGTTATTCAGACTAGACAAACAGGATACAAGTAAAAAGTTGCCTAACTCTGCCAAGAGAAGGTAAGACAGTTTTTAAATTTTTCTTGTCTCTGAAAATGGTCTGTCAGTTACTCTTGGCCTTAGCCAAAGTTGGCTGCCCAAGTGTTGAAAATGAGATGTGGATGATTTCTCAGGGAGCCAGTTTTCTCTGTCATTTCCTGCACCTTTTGGAAGTTGCTTGATTGCACATCCTGTTTACTCAAGTAGTATCATTTCCCTTCTCAGGTCTAAGATGGGGTTGAAGACTAGATAGTCATAGTTGCTTTGCTCTCATGACTTAGCCAAGGCATTTCTAATATAAGACTTAGACTCCTTAGGATATGATAACTATTGAAACATTTAGCATGTTTCTTGCTTGATGTTGTTCATGCAGGTTGTAATTCTAATTTTTATAGTTGATATTTGATTTGTTCTTATTGTATACAGTTTTGTATTAGGCTTAAAACTCTTATTTAGACAACAGGGGGAGGTGCTACGGGAACTCCTTCAGCCAATAGCCTTTAAGATACTGGCCGACTTTGGGTGTGCTCTCATGTACTATACAGACAGACATAAGTGTTTGCAGCACCTTGGCTGCTGTATTCAGATTCCAGTTCCCACCACATGCAGAGGACTGGGTATCACTACTCTTTCTGTGAGTTTATCCCCTTTGTTATACTTTGTAATAATAAATCTTTATTATACTCCATTCTGGGCTACTGTGGAACTCTTTTGTATGGCAACAAAGAAAAAAAGCAAATTAACTAGGAAATGTATGGTACTTTTAACTAAAACACTGAGGAGTCAGGGGAAAATGCTTTGCTTCGTGACATGGTGTGCTGGTTTTTATTTAAACTTTTACGATCTTTTTTTTTTTGCCATAAGACAATATCAAGAGTGACAAGTACCTTAATCTGAAGGAAAGATCCAACACTAACAGTACTTGTTGGTTCCCTGGCTCATGACTGGAGTGGAGTAGTTTGATGCTCTTGGGCACTGTTAAAAATAGACAACAGTGAAGAACTTCACATCTCAATCAAGTTTCCAGACTTGTTAATGCCTGGAGCCCCTGGGAAATTGAGTGATGTAGGGTTTGTGATTTCTGGTTCCCTTTCCAAAACAGCAAATTCTCTTTGAAAATATGTCTGTGGGCATCTTAAGGGCTACTAATTAAGTATGATTTGCATCGCATTCTGAAATTTGTGTTTCATTGGTGCAGTATAAAGCTACTCTTATTAACCACATTTATGTCTTATTAACAACATAAAAGCATCGAAGTGACTTGCATGGGGAGGCCATGTACTTCTCGCCTCTTTGTTGCCCATATTAATTATAAAGCCATCCTTGGAAGGGCAGTATGATGAGCTTGGCTGATGTTGAATAGGAATTAGGGCTGTTTTTTCTTTTTCTCTCAGCCTGTTCACCTGGATGGTGCTTGGGTAAATGACGTTCAAGAGTCTCCCTTTCTACTGCCCTTAATCACACCATTCAAACCAAAAGGGGAGAAACTGTACACACTACAAAAAGGAGGCCAGGAAAAATGAGCGATTCGTGCCTAGTGAAAACTCTAATACTTAGAGCTTGCTTGGGAAGCCAGGTGTGAGAAAAAAAAATTCAGCTTCCATCTGGACATTTAAATATGAAAATAATATGGAGGGGAAGCTCGTCGAGTTGAAAGTGAAGAGGAGAGCAACAGATGCTAGCCTGGGGAGAGAGAGTAGGATAAGACTCTGCACTAACCTATGAATAATGAAAATATGACTGCACTGGAATACGGAAAGCTGACAGCAGAGCCGCCAGAGCCTCGTTCGCACATGTGCTGATTGTCCTGATTTTTATTGTTCATAAAACGTTTCCAATTCAGCACATCAAAAAAAAATCTAAGAATTTGTACATTGGCCATCGCTTGATTGCCTTTTTATGTAGCTACAGGGACAGAGCCATGTATTTGAGAGGGATGTGCACAATGTTCAGCAAGGACGATACTGCAGGCTTGTCTAAAGAGAGGGCATGTATGCACAGAGCAGGCACACAAGCAGATAATAGGACAGGGCATATCTAGCTAAGCTTTATTTGTCAAATAAATTGAAAGTTATCTGTCTCACAGACACAGAGAGACAGAGCGAGAGACAGAAGAAACCCCTTGGGTAAAGGTAGTATTACACCTTTCTTATTTGTCTCTTCATCCAAAAATGCAGGGCTTTCAAGAAGGCAAAGGAAGTAACCAGGGAGAAATTTCATCCCTACAGTTTTATAGACTCAGACAGTGAGTATAGCCTATTATGGTAACTGAAACCCAAAGAAACCCAAAAAATCTCAGGAACAGTAAGCACAAACAGTAAAACTGTGCCTGTTAGTTTTTGTCAGATTGAAGCAAGCCCAAGTCACCTAAGAAGAAGAAACCTCAACTGAGAAGTTGCCTCTATCAGATTAGTTTGTGGGCATATCTATGTGACATTTTCTTTTTAATGATACATGTGAGTTTTGTCCCCTGGGCAGGTGTTCCTGGCTTGTTGACAGAGGACACAAGTTCATTTTCTGACCAGCCTGACTTGAAATAATCACACAGAAACTATATTGTTTGCAATACTGTTTGGCCAATAGCTTAAGCATATTTTTAGCAGTCCTTATATCCTAAACTAACCCATTTTCATTAATCTGTATATCATCACGTGGTTTTGGCTTCCTGGCAAGGTTCCAGTATGTATGTGTCATGGGGAAAGCTACATGGGTCCTCACTGACTCTGCCTTCATTCTCTATATATGTCTCCTACGGCCTGGCTATATTTTGTTAAGCCATTGATTAAAAGCAACTTCAATAAAAGTAACATATATACAGAAGGACTTCCCACACCACTGGCTTGTATAGAATGAGCAAGTAAAAAACATTCTTCCAAGAATCTCTGCCTCCATGTTCTTGCCTTGGCTTCTCTCAATACTGAACCATAACCTGTAAGATGTATTAAATCCATTCCTTGCTCAGTATCATTTAGTCATAGTGCTATATAACAAAAACAAAAAATAAACTAAGACAGTGTACTTTAGAAAGTTAAAGCCAACACGGCATGGAAGCATACATCTCTAATTCCAGGTAGTGCTTAGGAGGTGGATTCAGAAGTATCATAAACTCCATGTCACTCTCGGTTATATCATAAGGCCTTTCTATAAATAAATAAATAAATAAATAAAGTCATAGTATAGTGGCATAGATTTTTTTTTCATTGTTGAAAAGTATAGATTTGTCTTTTTTGGAAAGAAATCCAATTTCTTAACCATCTCTGAAAGATGAGGATAAAAGTCACCAGCAAATGGGATGGATAGTGCATCCCATTTAGTCCAGGAAACTGAACACAGGAGGTCAGCAAAGGATTTTCCATAACCACAGACAGATGGTCAGCTTTCCTCACTGCCAGGCAAGGTAGACGTCACTAAAAGCTCTCTAGCGAATTCCCTGCCTCAGAGTTTAAAGGGGGGAGGGGGTACAACAGATGCTTTCACAGTATGCATCCCCCATGGGTGGTAGGGACAAAATACTTAAGGAGTCAGAATCACACCGCCAGAGGTGATTAAGAAATTTATCATGAACAGATGGATGTAGGAGAGACAGCAAAGGACAAGGAAGCAGACTGTCACAGACTTTAGGAAAACATTTGTCCATACTATGTTGCTCAGGCCCTGTATGTATGCACATTCTCACATCAAGGCTGTTCATTCCTTCATTGACTAGCACACCCCTCAGAGACATTCAAGAGCAGAGGGTGCTGCAATGGCTTTTGGGTTCTTGAACCTAAATTCTTTGACTTTTTCATGCACAACTCATTTGAAAGTAACTGATCTAGTTTGTTATCTATTTCTGTGACTAAGCAACTTGGGGAGGAAATGACTTGTTTGGCTTATATGTTAAGATCATAATCCATCACTGAAGGAAACAAAGCAGGAGCTCAAGCAGGAATCTGGAGGCAGGAACTAAAGCAAAGGCCATGAAAGAGCACTGGTTACCTAAATTTGTTTTCATGGCTTGCTCAATTTTATTTCTTATACAACTCAGGACCATCTGGCTAGTGATGATCACGCACAGTGGGTTGGGCCCTCTCAGATCAAACATTAATCAAGAAGACTCCCACACAGACTTGCCTACACAGGACAATCTGATGAAAGCAATTCCTCACTTGAGTGACTCTCTTCCTAGGTGATATTAGTTTGTGTCAAGCTGACACAACCTAACTGGCAGAGTAACCTCGTCTTTTTTTTTTCCTATAGATTAAGAATAGCGCTATCCTTTGCAGACACCCTGGCAATGTAAGGTCTAGTGGTACAACATGTGATCTTGACATATAAATTTATTATTTATTACTTCCCTTATTTATTGATGCATTCCTTCAATTATCAATGTTCCTAAAGAATTCTGGACAGAGTATTCAGTGATGACTGCTTCAGCTCAGTGTATTTACTAATTTGAAGACTCCATTTTTTTAAAAAAGGAAATTTACAATTATTTGAAATGTCATTTATGTTTTGGAATATTATTACTGTTATATATGAGGTGACCTTAAGAAATATAAAGGAAAAAGAAAAACTGAGCAGATAGATAAGATAGATCGATAGATGATAGATAGATAGATAGATAGATAGATAGATAGATACCCAACAGAACAAACATCAAAAGAGTAAAAGCTGGAAAGCATAATGAGAGATGATTGGAAGAAACTATGACCCCCTACAGCTAGAATCTTCTTAGAGACATTGAACTAAGTGTGGAAACACCTTCCATTGCATTTCATTTTGTCTTTAAAATTTCTAGTTGAGGCATAGAGATGGTTCAGTTGTTTAGAGCACTTGTTGCTCTTCCAGAGCACCAGGTTTAATTCCCAGCTCCCAGGCAGAAGGTCATGATGGTCTTTAACTCCACTTTCAGGAGCTCCAATGCCCTCATCTGGTGCCCATGGGGACTATGTATATATGACAAACATACATACATTCAGATAAACACTCATATACATAAAATAAAATAAGTCTGAAGGAAAACCTGGCTACCCTTCTCTTATTTCATATAGAAGGAAATGGTCCCAATCTCTAGAGACAAAAAAGTAGAAGCTCAGCTTATTTGGAGGTAACTGCTCCAAGGTGTCAGACTGAAGTTTGAAGATTAGAGTTCTCACGAACTTCCCCTGTCTCCGCACGAGACTCACACTCTCTTCCCCCAGAGACAAAATTAAATCTCTTTCTCTTGGGAATCCCAAGAATAGACTTTAGAGAGATGCAGCTCTCTCTATAGGAAAAATTAATGATCTCTTTCCCCTGTGAAATTTCTTCCAGCTTTTGATTTCTCTACATTTTCCTTCTCTTAGCCTGGGCTACTAGTTGACCTACTTTAGGAGCTGAAGAAAAGGCCCTGTAAGCGAGGAAGGAGTCAGCTCCAAAATGTCATCAGGACTGCTGGGTTTTAATGAGGCAGTGATAAATGCAAAGTTTCAGATATGATGACAACATCATATCATACTGTCTAAGGGCTTATGAAACATGTAGGCTGATTGACAGTGTTGTAAAAAAACAAACATAATAGAAGCATATACCTCAATGTCAATAACATCTCTGAAATAGGCAGGTTCTCAATGTATGGCTAGAGCTGATAAAATTATTTGACCTATATAAATTCTTCAAAAATATACCCCAGAAACTAAATGACTAGACAAAACATGGTACTTTCTATGATTGTCTGTCCCTCATGTCTGCTCTTCAGAGTTGCCTGGGTTCAAGTCAAGGTGTTGCTATTTCTTAACATCATTCTTTTCCAGTTTCTTTACCTATAAAATAATTATAATATAATTTACCCATTGGATATATTTAGGAATAGAGGCAAGGGCCATTTGATTTAATTGTCTTTACTGTGCTATATCGCTGGTCTTACAGAAAACAACTCAAATTAAAACCACACTCAATGAAATTGGAAGAAACAGGAATTATATATTATATATTAATATGTACTAAATTATATATGTAAATATGGACAGATATCTATATTATATTATTTATTACATATTAATATGTACTAAATTATATATGTAGAGCTAGATAGATAGATAGATAGATAGATAGATAGATAGATAGATAGATAGATAGACAGATAGATGCTGTGGGACAATGGTCTTTTATCCTATCACTTGTATTATTTTTAATAAAACACTGATTGGCCAGTAGCCAGGCAGGAAGTAGAGGCAGGGCAATGGGAATTCTGGGAAGAGGGAAGTTTCAGTCTGCAGTCGTGACCCAGCCACAGAGGAAGCAAGATAACAAGATGTGATACCAAGCCACATGGTTAACACAGACAAGAATTATGGGCTAATATAAGTTATAAGAGTTAATAAGAAGTCAGAGCTAATAGGGCAATCAGTTTATAACTAATATAGACCTCTGTGTGTTTTCTTTGGGACTGAAAAACTACAGGACTGGATGGGAAAGAAACCTCTGTTAACAGAATGGCGCTCTGGGAAGAGGAAAGAGTCAGTCCACAATCATGACCCAGCCACAGAGGAAGAAAGATAGCAAGATGTGACCACCTCACTGAAAAAGGTACCAAGCAACATGTCTAGCACAGACATAAATTATGGGCTAATATAAGTTATAAGAGTTAAAAGAAGCCTGAGCTACTAGGCCAACCAGCTTATAATTAATGTAGAACTCTGTGTGATTCTTTGGGACTTAATGGCTCCAGGGACAAAAACCTCTGTCAACAGATAGATAGATAGATAGATAGATAGATAGATAGATAGATAGATAGAGCCATTGCCTCTTATCTAGATCCAATACCCTTTCATTCAGTAGATGGTATCACTTCTGAAAATGTACAGCTCTCTTCTGCCTGTCATCCCACAAACAATTACTACTTACATATCATTTACATTTTACTAGGTTTTGAAGTAAAATAGAAGGGTTATGAAGTACAAAATTATGAGTTATGGGTCATATTCAAATAGACCAAAAAATTTTATGTAAAAGATGTGAGCATCTATAAATTGAACATGGCTGTACACCGACCAGACACAGACAGAGAAAGAGAGAAATGGTGTGGGAAGTCCTTCTGTCTATGTGTTGCTTTTGTTGGTTAATAAAGAAGCTGCTTTCAGCCAATGGCTTAACAGAACATGGCCAAGCCAGAAGAGATATAGAGAGAGAGTAGGTGGAGTCAGTGACAAGCCATGGAGCCACCAGAGGAGAAAGATGCAAGCTTCCAGCTGGAACCTTGCTGGTAGGCCATGAGCCTCATGGTAAAATACAAAATGATAGAGATGGGTTAGTTTAGGATATAAGAGCTAACTAGAAATGTGCATAAGTTATTGACTAAACAGTATTGCAATTAATATGGTTTCTGTGTGATTATTTTGAGTCTGGGCAACCAGAAACAAACAAGCAGCCTCCAAACAAGAGAGAGAGAGAGAGAGAGAGAGAGAGAGAGAGAGAGAGAGAGAGGAGAAAAAAGGAGAGGGAGAAAGAATTACAGTTATCCCATTAGCAGAGAGTCCATGAAAAATGTAAAGAATTATCAAAGTAATTTTAAGTCTCACGGTTAAAAGACAAGATTTCTTCACCTGAGTGGAACTATCACAGGATCTACGCCTTTATAAACAGAACAGAACTGATATTTTAAAGGCTTTCAGAAATTGGTGAAACTAAACACAAACAACAGTCATGCTGTGGTGCTTATTTTCCTTAAATGGTCGTCTTGGTTGGCTTGGAGACAGAACAAAGTAAAATCTATTTCATTTACAACTGTTGAGCTAATGAAAGAGAAACTGTAGTGATTTGTTCAAACATTCACTCTATTCTGAGATTTGTTAAATGTTCAAGAGCAGTGGGATCCTATTAAACTCTAGGCTCTAAAAAGGAAAATAATATTACTTTATTCCACTCTGCAGTCTTTTGCATGGTATTCTTTGTTTAATCAGGAATCATAAATACTAGGGATTTAGTTGGAGTTTTGGATCACCCAATGCCTCCAGGATTAATTCCTCCTGGCATTAAGCAAGCATATTAAATTAAGGGAAATGCCAGTCTTATAGCTTTACTAAATGTAATTTATAGTTTAGCCATCATATTAAATCCTTTAATTGAAATTTGTAAAACAAACAGCAGTATTAGTAATTCCTTTATCAGCTTCCAATTCTCTGCCTACTTAACATCAGCCTCTAACCCAAGGGAAATATAGTTCCCAAGCACAATCCTTGGACTTGGGAAAACGTCATTGAATCTTCACATTACCTAACCTTCATGTTCACTCTTCCTGCAAGATAACGCTTTCATTTATCATACAAATGCGCTCATTCCCTTTCTGTGCTACAAATGCCTATTAACAAAGGCTTTCCAGCTTAATGTTATCTAGACTTCCGACTGAGGCTTTAATTATACATCAGAAAGAACAATAGTTCTAATGGAGTCGGGAGGAGAAAGGCAACCAAAGTGGCAACTGAAGTGCTGGAAAGTCAAACTCTAAACACAAAACAATAGTAAATAGATGGAATAAGAGAGAAATGCAGCAACAAAGATAATGAGAAAAGGCAGAATGTCATTATTTTCTCCTTCAAAAACAATGTTCTACTTTCTTTTTTTGTTGTTGTTTTTTTTGTTTTTTGTTTTTCGAGACAGGGTTTCTCTGTGGTTTTGGAGCCTGTCCTGGAACTAGCTCTTGTAGACCAGGCTGGTCTCGAACTCACAGAGATCCGCCTCTGCCTCCCAAGTGCTGGGATTAAAGGCTTGTGCCCCTACTTTCTATAATTGGTGCTTTTCAAAGAAGTGTCCACTGGGCTTTCTCCTATATATGTTGGTCATTTGCCTATAGACCGGGCAATCTCTCTCTATTGGAAAGGAAAAGGGAAATAAATCCTACCTAGACCCTTAAACATCCTTAAATTCGCAAACCATTCTGCTGCACAAATTCAGGGAGTGTGAGAGCGAGGGACATGTCTGAAGGAAGAACCTGTCTAGGGGACTATGACGGATTCTCAGGTGAGCCCACTGCTTCTCGCAGACTGGAAGAAGCAAGGCTGAGGGGATAACAGAAGCAGTTGAGAAGTCAAGGCAGGACAGAAGAGGGTACAGACTTGATCCTAACCCCAAAACAGTCTTCTAAAACTTGTGCCAAACAGCAAGGACATCCACAAGGAATGAGAGAAAGCTCAGTCCATGTGGTGTTGCAAGATCTCAGTGGGTGGAGCAGAGAGCCCTAGGGCCACTCGGAAAAAGAAGCTTCAACTAAGGACAGGAGACAAACTGTCCATTGAAGGAGCTTGGGGGCTTTCCAACGCTACCACAAGTCCTATAAAAGCCATGTGAGACAACATTTCTTCTTACTCTAAGGACTGAGAGCCAGGAAATCAGATATTACACTTCTCCCCGCCTTGCACGGTCATAAACAGAATTTACATCCCAGTTGGTATATACATTTCCGAGAGGGATTTTTGTCAGCTCTATCTTTGAGGAATCCAGCTACCAGTGGCCTTTGGAGCTTTGTAGCCTAATATAGAAGCAGATTCTGGATCTCTTAGCAAAGGTTTTCATTAGCCAGTGTTCTTTAATGTCATGGTAGTGCAGTGTGCTAGTTAGATTTTTCTTTTGTTGATGTCGTTGTTTTATTCTCTCATACATTACACCCTAACCACAGTTTTTCCTTCCTCCTCTCTTCCTTGTACCTCCCCACTAGCTCCTCTCTTCCCTTTACTTTCCCACTATCTCCTCTCTTCCCCAGATCCACTCCTCTATTTTGCATCAGAAAAGACCAGGCTTCCCAGGAGTATCAGCCAAAAAGCTGGATAGAGTGACCCAGTAGGAAGAAAAGGGTCCTAAAAACAGACAAAATACAAAAAGGGTATTTCTAGTTCAACAGACTCAGCTGACCATCCCCATGGCATATTCATTTATGCCACTTAGGCTGCCCAATTTGACCTATGGATTTGTTTCCACACATACCTAATAAGGGAAGAAAGTGCTAGAATAAAGAAAAGAGTTTTGTTCCTTTATTTGACTATTTAATATTGCACCATGAAAGTGACATGTGACAGTACTCACATATTACAATCAAATTTGGTTTTATCACTTTCCAAATTTGAAGAGAACTAAAAACAATACTTTTTTATGTATACAAGGAAGATAGTTCTTGTCTTGGTTATGGTTTCTCTTGCTGTGAAGAGACACCAAGGCCAGTCATATAAAGGAAACATTTAACTGGGACTGGCTTAGACTTTCTGAGGTTTAATCCTTGGTCTTCATTGTGGCATGCAGGCAAACATGGTGCTGGAGAAGAAGCTGAGAGTTCTACATCTTAATCTGCAGGCAGCAGAAGCAACTGTCTTACTGGCCTTACCTTGAGCATATATGAGACCTCAATGGCCACCTCCACAGTAGCACACACCCTACAACAAGGCCACACCTATTCTAACAAGGCCACACCTTCTAATAGTGCCACTCCCTACTGACAAGCATCCAGACACTTGAGTCTATGGAAGACAAACCTTATTCAAACCACCAGAGCAACTAAGCATTTGCCAAATAAAATTTAGAAAACATATTATTTTATCTTATTATAAGCAAAAACTTTCTGGACCTTTATGCTGGGATTTTTTTCTTTCTCTATTCCCATTATACTTAAGCTTGGTCTTTTCATGGTGCTCCAAATTTCCTAGATGTTTTGTATTTTATTTTCTTTGACAGATGTATCAATTTCTTCTACCCTGTCTTCTACACCTGAGATTCTCTCTCCCATCTCTTGTATTCTTTTAATGGTTCTTGCATCTGTGGTCCCTGTTTACTTATCTAAATTTTTAATATTCAGGATTCCCTTAGTTTCTGTTTTCTTTATTGCTTTTATTTCCATTTTTCAGGTCTTGAACAGTTTTATTCACCTGTTTATGTTTTCTTAGATTTCTTTTTAAAAAAATTTTTTCATTTCCTCCAATTGTTTGTTTGTGTTTCCCTGGATTACTTTGAGGGGTTTATTCATTTTCTTTTTAAGGACCCCTATCATCTTCATAAACTTGGTTTTAAGATCATTCTGTTGTGCTAACACTGTGGAATATTCTGAGCTTGCTATAATAGGATAACTGGGCTCTGGTGGTGACATATTGTCCTGGTTTTTGATTATGATGGCTTCTAGGAATATTAATTTGGGGTAATTATAGGTGTAGCTGCCAATATCTGAGTTTGTCTTTGTTGGATGGGTGCTTTCTTCATGGTGTGATGGTCTTCTAGTCTGAGTAGCCTATGGTTCTGCTGATAGGTGAGTCTTCTGGTCCAGTAGGGTGCTTCTGCTTGAGTTTTGGTGGTGTTGGTTTTGGGTTTCAGTGTGGCTTCTGGGATTCTGGTTTTCTAGAAACTGTCAAGGCCTCTGACAGAGCAGGGGGCTTCTTCAGGAGTCATGAGCCAGGATATGGTAATGGGGCAATACTGTTGGGTAAAGGTTGGATGGGTTCTGAGGAAGTATTGGAGCTCTTAGGGCATGGGGTTTGGGTATCACCATGGTCTCTGGTAGAGCTCAGAGCTTTATTAGACTTGTGGACTGGAATATGGTGACAAGGGGAAGGGGACTACTGAGGGAAAAGTGAACAGGCACTGAGGAGTGTTGGTAGTCTGTGGACAGGGTTGTACTTGGGGTTCTGGATACCGATGGTGTTATTGATAGGTTGCTACTGCAGTGAGGAATGAACCACAGAGCTCAACAAACCCAAGTGGGAGTTTCTTGGGAAAGAGCAGGGAAGAGGGAAGAAGTGTGGTCCATAGAGAGCAGGGTGTGGCAAGAAGGCAAACAGTAGGGCAGAGCTTACTTAAAAGGGGACACTTGTGCATTCATACAGTCATACGCAACTGCCCTTGCCTGGTTAGGTGTTTGCCTGAGTGCAGGTGGTGGGTAGTTGTGCAGTATAATGCTGGAATCCTAACAGGCTTGGCCTCTGGTAGATCAGAGTGATGGTTAGCTTGTCAACGCAATCTGGAACTACTTGAGAAGAGGATCTCAATGAGGGATTGTGTGAATCAACTTGGCCTTTGGCTGCAGCTACCGAGGATTGTCTTGGTTGCTTTATGACGTGGGATTTCCCTCTGTATGCTGTGATTACCAGTAATGACTAAAGAAACTGCCTTGGCCTGTTGATAGGGCAAAACTTAGGTAGGCAGGGGGAAAACTCAACTGAGTGCTGGGAGGAAAGAAGCAGAGACAGAGAGAAGCCATGTAGCCCCGCCGGAGCTGGATGGAACTTTACTCAGTAAGCCACTGCCACGTGGCAATGCACAGATTAATTGAGAGGGGTCAAATTAATATCTAAGAGTTAGCCAATAAGAAGCTAGAGCTGCTGGGCAGTGTTGGCTCATGCCTTTAATCCCAGCACTCAGGAGGCAGAAACAGGTGGATCTCTATGAGTTCTAGGCCAGCCTGGTCTGCAAGAGCTAGTTCCAGGACAAAGAAACCTTGTCTCAAAATACCACAAAAAGAGAGAGAGAGAGAGAGAGAGAGAGAGAGAGAGAGAGAAGCTAGGGCTAATGGACCAAAGCTAAGTGGCCGGGAACTAACAAGTGGCCTCTCCTCCAAAAGCTTTAACTGAGTTGAGAAGAGCCAGCTCACCATGTATGGCTCTATTCCCTGGGTTTTGGTACTTACATGTAAATATAGAGACAGGACTGTGCTCAAGTAAGTATGTGTACATTAATTGTTCTTCGCTCTTGACAGCAATAATGGGCAATAATCAGAATCGTAAACTAAAATAAACTCTTCACTAAGTTTTTCTCCGTCAGAAGACTTTATCAGAGCAACATAAATGAAACTAGAATACTTATTCTTCCCAATCAGCATTTACTTCTCCAGTAAATGCTCTAGTTCATATTAGCCTGGACCTAATCACCAGATGACCTAATGACCAAACTACAATACCTGGAATTCAAGCAAGAATTATGGGCCCATAGCTGGATGAGTATGAAATACCAAATTGGAATCCCTACAGTGTTTGCTAGAAAGCAAAAAGTAATTTGTAACATTCTTCTGAGACTCGACAGAAACTTTCCAGAACTAGTCACGGCTCTCTTGCCTCAGAAACCTGCATATCCTCCATTAGACATTGACACTTGTGAAAATGTTCTAGAGCTGCTGAGGCAAAACAGGTTCAGAGCAGCTAGCTATTCCTGTTTGTGGCTCCTTTCAACTTTACATTGTGACTGAGCCCAATTCAGCCCAGCCTGCATCCTGGGCTTTCCAAAACCATGGCTATGCCTACATTCAATGCTGACAGAGGCCTGGAGTCTGCAAAATCCCCTCATTGCTGTTTTCATTCGCTATCCATCTGCTATGGAGTCCGCACAGCAGCCTGCCCTCCCAAGCATCCCGATGAGCCTCCACTAGCTGCTCAATCTTCCTTTTACATCCTACCACCCTTATTCTGAGAGACGATCTCTGCAGATTGCAACTGTAGCCCGAGCATCACATGCACACTGTAGCTCACTGCCTGACTTTATCTCAAGCCATATCTCCTTGTGGTAGGTCTGGGCTTCCTTCCACTCAACTCCCAAAAGAATTTTCCACTTTCTTCTAGAAAAAACACAGAGCTAGTGCTCTGAATTTGGTTTTGGTTTTGGTTTTCAGAGTCAGAGATTCTTTGTGTAGCCTTAGCTGTACTGGAACTCGCTTTATTTTATAGGCCAGATTGGCCTCAAACTTACAGAGATCCTCTTGCCTCTGCCTCCCAAAGGCATGTGCCATCAACACCTGGTTCTGACTCCTTTTAACCATCTCGTTCTGCCTGATTGCTGGCAACACAGGACCCTTCTCTAAGAACATAGTTACTCTCCTCTGGTAGTTTTAGCCAGTGTCAAATGAACAGGGAACCCAAGCATAAGGCTCCATATTGATCTTCTACTTGATTTTTCCACCACCCTTTTAAGAGTGGAGACTATTTTTCCCAGAATGAGAATGACTTAGTTATCCTCATTTCACTAAGTAGTGGAGGGAAGCTTTAAAATACTTACTGAATCAGCATGAACTTGTTTCTCAGAGAACATTTTGATAATCCCAACATATAGTACTTTAAAAGTGATGGCTTCCTTTCTAATATCACAATGAGTAAAACATGAGAACTTTTTTTTACTGAATTTTCAAAATGAGTTTTCTGAATGCTGAAGATACCACCTAAGAAATAAAGAGTTAATGAAGCCTCAGACAAGCTAACCTCTGACTACTATATAATCCAGAGAACTCTGTACCATTTGTGGGGGTGGGGTCATCACTGGCTGCCTTTTGGGGGATAACATCAACAAACATTTCAAAATGTTTAGTTTTGCCCCTGAATTCAGCCCATAGTCTCTTAGCCCCATCACTTCTGTTCTACATGAAGCTGAACATCATGGTGGTACCAGTGGGGGACAGGAAGAGCTTCTTACACCACAAAGGAACGAGAGGATCTCAGTATCTTCTTTAAAGGCTTGCCCTCATGGGCCTTCTGCCTTCTGCTCAGGGATGCGCCTTCTAAAAGTTCTGCTAGTTGCCTCTAACCCGACCAGCTAGAAAGCAAATTAACACTGGAACCTGTAGGGAACAGCCCAGTCCAAAACACAACACCAGCAAGTCAGGGTTCTCAAGATCACATTGTGATTTGTCAAAAACAGATAGAACTAGACACTTTTATTTACTACCTCAAGAAGTAATAAAAAAAATACATTAGTCCAAGGTAAGAAATGTTCCTCATAAGGGTTATTTCTGGGTTTTGTTGTTTCTTCTGCCACCCCCTGACACACAGACATACACACACACATACACACACACACACACACACACACACACACACACTTGTGACATTGTTTTATACAAAGATAAGAGCCATCACTTCTGCAGCTAGAGCCTGTACTGTCTGCCAAAACTTTCTTACTTTCTCCCCATGTCTTGCAGGCTATTCAAGTAAGTACACGAAATCTGTCTATCAGTTTACCTAAAGTTCCATCACAAGTGGCAGATTCAGGTTGAAGCTCATTCTAACACCCTTCCTGCACACAATACCCTCTCTCAAAGTCATCAACCTATCCCAGTTCAACACATGGATCAGCCATGGTCAAGTTGTCAAGTTAAGTAGGCAGCACAATGCGAAGCACACACTACTGCGCCCAATACAGCAAGCCTGGGTGTTTCTTGTCTTGTCCACTCAGCAGATGTGTGACCTTGATCTAGCGCTGCAGTTTCTCTGCCCCTTCCCTTGCTCCTCTGCATTTTAATTTCAGTAGCTGAATTATTTCTAACATGTTTTGAAATGTAGCGTCCTGTGATTCCTTCCTTGAAGTAGACAGAGCTCTTTGAATAAGTTAATATATTGAAAATCAAGACACAATTCTTTCTTTCTTTTGCCGTGATATCCCTTAAGGAATTCAATTTCGAGGTACTGATGTGCCTTTCACCATGGACATCATAATGCCGCTTTATCAACCTTTAGAGTTTAAAAATCGTCCCCAACGAGTGTATTACAAAATCACTCCCAGGCAAAGGTCAGAAAGTGGCTGCCGCATGTAATAAATTTCTGAAGAGGACTCAGTCTCCCAGCCCTTCTCTCTCAGGGGCTGCTTCTCAACAATGCAGGGAAAAAACAATTGGAGGCAGATCCTTAAAACACATGCCTCGCCCTTCTGCTTTGCAGCCATCCCGTCAAAACTGAAGAAGGCCTTGAGTATTTAAAGGAAACTAATTTATTCCCTTCATTCAGATTTGGTCTTCAAGAAAGGAAACTGTAATGGTCATTGGGTTCCCTCTCCCGTACACTTTGTTGCTGAGGTGTTAGGAGCCTCGGCAAAAATGGAAGGATTTGTGTGCTGGCTGATTTTCTTTTATCTGACATACAATGCTCACTATCATTTCAGCCATTTCTAGTTTTCTTGATCCTGAGTTTCTGTGCTCTTAGCCTCTTCCATCTCCAAGTTCATTATCATCCCTAGCTAACATGTCCAGAAGACAGGGTTTCACTGTAGGTCTAGTGGTTTTCTATAATGATGCTTTTTGAGAACTCTGATATTTCAAATGGTACAGTAGGAAGAATGTAGTTTGCATATAATCAAATTAGTGTTAAATATACAAAAACAGCATCGCCGTACATTTCCTAAAGCCATTTGTAAAAAGAAATTCCTTAAAATCAACCTGGGAAAGGGGATGGCATACTAGCAACTATGGTTTCCTGAGGAGTAGCAAGAGCATTTGGGGAGTGAGGACTGCATTAGAAGGGGATGGTAACCTAGTCTGACATAGCTTCACTTTATACACAAAAAAAAAAAATAAAGCAAAAGCCTATTTGCAAAACTCAGAGACAAAGTGAGTTTAAAGAGGAGTAAAGCATGTCTACATGGCTTATTCTTTTCTGACGATGGTTAGAATTATCCTCTGGTTCTCTCAATTCTGGTGGTCATGGAGAGGCTTGCTCAGTTGCTATATTGAGGGTATAGGTGCATCTTCCCCATTCTCTGTGAGGCAAACTGGACAGGAAACTCCCAAGAAAGGTCAATGGTGAAGTACTTCACATTTGATAAAGAAAAATATGTACAGGATAAATTTAGAATCTGATTTGGGGAGAAGGGGGGACCAAAGACTTCCTTCCCAAACATCTAAGTTTCTCCTTGGATGAGAGAGAGGACCCAGTAGCCCTTGTCTATGCCTCTCACCACCTACTTTCCTCTAAATCTCTACCATTCCCATCAACCCTCAGCCCTCCAGCACCAATCCTACTGTCACCTTCATCTTAAGACCATTCGGATCCTTCCATCCCAGAGTGTGAGTGTGACAAAGAAGTCAATTATTAAATAAAAATTTTATGATGCATCTTTGCAAGTAAGTAAACAGTGAATATGAGTATCCACTGTGGGGACAAGAGAATGATCACATGACTCATTATCATCAGTGCTATTCAAAAACATCCTGTGGTCACAACCAGCACATTGAGATAGAAAAAAAAAAGCTAAAGAGCAAAGAAACCTATAATTATCATAGATGATACAATATGGAGTGGAGAAAACTCATGGTAGTCTACAGAGTTTAACCAATATGAAATGAAGTAGAAATGCACTACATTTTATATAGCAATGAAAATAGTTATATATTTATAGGGTAAATTTTGTATTAGCACTTGACACTATAAAGAAAATTTTCAACAAATTTTTACAAGTTCAAAGCCAAAGTGGCAAACAAAAGATAGAAGAAATGACCTGTGGGGTCATTGCAGGTATTGATTAGGTAAGATAAAAATTGGTTTTAGAAGAGATAATGCGGCATGAGCACAGGAGAGGTAGCCCTGCCCCTCGGTGGCAGTGCCAACAACGCATCTGCCAGAACAATGTCATGGGCACAGATGAGTTGACCCTGCAAATCATGGAAGAACTGGCCCTTATCAGCCCACAGCACTGTGGTATAGGTTGTGGCATGAGGCCACAGAGCTTTTTCTCCTCAGCTGATGGCTTCTGGTGTCAGAGCAGGTGGAGAAAGATTCATCCTCCCTTAGGGAGTTGGCCACTGGGAATTTGACCAAACTCTAGTGAATATATGGACAAAACAAAATGGACTTTGGTGGGGAGGGGGAGATCACACAGGAAGGTAAGTGGGCATAGGACTGGCAGGTAAGCATGACTGGGGTACATGGACTGCCTTCAAGGGGGTTTTAAATAATCCTACTGAAATTTTTATGTGATTGTAACTTGACTAAATTGACATATAAACTTGTTTACTCAGCAAAAAAGAAGAGATAATGATTTGTTATTGTTCATCATTAATAATAATATGATACTCTGGTAACTTTGGTTGTCTACTTGATACATCCGAGAAGAGGAAACCTTATTCAAAAATTGCTTCCATAATATTATTCAGTAGGCATACCTTTGGAGCATTTCTTTGGTTGCTATTTGACATAAGAGAACCCAGTCGCCATCCCTAAAGAAATGAGCCTGGACTGTGTAAGAAAGGGAGCTGAATGTGAACCTGAGATCAAGCCAGAAAGAGAATTCTACCATTGGTTTTTGCTTCAAATTCCTATCTTGAGTACCCACCTTAGCTTCCCCTTGATGATGGTCTAAAATAACCATTTTTCTTCCCACGTTCTTTCAGCTATGGGATTTATCACAGCAGCAGAAGAGAACACTAGGTCAGAAATTCTTCAAACAGAAACGTCAATGACCTACTACCTACTAAATTTAATATCCTTCTTAACATGCACACATAAAATTTCAAATGCAAACACAAATATAATACATTTCAAGTAGATTGTGGGTAATCAGTAAAAATAAATGAAATAAAAGGTTAAACAGATAAGAAAATCAGATCATGGGCACTATTACGGTAATGTAGGTATGTCAGTGTATGGTACTAACATGAATCAGCCAGAAATAGTCAATCTTTACCTCTGCACATACAGTACAGAAAAAATCTAATCATCAACCAAAAAGTTTCTCTGTTAATTCAATGATATGAGAGTTCTACAAAGTGTCATAGCTGTTACACAATCATGACAGATATACATGTTAAAATTACATGCCAGCTGAAGCCCCTTACACTTTTGTCAAGGATTCTTTGGATTCTCTGACTAAAGCTGCCTCCAACCTCCTCCAAATCCCTGGATTCTTCCAAATCTCACCACAGTTACACATTTTCTATTTAAATCAGGATCTTTTTGGAATATTTTAAACACACATGCAAATGTAGAATTTTTTCAATAATCTAACACGTGCAATGGAATGCCTTGCCCAAATTAAAACTGTTTCTTCTTGCAACAAGAAGAGAGTGACATTTTAAGAAAAAATTTCAGCTTAAAAGAACAGTTTCTTGAGCATTTCAGTAATACTGGTGATAAACAGTAGCATCCTGAATCAGATCCATGTAACATATAAATCTTGTCATCTTTAAATTTGTTAGTTAATGGGAGAGGAGATCTTCATGAACAATTAGTCGAATATCTAAAAGAGTGAGAAACATTTAATGAACAACAGCATCGGTAAAAATTACCCCAATATCAAGAAAAGCAAATAATAGTAAAAACAACAAACCCCCCAAAAGTTTTTTATCTATGCTGAAAACAGCATATAATTAAGAGAAACTCCAACACTTAGGATTAAAGAGAGAATGGAGTCTTGATCAGCTTCAAAATGTAACTAATAAGCTATTGAATTATTTGCACACATTAATAAAGTTTAAGTTTCCTGCCAATTGCACATGAAATACCAATGGAGGCAATATAAACACAATTTATACCCCAGTGCCACCTGAACCTCAACAATAAACTGGTTAACAGAGGACATTAATTCAGAGAATGTTTAATATGACTCACTGCCAAGGAAAATTTTAAACAATGTGTAATTTCATAGTTTATAGTTGACAGAGATTTAGAAGACTATTTCCCAAACTTGATAACAATACTCAAAACGTGCATGGCACTACCTGTGTAAATCTTCAGACTGTTTTCTTCTAAGACACTAATAATAAAAGAATTCTATTACCCACTCTACACACCAAATTATCTTTATATCCTCCACACAGAAAAGCTACATTGCAGAAATCACCATCTTATAAAGAGACTATCAAAACATACACACACACACACACAAAAAAAACAGGACAAGGAAGTAAGGGTTCTTGCCTTTTAAGGGGGGAACACTATTTTTCTGAATTCTGTGATATTTCTGATATTTTTTTTTTCAGATTTTTAAATTTAGAATTTAGGCCAATGTTCTGTAACATTTTCCTCTGAGATGGAAACATTTCATCATGCAAGGAAACTCTTTAAACAGGGTGGCAAAACACTCAAAACAGCTTCAGGAAGTCCCTCAAACTGAGCAGATTCACTAGACTCCCTCTCTACCAGAGTAAACAATAAAAACTGTAAAACACTCTCAGACAAGCAAAACTGCAAAGAAGATTCTGAGAGCAGACAGGTTGCCTGGAAGGAACAGAAAGCAACTGAGTTCCATTGAAAAGGTTTAGACCAACTGAGGCCTGTAAAAAATACATTCTTCAAACTCTTG
Source organism: Microtus oregoni (assembly GCF_018167655.1). Lineage (NCBI taxonomy): Eukaryota > Metazoa > Chordata > Mammalia > Rodentia > Cricetidae > Microtus > Microtus oregoni. Next base: position 17,024,958 of record NW_024543072.1, read on the forward strand.
AGCTTCCTGCAGAATGTGCAGTGTGATACAAGTTCGCAGCTTTGTAAACTGGGTAGCCCACCAGCTTTAACGTTCGCTCTGATGATGCAGCTGAGCTGTCCTGAGTTATTTTTTCTCCTATAAATAACCACAGAAAAACTCTGGTTCTCCAACCTAACTTGGTAGTTTCTGTATTTGGTCTGTCGTGGGCTCCCTATCTAGGGGGAGAAGAGGTATGTGTAGCATCTCCCCGTGAAAACCTTTGTCACACAACATCCAGTGAGATGGCTTGGTACATAAAACACTTAGCAGTGTTTCCTGCTATGTCTGATGTCCTGAGATTGATCCCTGCAACCCACAGCAAAACAGAATCAATTCCTTTTCATTGTTCCTAACCTCTAAATGCACACCATGGCACACATATACCCCACACACTTACATACAAATAAATAAACATTCTTATTTTTAAGGTTTATTTTACTTGTAATTGTGAGTTTGTGTGTTTGCCTGTGTGGGGTTATGCTCAAGTCCAGGTCCCATGAAGACCAGAGGAAGTGAAGCTAGAGTGATAGGCACTTGAGGGTTGCCCTTTTTAGGTGTTGTAAATCAAACTCAGTATGAACTCTTAACTGCTGAAGAACCATCTCTCTGGCCCCAACATTGTTGTTATTGTTGTTACTGCTTTAATCTGTAATCTTGTTATGATCAATTTTCTCTTCAAAATGAGTATTCTCTGATGTACTTAATCAGTTTCTGTTTCTGTATTTTGTCACCAAGAAACATGTCACTCCAAATTATCACAACTATATCACAAATCCCTCCAATATCTGGATGAAATCAATGTGTGGAGTTTAACCCTTTCCTGTTGGAAGCACAACAGCTGTGTATGATCCCTTTTGAGAAGGGCTAGTCTGTTTCTGACTCACCCTTACCTGAGGCTTGAGACTCCAGAATGCTGATTTTTCTAGAGACATTTCTCTTCTTCAACTCCTTCTCCATCACTATGCAACTCCCACAAGGTGCAAATTTGGCAACATAATCATAAAGCAGTCAAGAACTGTAAGGTCCTAAGTTCACCACTCTCACTTTGGTCTGGCAGGTCTTTACCATGTGGCACTTAGGCAAATTCAAGATTTGAAACTGTTTATACCCAGTATTTCTGGTTGTCTGGAGTGCAAAAGTCTGTCTGAACTGTTAGCCAGCCACAGCCCTGGACATAAATCTTTGTTCACCTATTTTAAACCAGAGTTATAAGGAGCCTTTTACTCTAGCAGGTATGTTCTTGCTCTGCTCTTTTGAAAGACAGAAACAAACAAAACAACAACAACCAAAAGTTTATTAAGATTACACAGAAAAATATATTTAAATACAAAATTACAGTTAGCAAGTGAGATGACTGCCTTGGCACAAAGTCCTCGATGGGATATCGCGCCTGTTTTAGAGACCTGGGCAAGCTACCAATTTGAACTGTGTTTTCATTTTTGCTTTTGTTCTCAGCACTTTATAGTAGGCACTTTCTCACATCATTAAAAACGCTTAATGAATGTTTCAGTTGGTTGTGCAATAAAAGTATATGTGTGCTCTAAATTACATAGTAATAATGTGTGCAATTCCCTTTATTAACGAATAAGCATCTGAGGGTGATAAAAACATGCATATGCTCACCTAGGCACTTCATTGCATGAGGTTCATCTCCATAGCACATCAATCACCAACGTGAAATCCTCACTAAAGCCCTTGACTACAGACCATCCCCTCCCACTCAGTACTTTTCTTCCCTTAGGCAGCCACTAAGCAATAAGAGGAATTCCCCCAGGCAGTACCAGTTGTTCTATCTGGGGTCCAGTGTGCCTAGTTCCTTTTCTAATCTTTCCTTCACCCAGTAATAAGTAATGACTGTGTAAGAAGGAAATAGAAGAGGGTCAGAGCCATAGTTGGAAAAGAATGTGCTGTTCTCATGGCAGGACTGCAAGCTGCAATGTACCTTTGTCCACTCTCCCATTTCCTAACACTTCAACTCAGAAACTGGATGCTAACTTTAGAAGCAAAAGTTCCAAGAAAGAACCCTACTTTAGTGTAAAGCTAATTACTTGTCGAAAATTCAATCATTGTGGAGAAGGTGCAATGTTGTGGGTCCATACACTAGCTACAATTTTTATTGGACTAGGGCTCATAGAAGCCATTCCTTATTCTCCTCTGTGTCTGGCCTAATAACCTTGTGACAAACTGGTGAAACCTTTTAGAATGTAGTAAAAAAGTTTGTCAGATAGCTTCTGAGGCCTGTGCCAGAATTTCCCCTGCCTGCGTTGCTGTAAATGCCTATTTAATGTTTCCACCAGTGTTATTTTAAAATGCCTTAATTTATGACTTTCTCTGCTCTGCTGCTATAAGACTTCATGAACCCATATGGGAAAATGGAATTTTGGGTGGCCTGAATCTGCTTGCAGATATGGATAAAAGTTCTCCACTAATGCTATTGCACTGGGCCTGTCTGTCAGTGCCCATGCTCCTCACCATTATGGTCATGAACACTAACCCTCTGCAACCATAAGTCCCAAATGAAACATTTTACAAGTTGCCTTGTTGACAGTGTTTTGTCACAGCAAAAGAAAAGTAACTAAGACAGACAGAAAGCTCTCCTTTCTTAATATAGTTCAAAATTACAATGTTTGACAGAATTGCTATAACTCCAAATAAATAAATCCACCCACAGTACTAATTAATGTACAGAAAACCATTCACTCTCTGGGGTGAGCAGCATGGTATTGCCACCTGAATAACAAGCTGCTTTTCTTTTACACTCTATCATATAAGATCCAAGAACCTTTTCAAAACATGTTTTTCACAAGAAATAGGTTTGGGTAAGGATACTAAGAGTTACATTTGAAACCAATCACTGTGACTGTCAATCATCCCAATTGAGATGGCCAGCAATGAACTGAGTCTGTAGTTCCAGAGTGCAGGGATTATAAGGACAGATGATAAAATTTTTGGTGTCACCAGTCTTTAATATACCAAACTATAAGACACGTAGAATCAACTAGAGACTTAACACAATAAACAATAAGGAGGCTACGTCTTAAAGGTGGCCCCAAAGGATGGCATTTATAATTCAGAGAAAAGAGGAAATAGCTAAACTGAAGAAGAATAGCCTGCATGACACAAGCAAAACAGAAGAGTGGCATGTCCATAGTGAAGAGAGATTCTTCTAAGGGATTTGCCTTTGGAAATTAGTCAGGTGGAAAGGGAATGTGCCTGACTGCAGGAAATGGGAGTTATTAATGATCCTTGCACAGACACCAAGCATGAAAGGTTGAAGTAGAAAGCTCCTGGTGTGAGGGCAGGACAGAGTTTCATAGAAATCCACAATTCCAGCTGGAGTTTTCCTGCAAATAAGAAAAGAAAGAAATTGATAATGGCAAGGAAGCTTGTGTTTGTTCTTTATCAAAAAGAAAGACACGTTACTTAATTTATGGGCATGATCAAGAAGCAAGGGAGAAACTATGTGAAAGAAGGGGAAATTAAATTATTGAAGGAATACTAGGGAATAGAGACCCGATATAAAAAGAGCATGTGCTTTAGTGAGTGTGGCGTGACAATGAAACCCAAACAATGAGATGGTGTGCTAAATGGGAGCTTACAGATTTTGGGCTAACAGACTAAAGTAAGATAGGGTCCATAAAATGATGACCCTCAAAGAATTAAATGCTGGGGGAGGAAAGGCTAAAATCCTGGTACCAAATAAAAAACTTGCCTGGCAGGAAGGGATTTCATGGAGTTTGAACAGCTTATATCACAGTCCAATTAGCATGTGTATAATCCCTATTATTTGTTGCATATTTTGCATAAAACTGTTTTTAGCACATCTACTGGAAAGGCACTGAAAACCCAGGAGTCCTTCTCTCCTCAATATGACTAAGGTGTAAACAAATCCATTTTTGCTTTACCAATTTCTAGCTCCCAATTTCATTTAAAATACAGGGAAACTGAGTGGTAGGTTTATGGACCTAAATGCAATATGACTTACTACACCTTAGTCATAATGAGGAGAGAAAGACTGGGAACATAGACAGTTTCAAAACAGCGCAAAGAAATGTAACATGTAGAATATATAGACACTGAAGCAGGTGGAAGTTAGAAGTGGTGATGGGAGCTGGTGGGAGCTCTCTGGTTTATTTGCTTAAGTTGTGAGTAGGTGAAGATCAAGAGAAACCATGAGAGGTTTAATGGTAGAAGGGAAAGAAAAGAATACCTACCTTAGACCAAGGAGCTGAAAATGAACCTCAGGTATTTGGTAAGATTAAAAAATGTCCTTAAGAAGATTGATCATTAGAATACAAGGAAAAAAGTTAACACAGTTGTGTTTTATCATGCATGTTCTCAGCTTTGGCTCTAAGCTTATTGTTAATGTGGCTCCCCCAGAAGTAGAAGCAGATCAGCACTGAGGGTGTCTGCAAGCAGAGATTAAATGACCAGAAAATTAAAGTTTAGGTCACAAGAATCAAAAACTGTGAAAAGTGATGAAAGATGAAAACATCAGAGTCAGAGAGATGGCTCAGCTGTTAAGAACACTCATTGCTCTGGCAGAGGACCCAGGTTTGGTCCCCAGCACCCACATGGTGGCATATAACCATCTGCATCTCCAATTCCAGAAGATCTGGTGCCCTCTTCTGGTCTCTGCAGACATCTGCATGTCCACGATGCACATAGAAATACTTAGCTACATATGTGATGTGGGAGTCCCCCCTGTATGCTATGAATATCATTGGTTATTAAAGAAGCTGCTTTGGGCCTACTGTAGCACAGAATAGGGCAAGGCAGGAATTCCAAGCAGAGAGATGTAGAGAGAGGAAGTAGATGGTGGCAGTGAGATGCTGCATGACACAGATGCACACCGGAACCTTGCCAGTAAACCACAAGCTTCGTGGTAAAATATAAAATAATAGAAATGAGTTAATTTAAGATGTAAGAGCTAGCTAGAAATATGCTTAAACTATTTACCAAACAGTATTGCAAATAATGTAGTTTCTGTGCAATTTTTTTTTTCAGGTCTGGGTACACAGGAACAAATGAGCAGCCTCAGAATACACATATGCACACCTATAAAATATAAAATAAAATCTATTATTTAAAATAAAACAGCAGCCGGGCGGTGGTGGCGCACGCCTTTAATCCCAGCACTCGGGAGGCAGAGGCAGGCGGATCTCTGTGAGTTCAAGACCAGCCTGGTCTACAAGAGCTAGTTCCAGGACAGGCTCCAAAACCACAGAGAAACCCTGTCTCGAAAAAAACCACAAAAAAAATAAAAAATAAAAAAAAATAAAATAAAACAGCAAAATGACTTAATATACACAACAAAGAAATATAAAAAGAATACAGGAGTTAACAAAACAGTACGGCCACTCTGAAAAGTACTAATTTCATAGTAATAAACTGCAATGGGAAAAATGAAAACTAAAATTTGACCCACCAAATGTTCCAGTTGTAACACTTCTGGGTATTTACCTAAAAAACTGTGTGCTATTATATGTCAGAGATACTTGCATATCACCGTTTATTCCAGCACTCACTATCCAAACTATCTAAGTTACAAAAAGAACCTCACTACCCAACACCCAAATAAACAAACCATGGGATATATACACAATAGAATCTTCTTATCCTTAAAGAAGGAAATTATGTCCTTTGCAGAAAAATGCAACTTCAGATAATCGTAGCAAGTATTAAAGAAAGATACCATAAATTTTCTCTCTCATCTGTGGTTCCTAGGTTTTATATTGATTTATATAGTCATATACACAAAATATATAATTGGTGTATACAATCGTATGCACAAAAAGAGATGCAAAAGTGACTAATTCAGGGAAAAAATGGTACTGGTGGGAGGGAGAAGGAAAAGAATAAGGTACACAAAAGAAAATAGTCTTAAAGTACTTTATATTTGTATTTAAATGTCCTTGTGAAGTCACTAACAATGAACATATGACAATTAAATAATATTCATAGCAAAGGAATTGACCAAGAAATATAGTTGAGAAAGCTGTATGAGAGCTTAAATTTGTAAGACGATCCAATTTGAAGATAAAAGAGATTTTTATAAAAGTGAGTGAGATTATAATTAGGACAAGATTGTTAAATAAGAAGTTGAGGTCACCAATATTCCATGGATTAGAATGATGCTTATGTGCATTTGGCCACTCAACTGTAATTGAATCAAATGTCAGTCATAGGAAGTTATCACCTGGATGGTCATGGCCAGGCAGTCACAGATGAATACTCATGGAAGCCTTGTGTTCTAATAACAGGAGATGAGATGCCCAGGGCTTGAATGGAGGAAACAACCAGCGTGGAAGAAAAGGCAATGAGGTATACAAAGGACCCACCACCTCCTCTGATACCGCAGTGTTAATCTTAGGGGTAAGGCTACAAGAAGATGTGGGGTCCTGAGAGAACAGAGGGGATTCAGTTCAAACAAAAGATTGCCCTGGTCATTGTGTTTAGGGTATACTGAAGTAGGCAAATGGTAGAGATAGAACAGCAAGTCTGGAAACAGTTGTGGAAATACAAATGAAGGATGATGGTGCTTGTCTCAGGAGGGTAGCATCAGGTTGAAGGAGGTGGATTCTGACTCTCTGTAATACAACCTGTTTCATTGCACTGGTAGTTTGTAGACAACAGCAACTATCCAGTTGTCCATTAGATTTAACACTGGGAAAGCAAATAAGGCTCTCAGTAAAATAATAAAATACTTTTTATATGTATAAACTGTATATTGGTTGGTTACAAACACTCTTAAGGAAGGAACTCATTTTCCAAATGTTGAATCTTCAGCAGGCTGAATATTCAGCAAATTTTAAGGCTTGGAAGAAAAAAAAATCCACCCTCAGCTGCTTGTATCCATTGTACAGTTGCTAATACACTCTATGTTGCCTTTGAAACCTCCTGGGCCTCTCTACTGTCTACAGTTTCTCAGCCTTCTTGTCTTTCTAACTCTCACTAGAACAACCTGTGAATTTCTGCTTACAATATTGGAGGCTTTTCTAGCCTCAAGTTCCAAACTCTGAAATGTTTTCTACGAAACAATTATAAAGTCCTAAGAATCACATTGGCAGGTTTACCACAGAAACATCCCTGCCCCTAGCACCATGATTTTTGGTCCTAGTTTCTTTCCCTGTTGCTAAGGCAAACTGCCCTGGGGCTGAAGGAATGACTCAGTGATTAAGAGCACTGCCCACTCTTCCAGAGAATCAGGGTTTGCTTCCCAGCATCCAAAGGCAGCTAACAACCGCCTGTAACTCCAGTCCCAGACTGACACCCTCTCCTTGCCTTCTCAGGCATTACATGCACACAGTACACAGACATACATGTGGCCAAACTACATTAAAAAACTGAAAAAAAAAAAAAACTGAGAAAGGGGAGAAGTGCTTCTTTCTGTTTTTGTTTTGTTTTTTTTTGTTTTTGTTTTTTTTTTGTTGTTGTTGTTGTTGGGTTGTTTTTTTTGGGGGGGGGTTGGTTTGTTTGGGGTTTTTTTTGGTTTTTCAAGACAGGGTTTCTCTGTGTTACTTTGAAGCCTGCCCTGGGACTAGCTCTATAGACCAAGCTGATCTCAAACTCACAGAGATCTCCTTGCCTCTGCTTCATTCCGGCTTACAGTTCCTGGATGGGTTGTGAAGTAAATCATGGCAGAGAAGGCATAGTGGCAGGATCAAGAAGACAGCCGGTCACACTGCATCCATACCCAGGAAGGAGAGCTTGTGACAGGAAGTGGGGTCAGACTCTAAAGCCTCAAGACTTGCATCCTGTCATGATGGGACTAAGTTCCACCTCCTAAAGTCCACAATCTCCCCAAACAGTGCCAACATTCAGGGAGCAAATATTCAAATGTTTAAAGCCTGTTGGGAACATTTCACACTGAAACCACACCACAGCAGATATATGCCATATAAATGCATACAAACATGTGTATGTGTGATGGTCATTAGTCATAAGATAAGAGTCATCATCTCATAATGACCATCAAGGGGAATAAGCTACATGAGGAGAGAAAAGTTATAAAAGAATTGACCTGTGGCTACTAATGATAAGAACACCCAGATACGTGGCTTCAACAAGTTTTAATTAAGACCACACTCAGACTTAGTAACAAGCTGTCAGTCACTGTCTAACACAATTTCACATTCATTTCTGATCATGCCATACATCACTGCGGGGCTTATTGAGTTAAGGCCTATTCATAGACGAATTGATCTGAGCATATCAAAGTTTACTACTTATTCATGAGGAGGCTTCCAAGCACCCCTCATTTTTCAATATTAGCTGTATATATGAATCCCGTGGAAGCTTTCAATAGCCTGGGGTTTGGGACTCACCTCCAGGGATTATGATCTCGTGGATCTGGTGGGAATCTGCAGAGAGCTAGTTGTAAAATGTACTCTAAAGTGCTTTAAATGTGTGCCAGAGTATGTGCCACTAAGGAATACCTGCCAGTTAGACATGCCATGGGAGAAGGGGGCTTACAAATGAATACCCTAAAACCTTCCATTTGGCACAGAGGACTGCTTTGGGCTCTTCTTTCTGCAGGCATATTCATTAGTGACAGTGTTAAGTTGGTAGCACGGGGGATTCTAAGTCATTTCCCATAGTTATCAGACGCCAGCCATTAACTGAAACTCACACATGGAACACGGAGACACAAGCCATAAGTAAACTGATCCGTGGCTATCAATTAAGCGTTCAGAGCCACAGGAGTTATTTCTTGACAGGAACTAATTAGACAGTAAATGGCCTGTGTATCATGTGAAGGCCAGTTAAAACAAGGCCTTTTTTTTTTTCTCAACCAGCTGAGGGTGGATTTTTTTTTTCTTCCAAGCCTTTAAAATTGCTGAATATTCAGTCTGCTGAAGATTTGGTATTTCTTACCTTCTTGACTGACAACTCCAGACACTTCTTAGGGAAGTGTTACTATGTTGTCAAGACGTTAACTCCTTGTGCAATCATAAGGATTGATTCTCCTATTGCCTAAACTCCGACTAATCTGGGGCTGAAGAGAAGACTCGGAGGTTGAGAGGACATGCTGCTCTTCCTGAAGATTGAGCTCAGCTCCTAGCTCCCCCGTCAGGTCAGACAGCTCACAATCACCTACAGTTCTAGGTGCAAGAGTTCCAACACGGTCTCTCATCTCTGCAAGCATTCACACGTATTTGGCCTTCACTCGCACAGACAGACAGAAACACCTACATCTAACGTCACAAAGATAAATACTTTTTGAAAACACACACACAAAAACCTTTCAAATTTCATCTGGCGCATCATTTGGTCAAAGTTCTTTCTGGGCCACAAAATGAAGATCATACCATATCTTAAGAATCTAAGAAGTTAAAAGGCCTAAGAATCTGACTCCTCCAAGGATCTAAATATTACCTGGTATTAAGTAAAGCAATCAAAGAGTTAAATGGTATTGGGTAATGCTGGAGTTTTAAATAGAGATGTAGTATGATCAAATATGTTTTTACAAATAAATTTCTTTATCTTCCAAAAGATAATGAATGGAAAAGGAAAGAAATCGGTATAAGAAGATTAATTCAGCAGTGAAAAAATGTCTTTTGCCTACATCAGTGGTGGTGGAGATGGGAATGATGAAAACAAAACAAATTCAGAACGCATTTAGTGGCTTCTAGTCAAATATGGCAAGTTCTGTGCTGCCCTTCCTCCTAGTGAGTCTCCAACCGCCAAGACGGAAGAGAGGAATTTGCCATGAAGGTAATAGCAAGAAAAGTGTCCCGAAGATGAGAGGACACATATGCTCAACGAAGCAGAGAGGACTGATGTGGTGGAATACAGTCACTGACATGGCCTCCTAAGGTAGTCTCACAAAAGTGGGGCCTGAGGTAGTAAGTACAGTTTTCCCAAAATATTTCAGTGTGTTGGCAGGGCCCAAATGAGTTACAGATGGCTCCATTTTCATAACTAAATGCCACATCCATTTACAACCATCTACTTTAATCTCTGCATCTCTCAAGCTGCAGCCCTTTCTGAGGACGGTCTAATCCCAAATCCTTTGTCAACACCGTCCTGTTTACAAGGCAACCTTACTCTCCCTGCTACTCTTTGGCCACCTAACATGAGCTCATCCCTCAAGTTCAAGCCAGAATCTGCTCCTCCCTGAATCCTGCCCCACTTCTAATCACAAAGTCACAAGCTTTCCTTCTCTTTCAAAAACACAACCCAATTTATAATCACGCTTGCTTCTGTCTTTGTGCGACATCTGTCTTGAAATGCTGGGGATGGCCAATAGATAACTGAACTAAAGAAATACATTAGACAAAAACTAGTCAAGCTGCGTTGCTACTTTTGGAAGCTGCAGCTTATAAAGGGACGGGTTTAGCCGTTTTCCACACAGAGCATACAATAGGTAAAGAAGGCATTGCTTCCTAATATCATACAGATCTGTCTTCAAAAGGAAGTCGTCTGGGTGTAGACCTTTCTTATAACTGAAAAGAAGCCACCCCTTCTCTCCCCTGAAAGGCTAAGCAGCTAATAAAACCTATGAGAAATGCATGCAATCGAGTTGTACCTTAAGCCAAAGATGACAAAGGGACCAATAGAGTTTGTCAGGTTAGACATTACCCATCTTAGCAAGAAATAATGTGTGTTTCATCCTGAGACTCCTCTGTAGGAGTCTCAAGGACAGGCAGCTCAGAAGCAGGAGCACTGAGGCTTGTGGGTAGAAATCCTGTCTGCTTCCCCAGATTATTGCAGCTGACATCCAAGATAATGTGGCAAGCTGAGGTAAGTTAATGATGAAAGGTTAAAATATGAGACACTAATTCAGTTAATCATAGCGCATTCATTTTCAAGCCATTTGTGATCCATTCATTTCCAAGACGAGGCTGTTTCAATGGCACCATAGCTCATCATTAACACCTGTGAGAAGTCAGACTCCCTAATGGGGTCAGTCGAGATACTTAGGGAGAAAAGCAGCACCTTTTGCTGGCTCCGGGGTTGTGTTGGATAGAAACACTTTTCCTTTTTAATCAATTTCTCAGCCATAGTCAGATGACTGGCATTGTAAGAATTTCAAGGCCACAAATTTGTTATCTGGAGTTCACACGAGATTTTTCTGCTTTCGTGGGAGCTGAAGCTGTCTCCTTGGAAAAATCATGAACAAGGTAAGATTGAGATTACAGAAGGAAAGAATTATATATAGCAGTCAGCAGTCAACATTCTCCGAGACAACCAAGAGGATGTGTTGGCCCTTGACAAGTGTTGTGCACACAACAAGAGAATGATTTTGCAGGCATCCAACTCTCAGGTTCAATGGAATCTCCTGCCTCAGCCCCTGAGTATCTGGGACCACAGGCCCATGCCATCAGGCCCCATGACCCAACACTTTTGTGTATTCATGCCTTTTTAGAAGTCTAAATGGACAAGACAGTAAAACTTTTACTTAACCTTTGAAAATTCTAATAAAATATAGACTAACAGATGTCCCAGAATGAACTCACTGAAGAGTCTCATCTGCCTACTGCTAGGCTTCCTGAGCCTCCTTATTCCCAACAGTGAGTAAGCTATCCGTCCTTTCCACAGCCCCACGATGCAGGACAATCAGACACAACAGGGAGTCAAGTCAAAGCAGGAACTCAGTTTATTTCTGGGAGTGGCAGCTTATATATGTTATGTGACATCTGTGATGTGGGAGTACCTCCAGCCAATGAGAGGCAGCCAAACCCTCCCTTGGCTTGAGGGGCATCTACCTAGTTTTTGCTGTCTCATCCTTACTCAAACTCAAGCCAAGCTTTTCTCTGTCCTACAGGCCTCGAAGTATAGGCCCTGAGCTTGAGCTAGGTTTTTTTTTTTCTGTCCTATAGGCCTCGAGGTTACAGCCCTGAGATCATTTTGGCCCAACACCCACCACTTCTGTAATAAAACTGAGCCAAATAAAAACTGACCAGGGTTCATGTCAGGAGACACCAGTCGCAAGTTGCTTCTGTGCAGTGGATCAGATAAGGAGAGTCAGCATAAGAAAGAACAGACTGTTTGAAAGAAGGAGGAAGGACTTCAAGATTTCCTAGAGATGGTGAGAGAACAGGGGAAAGCACCAAAAAATGATAGAGGCAGCACTTGGAAAAGAAACCAAATCAAGCGTAGGTGCTGCTGTGCCACTCCCCGGTTGAGGAGAATTCACAGCTGTATCCCACACTTAGGCCAAGCAGCTCTGTGGAGAGACTGTGAGAATCCTCTTAAATAAGGCTTGTTGTGCTCGTTAGATGAGATGGTGAAGCCTCGCCTAGAAATGGAGTTTCACCTTAACTTACCTGCCATGGATATAAACTACTGCAGTTTTCCAGGAATGAGCCACCGTCAATCCCTTCAGCCCCTCTCTACAGCTGTTTACAGAATGAATTGACTTTGTTTGTTAATTGTTTTCTATCTGAATTGAATGTATTCTGATTCCCCTTTTTAAAGTTCTTTGATATAAATGAGTACTTTCCATGAGTATACAATGGATTTATTTTGGGGTCAAGTGGTAGGATCATGTCCAGTGTTAAAGCCTAAGGCCCAAGTAGGGACTTCTCTTCCTGCCCTATGTGGGTATATTGTAAAGCTTCCTATTTTTGTTATGCCCATAGGCATCATTGGGCAGACAGGCTTTTTTTTGTCAGAGGGCAACAATGAATGCAGAGTTTCCTGTCTGGTCAAAGGGCTGAGAGTAAGTGACTGATGAGCATTGAGCCCTATGCCAGACATCTATATATCCACCACCACCACCCATCCGAGGCCCAGGAAACATTGTAGAACAGGGTATAGAAAGGATTTATCAGTCACAGAGTCAATGGAGAAGAGTATCATGAAATTTTGCCATTCAGGTATAATGTAGTCTAGAGCCACTCCACCCTGAATGCATCTAATCTCATCAGATATAACGTTGGCCGTTGCAACCTGAACATACCAGCACAAGACTGGACCCTTTAGCATTCTGCCATGAATGGAGAAGGAGCTCAACAGGCTCCATCCCTTGCTAGCGAGGTGTTAGCTGCTAACGGTTGCTGAAGGAGGGAGTGTCATTTCCTTTAATAGTAAATGTGCCAGGGGCATTGGGAAGAAAAAGGGTTCAGAGGTAAAGGAAAGGTAATAATAGAGAGTGATGTGGGTGAATAGAACCACAGCCCATTGTATAGCCTAAGGAAACTGTAGAAAATCAAACATTTAAGAAAAAATTCTGACCCCTCTCTAATGCTTGCACCTTTCTCTTCTCTGATACTGTGACAAGCGTGGTATCTCAGATCAATTCTGCTTCTGAACTCTGTCCACAGGCACACTTGGGGGCTTTCTTCTTGCTCATTTTCCATGAACAAGAAACATAGAGTTCTAATTGCAAAAAGTAAATATAATTTCGTATCACGCACATAGAGCAAATGCACAGACAATTTCTTTGATGAGAGGGCAAAAGTTAAATGCTAGCTGCTGTCTGATAGGCACTCATCTTGTCAAATCAAGAAATTTCCTAAATGAACGACAAATGATGGACTATTGGGATGGGGAAACCCCCTTAAGATAAACATCAAGAATATGATATGTTTGGGGTAGGAAGAGAATTGAGACATCTTGAGAGTTAAATTTTCTTCATACTTAACAAAACTTTGTTAATCTGTGTATTCTATTTCTGAGTATGTTTTCACAGTGGAAAGGTAACAGTAGCAAGAGACCTGTTCACATTTCACCGAATCAGCCTACAGCAGGGATTCTCTTGCATTTATCCATTAACACAGCACATAAGAAATGCCAGCCACTGAAATCATTTCTGTAATTACAGAAAATACTTGTGATGCATTTGTTTTCTGCATTATTTTTGGCACATCTCAAAAATCTCAGGCTTCTGGGCAGTGTTTTTCTAGTGAAAGCCATTAAGATTTTATTGTAAGTAGTTTCCTGGATCTAGGATGGTTTCTTCCTTCACTTTGACCCCTAGGGTTAAATTTCAGATGTAACATTTCTTTCTTTTTTTTTTTTGGTTTTCTGAGACAGGGTTTCTCTGTGGTTTTGGAGCCTGTCCTGGAACTAACTCCTGTAGACCAGGCTGGTCTCAAACTCACAGAGATCTGCCTGCCTCTGCCTCCCGAGTGCTGCGATTAAAGGCGTGCGCCACCACCACCCGGCTAACATTTCTTTCTTGAATCAGTAATGGGTCTGACAAGATGGTTATGATAGGAAGTAGATATCATATTTCCTAAATAGTAAATAAGAAATAATCATTTCAGGAAAAAAGTCAAAGCAACTAAACTGCATACTATCTGTGCTAGACCATCTAGCAGGCTTGTATTCCCTCTACCTCAGCTAAACATTATCTCAACATGATATATGCTGCAAGCTTGGATTCATTGGTGATTTATGACATGGAACACACCCTACTAGGAGTCTGGAACGCTCAGATGTCTACTGAATAGTCAGCTCTAGAAAAATTTGAATTTTATTAAGAAATGATTTCCAGCCTCCAGGCTTTCCATGCTCTAAGTAGCCTGTCTCCATATTGAACTCATCTATTTGAAGCCCTGGAAGTCAATGCAGAAACTCACAGCTCACCAAACACAGAGAATAGGTGTCAGTGGGTGCTCAGCCGCAAATATGACATCTATATAGCACACACTCTAATGCTAGAGACCATCACAGAAGAAAGAGAAGAAAGATTATAAGAGCCAAAGGTTGAAGGGAAGCCAGGACAAAACAGTGTCTTGAAAACATGAAGGGACCCATGAATAGATAAACTCACAACATTTGTGATTGCCTACATGAAACCTGTACAAGATCAAACCAGTCAACATTTCAGTATGATAGAGGGGTGTCACAAGTCTCATCCCTGGCTGAAGAGCCAGTTACAGCTTATGAATGCTAGGGAAGAAATAAACTTCTGTAAGGGTGTGGTCCCCGGTAGATCAACGATGGTCCCATGGATGGTCCATACCCATGATTATATGGACAACACAAATTAGACTCTATGAGTTATAAAATGAAATGTATGAAGTTGCAAGGAGGGTGGGTGTAAGTGAAGGCGTATTCGATCAGTATGCTAAAATATCCAGACCAGCTCAAAACAACAGATATAATTTAATAATTGAAAAAACAGGAAACTCACACTACCGGAAAAGGTCCGAAGTCCAAACGGTTCAGGCGAGCTCCGCATGCAGAGAGTGCAGGCACCTATCTACCCCCATTTATCTACCTGGCTCCAGGTGGCCACACCCAAGCCAGATGTGATTGGCTGAGCTTCCCCATCATCTCCCCCTTTTGTCTAAACAAGATCGAACCAAACCCAATACAACTATATACAATAAGAACAGATACCAAATATAAAATTACAAGCAATAAACAATATTAAGCAAGAAACACATAACAAACATTTTACTAAAGATGTATTGAAATTAAGTTTAGCTAAATCATGATGAGGGTAACTACAATTATCTAATCTTGGGGATGAAGTAGATCTGGGAGGAGTTGGGTGAGTGGATGGTAATGGGATCAGAATTGTAGGCATACATGAAATTCTCTAAGAATTAATAAAAAGTTATATATTTCAAAAATACTGGTGCCTGGTCTTAGAACCTATAAATTTCTCTGTATAAAGTGCAAAAGTAGACATATATATATAACTATGGATTCTGACGTGATCCTTATATTTAGTCATATATCTCAGTAAAAAAGGCAAAAGACTATGTCACACAAAAATTGGAGGGGATGACACTCATAGAGAAATGGTTTGCCATGAAGAAAGAATCTGGGAACAAGTCAAAGACTGCAACAACCAAGAGACTGGAAAAGTCAGCAAACAGATTCTCCCCTGCTATTCCCCAAAGGGATGTAGTTCCTGGGGCACCCACACTTACACCCACATGCTCCTGCCATACTTACCATATTCAGAAATAGAATAAATACATGGTTTTGGCCATCGATTTCACACCGAATTTTTCTTTTTTTTTATTAAATTTATTTATTTATTAAGGATTTCTGCCTCCTCCCCACAACCGCTTCCCACTTCCCTTCCCCTCCCCCAATCAAGTCCCCCTCCCTCATCTGCTTGAAGAGCAATCAGGGTTCCCTGACCTGTGGGAAGCCCAAGGACCGCCCACCTCTAGCCAGGTCTCATAATGTGAGCATCCAAACTGCCTAGGCTCCCCTAAAGCCAGTACGTGCAGTAGGATCAAAAACCAACTATTGTTCTTGAACACACCGAATTTTTCTAACATCCTGTTTTGGTTTTGTAACATCCTTCCTATGGCTGTGATTTAAAAAAATAAAAAACACTCTTATTTAGCTTACATTTCCAAATCGCAGACTATCATTAAGGGGAATCAGGGGAAAATCTCAGGAAGAAACCACGGAGGAATGTCAAGTGTTGTCCTGCTCATAAACTCATACTTATCTAGCTTTCTTACATAGCCCAAGACTACTTATGTAGGAGGAAAGAGCTGCTTGTTGGGTCCTGGATGCCAAGCCCCAAAATAATCACACAGAAACTGTATTCATTAAATCACTGCTTGGCCCATTAGCTCTGGCTTCTAACTGGCTAACTCTTACATGTTAATTTAACCTATTTCTATTAATCTGTGTATTGCCACGTGGCTGTGGCGTACTAGCTAAAGTTTCGGTGTCTGTCTCAGGTAGACCTACATGGCTTCTCTCTGACTCTGCCCTTCTTTAGTCCTGTTCTTCCCTGCCATAGGCTCAAAGCAGTCCTTTATTCATTAACTGATAAATGCAACACATAGACAGAAGGACCTCCCACACCATACCTACATAGGTAATGGTGCTGCCCACAGTGGGCCAGGCCTTCCTACATCAGTCAGTATTCAAGCCATTCTCCCCACAGGGATGGTCACTGGACAATGCCTCAATTGAGGAGCCTCCCTCCTCAGGTAATTCTGGGCTATGTCAAGTTGAACAAAGCTAAGACACAGTCACAGAAAACAAATATGGCATCAAAGCTGTACCAATCAAGGACCCATCCAGCAACAGACAAGACAAGGAGTGAAGTAATAGAACTGTCGGAATGTGGAGTTTGTGGTAATATATTTCTACTCCCACTTTGAGAAGGCAAGAGAAAGGAGCAGCTAGCCCCTTTAAGTTAAAGAGGCTCCCCAACAAGAAATTTAGTAAAGGGAGCCTGTGGTATGAAGGACAGTATAAGAAATATCTCATTCTTGCCCTTTTTCCTCCCAGGCAAAGGAAACTGTTCATAAATTTCTCAAAAGATACAGCAGAGAACAAGGAGGAGCTGGCAACATGTGGATCCAAATGTTGTAATAGGAGCGGCGGGGCTGCGTCCCCTGCACCCGGCCGCCCACATGGCTAGCTTATGCCCCGAAATAATTACACGGACACTATTCTTTTAAACACTGCCTGGCCCATTAGTTCCAGCCTCTTATTGGCTAACTCTTACATATTAATCTAACCCATTTCTAATAATCTGTGTAGCTCCACGAGCTGGCTTACCAGGAAAGATCTTAACCTGCGTCTGTCTGGAGTGGGAGAATCATGGTGACTCCTTGACTCAGCTTCTTTCTCCCAGCATTTTGCTCTGTTTACTCCACCTACCTAATTTTATGTCCTATTAAAGGGCCAAGGCAGTCTCTTTATTTAACCTATGAAATTAACACAATCCAGAAGACTCTCCCCCATCATCCAAAGAACAAAGCAGAGGACATCAAAACAAGATGTCATCCTTTGTGATTGCAGTGACTCCTTTAACCACTGGATTATTCTGCTCTGCTTCAGCCCTCATGCACCACCCTATCTACCCTCATTGCTGTGTACCCCATTCTCTGACATGGTATCAGGTACGGGCAAATCACTTAATAAATGTTTATTGTACCAAATTGACAAAATTTTCCATAGAAAAAATAGAGATTCTAGACTCCCATTCCCTAGTTTATTCCGTGCTGTTTCCTTTTGCAAACCTTTCTCTGGGGTCCAGAATGAATGACCTAATTGCCGCCAAGCCCTGCTCTTCCTGGCTCCACAGTTCTTATGCATGCTTCCCACACATCATAAACACTTTATTCTGTGCCCTGCAGATATACACAAGCATGTCATAGGACAACCTGAAGTCCACAATTTTCTCGAGAGTTCCATCTGTCTCACAGAATTTAGCCAATGCCTTTCAAAAATAACTTCATTATAAGTATTGTCAGTTAAACTGAAACCTGTTTGCTAATTTGTAGATGCCATGGTCACCTACTTACTGCTTGTTTTTCTTATAAAAAGATAATAAAATCTTCCTCAAATGTCATTTCTTTCAATACCATGTTTTCCTTATTAAAAGAAGAGATGATTTTAGACTTTCAAATGAAGTAATGTCTGCATTTTTGACTTATGAGATTAACCATTCATAAATGTGCTCTATGTTGTGTTATAAGACATATTATAGAGGGCTTGCCTAGTGGGAGACAGAAGGTAATGGAGGATAGTAATGGGTCTTTGCAACATTTCTTACGTCTCCAGCTTTCATCTTTAATTTGCCAATGTAGGGCATTTTTTGGGGGACTTAGAGCAAGTTGAAATGACATTTTAATATAACTGGATGTAAAAAAGAAAAAGGAGACAGAATACCATGGTAGCATGTACACTAATCAGGTTCTATAGTATTTTAATAAAAGTCATATTAGAGGGAAAATGCAAGATGCAAAAGAGCTAAAAGGACATATTTTGCTGCAAAGTTATTGCCTCTTAACATCAGAATCAGCATTTAAAACACTCCGCAGCTATGATTATCAGAAATAGTTAGCTACACCTGTGACAGTTTTTGAAATTTACTGTCCCATTTCACTAAGGCATCATCTAAAAAGGGAATCGTGAGCTGTGTATCTCTCCCCAAGGACTATTATCAGGGATGGTATGAATACCTAATAGATTGGCTTTATTGCTGTCAGAAATAAACACATACTTTCATATATAAAAGCTAGGGAGCTCAGTAACTATATTTTGCAAATAACTATAGAACCATAATGACATCCTAGAAAGAAAAAGACCTCATATATGAATGCCTTTAGAAATGTTCAAGTTCTTTAATATTTGAATTGCTTATAAATGTTTATCTGAGTTATGTTTTTCTTTCAAAACCTATGAAGCTTACTTCAATGCAAGGCATAAGTCAATATTTGCATATGGATGTGTATAAACACAGCTTTGCTGGTGATTCATTTAGATGCAATGGACAGAATAAAATATATATTTTCTAAAGGAACATCCTTTTGGCTATTCACTGAGGGCTCAAAAGCAAATGGATGTTCAATGTTTCATATCTATCTAAACCAGTGGGGACTTAATAGCTGAATTCTCAAGGAAAAAAATATTTTAAAATGAAGAACCCAGTGAATTATGCAGAACTAAAGCAGCCTGCATTCTCTGAGCGTGGAGTCACCACACCCTCTGCTTTGGCAGGCCTCCTTCAGGCACTCTTACAAAAGCAAGACTTTAGGAAGGTTGTTTCCTAATTTTCTGAGAAAAGGCCATACTGACATCCAAAGGGACTGTACCAGCTTGCACTCCCAGCAGCAATACAGGAGTGTTCGCTTTACCCCACAACCTCTTCAGCATAAGCTGTCATCAGTGTATTTGATCTTGGCCATTCTTTCAGGTGTATGATGGAATCTCAGAGATGTTTTGATTTGCATTTCTCTGATGACTAAGGATGTTGAACATTTCCTTAAGTGTCTTTCAGCCATTTTAAATTTCTCTGTTGAGAGTTCTCTGTTTAGGTCTGTACTCCATTTTTTATTGGATTATTTGTTCTTTTGATGACCAATTTCTTGAGTTCTTTGTATATTTTGGAGATCAAACCTCTGTCTGATGTGGGGTATATATCCAAAGGATGCTCAATCATGCCACAAAGATATGTGCTCAATTATGTTCATAGCAGCATTCTTTGTCATAGCCAAAAACTGGAAACAACCTAAATGCTCTTTGACCGAAGAATGGATAAGGAAAATGTGGTACATTTACACAACAGAGTGTACACAGCAGAAAAAAAAATGACATCTTGAATTTTGCAGGTAAATGGATGGAGCTAGGAAACATCATTTTAAGTGAGGTAACCCAGACCCAGAAATACAATTATCACATGTACTCACTCATAAATGTTTTTAAACATAAAGCAAAGAAAACCAGACCACAAATCACAATCCCTGAGAACCTAGACAAAAATGGGGACCCTAAGAGAGGCATACATAGATCTAATCTACATGGGTAGTAGAAAAAAACAAGATCTCCTGAGTAAATTGGGAGCATGGGAACCTTGAGAGAGGGTTGAAGGGGAGAGGAGAGGCAGGAAGAGGAGCAGAGAAAAATGTAGCGCTCAACAAAATTCAATAAAAAAAATAAAAAAATAAAAGCAAGACTTCTAGCCAGGCTGTGGTGGTGCATATCTTTAATCCCAGCACTTGGGAAGCAGGGACAGGTGGATCTCTGTGAGTTTAAGGCCAGACTGATCTACAAAGCAATTTCCAGGACAGGCTTCAAAACTACAGAGAAACACTGTCTCAAAAAACTGAAGAGAAAAACAAAAAGCAAGACTTCTTGTTCTCAGCAGCCATGGCACTTTTCTGGGTCCCAAGGTGACCCATAGAGGTCACACTTAATGCTAACTAGAACTAAATCAACTCATCACAATTAACCGTGAGATATAGTAAAACTACAGGTTTCCAATAATCTGGAGAGATGTGAGCATCATGGAATGCCTTGTCCCCAATTCATCCTGATTGTAATACAAAGCCTGTGTTCCTGTGCTTTAAATATTCAAACTGCTCTGCCTTCTGTCTTCTTTCTTAAATCAACACCACCTCCCCCGGGTGTGTTTGTGTATCTGTCTGTCTGTCTGTCTGTGTGTGTCTGTGTGTGTCTATGTATGTGTCTGTGCATGTTGTATGTGTGTGAGGGGGGGGCGGTGTTTGTTGGTAGGCTTGCACATGCCTAAGTGTATGTATGTAGATCAGAGGATAACCCAAGTGTCAGTCGGTCAGATCTTTCTACCTTGTTTGGGACAAGTCAAGTGGGGTCTCAATGCTCTTCACTGATGCTAACCCGTAAGCTTCTGGGAATTATCATCTCTGCCTCCCACTCAGTGTATGGGCATTAGGCTCACAGCCACATGTTTATGCACAGATTTTTTACATGGATTCTAAGAATGCAAATTCAGGTCCTAATATTGCTGGGAAAACACCTTATCCATTGAGCCATCTGCCCAGCCCCTCCATCCTCTCTTTGTGGGTTCAAAATTATCTGACTTGCCGGCCATGTTGGCACACCTAATCCCAGAAGGAGAAGCTGAGGCAGGAAGATTTTCACTCTGGCCAGCCTTGAATACATATTAAAATTCTCTAAATAAATAAATATTTACTGATAGTCAAAAACAAAGCCAAACCAAAGATGTAAAATCAAGATAATAATACAAAGGACTAGTGGGCATGTTTGAGAATAGTACACTTGATAGAGGGAGTCAGTGACTCTGGTCAAGAAGTTTAAGAGAATATTGGACCCCTCACAGCAAAAGAGAGTGAATATTTTCAAGTTTTCCTGTATAACTTAGCAATTTCTGTTTTATGTTAATACTAAGCACTAGAATCCATGGCTACTAGGGAAAATGAGATCAGAAGTAAATTCCTCACTTCAAAGTTTCCCAGCCTACCAGGAAACAACGCAGGAACATGCCTTATATTACCTGCAAGACCAGGACCGGAGCCTGGATAGGCCAGAGACCTAGGATAGAACCAAACACAACAGGCAAAAAAAAAAAAAAAAAAAAAAAAAAAAAAAAAAAAAATCAATGAAATGATCCCTAATGCTATTCTGCTATACTCAAAGACCAGAGTCTAGCATAATCATCCTCAGAAAGGCTTAAGAAAGAAACTGATAGGAGCAGATGCAGAGACCTGCAGCCAAGCATTAAGTCAAACTCAGGAAATCCCAAGGAAGAAGGGGAGGAAGGATTGGAGGAATCCGAGGAATCGGGAACACCAGGAGAACATGGCCTACAGGCTCAACTAAGCAAGGCTCATAGGACTTCACAAAGGCTGAACCAACAATCAGGAAGCCTGCATGACTCTGATTTAGCCCTCTGCAATACGTTATGGTTATCATGTCTGGTGTTTTTGTGGGACTCCCACAGTGAGAACTGGAGCTGTCTGTGACTCTGTTGCCTGCTTTTGAAACCCCTTTTCTCCTACTGGATTGCCTTGTCCAACCTTAATATGATGTTATGTGCCTAGACTTACTGTAATTGGCTATGCCTTGTTTGATTGATATCCCTGGGAGGTCCACTTTTTTTGAAGGGAAATGAAGGAGGAGGGGATCTTGAGGATGGCAGAGATAGAGGAGGGAGACTGAGAGAAAAGGAAGGAGGAAAAACTGCCATCGGGATGTTATATATGAAAGAGAATAAAGAAAGAAACAAGGGATGGAGAGATGGCTCAGTGGTTAAGAGCATTGCCTGCTCTTCCAAAGGTCCTGAGTTCAATTCCCAGCAACCACATGGTGGCTCACAACCATCTGTAAAGAGATCTGGCGCCCTCTTCTGGCCTTCAGGCATACAGACAGAATATTGTATACATAATAAATAAATATTAAAAAAAAAGTAATTAAAAAAAAGAAAAAGAAAGAAACAAATAAGTAAAGAAATAAAATAAGTCTGAAAAAATTACTGAATTTAAAGATATTGAAAGGTTAAAATATTAGACAAGGAATTAAAAATATACTTTTAAAAATAGCCAATGGCTTGAAAGAAGAAAGAAACAGATGAATGAAGTAAGGACATCAATTCAGAATGTAGAAGGAAACACCATGAATGTCAAGGTGAATGTCAGCAACAGAGATGAGAAATTCAACAAGCAAATTGTGACTCCAAAAAATTTGATAATGACATTGAAAATGTAATATTATATTAATACTATAATAAAAAAAACTCACTGTACCACTCTCTCTCTAGACTAAATCAAGGAGAAGAAAGAATGTCAGGGATGGAAAACATGGTTGAGGAAAAACTGTATATTCAGATACCAAGAAAGAAACAAAATATAAAACTAAAACATTCAAAAATCTTGCAAGAGACCAAGCTAAGGGTCAGTGGTGTCAAAGAAAGAGTTAAAATTAAAACTAAAGATGTAATAAATCCATTTATGAAATCAGGGCAGATTATTTTCTTAAATCTGGGGAAATAGATGGATATCCAAATACAAGAGGCATTTAAAGTCCCAAATAGACAGGACCAGAGAAAAACCATGCCATGATATGTTATACAGAAAAAAAATCTCAAAATTATAAAAGAAGCAATATTGAAGTAGTCTAGAAAAAAAAAACCACCCACTCAAACACAAAGGAACATGAAACACAATACAAACCCTAAAGCCAGGAAACCATGGTGTGATATATTTCATTGCTGAAATTAAGTAAGTGCCAGCCAAGATAGCTACATCTAGCAAAGTTAGCTTGTAAAACAGATGGAGAAATAAACAAATTTCAAGTTAAGTGCAAACGAAAGAGAGTCATGAGTACTAAGCCACAATTTCAGAGAACACTTAAAGGAATCCTAAACACAGAGAAGAAGGAAGAATGATAGACTCAATCAGATAAGCATAGTAAAGAATAAATTTCATAAAAGGAATAGATGAACAAGGAAGACTAGGAAGATGTCTCGCGAGTTTATTTTCCTGGTCCTGTGCTAATAATACTCTGATAAAAGGACTTTGGTGAAGAAGAGTTGAATCTAACTTGAAGGGCAAGGGTGTGGTCCAGAATGACAGGCTACAGGAGCACGAAGCAGCTGGTTACATCACATCAATAATTAGCAGCAGAGAGAAATGAATGCATGTTGCTACTCAACAGAGTCCATGACCCCAGCCAGGGAAAGTCTCTGCTCAGAGTGCATGGATCTTCCCCTTCCAATTAACATTTTCAAAATATACCCAAAGGCATAGCCAGAGGTGCCTAACCCAGATTCTAGAGTCTGTCATGTTGACAATTAACACGAATGATAGAATTGATCATTTCTAGATCAATAAGCCAGAAAACCTCAAATACAAATGAGTAGAAAGAAAAGAATAAGCAATAATCCAGGAGACTTACTACATTTGAGAGAGAGAGAGAAATCAAAGTATTCATTACATCTGTCAAAGAAACATGTTTATAATCAAACGGTGAGAGCATCACAGCAAACAAGCAGAAGCCCCAAAGAAGACAGGTCAGCTATACTTGCATTTGCTGAAGCAGACTGCAAGCCAAAATTAGTAAAAATGGGGTAAGGAAAATCACGGCACCTTACTAAAGAGGATAATCCATCAGGAAGATATAACAATCATAAATACATTGCTCTACCCAGTTTCATAAAACAGACATGAGAAGACAGATAGATCCAGATACAATTAAAAGCACAGATTCACTATGCCAGGCATATCAAACTCAGCAAAGAAATGTTCAAGGTTAAACCTTACTATAAACCAAAGAGATGTGGACCAGAGCCACAGAATGGTACTTCCAGCAAATGAAAAATATCTTGTTCTCAGCAGCCCTTGGAATTTTATTTAAATTGACATTTTAGGCCAAGCAAAAAAAAAAGAGTATTTTTAAAAAACTAATAAGAATATTTCCTTGTTTCTTCTCAGATCACAATTAAATAAAATTAGAAGCCAGTAGCACTATAGAAATGTTTAGAGAATGAACAAAACTCTTAAATGAACAGTGGGTCATTTGTTGTGGTTTGAATAAAGTCCAAGTGCTTAAACCCTTTGTGACCAGCGGGTAGAGCTACTTGAAAATGTTACAGAGCCTTTAAGAGGCAGGGCCTGGTGGAGGAAGACAGATTTTGAGGGTTTGCAGCCTGGTCCCACTTGCTATTGTGTGCTCTGCTTGCTGACTGTTGGGCTGGCTTCACACTGCCTAACTGCAGTGACTTCCCCACCATGATGGACTGTATCCCATCTGGAACTCTGAGCCATAATACACCCTTTCTCCCGTAAGTTGTTTTAGTCAGGGAATTTTATATGCGAAGAGAAAAGTAACTAATCAAGTCATTGAAGAAGTCAGTGAGGAAACTCAGCAATTCCCTTTTTGTCTCTGTATACTGTCTCTAATAGAATTTTGACCTTATCCTATTTGTAACTCATCTTCACCATTCCCTTTCTTATATTTATGTAATTTTGCTTTTGAACTTTTTTTCTAATACCTTGCATTTTCTCTTCCCCTCCATAAAATTATTCTCAACTACTTTTCTTCCTTTTTTTCTTGCTTTCTCTTCCTTCTATTTTCCTTTTCTGTACCTCCTTCCTTTATCTCATTCACATTTTCATATACACCCTAAATAGTCCTTAAGTTCCGAATATATTTGCATTTATTTTGCACCTTGCCATTTTATGCTCACTCATGATAGCAATCATGAGGCCTAAAGTTATTGTTAGTATATTTCTACATATTGTATGCATTGATGTTGTTTTTGGAGAAGCTTGTTTACTCCTCTCTGGATGTCACTGGAGATTGAACCCTTGAAGAGGCTTTCAAATAAGGGAAAACCTAAATTTAAAACAGGCAGAGAGGTGCTGAAGAGATGACTAAGTGGTTAAGACCACTGACTGCTATAACGGAAGTCCTGAGTCCAATTCCCACAATCCCAGGGTGGCTTACAACCATATGTAATGAGATCTGGTGCCCTCTGTTGGTTTGCAGGCAGAATACTGTACACACAATAAAAATTTTTTTTTAACAGCAGAGAAACCAAATGGAGACACATACAGAAATCCAGAAAATCAGGACAACAGGATTCCTATAAAATATCATAACTCGTCAACTAGTTCCAGGATATAAGATCCTGGAACTCATAAATTGTTGGATATAGGTTTCAAAGCTTATTATTAAAAAGACATCAGTGACTTAAGAAGGGATACCACAAAGAAAAAAAATTCCACCTAAGACCTAGAGAGAAAGACAAGACAAAGGGAAGGGTAGAAGAAAAAGTGGATGAGAAAATCAACCACAAAAAGAAAAATTCAGCAAGGATATTGAGACTTTCAAAATAAAAATAGAAAATGTGTAAATGAAAAACTCAGTGAATAAAAATAAGAATAAAGTAAAAAGAATCACCAATAGACTCGACCAAGGAAAAGAGAGAATACGGGGATATAGAACAATGTAGAAGTAATAGTATAGCAGAATTTTATGAGAGAAAAATAAAAATCAAAATGTACAGGAACTCTGGGATAGTATCAAGAAAATAAACCTAGGAATTCATAGACTGTATGAAGGAGCTAGCATACAGCTAGAAGATAAGGGGCCTATCCAATGAAACTTTAGCAGAAAACCCCAAATCTGGAAAAAGAAATAGACATTCATTTAGAATCTCAAATGAGCATAAGAGTGGGTGATAAGTAAGGATATGATCAAAGTATAGTATATGTCAATAAGGATAATTTTTAATAAAAGATAAAAATGAAATAAAATAAAATAAAAAATCAGACAAGCCTCCAAATAGGAGTATCTGACCTTTTATATTACGGCATGTCTATGGAATCAAACTAGTGTATGGGGCCCATCCACAGCTCTCCTGGGAACCATACAGGTCCAAAAAATGGACACAGCTGCAAGAAATTACAGACTAAAAATAATAATAAGCATTACTAAAGAAAACTCTATAACATGTCATCGCTAACATTTCAAAACAAAGACAATATTTAAACTACAAGGGGAAAAACTGAATTTCAAAGACATATATATATATACATATATATATACATATATATTAGAATAATATGTAACTCTTCATCAGTGAACCTCAGCTAGAAAAGCATTGAGGAATAAATAGCAGATCTTTAAAGTAAATGCCTGTCAACCAAAATTGCTATACCCAGCAATGCTATCTTTTAAAAATGACAGAGAAATAAGAACATTTTATGAAAAGCACAAAATAAGGTTTGTGAACACAAAGAAAGATTTAAAAAAATAAAAGACTCAACCATGAGAGCATTAACTAAACAAACAAACAAACAAACTCCTTTAATGGAATTTACAAAATTCCTAGATGAACAAAACAGAACTAGGAAAGAATTTATGATGTCCAGAACTTTAGTAAAAGGTTCCTTGTTTGTTTCCCGGCCAACCGGCAGCTCAGACCCAAAATAAACACACAGAAACTTTATTAATTAAATCACTGTTTGTCCTATTAGCTCTAACTTCTTAATAGCTAGCTTTTACATCTTAATTTAACCCATTTCTATTCTTTTATATTTTACCATGAGGCTCATGGTCTACTGGCAAAGTTCAGCATGTCTGTGTTGAGCCATGGCTCTATGGCTTCTCCTTGACTCTGTCTTCTTTCTCCCAGCATTCAGTTTAGTTTTCCCCATCTAACCTCTGTTCTGCCCTGCTCTGCTATAGGCTCAAAGCAATTTCTTTATTAACAAATGGTATTCACAGCATTCAGGGGGGAATCCCACATCACAGAACAAAAAAATCGCTAATACTAATATGAAAGAAAGAACAAGGAAAAAACGTAATCTCTCAATATTCCATATACCTTATATGTAAAGGGCCTCCACTCATTAAAAAAAGACATGCACACTAGTGACTACATTAGAAAACATGAGCCAGCTGTCCATTCTCCTCAAGAAGCATGTCTTAACCAGTAAAGATACAGGGAGACAGAAGTCAAAGGGTGGTGAACAACCTATCAGATAAAACAGGAGCTGAGAACAAACTAGTTTAACAATGCTCATATGATAAAGTGTGTTTGAAACCAAAATTAAAAGAAATAGAGGCTGCCAGTATACATATATAGAAAAACTCAAGAAGATACAACTGGAGAGATGTCTTAGTAGACAATGAAGACCAGAGTGATCAGATCCTCAGAATCCACAAAAATGCTTGGTAGGTGTGTTGGTATCCCTCTAATTCTAGCACTAGAAGGCAGATAGCAGATTCTTGGAACAAACTGGTTGCCTATAATAGCACTGTAGACAGGTTCTGGGTTCAATTGAAAGACCTTGCCTCCGTGCATACTGTGAAGAAAGACTAAGGAAGACTCCCCACATCAACCTCTACCCTGAGGTATGAAACATACATGCATTCACTACATACAGAGACACATGCAAAGGAAAGGGAGACATAGCAATAGTAAGTATCTATGTAACTAATGGTGAAGCCTCTAAATTGATTTTAAAAGACCCTTATTTGTATAGAAGATCAAGCAGTTTCTTATACAGTAATAGTTGATGATTTCAATGCCCACATTCATCTTTATGCAGGACATCCAAACGAAAGCAAACAAACGTTAGAGATGAACCGTACTGTATGCCAAATGGATTTAAGGGATCCCGGTGGAATAATCCGTCCAATAGATTCAGAATACACATTCTTTTCAAGACCCACGGTGACCCACATAACCTTCGCTAAAGTAGACCCTTTTATATGTGACAAAACCTGTTTCACCAAATACAATGTAATTCAATAATATCTTGTATAGGATTAAATAGTAGTGGAATACAACTAGAATTCGGTGTTAAAAGAAGCTGCAGAAGCTACACACACAGGTGGGAATTGAACAATAAACTCTTGACTGACAAGTGGATCATTGAAGAACTCAAGAAGGGAACTTTAAAACTCCTAGAATAGAATACAAATACAGCTTGCCAGAATCTTTGGAATAATTATGAAACAGTTATAAAAGTTTATTGCTCAGTGTTTACACTCAATATCAGAGAGAGCTTAAGTAATCAAACCAATTATGATCCCAAGGTCTTTAAAAAAACAAAATCATAGCAGCAGGTAGTAAAAATAATAAAATATGGGGCATACTAGTGAAATGCAGACTAAAAGAACAAAACAGTCATAGTCCTAACACAACCAAAAGGTAGTTCTTTGAAAAGATAAACAAGGTTCTGTTCTAGTTTCCTCTGTCTTATCCTTCTAAATCAGAGTCCATTACTGAGTCAGTGAAGAAGCAGGGTATAAAACAGAAGCCAAGGAGGAATGCCACTTACTGGTTTGCTCTCAGGGTCATACTCAACTATCTTTGTTACACAGCTGAGTCCCACCTGCCTAGGGATGGTACAGCCCACAGTGCGTCCAACTCTCCTTCATGAAATAGCAATCAAGAAAAAGGCCCCCCAGACCTGTCCACAGCCAGTCGGATGCAGGCATGCTTTCACTTGAAGCTCCCTCTTCTGCTCCATGTCAAATTCACAACTAAAATTAGCCTGCACAGTTACCAAAACTCTGGTCAAACTCACCTTTAAAAAAAGATTCAAATGAGGAAACCCAGAGATAAAAGAGGAACTCACAAGAAATTTCAATGACCAAGAATACAACTGAAAAATGCTTTGAAAACTGGCATTCTGAGGACCTGGAAATTCTAAAAGAAATGGGTAAGTTCCGGCTACCTACCAAATTGAATCAAGATGATATAGATACTTAAATAAATCCATGATAAACAATAAAATTAAAGTAGTGATTAAAAGTCTTTCTGTAAAACGGTGCCCAGGCTCATATGGATTCTCTGCAGAATTATGTCATACCATTAAGGAAATGCTGTTGTAATAGGAGCAGCGGGCTGCTTCCCGCCACCCAGCTAGCTTTACCTGAAATAATTACACGGAAACTGTATTCTTTTAAACACTGCCTGGCCCATTAGTTCCAGCCTCTTATTGGCTAGCGCTTACATATTGATCTAACCCATTTCTAATAATCTGTGTAGCCTACGAGGTGGCTTACCAAGGAAGATCTTAACCTGCATCTGTCTGGAGTGGGAGAATCATGGCGACTGCCCTGACTCAATTTCTTTCTCCCAGCATTCTGTTCTGTTTACTCTGCCTATCTAAATTCTACCCTATCAGAGGGCCAAGCAGTTTCCTTTATTAGTTAACCAATGAAAGCAACAGATAAGATACAAGACCCACCTCCATCAAAATGCAAAAAATTAATACCCCTCAAATGGTTCAACAGACTAGAAAGATTTTATATTACCAAAGTGATTCTATAAAACTAGTACTACTATGATATCAAACTCTATGCAGATACAACAAACAAAGAAGCAAAACACAAAATAATGTCTATTTTGAATAAATTGCACAATAAGAATGCAAATTGAATTAAGAAGATATTGCAGGCTCAAGGATGCTTTAAGCCAGGGATGCTAGAAGGGGTCAACAGTATAAATTGATGCATGCAGCACAGTGTGTAAACAGACCTAGGACAGAATTTGCATTCACAGTAGATGGAGTAAAAAACATTGGTAAAGTTTAACATTTTTTCCTTGTAAAAAGCCAAAAAAGGCAAGTAGTTAAGGAAATATATCTCACCAAAATAAAGCCTACTTGTGACAAATCTATAGCCAATATTATACCAAGTAGGTAAAAACAGAATGTATTTTATCTAAAAGCATGTATTAAGCCAAGATACTGTTTTCTCTTGTTCAATACAGTGTTCAAGATCTTAGCTAGAGAAACAAGAAAAGAAAAAATTGGTACAAATAGTTAAATAGGAATTCAAACTATCTCTATTTACAACATGATTCTATACTTAAAAGATCCTAAAGACTCCACCAGAGACCTAATATACACAAATAGCAAAGTATCAGGAAACAAAATTGACATATAAAAACCAGTAGCACTTGTACGTGCCATATAAATTTGTGAGAAATAAGTGTTTTTTAGTGAGATTCACTTCACGTGGCTTCAAAGCAACATTCCAGGAAAAGATTAACCAAAGAAGTGAAATATTTCCACCACAAAAACACTAAAATACTAAAGAAAGAAAGTGAAGAACACAATAGAAGATGGGAAGATATCCCATTCTCATTGATTTGGGAAAATCAGTGCTATAAAAACGTCTGTAATACTTCAAAGAGATTTACAGACTCAACAAAAATTCCTATTAATATTCTGTCTGTCTTAGCTGGGGTTTCTATTGATGTGAATAGACATCATGACCATGGCAACTCTTATAAATAAAAGAAAGAATTTAACTGGGGCTGGCTTACAGGCTCAGAGGTTTAATTGTTTGTCATTGTAGAAGGAAGCATGGTTGCACACAAGCAGACATGGTGCTATAGAGAAGGAGCTGAGAGTTTTATATCTAAATCAGTAGGCAGCAGAAAGAAAGAGTAAGCCACTGTACCTGGCTTGAGTTTCTAAAGCCTCAAAGCCAACAGCCAGTGACACACTTCCTCCAACAAGGTCACACCTACTCCAACAAGGTCACACCAAATAGTGCCACTCTTTGGTGACAAAGCATTCAAATATTTGAATCTATGGAAGGCCATGCCTATTCAAACCACCACAGATTCCAAATGCACAGGAGTATAAAAATACTCTAATATTCATATGAAAATATAAAAGGTCACAGAAAGCCTAAAGCCCAAACCATACTAAGCATAAATATGAACTCAAATTATATTGCAGATTCTCAATAGCAAAAAATGTGTGGGGTATATGCATACTAAATAGAATAGAGAGCTCAGAAGTTAACTCTCATGCACATAGTCATCCAATCATTGACAAGGTTTTTTTTTTCTAAATCATTTTTTAAGATCTACTTTGTGGAAGAGCATACATACCTGGCAGCATAGAACCAGTCAAAAGCCCATGGCTAGAGACACCAATGGCCATAGAAAATCTACTACTGATGTTTTTCCCAGTATAAATAGCAAAGGGGATGTGGATCTGAAATTCTCAAAGAACTAGCAAAAAATAAAAATATGTTGTCAAATGAAAATAAATATAAAATGAATATATTTTTAAAAAAACCAACTGTGAGAAAAAAGTCTTTTCAGCAAATGGTGCAGAGAAAGCTGGGCATCTATTGTTTGGAAGAATGAAAAACTAAATCCATCTCTCTCACCCTGGACAAAACTCACCTCAAAATGGACCAAAAACCTTAATGCAAACTTTGACATAAGAAAAATGGTGTAAGAAAATAGAAGAAATGACTCACACATAGGCACGATCTTTCTGAAAAAGACCTCAATAGCTCGGAAAACAAGATGGAACCAACCCATGGGCATTTGAAATTAAAAGGCTGCACAGCATAGAATTTGGTCATCAAGTGAAGAAAGAGACTACAGAACGGGGAATTCTTTGGTGACCATACTCAAACAGGGGACCGGTGTCTAGAATAGTCAGATAACTGCAAAATAAAGCCCCAAAATTCATCCAAGTAAGAAACATGGTAATTAGTTGAATGAATGGTTCTCAGAAGAAGATATTCAAGTAATCAATAAGTATTTGAAAAGAATGCTCAGAATCCTTTGCCATCAAGGAAATGTAGATTGAAACCATGCTGTGGTTTTATGAAGAAGGATTCACTAAGTTACTAAATTGCGGAGACCCTCTCAGCGTGGGTGATACCATCCCAGAAACAGGGGAACTGATGGTATAAATAAAGAAAGGGAGAAGAGTTATGAGAAAAAGCTCTCTTCTTCTTCTTCTTCTTCTTCTTCTTCTTCTTCTTCTTCTTCTTCTTCTTCTTCTTCGTCTTCATCTTCTTCTTCTTCTTCTTCTGTACCTCCTTCTCCTTCTTTTTCTTCTTCTCCTCCTCCTCCTTCTTCTCTCTGTTTGTGTATGTGTGTATGTATGTTCCCTGTTTTACAAATAAGTACCTGTCCCATCACATTGCCATGGCTCACAGTGGGCCTTTAATCAATAAAGCCAAGAATTATGTAAAATCATTGCAACAATGACCAAAACAAACACTTCTTTCCTAAAGCTGTTTCTGTCAGGCATTTTCATCACATTGACAGACAGTCTGATACCAGCAGTTAATACTAGGAGTGGAGCTGTTGCCATGATCTTACATTCATATGCCTACAACTGGTTTGCAGGAGGATGCTAGAAAAATTTGAAGTTACTGTATAGAAAAGTTCAGCTTAATGGATTCTGAAGAGTGTTTTCAAAGTCAGAATGCCACTGGGAACACAGACAGTAAAGACTACACTCATAAATCCAGTTGAGAACAGAACTCTGTGGAGGAACTGGGCCAGAGGCCATTAATACTATACTCTGGTTTAAATGTTTTCTGTTTTGCTCCTGTTGAAGACTTTGTGGGAACTTTAAAGTTGATGGACTAATTAAACTGGTGGAGGAAACTTATGTTCATCCAACATTTAGGCTGTCAGATGGATAGTGCTGGCTGCTTTTCATAAAGTTTAAGTAAAATTTGTGAGCAAAAAAAAAAAAAAGCCAAGTAACAAGGTTTGAAAACCTTGCAATTTGCCCAGAAGAAGAGAGTGTACAAAGTTGGAGTCCAGAAAAGTTTGGCTGTTGAAGAGATCGGAGTCATTTAAAAGAGGATGAGTGTTTTGTATCAGGATGATAGGAAAGATAGATGACGAGTGTGTTTTAGAGTTGGCTAGATTCAGCCCCATCACGGGCTCTAGGGCATAACAGTTTAAACCCATTTGAAAAACTTCACTTTAAGAAGACAACTCCAGGGCTCTCTGCCCACACATGGCAGCCTAAGAAAGTGTTTCCCTGTATCAGCCATCCAGTCACACAGAGGATATTATAGCTAATGGTTCGAGGAGACTTGGCTGCTACTCAAAGTGGTAAAAACCTCCTGTCATCCACACTGTGCTGGTTTTGTGAGCATACAAAATGCAACAGCTGCAGGTTCATGTACATTTTTACCAAGATCTCAAAGGAAGTCCTGGGAGGCCAAGAAATGAGTGGCAGGGTCAGAATCCCTACGGGCAACTCCTGGAGAACAAGAAATTAAACTGTGAGGGTGGCACTAAATCATCAGTGAAATCCCCAAGAGGAACCTGCCAAATATGGATGATGGTCCTGTCTACATAAGTGCTCTCTCTCCCTTCCCCTCCCCCTGTCCTCTCCTTGCCATGTTGTCCATCAAGTTAGTAGCACCTGCCATACGTTCCTACCACCATGTTGTTGCCTCACTACAGGCTCATAATCTCTTAGAGTCAAAGATTACAGACAAAAATCCCTGAGGGTGTGATTAAAAATAACCCTCCCAAAGTTATTTATGGCAGCCATTCTATCATTGGGACAGAAAGTCTGACTAATAAACTGATGACTTTGGTGATTTTCTGAAGATAGTTGTGGAAGTGACCTATGTCCATGTCCAAAACTTAGCCCAAGGTGTGGTGTGGTGTGGGAAGTCCTTCTGTATATGTGTTGCTTTTATTGGCTAATGAATAAAGAAGCTGACTTGGCCTGTGATAGAGCAGAGCAGAGCTAGATGGGGAAAATAAACTGAATGCTGAGAGAAAGAAGGCAGAGTCACAAGACACCATGCAGCCTCCACTGGGGACAGAGGAGCCGGAACCTTGCCAGTAAGCCACAACCACATGGTGATACACAGATTAATAGAAATGGGTTAAATTAAGATGTAAGAGCTAGCCAATAAGAAGATAGAGCTAATAAGCCAATCATTGATTTAATTAATACAGTTTCTGTGTGGTTATTTCTGGGCTGAGTAGCCAGGAACAAACAGGCAGCCTCCTACTACAGTGGTGTCCAGTGAGAAGGAAGAATGGAAATGAGAAAGAAAACAAAATTCCAGGCAATTACCACTGAATGCAGTATGTGAAAGAGTGCAACAGGACTCAGAATGATAATGTTACCATGAGATAACTCACCAAGTTTGACATCTGGTATATGCCACTATTCAAAGCTAAGAGTGAGACAAGAAAAGGGGACACAGTCCTTGGGAATTCAAAGAGTGATAGCTCCCTAAAAAGAAGCATAGAACATAAAAGGAAACAGAAGAGAGAAGGACCTAGCACCATTCTGTACTTTAGTGAGGACACATTCAACAAAACACCAATTTAGGACTCTGTAGTGATTGGTCTGCACCATGCTACTGTACTGAATACAATGCATAGCTGAGGGGTTTTACAAATGGTCCCAATGACTGCCTAACAGGCAGCAATCTTCCACTTGACTCTGCAGCTAGTTTCCTGGAAACAGCAGGCAATGCTCTGAAGGAACCAGTTTCTCAGCTTCCGAGAGAGAAAATTGGCCAAATCAATCATAAATAGCTAACCCAAGAAGCAGTGCTCAGAGAGAAAACTGTGCTGTCCTAAAGAGGAGCATGGCCTTTAAATCAAAGACATGGGTATCATGTACAATTTCTTCTACTCAATGAGCTTGAACCCAAAATAAGTCACTCTCTGTTGCTTCTAGGCTTTTTTCTTGTTTAATATGTAAATACTAGTGCATGCCTTGGGTTTATCATGGAAGCAGGTGGGGCACTCTCTATAAAGGGGCTTTGTAAGATGCTATGCAAAAGTGAAGGGCTTAATGTTGCTTCTGCTCAGAAGACTAAGAGATCTTTAATTGCCTGTGGACTCTACAGGGAAAAGAATTCACCAAAGAAGGAAAAAGTTTCATACTTACCAAAGCAATCTCAAGGTTTTGCATTCACTAAATATATACTTTGCAGCTTTGTCTGACCTGAGACCCTCCTTTGGAATCCAAATAACAAAAGACACCATTACTGCCTACCACTCATTATAGCCTAGGGAAAGAGATTGTCTAAGAATCTCCATTTTGGTATATGGAGGTATTTGTAAGAAGTCCAGGAATTGTTATTTAATAAGAATCCCTAATTCTTCTGCAGAAAAATTATCTAAAATCATTGGTGATTTGGGACTCAAATTCTAAATTACCACCCAGAAATGAGTACCAGAGATGAAAACCACAACTCCTAGGCTGCTCCCATGGACAGAAAAGCTTCAACAAAGGGAGTTAGGAGCAAGTACAGGCTACCCCTTATAAAACCCATTTTTGAGAACATTTTGCTTTCTGGTCATTGAAAAGGTGATAAACGCAGTGGCATGTAGCCATGGGAATCAGATACAAAGACTGGGCCCTCTCTTTACCCTAAGTGCGGAGTAAGTATAACCCTCTATCCTGAGCTGGAATTTCTCTTGTACTTAACCTATGACCTCTAACCTTGGTCTCTCTGCATTTCTTAGATCCATTGAATCTCCTACTAATGTAGATAACATCACTCAAAACTGTATGACTCAAAACTGTACAATAAGCCACCCAAAAATTTTCATGTTACAAAACAACCCCCACTTCTTACTGATGATCTTAGCAAAGGTCACTCACTAACCAGTATACAGTTGATCTAGGAGAGCCTTAGCTTCAGCAGCCTGGCTCTCTTACATCTCACATCCCTGTAGTAGGCTAGACTGGGTATCATGTTGTTGTGGGAGCTGCGGGCCTCTTCCCACAGCCCGGCTTCTAGCCGCTTGGCTAGCTTATACGCCAAAATAACAACACACAAATTGTATTCTTTTAAACACTGCCTGGCCCATTAGTTTCAGCCTCTTAACCCATTTCTAATAATCTATGTAGCACCACAAGGTGCGCTTACCAGGAAAGATTCAACATGTCTGACCTGGTGGCTGGCTGCATCGTGTCTGCCCTGGAGAGAGCTGCATGGCATCTGAGCTCACTTCCTCTTCCTCCCAGCATTCTGTTCTGTTTACTCCGCCTATCTAAATTTTAACCTATCAGGGCCAAGGCAGTTCCTTTATTTAACCAATGACCTTCCTCCATCATCATGTTATGGCAGAGGATCCTAAAAGGAAAGAGGAAACACATACAAGTACCTTTGCTAATCCCAACTTTCACTAAGTTGCAGGTTTCCAGGTTACACTGCTGCCCATAGCTCCATGCTAACTTGCTTTTATATCCAACCTGCACCCTTGAGCAGCATCTACAATTTTGGGGAATGATAAGATAATGTATGCATTGTTTCATAACTTATTCCCATTCTTAGTCATGCAGAATCTTTGGATTTTCTATTGTAAAGCTTTACTCTATAGCAGGGATAAAATTACTGAATGTTCCCATTAACTTCTGAGCTGAGAATTTTTAAGTTTTAAATCACTGGGGGGTGGTTAAAAAATATTATTTTATGGTGCAAGGAAATTTTATAAAATTTGTATTCGAGGTCTGGTTATAATAAATACCTTTTCTTACCTATTGAGTACAGATGTCCCCCAGCACAGGAGTAAAGTTCAAGCATTGCTGTTGAGACCACAAGCCCCCCAAGCCTACTTGCTACTTTGTCCCACATGGAAAATATTTTCCAACACCTCTTCTACAGTGGGATCACCACAGACCAACAGAAATGCAGTTGTCTTGTAGGGGTGCATGTGGTTGCCCTGTCAAGGTCAAAATTGTGTGAGTTGAATGTGAATCCTGCTCAGCTTTTGATATGAGAGATACCTAGTCTAGAAAGGAAATAGTGTGCTCACCCTTTGAATTATTCCTTAGCTGAATTTCAGAAATGAAAATGTTGAGACGAAAGCAAGCACACTTAAAGGCTTTTGATTCATACTTTCAGGATGGATATGAAATCACTTAAGATATAATTTTGCACCCATTTTTTAAAATAGCTGTTACTATTATATTACTTTTGATGTGGATTTTTTTTGAGCAGTACTTGGTCTCCAATTGAGATAACAGTTTGATTTTCCATTTCCCTGTGGATATGATCAGTTATGAAGGAAATATACCTACAGTAACTTTTAATTTATTGTTATTCATCTCAAGTGCAAAAATAAAATAATTTATCACAGAACTTTATTTCATCAAAAGCACTGTAACTGGCTTCTCATGAATCACCATTTTCTACTCAGATTCAGCTTACACAGCCTGAGAAGGGTAGAACTGCCCTACTCTGTTTTTCCTGACTTCCTCTGAGATATACTCCTGGACCATATCAGGAGTATAACTTCCTGCCTTTCATCCACAGAAGAGTTCCTAAAATTCTGGGCATTGGTACTACTTATGTGGTTTACCAAGATTTTACCAAATAGCTGATTCTGAGAGGTTAAAAAAGATTTGGATAGATTATTCCCCATATCATAAAGGTGTCTCATCCCCAGACGGACTGAATCAGCAAAAGAATAAGACTCTGCAGTCCAACCTGGAGTGATTTCCTGTGGCGATGCTTTGCTGTTGCAAAAGGGCAGTCACAGTGGTGCCATCATCACTCAGTTTAGTGGCTCTGGATGTTTTGTTTTTTTGTTTTTTTTTTTATTGAGAAAAGGAAAAAAAAAGTTTCCCCCTCCTCCCAGCCTCCCATTTCCCTCCCCCTCCTCCCACCCTTCTCCCCCTCCCTCCACTTCTCTCCCCCTCCCTCTCCAGTCCAAAGAGCAGTCAGGGTTCCCTGCCCTGTGGAAAGTCCAAGGTCCTCCCGACTCCGTCCATGTCTAGGAAGGTGAACATCCAATCTGGCTAGGCTCCCACAAAGCCCGAACATGAAGTAGGATCAAAACCCCATGCCATTGTCCTTGGCTTCTCATCATCCCT
Organism: Microtus oregoni; assembly: GCF_018167655.1. Lineage (NCBI taxonomy): Eukaryota > Metazoa > Chordata > Mammalia > Rodentia > Cricetidae > Microtus > Microtus oregoni. The sequence goes on from NW_024543072.1 coordinate 17,063,249, forward strand.
CATTGTTCGCCATGTTCAGGATGTTAACAGCAAAATTTTATTAGAATTTCTGGCTCATGGTGGCTCCCTCTACAGTCCTTCAGGGTCATTGCAGACTTTTCTACATTCATAGGGTTTCTCAGAAGGAAGTTTTTTTTTAATTTATTTATTTATTAAAGATTTCTGCCTCCTCCCCGCCACCGCCTCCCATTTCCCTCCCCCTCCCCCGATCAAGTCCCCCTCCCTCATCAGCCCCAAGAGCAATCAGGGTTCCCTGACCTGTGGGAAGTCCAAGGACCACCCACCTCCATCATTAACCCCTAAACAAGCTTCCTTCTGTGCAAGGAACTCAGAAGGAAGCTTGTTTAGGGGTTAATGATACATTTGTAATGTGTAATATTTATGCCAGAAGCTTTCATTCTGACAGTAGAAACTAGAAACAGCCATCTACATGCTGATGGCTTTGCTAACAGTAAAATACTTCCTCAGCTCCACCCAGCCCTGCTTCTGTCCACTCCCCAATATGTTCCATCCCAGTGTGCTTTAAATTCTCTGTAGTGTCCTTTAGGATATCTTCAGGCATCCTCTGTGTGGGTATTGTCTGAATTAATGCCCTCTTATAAGGCAAATAAGGAAGAGATGGGCACAAATGCTTGCTTAGGTATACATTATAATCTAAAAGGAAAGAGAACATGGTCTGAGACAGAGATCATGAAAGGAAGTCCATGCCAAGTCCAAGGACAATCCAAAATTACAAACAAGTTCATGAGGCAGGATTTACAGCTAGACAGACAGTGATGGGAATGGGAGGCAGTCCAAGACAGAGATTTTTGTCTACAGGGAAGGTGCCTGCCACTTATGGAATTCTGGGAAACCCTGGCTGTTTTAACAACAAAGACTCAAAGATTCAACTACACCTACTATTTAGCCAACTCTAAGGATAATTCTATACATCTCAGTGAAGGATAAAACCTGTCACTCTCCTTCTTTAGCTGGATGCTGTAACACAATGCTATAATCCAGGTCTAGTGTAATTCACAGGATTTTGTCCCTTAAAGTCCTGGGGGCTGAAAATGCAAGATGACATGACATTACCAGAAGATTTGTCATTTGCCTCAGAGATGGCATCCTCTCATTATGTCCCAATGTGGTAAACATGAGAAGGCAGCTACGTGGGGTCTCTTTTATAACAACACTTATCAACTCCAAGAGGACCCACCTCCTATCATCAGCACCTTCCAAGTTAAAATTTCTTTTTTTTAAAATTTATTTATTTATTATGTATACAATATTCTGTCTGTGTGTATACCTTCAGGCCAGAAGAGGGCACCAAACCTCATTACAGATGGTTGTGAGCCACCACATGGTTGCTGGGAATTGAACTCAGGACCGTTGGAAGAACAGGCAATGCTCTTAACCTCTGAGCCATCTCTCCAGCCCCCAAGTTAAAATTTCTAAGTATGAATTTGGAAGAGACACCGATGTACCATCAACAGCAATCATCCAAAATCAAAATTCAAAAATTTGCAATATTTTTTAAAGACAATGTCTCTACCTTCTCTGGGCTCTCATGCAAATTCTGTGTTTTCTTATCTTTGTGTATTTAAAAAAGGTTAAAAAGATAAGTGCCACCTTTGAATATGCTGCCAAGTGAAGTGTGTACATTAGAGCCAATTAGTAGAGGTGATTAGCACGTTATTGTCCTGTGTAACAATGTGAAGCACAAGTGCCTCTCAGACTTGAGTTTCTTTTAGATCTAAATATAAGGACAAATTTTCCACATGCTTGCTGAAGGCCTGTGATGAGATATTGGCCTATCTAACTTGTCTTAAAGTAACACAGGAAATGATAAAAGAAAAGAAACATTAAACAGGTCACTGTGTGTTTCAGACTTGCCTTGCTGGCTTCTGGGATTTGGACTCCCCACAATCTTGCAGGATTTGCCCTAGGTCAGACTCAGTCCTCACCATGATAGATGGTGGAGGTGATCTATGGGACTCCCCTCTTACTAAGTAGCTGCTCAGCGATGGAGAATCTCTGCTTATTGAGAGTATGGTCACTGATAGGTCTCCATTCTTCAGTGAATACCCACACCTGTGCACATGTGGGCAGCACTAATTGGACTTAGTGGGTTATCCAAAAAAAGATACAAGCATGTAGTTGGAGGGAGATATCAGAGGGTAACAGAGAGCATGGATAGGGGAATGGAGTAGATGTGACATCTTTCCTTATGTACATGTACAAAATTCTCGTGAATAAAGAAGTTATTTTTAAAAAATTCAAAACAGGTAAAACTATGATGTCTGTCAAAGCCACCATAAATGATCCATATTTTCTCTCTCCTCCCCATTCCTCTCCTCTTCCCTCTCCCACAAAACAAATATAAAATATATAATCTTTGACAAATAATTTTTTATTGTGTAACATTTAGACTAAGGCGGCATCAGTGCCATGGGCTCCTCTGTAAACAAAGCAAAGCCAACCTTAATGACAAAGGTGAGACTTAGTCAGAAACTGCCAACTGATCATCTCATTAGAACATTGCCCACTCCAACCAATCATATTGTTTTTCCTCTCCTTGATCCTCAAGTCTATCATCCAAAAATTTGCAGAGAGAATGAGAAGTCCTGGAGAGCTTGCAGCATGACTCATGAATTAACATGCATGTTGCATGCATATGTGAAATTTCACAATGGAAGCCATTAGTCTGTGTATTAATAAATTAATAAGAATTAATTCATACTAAAATAAATGTTATAATAATAAACTGAAAGAGGAACATATACAAACTGTAAATTTGTTTGTCCAAGTAAGTATACAGTATTGGGAAGGAAAAAATAAATTCCAGAGGTGACTTGAATTCCACAATTTGGAAAGAGAAGAACCATCACATCAAGAAAGGTTCACTGCTTAACATGCAGACAAGCCAAATGATGGTATTGTTTTTAATATAGCTATATTATAATCTCAAAAACAAAAGAAATGATTTTTAGAAGCAAATACAGTGGTATTAGATTCTAAGGCAATACAAAGATGCTAGTGTTTTGCTTAAGGAAGGGTTTTTGCTGAAATCAACCAGCAAATATATAGAAGGCATTCTCATATCTGTCTCCCCATCAGATGGTAGAAAAGGAACTGAAGGCTTGAGGTAGACAGTGGATCTGAAAGTATTGTGGGCTCTGATTTGGTGCAATCTAGTATCCTAATTTTCATGATAAGAATGCTGATTTTCCACTTTAGTCAACATAGCTGCTGGTCACAAACATAAGATTCTGTTATTAAAAGACATTTAGCTCCATCTAGTCCTTGATGTCATTTCCAGATCAAATTTAAAGTTAAATACTACAGTCCATGTTCTGAAAAACTGGAAGTTATTTCTGCATATACATGCATATACATAGCACAAATTCTTGGCCCTGGGAGTCAGTCTAAGAATAGGGTTTGATTTTAAAAAAATAAGGGAGACAATAAGATATAAAATTGTTACATTTGTGACATTGTCTCTATCACAGATTAGTGTAGAGTTAATAGAAGAGAGAAATTGGCCCTGCTGTGTGTTTTGTCTCAAACTTAAACCCATTCATCTCATGAACTAAGACTTCTAGGGTAGAAAGACAGAAGGTTAGGCTATGTCTTAGTTAGGGTTTTTATTGCTATGGAAAGAAACCACAACCACAACAGCTCTTATAAAGTAAAACATTTAATTGGGGTTACAGTTTCAGATGTTCAGTCCTTTATCATCATGGCAGGGAGTATGGCAGCATGCATACAAATGAGGTACTGCAGTCGCCACTGAGAGTCCTATACCTTGCAGCAACAGGAAGTTGACTGAAACACTGGCAGTATCCTACGCATAGGAAACCTCGAAGCCCACTCCCACAGTGACACACTTCCTCCAACAAGGCTGTACCCACTCCAACAAAGACACACGTCTTAACAGTAACATTCCCTATGAGATTATGGGGATCAGTTACATTCAACTACCACAGAGCATGCAGATAAGGATAAATGAGGGAAACTTTTGCATAGAGTACATTCTGAAGATATATCCTCCTACACTGGGTAGAACTGGAAATAAACATCCTGACCAAATGAAACATTTAAAATCAGGGCATTTATCTAATCTGAATTTTCAGAAACAAGGCAGGTATTCCCTAAACCAGATGAACAACTTATAAAAACCTCTCTATGACACCTTTCCCTTATTCCAAGAGTTATTTTTTCTAGTGTATGGTATGGGGCAATGATTTTTAAAAAAAAGTCAATCTTTCTACATAAGAATGTCCAACTCTCTCAACAAATCTTGGTGCAAAATCTCTTTGATCTTTCAGGAACTGCAAAAATACCTTCTTCACCAAAAACTAAAATACAACATTTCTATTTCTGATCTCATATTTCAGTTATATTGACCTCTATATCTGAATTTCACTAACACACTGTTTCAATGAGTAACTTCATCTTTATTATGACTTTATAAAATTATATTTATATTCTATATCTTTTACATTTCCATACAAATCTTTACACATGCTTGTCAATCTTCCCACAGAATAATAATAAGAAGGACAAGAAGAAAGAGAAGAGATTAAAGAGTAAGGAGGAGGGGAAGGAGAGAGGAAGAAAGTGATGAGAAGGAAGAACAAAAAAGGACAGGGATGAGGAGAGGGAGGAAAGGAGGAAAGATGGGAGGAGAAGGAAAATGGGAAGGAAAAAGGGAAGAAAGAAGAAAAGGGGAGGGAAAGAGCAGGAAGAGAAAAGGGAAAAGAAAAGAAAGGGGAAGAAAAGGGGAAGAAAAGAAGGAGAAAAAGGATGAAGAAGAGAAGGAAAAAAGAAAGAAAGAGGTGGGAGAGAAGAGAAAAAGGGAGGCGGAGAATGTGGTTGTAGTGATGGTACCAATGTCTAGAATCTTGATAAAGTAGGAATTGAATCCATTGTTCAATTTGGGAATTTATGTATCTTTAGTTGTTCTCAGCCATATATTGAGCTTTGTGTACATATGTCCTCTACTTCTTTTGAAAAACATATTGCTACATATTTCAGTCATTTTGTGCTATGGTGAATGAAATTGAATTCTTAATTTTCAAAAAGTAGCAAAGCATCTCATGGTAGATCTTTCAGGTGAGATAGCAGAATGAGAAGATAAAGTTCTTGCTTCATCAATAGAAAGATATAGTTACTGAATGTGTCAAACTGTAAATAAATATTGTGAATTTAAATATATGTTAAATTCAGATAACTCTAAAGATATTTTGAATAGAATACATAATTTCAAAATTACCATCAACAACAAAAAAGACTGGGACAAAGAAAATATAGGGCAAGAAAGAAGAAAGACCCCAAAAGAACAATATTCAACTTCATATGAAAAAAACAAAAAATGCAGGATAATCAAAACAATCATATCCAACAAAGGAACTTCCAGAGGCATCACCATCTCAGACATTAAGCTGTATTATAGAACTACAGTAGGGAAAACAGGTTGGTATGGCACAAAAACGAAGGGATGGAAGAATAGAATTGAATCAAAGACACTGATATTAATCCACACACTTATAAAGAAAAATCAAATTATTGTTTCTCAAAAGAAAAGTAATTCATGTAGTAAAGGTTTAAAGAGGAATAAAGAAGACATGATTATATTTTCCTTCAAAGTATAGCTCTAATACAAACAAATCAAAACTTGATTGTTGAAATATGAGTGGCGGGCTGAGCGGCGGGGCTGCATCCCCGGCACCCGGCCGCCTGCATGGCTAGGTTTACCAGAAATAATTACAAGGAAACTGTATTCCTTTAAACACCGCTTGGCCCATTATATCTAGCCTTTTCTCGGCTAACTCTCGCACCTGGACTAGCCCATTTCTAATAATCTGTAGCCCACGAGCTGGCTTACCAGGAATGATCTTAACCTGCATCTGCCTGGAGTGGCAAAATCATGGCGACTCCTGATTCAGCTTCTTTCTCCCAGCCTTCTGTTCTGTTTACTCCGCCTACCTAATTTTTTAACCTATGAGGGCCAAGCAGTTTCTTTATTGCTTAACCAAAGAAATCAACAGATAGAAAGATGACCCTCCTCCATCACTTGATAGGTGAACAAGAGAGAAGAAAATTCAATTAGAAAAATGACTAGATTTTCAATTGTCAAAGATTAACAAAATTATGATAAATTTGTTGCTTTTAAACAACATGAATGATGTCTTTAGAAAAACAAAGAAAAGATTCTTCCTCTAAGATAGCACAAGGTCTAAGAGATTTTAAGGGCAAACTCCAAGTTACACACATATTAATCTTTGAATGTCACTCAGCTCTACCTTCCAGAACATAGGAATACACCAGGGAGGAATAAAACACTCTTTAAGTCACCCTATGAGGACAGAGCAACTCAATGCACCTTGAATTAAAACTGGAACAGGACAAGGGAGACAAAGAGAATATGGGGGATGTTACAACTTGAAAAGTGTGACTGTTTAAATGAAATTCGAGAAAATGCAAGTTGGGAGTATATGAATATGGTTCATTCCAGATGCGGAACTAAAGGAATGATTGTAAATATGTTCAAAGAATTTTTAAATCCTCATTAACACAAACAGCTGAATGAAATAAAGAAACCAATACAAGATATAAATGAAGATTTCCATAAAGAGAAATCCAGAAGGAAAACCAACTAAGGGATGGCTCAGTGGGGAAGAAGTAAGAACCAAATTTGCTTCCAGTATCAGAAAACTCACAACCACTTCTAATTTCAACTTAATTGACACCCTCTTCTGGCCTCCATAGCTACCCAAATATGAATCACATACATGTACACAGAGACATTCACCCACACATTGATAAAAACAAAAATAAATCTTAACCAATAATTCCTTAGTTAAGGACAGGACTTCATGTCCATCTGCCCCTACATTCTGAGATTTTTCTCTGGCTTGGTCTTCTGCATGCCTTTTGCAAGCTGATAGAATCATTGTATGTTCTTATATATAATTTCCCTGTTATGTCCAGAAAAACTGCTTGACTGTAGTCATCCCTCACTTCTGCCTCTTACAATCTTTCTGCCTCCTCTTCCAAAATGATCTCTAAGCCTAGAAAAGAAAACATGTTTTTTTGTAATGGTGTGACCTCAGGTAAACTGACCACACTCCACTGATGGCCATTAGACTAAGTGATAAAAGAAAATGAAAGTGCTAAGTCTACTAATCTGGGATGATTATGATCAAAATACAATGTATGAACATCCAGTTTATGCACTGTATGTCAATAAAGAATTTTTTTAAGTACGGCAACCCAATATCAGGAAAAAACACTAATGTGGGATGTCCTTCTGTATTTGTGTTGCTTTTATTGGTTGATGAATAAAGCTGTTTGGGCCAATGACTTAGCAGGGTAATCCAAACAGAGATAAAGAGAGAGTAGGCAGAGTCAAAAAGACACCACATAGCTGCTGAAGGAAAAAGATGTCATGTAATCACCCAAGGAGCAAGAGGTAGCAAACCATGAGCCTCTTGGTAAAATATAAAATAATAGAATCAATTTAAGATGTAAGAGCTAGCTATAAATATGCTTGCACCATTGGCCAAACAGTGTTATAATTAATATAGTATCTGTGTGTTTATTCGGGTATAAGAAGCTGGGAAATGAATGAGCAGTCTCCAACTACAAATGGTGCCTATCATCTGGGGCATAGATCCACATAAGACCTAAAAAAAAAGCTTTTAAAAAATGGGCTTTTAGACCCAAAAAACAGTAGTCAATTGGAGCTTCTTGGTAGCTGCATTTCTTTTTCAGATTTGCTCTGTTTGTTGGCATTGAGCAGAGGCTCAGCTCCTTTAAGAGAAGGTTTCCAGACTCAGGATAAGCAGCAAAACCTGCATGGCTTCTTTAAGAGGCAGCTTCCCTCTTTGTGCTTGCAGCAGTAACTCTAGTTCTTTTGGAAGGTTTTGCACTTAAATGGGGTTTACGAGCAGAGTGCTAGAAGTTGCTTGATGGCAACAAAGACCCACTGCATCCCTGGAACTGGGGCAGTGAGCACTGCTGACAGAGGTGGTGAACAAAGCAAACAGGCAGGGCCACAGGGTTGGTCTTAGACACACCCACTTAGCTTTTAAAAAAGTGCCCCTGGTCAGAAAATAATTACAGATGCACAGTTTCCAACTATAAAACACTCATTTAAAGATCCTCCAAATGTTCCTATAAAGAGTAATAAAAACACTGATAGGTAGCTTAATGTAACATCAAAATTTAAGGGTGTTTGTTCGTTTGTTTTACATAGTCCCTGGGCTTTACAATTCAAGTAGATTCCAATGTCTTATCCTTGCTGAGGTCTTTTCAAGGATCACCAACTTTTGGCTGGGTTTGCAATGGCAAGAAATGGGTCCTCATTGACAGCACCACCTAGGCATCAGGCTCCTCTTCTGGGCATCTATCTCATGAGCTTTGCTCTGATGAGTTCTAGAGTTTATTATGCAGATGAAATGGGATCATGAAAATGACTTGGAGAGATGAAAGTCTAAAAACAGAAGAGAAAGTTCCTTGTCATTTCCCCCCAAATAAGCTTTAGCAAGCAGCTCCCCCAGGGAAGGCAGATTTCTTCCTATAAAATGGAAAAGACAAACCCCCACCTAGTATTTTTACCCTAATTCCAATGGTGTTTTGCCATAATTAAACTTTGGAGTTGATAAACCAGTACATTACTTGAATATTTCTGTCAATCCTTCAAAGGGAAAAAAAATGAAGCTACAGCTTTTAGCAGATGACTGAATGTTTCCCAAGAAACATATCTCATGGATACAGGAGAGGAAGTAATTTGAAATACAAAACTCTATCTTTCTAAAAAGCTATATACTAATGCAAAGAAACAGAACTTTAGAAGTTAAAAAAAGAAATCTTGGTCACACTGTGAGCTTACTTAGTATTTCTTTTCAAGGAAAAAAAAAAAACTTTTCTCCTGGAAATGGGTTTTAGATTGCAAGGCCTTAAGTACAGAAACTAAGTCTAAAACAAAGGGGGGAAATACCAAGAGAACCAGACTTGAGCGGTTGTAATTTCTTTACAAAGGGGACTTAAAATGAAAGTTGGTGGTCTCACCTTCAGGCTCACTGGTCACATCTTGAAGGATCTAGCCATCTATACTGCTCTGTAAGTTCCTAACACAAGAGGGAGCCAAACTCTCCAATTGTGAATGGAACATTAAAAAACTATTACTAAGTGTAATATTAAGTTGGGGGCTTCACCCCAGCCCTCTAACACCCCTATATCCAAGAAGTCTGGGATGACTGGAAGCCCTTGGCCTGGTTCCATGACTATACTTGGTGGCATGTTTGCTCATTACTCTATGTTGCCCTTATGCTAGGAGATTTGGGCCCAGGGTCCACATTGGAACCAGAACCAGTTTCCACATCTCTTTGGGCTGATTCTGATTCCGAAAAAGCTGGACCTACTATGATAAGTCTGGCAGGGTGAGATGAGTTACTACAGAGCTGTAGCACTGAGTTGGGCAGTAAATTCTACAGGACCAGAGAAGGGAATGTAGCTGGTATTCTCGTATTTATCAAATACACAAAACTCCCTTTGCCAGCAGCTGTCAGTCTCAAGTAAAACAGCCCATATACAGGACAATTTATACCTACTACACAGTTTTACCATACCCTGTCCCTTGAAGCTTGCCCTAGCTAGAATCATCACCATCCGATGGCAAGAGTTAATCGCACATTTTCATTTGTGCCTATTAGTTAGCAACTTAGATTTTGACTATTAAGCATAATTAATGAGTCAGTCACAAAGCAATTTAGGTCCTATTAGACTTCAGCCTATTAAAGAAATAATCCAGAAAATGGTGCCTCTGTTTGCACATCATTTAGATTCTGAAGTTTAAGGTAATTTGTAAAACAAAAAGTGAGTATCTGTGGTTTGATGTTCTTACAACAACCATGATGCCCGTCTCTTGGGCTAGCCAGTTCTGATTTTGGAGCAGCTAGACCCTACTGTACCGTGCTTCCTTCAAGGATGAGGAGTTACTACGGGGCTGAAGTATGGATTTGAGAGGCAAATTCCACAAGTCCAGAGATGGGAATGCCAAAAGCCCTCCTAAAACACCACTAACCTCCATGGGAAGAACAAACTGGCCTGTATCAATCACTATCTGTCCTTTAAAAATATTTAGTTTTTCTAGCTACTTTATAAAACTCTTCTTCCTAAAAATAGACTACACATTGCAATACCCAGAACTATTACTGCCCAGACCACACAGCTGAGAATTCTCAATCCCTGGAATGTAGGAAAGGCGTCTATATGTTTAATCAGAGTGGAGCTAATCAACCTTCCTTTGCTTTAGTCTGGCACATCCCAAACCCTTGATCAGTGAGCTCGGTATACTTAACATCTTTTTAACTAAAACTTAAAGAATTAATGTAATAGAGCAAGATTTGAGGCCAGGATATCTGATTTTGAATTCCAGTGTAGTTACTGACAAACTAATCTTGATAACTGTCTTCAACACTTAGAATCAGTCTGTCCTGCCTCCCCAAAGCATAACAACCACAACTAAGAAAAGGTTTATGTGTGCTTTTGTTTGGGGAAGAGTGACATTTAGGCATTTAAAACTTTAGGGAAATATCTGTTGACTTGCTTTGGCATATATAAGGAGTGGTCTAATACTCCAATCAAGAACTATTAAGCACCATTTTCAGGTACTAGACTTGGTAGAGGTATCCCTCCTACAAAAGGCAGGTCACAAGAGCACAAGGAGATGGATAAGTAGGATTCGAAGAAAGATGAGCAGTGACCTCCATAATGCATATGGTAGCCCATTGTTTTTGTAATATGGCTCTTCTAGTTAGGAAAAGTGTGGTCGTCTGGCATTACTAATAAGGAGTGGGTCCCAGAATGCTGTACCCAGTCCATTGTCTGGGAGGTCATCCAGGGAAGAGTGCAGTGTGTTCAGTTGCCCTTTGAACAGCCATCCATTGAGACATCACTGGTCTGAACGGTTTTCAGGACCAAATGAACTGTGCCTGTGTCTACCAGCAATTTAACAGACTTTTCCCCTACCCTTATCGCAACCGTAGGCTCCTGGGGGCTGAGTGGAATGGAGCCCTGGCCTCATAAGCTGTCGCCCAGATGAAGGATGGAGCACACTTCTTCCCTCTTCTGATTTGTGCATCCAGTTTTCTAACGTCCTTTTTGTTTGTAATAAGCATGTTGGTGCTTTCTTGTCCTCTTCTTTTTCCTTGTAGTTCTGGCCATTTCTCTAGGATCCATTTTAACAGTGTCCCCAGTCACTTCCACCACAGTCCTGGTCAGTCTTTTATTCTGCTTTCCTTTCATGGAGTCATAGTTGTTATCAGCGTTTTCAGCAATCCCCAACAATTGGGACTTATTCATACCCTCACACCCTTCTAACTGCTGAAGTTTCTCATATCTGGAGCAGACTGCATAATTAAAGGAATATTGGGTGTCATTGGTTTTCTTGTGTGTCTGGGTCTATGAGGGCAAACATCCAGTAAGTCTCAGAAAGGTACTACAGGAACACAGCACTTAGATAGATTAGGAGGTATTTTAGCAGCTGCCTTCAATCCTCCTATGAGGGCCTGATGAAGAGGGGTCCTAGCAAGAGGGCTCTGAAGCCACCAGAGTAGATCTTGCACAAGAGAAAGTCATTGGCCAATATATGGAACTTGGTTGGGGTGGCCAAAGTCTCCTCTGCTTGCCACATTCCGGAAGGCCAAAAGAATTGGCAGAAAGAGAGAGAGAGAGAGAGAGAGAGAGAGAGAGAGAGAGACCAAGAGAGACAAAAAGTAAAAACAACCAAGGGTAATTATCAAACAGACTTAAACCAGGGGATCGGGTGACTTCTCACACAGATCCTGGACACTGGAATTAGGGCCACATCAAGTCTTTTTTAACTGTCCTATTTAGAAGGTGCCATAAACAGACTCACTTCTGGAGGGGAAAAATCCAAGCAATTTTCTATAATTTTCATTTAGGTTGGAAATAGAAGGCGCCTCTGGGGTGGCAGAAGCAGAAGTGGGAGAGATTCCTGGGGTCCTAGAATGTCTTAAGGTACAAAACCCTTAGGAGATATTCCTTTTCCATACTGGAACTCTAAGATGCCCTTGGTACCCTGGCATTTGTCTCTGAGAATCTCACTGGAAACTGTAAAAATGTTGTGAGCTAAGTATATCAGAGAAAACCGCCTGGATGCTCTTAAACCCAAAGATAAATTCTCTATTTCTAGTCAGTGGTTGCACAGAGAATTTGTCCAAATCATAAAGCCCAAGCTCTTTGTTTCTTATGCACAGAAAAACACATCCTGGTTGTCCCACTTCATTTAACAATAAGCAGAACTACAGAAGCCAAAAGGCAAGGTTAGTGCATTTCTGTACATTTAAAGTACAGGGTAAAAATTCTCTGAAACTACTGACTTAGCCTTTGTTCTGGTTTTGACAGGGAGCCTTGGTCTTCTCTTCTATTCTAGCAGGAGTTACAGCCTTCCTGGTTTTCAAGTCCTGAATGGGGCTTCTAACATGGAATCTGCACTTATTCTGGGGCCCCTTACAACTTTAACTTACAAACATTAAATAAGGGTTTAATTTATAATACCATATAAATATTCAATCAAATATACCTGAATATTGGTATGAAGGTATTCCAATGATTAGGATAGTTTTCACAATCCATAGACATTGAATAGAGCGGATCACAGTCTACAAGGTGAGTTGGTCTCATCCAATCATCTGCGGGTCTTTAAATAAAACTCAAGTCTTCAGAGGAAGAAGGATTCCTATAAGACTACCTTGAGACAGGAAATTCAGTAGTGGCTTCTTCCTAAGTCTCCAATCTGCGAGCAATGGCCTTTTCTCCAGAATTAAATTAGCTGAGCCAACCCCCACTCATATTTGAGCAGTCATAACATCCCATGATCCCATGATTGGGCTCAAAATCCTCTTTTCAAGATCCCTTGAGGTTCTTCTTCTTCTCAGTACAGTAGCAAAAACATCCCTTTCTAATTCTGTAATTCTTCTCAGCCTGGGTCAAAGTCCTTTTTTATAGACTCCACTCCATCCCCAGGGGACACTCCAGCCCAAATTTCTATGAAGTCCAGATTCATGTAGCCCAGTGCTCCTCAGAAAACTCTATCTGTATATACTCAGCTACCATGATCTTGGCGACTCAGGGAAGAATATCTTGTCCTTAGGAACAAAGGAAACAGCATTCACAAGAGACTGCTCAAAGTTTCTTTTCAGCCTTTACTGAAAGTTTGCTTCTTAATTCAACAACATCATCTGAAGGTGAGCAAAGTCCTTCTCTAACTTGAACCCTGCCCCCTGAAAACTTGGCCATTCCTGTGACTTCAGGTCACAGAGAACCCCCATCAAAACATAGGGAAAATTGAGAACGGGCAACAAATCCAGTCTTCTTCAGTACCTCCACCAGGCCATGTTGATCTTTGAAAAATGTTTCAAATACATCTCAGTGACTGTGCTAAAAGTCTCTCTCGCATCTCAACTCTGCTTAGGGAGACAAGAGAAGGATTTTGCATCTATTCATTCCCAAGCCATCTTTATTTTTGTCGTTGGCATCTTATAAGTTGGTCAGGCTCCACTAGACATTATCTTATCTAACTTATCGTGAAGAATACCACGCCCACTCTGACAAATGGGCAACATCGTTTGATACTTGCCTGCGTCCTGGTAGTCATCCAGTGGAACTCATGACAAAGCTCAAATATTTCTAAAGGTTCTCCTTGCTCTGACTTTCTCTGAGCCAGCAATTGTTCCAAATCCTCTCATCCCAATTTCCTCTAGGAGTTTACATTGTGCATAATTCAGATACAAGTTTTAAATCTGGAGCATCAATGTCTGGAGACACACTAGTTACGAAGCACCTCTACTAAATGGAAAGCAAGAGGGTGTGAGTTTTGAAGCATTTCATTCAGCAGCAATCTAATAGCCCACTGTCCCTCCCTTGGTGTTCTGCCTTCGGATATGATCCATCAGCTTAAAGGTGGTATAACTGATGCTTCCACCTACTTGCTGCCTTGTGCCCTTCTTTTCCAAAGCCTCTACATTTTTAAGGAACAAAGACTGTGCATGATAGTGAATACATAAAGATATGTGATTATCTCTTCTGGCCAAATGAGGAAACCTGATTTGAAAAGGCAATAGCAATGATGAATACCTCCTGAGTCTCAGATGGGAAGTTCAAGACTGGTCAAGGACACTGTTATAAAGATCAAGTCTTTATTTTCATGCTTTGGGATTACTTAGTCTCTTAGGTAGCTGCTGAAGGTGACCAAGACTGATAGCAGTTTTCAGTTCCCATCTCTCTGTAGCTAGGAGAAAAAAAATGGAAGAAAATAATTTTTATCCAACTACAGATTTTGAGTTCTTTTTTTCTCCAAGGATATATCCTAGGCACATTATGAAATTTAATCCATGTATTTGAAACAACAGCTTTTCACTTAGGTTTGGAATCCAAACTCCATAACATTCTACTTTGTTGGTTTGCAGTGCGCTGTTTCTTTGAGTACAATGCAAACTCAGAACGGCTAATGTCCTGAGGTTAGTCACTAGTTTTTCAATTTAATGATGACTACATTAGCTGATTTTCTAATGAATATGACAAAACCACTGTCGAAAGCAACATCAGGAAGGAAGGGTTCATCTTGGTTCAAAGATCCATTCCATCATGGTGGGGAAGACACGGCATCAGGCTGGTCATATTGCACCCACATTCAGGGTTTAGAGGAGAGAAATGAAGGCTGGTGCTTAACTCATTTTCTTTTTTTTTTTTTATTCAAACTGGGATTCACGTATCACTTCCTTCCCCACAAAGCTCAGGAATCATTGCAAAGAAGGGACAGAATGATTTTAAGAGGCAACGGTAGCGAGTGCCTAGAGTAAACCAGTACTTACTGGACCTAACAGGGCCACTGTACACCTCAATATTTAAGATATGCATATTACCAAATGAGATCTACAAATTCAGTGTAATACACACCAAAATTCCAATAACATTGTTCACAGGACCTATACAAAGATAAAAATCTAACATTCTTATGGAAGTATAAAATACCCAAGACAAAGGAATTCTGAGAACTAAGTACAGTATTCTAGGAATTGCTATAAGTAACTTTAAATTATACTGCAGAGACACTGTACCAAACAAGTTTTACAAAAACAGACATGCAGACAAATACAGTAGACTAAAACAGAGGACCTGAAATAAACCCAAGCAACTACAGCCATATTATTTTTAGTAACTGTGTGTGCCAAAAACATACACTGGAAAAAAAGCAACTTCTTTTTCAGGTGGTTCTGGATATACAGAAGGTTGTGTTATCTGTGTGTGTTTGTGTGTATAATTAGATGCTTATCTCTCAATATGCACAACAATCAATTCAAAAGTTAATTGGTCCTTAATGTCAGATCTGAATGTTTAAAAGCACTAGAAGGAAGCATACAGGAAACCTCCATAATGTAGCCATGGGCAGATTTCTAAATGGGTTCTGCAGCTCAGGAAACAGTAAACTAAATTGGCAAATAAAATTATATAAAACTAGACATCCTGTCCAGCAAAGTAGTAATACAGTGGGAAAAAAATCTTTGCCAGCCAGTTACCTGGCAGAGCATTAATATTCAGAACATATAAGAAACTGAAAATATTAGACATTAAAACAACAAAAAAATCTAAATAACAAATGGGCAGCACAGTTTCAGTTAAATTGTGCAAATAGCCAATATTAAATACCAATGTTTAACATCTTTTGCAAATCAAAACCACATTGAGTTTCCATCCCACCTGCCAGAATGACAATGACTATTATAAAAAAAAAAAAAAATAATGAAAGATTCAGTCAAAGGTTTTCCATAGCACTGTGGAACTGAAAGATCTCCCAGCCACACTAAAAGTAATCACCATCTACTTTATAAACAATTTTCATTCATACAATTGTGTCAGGAGGCCTGTGGCCAGAGAAAAATGACACGTTGCTCATAATGATTAGGAAAAGATGAGAAGTGGTTCTTTTCATAAATTGACC
This sequence comes from Microtus oregoni, assembly GCF_018167655.1. NCBI lineage: Eukaryota > Metazoa > Chordata > Mammalia > Rodentia > Cricetidae > Microtus > Microtus oregoni. The sequence continues at coordinate 17,079,261 of NW_024543072.1, forward strand.
AACCGATCCTAAAATTTATATGAACTTAAATGAGTCCAAAGAATCTTTTTTTTCTTTTTTATTTATTTATTTATTTATTTATTTATTAAAGATTTCTGTCTCTTCCCCGCCACCGCCTCCCATTTCCCTCCCCCTCCCCCAACTAAGTCTCCCCCCCCCCCCCCCCCCCCCGTCAGCCCGAAAAGCAATCAGGGTTCCCTGTCCTGTGGGAAGTCCAAGGAACCCCCACCTCCATCCAGGTCTAGTAAGTTGAGCATCCAAACTGCCTAGGCTCCCCCAAAGCCAGTGCGTGCAGCGGGAGTCTTGAGAAAGGACAAAGTTGAAGCATTTAGACTTCTCTGCTTCAGAACGTGCTGCAGTTCTACACGTCAAGTTTGCCTGTTGCTGCTGTAAAGGTGGACACAAAGATCAGCAGTATAAGACCGAAGAACAGAAGATAAGGGAAGGGCATGGAAAAGAATGGGGAGAGGAAGAATGGAGGAAGGGGAGAACAGAGGAGGAGGGAACATAGTAAGATTTGCAATAAACTCCATGTTTTATAGCAAATGACTTTGTATGGGAGCAGGGACATGACAATTCTACATGGAAGTAGCGAATAGCTCTTTAAACAGTGCTGAGCCCTTGACTACTCACATGCAAACAACTGAAATGAGCCCATACCTCATACCAATTAACTCAAGACAAATTATATCCCAACCATTGTATCTGAAACTATAAAACTTTTAGAAGAAAACAGAGAATCTTTGCAATCTTGCATTAGGCAGTCGTTCCTCAGAAACTATACAAAAAAACTAAAGAAATAAATAAAGCAAGTAAGAAAAGAAAAATTAGCCTAAGACTACCAAAGTTAAAACATGAATAATAAGAGATCTCCCAACACCCTGTTAACTGCTTTGGAGCATCCCAGAGAATGAGAAAAGAAGGCCATGCTAAAAATATGGACTCTAGCCCCAACCTTAGACAGATGGAGAACTTCCCAGGTGATGCTCATGCTGATGGACCCTCAGTCTAGACATTTCAACAAGCACAACAGCCAGAATGAACAAGAAATGCACAAATACTTTCTTAGGATAGATGAGGGGGCTTTTTCTATATTTAAAGGAAAATTATTTTAATACATTTATTAAAACCAAATATTTACTGGCACCATGATGCATATGGCGTCATGAAGTGGATCTATAGATCAAAAGCCATTCTACATAGTATTTTAAAATTTAAAAAACTCTGAACAACTGTTTGCAATGTTTATGAAAAAAAGATAATGTCTTTGGGTTTTTTAAAATACCATCTACAATTTACCAAGTAATAAAACAAACATGGGAAATTGACATAAATGATCCACAAAAGAAAATAAGTTTACAAATTTAAAATGACAGGATGTGAAAAGGTGTTAACGAAAATGGGAACTTCACTGATAAAATGCTATGTGTGCCTATCAGGCTGATGAACACACAAACACACACACACAGGGAATACCACACTGGCAAGGTGCCACTAGAAGAGCACTTTCTGGTTCTGTCTGTGGCAGCTGAAGTCTCCACATATAGGATTTAGGTATGGTGATGTTTGCCAGTATCCCAGAATTCAGTGGCTGAAGCAGGATGGTTGTGAGTTCAAGAATGACCTCGAATTCATTACATATATATACATATATGTGTATATATATATATATATTGCTTCTAATGCACCAATTAAATGCAGTGGGATTTATTGCACACACATATATATGGAATGCTTCTAATGCACACACTATATATATATAAAGTGAGTGATAAATGAACATGTTCATATATATGTTGTGGCCATTGATTGACTGTGGCATTGATTCACAGCTTTCAATTCTGGGTAACTACGTATTGCAAACAGGGCTATTCTGCTGTGCACCCATGGGAAAACAATACTAGAAATAGCCATGGCTCTCAGTGGTTCTGCTTTGCTCTACCTACACATGCATGTGGTGTTGGCCTATGAAGTCATGGGACCAACAAAGTGATTGGTAGGGCATACTTAGTCCTGTCCCTATGCCAACCAGAAATTGAAGCTTGAGTGCTGATAATTAGCATCTAAGCCCCATTTCCCAACACTAAGAAAGAGTGGTCCTGTCACATAGTCTAAACCCCACTCCCCTACCTCTGTTGAATATTGTGATGCAGGACCCTCTTTCCCTATGAAATCTTTGATGGTAGACCCTTAGCTCTGCCCTGCAAACTTCTTATGTGAAACCTCACACACACACAGCGCAATTAATAAACCTCTGGCCTGAAGGTTGGTTCCAACTCTTTCTCTCAAACTTCCTTTCCCACACCAAAATCTAACAGTGGACAATCCAAGGCAAGGCCAAGCTGCCTGATTTCAATGAGAGAACCATTAGAATTGATTGAATCCTGCTTCTATCTGAGGCTAAGATTTTAATATTCTGTGGGTCTGCTAAGGGAATCCACAATGAGTCAGTGAGAAAAGTGAAATGAAAGAAGATAATAAACATAACCGCCAGTGTCTCTTGGTTTTGTAAGTGAAGTACATGTGGGAAATGACCCTAATTATAACCTAATTTCCCTGTCATTATCTTATAGAATAGATGGAACAGGCTTTTGTCTCTCTCTAACAAATTCAATAAATATGTTTTGTGAGTCTGTTTTTTAAGTCAGAACTGTAATACAGAAAAACAAATATCATTATTGTTTTCCATGGTCATTATTGCTAACAATCAAATATATTGTCCTCACTTAAAAGATCTTACCCTGGCCGATGTGCACTGCGAAGAGCCGATTTCAAGCTGTATTGTCTGTATTGTCTTATTAGGTCCCCACCATCACATGCTTTATTTCCTAAATTGCCTTCTGTGAATCGTTGAGTAGCCATGAGCCCCTATCATACTGTGATCAATATAACTGTACTTCTGAGACTGTTTCTGTCTGTAAACACATTGGTGGAGCTACCAATATGAACAGCCTGAGAGAGACGGCTGTAGTGAAGCATTTGCCAAAGCAGGGTTATTCACCAATTTATTCCGTTTTTCCTCTATGTCTGAGTGTGGACAGAATCTTTACTGAGCAACAACACTCTGATCTATTTTTGTTCCTTCCTTCTGCTGTGTTATTGAGACAGAGGAAGTAAACATGAGCAGTCCAAACAGGAAACTTTGTTTCATTTGTTCTCACCCTGTCTTCGATAGTTCTTTTTTTAAAAGATGAGGCTTCCTGTTTTAAAAATAATTATTTAATTCATTCTGAATCTCAAACAAAAATAAACTAATTTAGGATTCAGTTTTACTGAGTATCCATCCAAATACCTGTCGCCATGGACCTTCCAGCAAACACAGCTGCTGGAGGAACAATGAAGGTCACACCAGCTGGAGGAGCAGCAGGGGACAGAGGTTGAGGATATTGAAGCCAGATGGGCTTTCTAAAGAAGAATTTGATAGAAGGATTGCAAACTCGTGCCCTGATGTCGAGTTCCACACAAAATGTGAGCATCTGGCTCTGATGGGCTAGAACCAGCTGGTCCAGCTTGAGAAAGCTGGTAAGCCTTCATCATCACTCCAATAAGAATAGCTATGTTCAAAAAGGCTGAAGGCAGAAAGCATTGGGGAAGGTATCAGAGAAAGGGAATCCTTGCACACTAATGGTGGGAAGGTAAAATACAACCACATGAAAAAAATAGTATAGTGTTTCCTTAAGATACATAGAATGAGTTACTGTATGATCCATGAGCTGTGTGACAGGTATGGATTGAAAGGAAATGAGGTCAGCATAGGAAAAGAATCTCTGTACTCCCAAATTCATGGCAGCACTGATGAAAATAGCCAGGAAATGCAAACAACCCATTGTCCAAAAGCTAAGGAAGACATAAGAAACAACGATGCATGGAGTCCATGGGATACTACTCAACCATAAAATAGAATTAAATACTATCATGGGGAATAGTACGTGTAAAACTGGAGATGACTGTATTAAATAAACTAGGCCACACAAAAAATAAGTACTTTGTAGCTCACCGTGCAATGGAATTTAAGAGTTGATCTCAAAGAAGTTGAGAGTGAAAAGGTATTTATCAGAAGCAAGGAAGGATGCCCAGAGAAGAAAGGATAGATGTACTCGTTAGGGTTTCTATTGTTGCAATGAAACATAATGCCTAAAGCAACTTAGGGAGGAAAGATTTATTAGGTTTATACATCTATATCACAGTTCATCTTCAAAGAAAGACAAGACCAGAATTTAAACAGAGCAGGGACTGAGAGGCAGGAACTGATGCAAAGGCCCTGGAGAGTTGCTGCTTCCTAGATTGCTTCTCATGATTTGCTCAGCCTTTCTTCTAGAATCCAGGATCTCTGGTCCAGATATGGCACCATTCACAATGGGTTGACTCCTCTCCTATTAATCACTAAATAAGAAAATGCCTTACAGGTTTACCTACAACCTGATCTTATGGAGACATTTTCTTAATTGAGGCACCCTTCTCTCAGATGACTGTAGCTTGTTTCAGGTTGTCCATGAAGCTAACCAGCACAGGGGGACCAGGTTGGTGAGTGGGTACCATGATATGGTTGATCAGATTAACTATGGTTGGTGTGCACAGTAGGGTGATTTTAGGCCACCATGGTGTCTTGTAAGGAAGTTACAGGAGAAAAGGTGTTTAAAAAAAAAAAGAGTTCTCCTTCAGGCAGTGCCTCCACTCTCTTTGGAATGACATGATGCAAGTTTAAACATCAATATACACACAAATACACACATGCGAACACATATACATACATATACACATATATAGTCGTATAAAAAGACACATTCATATGGACATACACATATATACACATATATGCATACACACGTATTCATGGAAATAAGACCAGGTCTGTCTTCACCTGCCACTGAGAAACAGAGTCAACTTCAAAGACAGACACCCTTAACCATGCCTGAGGCTGCAAACCAAAGCACTAGCAAGAAAAATTTCAGAAAGAAGAAAATGCTTATGTATGACCAAATCTTCTGTGTATGATCTTATCAGCACCAAGACAAGATGAAGTCTTGAATCTAGGCTTCATTTGGCCAGATGGAGATAGCCTAGACACAAACTTGATTTATGGAGAGAAATGGGAGCAGAAATGGGGGGAGGGGCAGAGAGGAAACAATCACTCAGTAAGATCCCAGAGGAAAACAAGACTTCAAAATACATGAAAATCTCAAACCATTACGATGATCAGCTTTTGTTGACCACTTGATTGGGTCTGGAACTAAGAGACAAACCTGGGTGATTCTGTGAGAATATTTTCAAGAAGGATTAACTGAGAGAGAAGATGCTCCTTGTGCTGGTGCCTGAGATATGGGGATCTTGGGAACAGCGATGCTACTAACTTGTCCACCTATGCTTCTTGCTGGTGAGTACAACCCATGCCATCAAACCGTCTTCTTCAGCCTTCCAACATGAAGGAGGGGACCAGCAGCTTTCCAAGAACCACCCCTGCCTGAGGCTTCCAGCACCAGATTGGGACTGCTATGGCATCTAGCCTCCCAAATTGAAGAGTCGCTGGGTCCTCATCCTCTCCAATGTAAAAGCAGTAGCTGTTGGACTGCCCAGCTTGTATTGTATAAGCCAATCTAATAAATTTCCATTTGGAATAACACCTGTCTCTTTTATCAGTTCTATTTACCTGGAGACCCCTACTACAACTCTGAAGAGTCACCTGAAAAATCAACAGTAGAAAACAGATACGGTGGTGCATGTCGGTAATCTCAGCACTGGAAAGGTTGAAACAACCAGATTGACAGTTCAAGGCCAGCCTGAACTACATAGAAAGAAACTTCTCAAAAAATAAAAACAAACAAAAATATCAAGACTAGGTGAGTAATTGCACTGGATTCAGCCCATCTATATCTTGTTTTAGGAGAATGAGGAATTCATGGGACTCAACCTCTTGCTGACTTATACAAAGCAAATGCTGGATGGAGAAAGAAAAGGTATTTTCTTTAATGATATAGATCACACTTCTGCTAACAACCTACTGAGTCACACAAAATTAAAGAGGTATAAGATTAGAAGGAAGGCAAGTTGAAAAAAGAAGAGTACTCATGGGAGCGGGAAAGGGCAAGAGAAAGTAATTGTGGAGGGTAAAGATGATCAGAATACATTTTCCACATTCCTGAAAATATCATAGTACAATGTATTATTATGCATAATTAATATATGCTAGCAAAAACATTTTAAATCAGCAATACAAATCTTATAACAGCAAAGAAGTTACTATTACAAGGGAATTCACTTTCCAAAGAACAATAAGATCATGAAACAGAGTGGAATAGTCACCAAAGACCAACAACCAGTAACAGAGCCCTTGCAAATACCCAAAAAGTCCATGTCTCCACACTCCACAGTGTATTGAGACTGACTCCTGCAAATACTAGGTTTCCCAAGGTGTGCCCTGGCATTGCTCAGCCTTGTGAAGAAAAGCTCTGAATCCGTCACTGTATGTCTTTCCAATGCACCAGTGGCGTTCTGTATGTTTGTCTCATAGGCATTGAACTTTGGAAATCCTCACTCGTCTCCCCGTAACACAGATTTTCCAAATAGGAACAGAAATTGTTATGTAGTTCCCGACCTCAGGGGAAAGGCCAGAGACTCCATACAATTATTATTAAAAGATTTATTGATTACTACTGGAAGGACAACAGTCTTTGAGACAAATATGAGATTGCCATAAGAATGGGGAGGAAGGGCAATAATCACAGGAAGACCGTAGTATCTGCACAAGAAAACCAAGAGTTGTTTGGCTCTGCCAAGATTAGGTAGTCAAGGTGATCTGAATGTCTGCATAAACACGTTACAAAAGTCAAAAAGCGGTTAGTTTTAACATAACAAGTAGATAGTCACAGCTGGATATTTCTGGGTGGGAGATCACTGAGTCACAATTACTGGTAACTTTTCTTACAGAGTCTGGAGTCAGAGACAAACAGCTAGTGAGTACCAATATAAATGCCTAGCATAAAATGGAGGGCTTTTTTTCAGACATCACAAAATGAGCATGGTTTGATCTGTGTTCAGGATGTTTGATAAGACAAGCCTGAGTCTCCTAAAGCTAATCTTGACATTGTGATCATAAGAAGCTGATGTACTGGCGGTGTTACCTAAGTGAGTCAGTAAGGAGTTGTGGAGCAGCGTAGAAAATAATAAGGTACAAAGTCAGGTTACAGCTTGTCGCTCAGAGGCCCATGTCTCCAGCAATATTGGGAGGCATTGAATCTTTAAGAGATTTGCATAGTGGAGGAAGTTATATCATGGAAATCACAACATCAGTTCCTAGTCTTCCTGCTTCTTTGTCTCCAGGCTGCCATGATGTAAGAAGTTTCCTCCTCTGACTTTTGCCATGATGTCCTACCACATCACAGGCCTTAAAGCAACAGGACCCATCAACCATGGATGAAAACCTTGGAAACCATGAGCTAAAAGAAGCTTATGAACCTGAATATCTCAGGTATTTTGCTCTAGCAATGGAAGCCTGATGAACACAGCTGAAATTATCTGGAAGGTAATTTCAGGCAGTCTCTGCCTCACCATAATTCCTTATAAACTGTACCTTGGAGTCCTTCCTTTCTCAAACGTCCTGTAGCTGAGTAGCCATGCTCCAGGCATATATTAGCATCAACTTCAGATATTTTTCACTCTGTGTGCCAAAAAAAAGGCAGACACCATTGCCCAGAGGCAGTACTTAAATATATAAAATGCCACAATGGAACATAACGCACCCAGGAGCCCAGGGACAGAATCACAGAAAAGGCAAAGTCATCTCAAGAGACAAACACTCAGATGTCTCATGCCATATTTAATCTTGCTGTCAGTAGCTAAGAAAGTTTGTGGTAAATGGTCATAAGTTTCCAAAAGTTGAGGGAGCAAGATATAGAAGAAAAATATCACTCGGGATCTATCTATCTCATTCACAAGTGCAACATATAAAGAATATACCAAAAGGTCTGAGTAGAAATGAGAATTACAGGTGACAATAAATTTCCCAGATCCAGGTGAACCTCAGAACTTAAACTGGCTTCAAATTCTCACCAAAAATGTGACCCCACAAGACTTATCACTCACTTATGAAGTATTTGAAAATATGAAAGATTCATTTCGAAAGTTATTGGCGATCCTAAATGTCATAAGGATATATATTCCGCATTAACTTTGCAGAAGGACATCCAGCTCTGTTCTTGCAATTAGGGAGTCTGACAGAACAACCACAGCACATGTGTTTTTCTCTCTCTGCGGAAATTATGAATGATGGTTCAGCTAAGTGGCAAACGAACCAAGGATTCAAAAAATAGCATACTACCATTGATGCTCATAGAGAAAGTTGCCAAGAAGTCTCAGACTTAACAATTTACATCAATGGGTTTACGTGTGGATGCTTTTGTTGAATCAACCAGGGTAATCCAAACACACCTCCTGAAAACACAAAATAAATGTTATGAAAATACTTTTGTTGTCTTGGTGACCACCTACTACTCTAGAATACTCGCACAACTAATGTAACTTCTATTCCTACACTCATACCTTCTTGTGGGAGGCAGGACAGAGATTTGGGTGAAAGTTCTCAAGTCAGGCACTTAAGAAGACAAGGTAACAGGGCTGAAGGTGATGATGTCATTTGAAGCAGTTTATAACCCAATTAAAAAGTAGAAATTTTGCATTTAAAAAGGAGACAGGAGAAATGAAACTGTTTAAATCTAATTTAAATTTTTGAAAAATAAATACAGGGTCATTGATATGTTTTTTTTTGGTTTTTTTTTTTTTTTTTTTTTTTTTTTTTTTTTTGGTTTTTCGAGACAGGGTTTCTCTGTGGTTTTGGAGCCTGTCCTGGAACTAGCTCTTGTAGACCAGGCTGGTCTCGATATGTTTTAATAGATTGAGACAGGTTCAGCAAACTCTGAATTGGGCAGAGTTAAATGGAACTAGTGAATTAGCTTGGCTACCAGAGAGGTTTGACTGTTGCCAAGGCTATAGGTTGCTCTCCACAAAATGATGGCAAGGCCCCGTTTCTGAAAATAACACCTTCACAACTCCTTAAACATGAAGAAGTCAAGGTGCCTTCCTAGATTCTTTATCCCTCCTGACTAATATTCTAGGTGAGGGAAGGTTCTCTGCATGATACCAAAGGAGAACCAGGAACACCAACCCAACTACAAATGCTATAATCTTCTATGGTGTCCTGCCCGAAAAATATGCTAGAGTAATAGTGACACAAAGCTTCTGGGAGGAACCAACCAATAACTGATCTGACTTAAGGCCCACTCCATGAAATGGAATGCGTATCTGACATGGCTTGGGTGACCAAGAACCTGAGACTAGGTAGCCTAGGGAACTAGTGAAAAACCAAAGACTACCGCTTTATAAAATGAATGAAGCAAGAAAATGACTCCTAATGATATTCACATGATGTGGGATGTCCTTCTGCATATGTGTTGCTTCTATTGTTTGGTGAATAAAGCTATTTTGGCCAATGGCTTAGCAGAGTAAAGAGAGAATAGGGAGAGTCAAGGAGACACCATGTAGTCTCCAAAGAAGAAAGATGCCAGAATATTACCAGTAAGCCACAGTCTCCTGATGACACATAGATTAATAGAAATGTGTTAATTTAAGATGTAAAAGCTAGCTAGAAATACATCTGAGCTGTTGGGCAAACAGTATTATAATTAATATAGTTTCTGCATGATTATTCAGGTCTAGGTGCTGGGAAGTGAAAGCAGTCTCTATATACAAATGGTGTCCAAACATTTGGCAAGAATTTCTTCATAAAGTCTGAGAAAGCTTTAAAAAAAAAAAAGGATGCTAGAAAGACAAGAAAAGAGTCAAGCACAGCTCCTTGGTAACTGTCTTTTCTCCAGTAGGCTCTGTTTCCTGGTGGCAAGCAGAGGCACAGCTCATATAAGAGAAGTTTTCTGACTCAGCTTTTGCTGTAAAAACCATGCTGCAGGTCTTTTAAGAGGCCCTGCCACCAAACACTTAAATGGTGTTTATGAGTAGCCAGGATCATGCTTCTTGGTGGTGGTAGGGACCTTGAAAATCCACAGAGTTGTGACAATACAATAAGCATGGCTCCTACCAGTACCTCCACCCACCATGAAGCTAGACTCTCAAAAAACTTCATGGGGCAGAACCAACTGACAAAGCTCCAGCTTTAACCCTAGCCATGCTGCTTAGCAGATTTAAGACTCATATGCTCAGAAGAAGATAGAGTTATATGTAGCACAATTATTAATATCTCAGAGACAGATTTTGGAATTCAGCCTGTATACAAGAAAAGCAAAGTAGCCAGTCTCTGGCTCTTTCCTAGGCTTAGGTCCAAAAATGCTGATCCTGCCTTCAGGAAACCTCAAAATGAGACTGTGACTGATAGTATCTCCTCCCATCTTATAATTCTCTCTAGTTTTAGGATTAAGAACATGTACTGCTACCACCTGGTTTCTATGGCAGGCTAGTGTTGCTATTGGAATTGCTTAAAGGAGTATGTCATTGCAGCCTGGTCTATAAAGCTGGCTAGTGTTGCTGTTTTTTCTGATCTTCAGGCAAGCTTTATTTATTAAAATACAAATGAAATGTCACTACAGATATACAGTAAATACAGATTCAAACAGGGAGAACTCACTAAATGGTTTACGGTGTGTTTAAAAATATATGTAGGCTTAGAAGAGAAAATAAAAGGCATAGAAAAAAGTCCTACAAAAGAAAAAGAAATAGAGTAGCTAGGCATGGTGGTACATGCTTTCAATCCCAGTATTTGGGAGGCAAAGGTAAGCAGATCTCTATGAGTACAAGGTCAGCCTGGTCTATAGGATAGCCAAATATACAGAAAAAAACCCTGTCTCAAAAACATTAAAAAATAAAAGAAATAGAATTTTAAAAGCCATGGAAAATACACAGATTCTGGATTATGTTTATGATTTTCCATTCTTTGAATTTTTTGAAAGTGAGTGAGCTAACGACAGAAAGTCATTTCATTGTACGTGCTGCTAAGCTAAACCAACATATACATTTTTTAAAGGTATCTTGACTTCAAAATTTAAGTCTAAGGACATGTTACTTTGGAAAAGAGGTTCTGTTTTTGTTTCCACAGAGGATAGGAAGAAGCAGATTCCTTATTAGCTAATATGGCTTGATCAAACAAGACACCCTGAAGCAATGGCCAAGGCTGTCCAACAACCATGACAGCTTCAAGACTGCTGTTTGAGATGCATCAATCACACAGGATACCCCATGAAAGACCTGATTAACAGCACCCCAATCAGCAGGAAATATTCTAGAGACCTACACCAAAATTCCAAAATATTGGCAATAAATATTTGTTTTCATTTAGAAGAGGTTGATTATGAGTGGCTAATGACCATAGTCAGGGTCTTTCTAAAGAAAAAAAAAAACAGGAAATGATACAGGAAAGAATACTTTACATTGGTATGGACTTTGGTTTATTAATACAAATTTAAGGTCATTTTTGTTATATGTATATTTCTACTTTTGTTTAAAGTATTATGAGTATACAGCTCATTGTAAAATGTAATTATAATTAAAAATTATGGATTACTAGATAGTCATCTATAACAGTCAAACTGCAGTCATGTTAATTAGCTTTTCTAGATGTATAGAGATATATTTCAGATGGACAGGTATTCTTCAGACCTTTCAAAGACCTGCATAATATGGCATTTAAAATGTTTGAAAAACTTAGACTTTTCGCAACAGTGAGATATGTCTGCTTCTGGCAGCATCAATTACTTTAGAGAGAAGTTCATGGGCACTGAAAATACTCATTATGGAATTTGCCTTCAATATAACAAGGCTAGGCATTGGGACAAGAAAATGTTCTTCATATTTAACAAATGTTATGGGCATAACTGGATATCAACATGTAAAAGAATGAAAATAGGCTCATATCTATCACCATGCACAAAACTCAAGTCCAAATGGATAAAAAATCTCGGCATAAAGCCAACCACACTGAACCTTACAGAAGAGAAAGTAGGAAATACACTTGAATGCATTGGCACAGGAGACCATTTCCTAAATATAACCCCAGCAGCACAGACACTGAGAGAAACAATTAATAAATGGGACCTCCTGAGACTGAAAAACTTCTGTAAAGCAAAGGACATGGTCAACAAGACAAAACGGCAGCCTACAGAGTGGGAAAAGATCTTCACCAACCCCACATCAGACAGAGGACTGATCTCCAAAATACATAAAGAACTGAAGAAATTGGTCATCAAAAGAACAAATAATGCAATAAAAAAAAATGGAGCACAGACCTAAACAGAGAACTCTCAACAGATGAATCTAAAATGGCTGAAAGACACTTAAGGAAATGCTCAACATACTTAGCCATCAAAGAAATACAAATCAAAACAACTCTGAGATTCCATCTTACACCTGTAAGAATGGCCAAAATCAAAAACACTGATGACAACTTATGCTGGAGAGATGTGGGATAGAGGGAAAACTCCTGTAAAGTGTTTACAGCATTGCTGGTGGGAGTGCAAATTGGTACAGCCCCTTTGGATATTAGCATGGTGATTTCTCAGAAAATTAGAAAACAACCTTCCTCAAGACCCGGCAATACCACTTTTGGAATATACCCAAAGAATGCTCAGTCATACCATAAGGACGTGTGCTAAACTATGTTCATAGCAGCATTATTTGTCATAGCCAGAACCTGGAAACAACCCAAATGCCCTTCAATTGAAGAATGGATAAGGAAAATGTGGTACATTTACACAATGGAGTACTACATAGCAGGAAAAAAAATGATGACATCTTATAATTTGCAGGCAAATGAATGGATCTAGAAAATATCATATTGAGTAAGGTAACCCAGGCCCAGAAAGACAAATATCATATGTACTCACTCATAAGTGGCTTTTAGACATAAATAAAAGAAAGCCAGCCTACAATGCACAATCCTAGTGAGCCTAGACAACAATGAGGTTCCTAAAATATACATGGATCTAATCTACATGGGAAGTAGAAAAAGATAAGATCTCCTGAGTAAATTGGGAGCATGGAGACCATAGGCTAAGGTTGAAAGAGAGGGGAGAGGAGGGGAGAAAAGCAGGGGAAAATTTATAGCTCAATAAAATCAATAAAAATCAATTAAAAACTATTTTTAAAAATGTTAAAAAAAAAAAGAACAAGAAACTGCTCTTGCCTGGATTGCTTGATGGTAAGCTGTATGAGCTGGACATGCAGGACACACAGAAATGTGACTTCTGAACTTTCCAAAAGATGGGATGATCCTTCGGGGTTCCTGTTTCACAGAATAAATTGCCAGACATTCTGCAGGACACAGAAGAAAGCAACTGATGAACTTTGCCAATACAAGGCAGAAGAGATCTTCAAATTTCCTGCTTCACTAAAAATTCTGCCCAATATTATGGGCCTATAGGCTGAAGATGAATACCCCAAGGTTACAAAAGAACTTCAGTTGACTGTCCAGGCAGCAAGATGTCTCTGTCATTTCTAGATCTGTGGAAGTTGCTTACAATGCACTTTTTGTTTACATAGATAATATTATATCCTTCTGGGATCTTTGATGGAGTTGAAAACAAAAGTTACAGTTATGGTTTTCCTTAGCTATAATAAAAGATAAACTAGATATAAAACTTTAGATTCAAAGATAAAATAGATAGAATATTTTCTTTAATTTTGCCAAATACAAAGAGTCTAAATATTGTAACTGTAATTCCTGCTTGATACCTGTTTTGTTTATGTAATTTTACCTTGTTAACATTAAAGCCTGCCTTTTTTATTAGACAGAAAAGGGGATATGATGTGGGATATCTTTCTGCATGTGTTGCTTTCATTGGTGCTTGAATAAAGCTGGTTTAGTCAATGGCTTAGCATAGTAAAGCCAGGCAGGAAATCTGAACAGAAACATAAAGAGAGAGTAGGTGGAGTCAAAGAGATGCCAAAGGAGAATGACTCCAGAACATTACCAGTAAACCACAGCCTCATGACGATACATAGATTAATAGAAATGTTATTTTAAGATGTAAGAGTTAGCTAGGAGTACACCTGGGCCATTGGCTGAACAGTATTATAATTAATATAGTGTCTGTGTGATTATTCAAGTCTGGGCAGCCAGGAAATGAAAGCACAGTCTCCATTCACACTCACATATCATCAGTACCTGAGGCAATTATGAAAAAGAAGCATTTATGTAACTCACATCTATGAAGGTTCTAGTCTAGGAGCAGGCATCCCCCACCATGACTTTGGAGCTTCCTATATTCTGGATTTGCTGATTGTATCCCTACATATCATTAATGTGTTTGTTTTGCTCTATTTTCTGAATACTGGCATTTAGATCTGGAGGTTTTACATGGGGAAGGCACTTTATGGGGACTAGAGAGATACCTGAGATAGTAAAGGGGTTGGTGCACACACATGAGGACCTGAGTTCTATCCCCAGTACCCACATTCTGAGAGACCTAGGGATCCACCTGTCTCTGCCTCTCCAGTGCTGGAGTTCCACGTGAACAGAGATAAGTGGATCCCCAGGCTCTCAAAACAATGAGCATTGCCTAATCTGGGAGTCCCAAGTCCTAATAGAAGAATTTGTCTGAAAATACAATATAGAGGTCTCCTGGGCAACAAAGCATACCTGTATACACATGCTTGAACAATATATCGTGGTGTTAATGGGGCAAGTCCATGCCTATAATACGAGTAAGCCAGAGGCTGAGAAAGGATTGCAATTTTGTGGTCAGCCTGAACTTCATGTTTTTGTTTGTGGTTTGTTTTTTTTTTTTTTTAAGAAAACCCATTTTAAGCCTGGCAGTGGTGGCACACACCTTTAATTCCAGCACTCAGGAGGCAGAGGCAGGCACATCTCTGTGAGTTCAAAGTCAGACTGGTCTACAAGAGCTAGGTCCAGGACAAACTCCAAAGCTACAGAGAAATGCTGTCTTGTTAAACAAAAACAAAAGGGGGGGGGGGAGAAAACCCATTTTTTAGTGTATGGTGTTAATCTACACCAGAGTCCACAAGCTGTCTACTTGTTTGCAGCTATTGCCAGCCATTTGTAAGAATTTTCTTGTTCCATTGTTTGGAGACCGAAAAATGGTCCGATTCTACCATACTTTGCTTATAAGTTAAAAGTTGTCAGCACAAAGAGCCTTATCCTGTCAATCCCTTGTGCAAAGGACAAAGTCCTATAATAAAAGCAAGAGAAATGTTTCTAATTGCCCTTCCTTTCCTGGATTTGATCTTCCTAAATGGGTCTTTGACTCAGGATACGTAAAACAAATGAACTCCCTTCCCTAAAATAATACATTTGTTTCCTAACATCCTCCAGGAGTCACTTTGTCACTGCCCACATTATGATTGATTTGAACTTCTTTGGTACCACATCTTTCCACTGAAAGGGATGGTAGCATTTGGTAGGGAATAGGTGAAAAGTCTGACTACTCCGTGGTACTTTCTACTATGTACCAAGACAGATCCTATCCCAACTAGGACACAAGCCCTTTTCTTGGGAGCTCAGTTTTCTTCTATTCTCTCCTATCCTATTTCACATAGCGTCCCTCACAACTATGTACAACTATATAGAGGAACGGGGCATTATGTGCTCTTCTTGAGCATGACCAAGAGGAGGTATATAAGACCAATGAAGCTAAGTTAAAGCTCTATAAGTCTCATTTGGGTTTTCAGGGACACGTGCATTCCTGGCCTCCCAATGCTGTCAATCACCAAGGTCAAGGACAGTGTCCAGCTGTGCAAAACCTTCCTGTCCATCCTGTGTGATTGCTCATATCACATCCCATTGAGAAGCTGGGACTTTGTAGAGAGCTGGCTGATTCCAGCTTTGGTGAAAAGAAAGCTCCAAAGGTTTTACC
This sequence comes from Microtus oregoni, assembly GCF_018167655.1. Classification (NCBI taxonomy): domain Eukaryota; kingdom Metazoa; phylum Chordata; class Mammalia; order Rodentia; family Cricetidae; genus Microtus; species Microtus oregoni. Next base: position 17,095,127 of record NW_024543072.1, read on the forward strand.
TCTTAATACTGTTGAGATGGATATTGGAACCCAAAATATGAGCTTGGTGTGAACACTAACATTCAGACCATAGAAAAGCCACATACAAACCTGAAGGCTTTCATACCAGTCCTCTAGACAGCAAGCTTGCCCTGGGCTCCAACAAAGCTGTTTTGACTTTTATTAAAGACAGCAAAACCCAGTTAGGATTCCCCATCAGCCCTGTAAAGGTTCTGCACAGAGGATGCTAAATGCCATGGTGGGCATGTTTCCCAGTAAAAGCAACAACTGACTGTACAACTTAAAAGCATTAGTGGGCCTTAACTTTTCTCTTTACTCTGGCTTGATCCTGGATTAGACTCTGCCCAAAAGGGATACTGTATCAACTTTGGTTGAACTAGCCACCACCTGCTCAACTAGCACACTGGAAATCTGCCAAAAGAAGCCTAAGTACTAGGAAAATGCAAATCTTCATTGCCTTGAATGTAGGGTTCAAAGCCTAGGTTCTTCTGGCCAATGGGGATGCGGAGTCCAACTCAGAAGTCCAGGCTCCGCTGCCTTTTAGAGCGCATACCAACCCATCCATCTGACACATATCTACCTTAATTCCTCAGCAGATACTTCACACAGCTTTAATTTCTTTTTAATCAGATTAAATAAAAATGTTTTTAATTAACTATCTTGGGTTTTCTTTCTCATATCCAGATGCTTTTTGCAATCTGGCACCTCCAATCTGTCAGCTTTAAGTAGACTAATTCTGTTTCCACTGCTCTTTTCTCATTCTTTTACTGAACCACCCTGGACACCCATGGGCTTGTCCTCCATGCTACAGAGACATAAGGAAAAGCATTGGTCCAGACACATAGACCACACAACCTCACTGTGTTTCCCTAGAAACTGATAAGACTGATGTCCCAGTAATGCTCCCAGAGAGAGATGAGGACCATAATGCAGGGACACAAAAAAACCTCCATTGAGAAGGTGACTTTAGGCCTTAGAGGAAGAACTGACCAAATGGAGGAGGAATTTTCCAAATGACATAAAAGACAAAGAGCCACAGAAGCCTTTCCAGTGTCTACAAAAATCAAGAAAAACTATGCTTTGGGGATTAATAAAACAATAAAAACAAATGGAGGGTACCAAGTTTTCTTTTAAGTCTGTGAATTCTGTCTACCAGGCTGTAATATACAAATTAATACAATGTCACTGGTTTCCAATCTGACCAGCACAGAGGTAAGATAGTCTCTGGGGAGGGAAGTTTCAGAGGCGCAGGAGTGACAGATCTGATTTTTCATAGAGGCCTTTGTGAGAAGGAACACCTCAGAGTGACCAAGAGATAAGGCAGAGGGAAGTCAGGGGAGCTGAGGATAAGCCAACTCTAAGGACCCTGGGGTGATGAAGATGGTTGGGCATAAGCTAGTAGTTCTCCTGGGCAAATCAAAGTGCAAGCATCTTCCACAGACTTTCCAGAAAACTGTAGAAGCCACACTGAGGCCATCCTTCCAGAGTGATCACGCTTCCTAGACACTACCTCTTCCAAACCAAAGTGATTATGCTTCTCTGGAGGCCAGATGACTGAGGAGACCCTCAAGCTGATTTAGATGCTGAAGACAAAAGGAGAAAGGGAGTGGAGAAAAGGAGTAGGGGAGGGGAGGTAGGGGGAAAGAAAGTATGAACTTTACACTAATCTTTTAAAGTTCATGCCTGATTTGTGCTTTTCAGTGGTCTGGCTGGACCCAGTTCCTGTCAGTCTCACACATCATTTTACACACGTTCGCACCTGTGCATGGAAACGTTTCCTCTAAATATGCACCACAAGTGTCGTAAATGCAAGGACAGCGCCTGCTACTCAACAGTCCCCATAGCTCCTAAAGCACAGCACACAGAGCACAGCACAGCGGGAACCTGGTAAGTGCCTGCTGTTTAAAATATGTCTCAAAAAATAAAACAAAAATAAATTACAGATCCACTGATTACAATAAAAATAGATTAGATATATTCAGAAATGTGGCCTGTGTAAAGATGGATCCCTTAGGAATTTGTTGTGGTCAAGCAGAGATCTGGAGGGGGAGAACTCTACACAGTTCCTAGATTAACATAATTGAGTCCCTGATGGAGTGAGTGAGTCGTTGAAAAAATATACATCCTGCCTCCAAAACCTCTTGGAAAAAAAAAAAAAAGAAGCAGCAGCTGATCACAGATGTAGATTCTCCTTCCCACACCATCATTGCCCTGGAGGAGACAGCCAGAGATCCGGGCTGAGGATCCCTAGCTATTTAATTAAATTGACGGAGTCAGTTACTTCTTCTTAATCAATGCTGAGATTATGTCAGTTACAAAAGCCTACAATCCCTCTTCCAACTTGGCAGGCTAAGGGAAAACACAGCGTGGCCAATGCATATATAAAAGGGCTTCTGTGACATATGTCCCCAGGTGGGACAGCAGATGAAAATTCCAATCTCCTCCAGCCCTGAACCTCATCAGGGTCCGGAGTAAATCTCTACTAAAGTGCACAGATTGATTAAGCGTTTGCCAGGAGCGAAGAGCTCTGTGTGCCGGAGCGAGAGATGATAGCAGTAAAAGTGTCTGGCATATCTTCTGCTTATCAGCTTGGAAAACACTTTCCCCTGCTTACTCCCTCTGTCCTCATTGCTTTTCTGAAACAAAGACGCACCCACTGCAATGCAAAACAAAACAGAACGAAAACAGAGGTCTTCGTGGGCTCGGGACAGGCCCGCTGTTGCCTCACGCTGTGAAATAAAGTCTTCAGGCGGAAGTTGTGACTCAAACTTATTACACTTTGCTGAATGTGATGAGTGGCCAATGAATGAGATATAAATGTTCCCTCGGGTTTCCAGTCTGACTCACAGGGGTAGAAAAGTAAGGCAGACTTGATAGACTCCAGACACAAAAGTCAGAACTTTGTGTATGTGGTTTAACAACATCTTGTAGGACACTCTTTTTGCAAGACTAGGTTGCAGCACAGAGCTGAAACTCCCAGACAGCCATGGTCTCGTGAGGGAACAACCCATTTTTGCAGTGCCACTGTGTTGCTAAGCTAGAGTGGTCGGTGGGCAAGGCGTATGAAATGCATATTTAATGTACGGCATTTTTCAGCTGCGAAGTTTTCAGTTTACAGTAGATTGATTGGGATGGATGTGGAAAGGAGCCTCTGGGTATTGCAGTCATTACAGTGCGGATGCTGACGGAAGAAAAAGAGTGATAGTCCAGTAAATCTGGCTAGGTTTCTGGACAATGGTCTGGCTTCCAAATGCAGACCCACCATTGAGCACATCTAAGATCCAGAGTTGAACAGCAGGGCCCCCATGTGGCCATAGCGAGTGTCGTCCTCTCTGAAGACAAGCTGGAAAGTCCTCCAGGTTTGAGCACTACATCTTGCAGACAAGCAAGGGGATGCTGTGATTATCCTTGCCTCATAGAGGAAAACCTGAGGCAAGATCACCGCACAGAGCATCAATAGATGCCCAGGTGCAGCCACGTGGACTCCAGTCATGCATCTATCTCCTAAACTTTAAGCTACATGTTGCAGCTTCTTTCCGAAAGGGGCCTCGGGGACTCAGTAGTGCGTCTATGTAAGGACATGCTCTCTATTTCCCTGCTGACCCTCAAGACACAGTGACTCTTTCATCTTCTCAACATTATGTCCCGGGGAGAGCAGCAGCTCCAGAGTAAGGGCACTTGGATATAACTCCACTGTGACCATATGGTATTAAACACTTATCCCGTTGATAGTTAGGGCTATGTGTCTTCTCTTAATGAAATGAACTGAGGGAGGAGGAGTAGAAGGGTGGATGGGAACAGAAGGAGTAGGGAGGGACTGGGAGGAGAGGGTGTAAATGTAATTAATTAGTTAATTAATTAAAATTATTTTTTAAAAGAAATAAAGTGAGACTGCTCCAAGCAGCAACCTGGAAAGGAGAAGGTATTCTGTGTGGAAGAATATGTAAAAAAAAAAAAAAAAAAGTTTGTAGGAGAAAAAAAGGATGGAAAGGTAGACAACTTCAAACAGGTAGACAGGCTTTATCAAACTCCAGAGAGGCTCTGCCTTGAGTCCTGGCACACAGTGGTCAGGGCACAAGACCCAGCCACTCAATAACCAGAATTCAAGAGAATATAGAATATGTGCTCCAAGCATATTTTTGTAGCTAAGGGTAGGGAAGGGGAAAGAGGGTTTATTTGGGAAAGAATGGGGAAATTACTTGTTTCCCTTAAACATACTGTTTTTGAAAGCACACTGTCTAGTATCTCCTTTGGCAAGCTCTGGTGTACAGGGCTGAGTTACCTGTTTTGTTTCTGCAGTTCCCAAATAGTTAACTTCCTGGAAGTTAAGCTCAGTTTAGTGCCTTGCCTGGGTGTGGGAGGGTTGTTTATATACTGTGGTTTTCTTGGAAAAAAGTTGTCCTACAGTTCCTGTGTCGCTCATTAGAATGCTTGACCTTCGGTAGTCCCTTTATGGGTGCTTCCTTGAGACCATCAGGGCCCTGTTGAGATGTGTCTCGGACAAGGACACATCTGAGCCCACATCTGAGCAACAGAAAGCTGTTTGCAAGAAACACATCTCAACCACAAAGACAGGCATCTACTCAGAGTAAAGGGTTGGGAAAAGGTGTTTCAAGCAAATGGTCCTAAGAAAAAAGCAGGTGTGGCCATACTAATTTCTAACAAAACTGACTTCAAACTAAAATCAATCAGAAGAGATCGAGATGGACACTTTATACTCATAACAGGAACAATTTCATCAGGATGAAGTCTCAATCCTGAATATCTACGCCCCTAATATAAAAGCACCCACTTATGTAAAAGAAATATTACTAGAACTCAAGGCAGACATCAAACCACACACACTAGTAGTAGGAGACTTCAATACACCTCTCTCTCTAATGGACAGGTCAATCAGAGAGAAACCTAATAGAGAATTAAGAGAATTATTGGAGGTAATGAAGCAAATGGATTTAACAGACATCTATAGAACACTCCACCCAAATAGGAAAGAATATACCTTCTTCTCTGCAGCTCATGGAACCTTCTCAAAAATTGACCACATACTTGGAAACAAAGGAAACCTCCACAGATACAAAAAAATATCAGTGTCCACCTGTGTCTTATCAGATCACCATGGATTAAAGTTAGAAGGCAACAACAATGCTACCCCCAGAAAGCCGACAAACTCATGGAAACTGAACAGTCAACTACTGAACCACACCTGGGTCAAGGAAGAAATTAAGAAAGAAATTAAAATCTTCCTTGAATTTAATCAAAATAAAGAGACAACATACTCAAACCTATGGATGGCACTCTCTTACAAACTTCAGATCCAGAAAGGCGGTGAAATACCAGCGTTCATCACTTCCTGTCTCCTGGCTGCTGATTCAAGCTGACCAACTCATAATCCTCTCACCGTGACTCCTGTGCCATGATGGACAGAACCCTCAAAGGGTGAGCCAAAATCCACCCTTCTTTTCATCGGGTACTTCATCACAGCAAAAAGAAAACTAACTAACACAGTTATAAAGATTCATTTTTGCTCATATTTTAGGGGACAGAGTTTATCATGGAGATGGGACGGTGGTGGGAGAGGTTTGTTACTGTGGCAACAGGTTGTTGTACACCTCTGGGCAGATCAAGAGAAGCAGAGAGAATAGTGCCAGTACTCACGTAGCTCTCTTCTCCTTCCTCGCCTGTCTGGTGTGGGACCCAGCCTACAGGATGGTGCCGCCCATATAAGGGTGTGTCTTCCTGAATATGGACTTTCGTGAAACAATAGGCAATGGAAAAAAAAAAGGTTTCTGAGCATAAAACAACCAAAAATCAATTCAAAATCAAGTGTGGAACAAACCCAAAGTTTTTGCCAGTATTTACCCATGTTTCATAGTGTGACTTCATTGCAACCCTGGTTCTGAACACACATGTATATAGCATGATTTCTAATTGGTCTTAATAATAAAAAGCCAGAGTCTGATATTATAAGGTGAAATCTGAGAAACCAGAGAATCAGAGCAACCAACCACTGGTTCTTACCTCTACAAAATCTTCAGATCAAATGGTGTCCTGTCTCTACAAATCCTCAGACTTAATGCCTTGAGTTCCTGTCTCCTCCCGCCTTATTTTCCTCTCCGCCCAGCCATATTTCTTCCTGTCTCCACCTCCCTAAAGCATGTGTCTCCCAAATACTAAATAAAGGCGTGCGCCACCACCGCCTGGTTCTGTTTCTCGTTTAGACTGGATCAATCTTGGGCAGTCCAGGGTGATCTTGAACTCACAGAGATCTGCCTATGCCTCCCAAGTGCTGAGATTAAAGGTGTGTGCCACCACTGACTGGCCTCTATGACTAACTAGTGGCTAGCTCTGCACACTAATCTTCATGCAAACTTTATGTGTTAGATCACAAAGAAAATATCTCCACACATGTGCACATTGCTCACCATGCAGTGCCAAAGAACACTTGAATTTCACTTGAAAAATGTAAGATGAATTTTGATATGCTATTTCCAAAATTTCTGAAATGGTGCTAGACATGCTTCTGCCAGTTTGTGCTAAGTATTTATGTGAAATGGGATTTTCAGCATTGATGAGTATGCGTGTGTGTGTGCGTGTCTGTGTGTGTTTAGTGTGTGTTCGTGTCTGTGTGTGTTTAACAACAGATTGGTGGATTTTGGGGGTGGCTGCTGAAATGTAAGCATTGGTACAGCAATGATCACAGGGATTGACATAGTCCTTTCTCTGAGGGGCTGATGGTTTAAGTAGCAAAAATGAAAATGATTGCATATATTCAGTGTTCGATCAACCACAGAAAGCAATAGAAGTTGCCATCCATACGGATCTAGGAAGACTTTGAATGCAAGATGCATAACAAAATCTAAAGAACAAGCTAGGTTTCGATCTGGGCACCGAGTGAAACATCATTGTGGTGAGTGAGTGCTGCAGCAGCTGGGATCATACCTCAGCCCGCCCACACTTCCTGGCTATCCTACAGGGGCTATACTGCCCAAACCCCCTCTCTCTTCCTATCCCACTCAGCTTACATCCAGATCCCCACACCCCCTGTCTCCCTCCCTCCTTTGGGGCATAGCGCCTCCCTGCCCAGCCTGCTAGGGCGCTGGGACCCAATCTGAACCGGGAGGACAAAGGGGTGGCCAGTAGCTCCTTTGTTCCCATAGCCTGCCCGCAGCGAGCGGGGTGGGCCCTTTGTTCGCGAGCTAACCAAGCAGCGTGGAGTTTCGTTCTGGGCACCGAGTGAAACATCATTGTGGTGAGTGAGTGCTGCGGCAGCTGGGATCATACCTCAGCCCGCCCACACTTCCTGGCCATCCTACAGGGGCTATACTGCCCAAACCCCCTCTCTCTTCCTATCCCACTCAGCTTACATCCAGATCCCCACACCCCCTGTCTCCCTCCCTCCTTTGGGGCATAGCGCCTCCCTGCCCAGCCTGCTAGGGTGCTGGGACAGAACCCGAACCAGGAGGACAAAGGGGTGGCCGGTAGCTCCTTTGTTCCCATAGCCTGCCCGCAGCGAGCAGGGTGGGCCCTTTGTTCGCGAGCTAACCAAGCAGCATGGAGTTTCGTTCTGGGCACCGAGTGAAACATCATTGTGGAGAAACATCTCTGGGGAGTGACATCACTGGGAAGGTACATCAGTGGGCAAGAAGACCTGATCCTATAAAAGAAGATCCAAAGGGGAGTATTGGGAGGAAGAGATGGGCAGACGCCAATGCAGGAATTCTCCCAACAATCTGAAAAACAACACGAAACCACCAGAAGCCAGTGACCCCACAACAGGAGGACATGAACACCTTAATCAAGAAGAAGTAGAAAAAACTGACTTCATGAAAGTGATTGACACCCTTAAACAGCATATAAAAAACGCCCTTATAGAAATGGATGAGAAGTATAATAGAAAGTTCGAGGAATTGAGTAAATCAGTGAATGATACCCTAGGAAACCAAGGAAAAACAATCAAGCAGATAAAGGAAACAGTTCATGACTTGAAAACTGAAATGGAGGCAAAGAAGAAAACACAAACAGAGGGCCGACTGGACATGGAAAATCTAGGTAAACGAATAGAGACTACAGAATTAAGTATAACCAGCAGAATACAAGAGATAGAAGAAAGAATCTCAGATTCTGAGGATAACATAGAGAAAATAAACACTCTGATCAAAGAAAACAGCAAGTCCAACAAACTCTCATCACAAAACATTCAGGAAATATGGGACACAATAAAAAGACCAAACCTAAGAATAATTGGAGTAAAAGAAGGAAAAGAAGTGCAGCTCAACGGTACAGAAAATATACTTAATAAAATTATAGAAGAAAACTTTCCCAACCTGAAGACAGATGTACCTATGAAGGTTCAAGAAGCATACAGAACACCAAATAGGCTGGATCAAAAGAAAACATCCCCTCGCCATATAATAATCAAAACACAAAATATACAGAATAAAGAAAGAATATTAAGAGCCGCAAAGGAAAAAGGCCAAGTTACTTATAAAGGTAAACCTATCAGACTTACACCTGACTTCTCTATGGAAACCATGAAAGCCAGAAGGTCCTGGATAGATGTTCTCCAAAAACTAAGAGACCACGGATGCAAGCCCAGACTACTATATCCAGCCAAACTTTCATTCACTATAAATGGAGAAAACAAAATTTTCCAGGATAAAAACAAATTTAAACAATACGTAGCCACAAATCCAGCCTTACAGAAAATAATAGAAGGAAAATCACTAACCAAGGAGTCCAACAATGACCACAATAACTCAGACACCTAGAGACTCTTCACCAGCGCAAATCAAAGAAGGAAAACACACAAACCCTACTACTTAAAAAGTGACCGGAGTTAACAACCACTGGTCATTAATATCACTTAATATCAATGGGCTCAACTCACCTATAAAAAGGCACAGGCTAAGAGATTGGATAAGAAAACAGGATCCAACATTCTGCTGTCTACAAGAAACACACCTCAACCACAAAGACAGGCACCTACTCAGAGTAAAGGGCTAGGAAAAGGCTTATCAAGCAAATGGACCTAAGAAACAAGCAGGTGTGGCCATACTAATTTCTAACAAAGTCGACTTCAAACTTAAATCAATCAGAAGAGATCGAGATGGACATTTTATACTCATAACAGGAACAATTCATCAGGAAGAAGTCTCAATCCTGAATATCTATGCCCCTAATATAAAAGCACCCACGTACGTAAAAGAAACATTACTAAAACTCAAGGCAGCCATCAAACCGCACACACTAATAGTAGGAGACTTCAACACTCCTCTCTCACCAATGGACAGGTCAATCAGACAGAAACCTAACAGAGAAATAAGAGAATTAATGGAGGTAATGAAGCAAATGGACTAAACAGACATCTATAGATTATTCCACCCAAAGAGGAAAGAATATACCTTCTTCTCTGCAGCTCATGGAACCTTCTCAAAAATTGACCACATACTTGGTAACAAAGCGAACTTACACAGTTACAAAAAAATATTAGTAACCACCTGTGTCTTATCAGATCACCATGGATTAAAGTTAGAATTCAACAACAATGCTACCCCCAGAAAGCCTACAAACTCATGGAAACTGAACAGTCAACTACTGAACCATACCTGGATTAAGGAAGAAATAAAGAAAGAAATTAAAGTCTTCCCTGAATTCAATGAAAATAAAGAAACAACATACTCGAACTTATGGGACACTATGAAAGCAGTCCTGAGAGGAAAGTTCATAGCACTAAGTGCCCACCTAAAGAAAACAGAGAAAGCACATGTTGGAGACTTAACAGCCCACTTGAAAGCTCTAGAAAAAAAAGAAGCAGACTCACCTAGGAGGAGTAGAAGACTGGAAATAATCAAATTGAGGGCTGAAATCAACAAAATAGAAACACAGAAAACAATCCAAAGAATCAATGAAACAAAAAGCTGGTTCCTGGAGAAAATCAACAAGATAGATAAACCCCTATCCAAACTAATCAAACGAAAGAGAGAGAACACGCAAATTAATAAGATCAGAAATGAAAAGGGGGACATAACCACAGACACAGAGGAAATTCAGAGAGTCATTAGATCTTACTACAAAAGCCTGTATGCCACAAAACTGGAAAATGTAAAAGAAATGGACGCTTTTTTAGATAAATACCATTTACCAAAACTAAACCAGTACCAGGTGAACAATCTAAACAGACCTGTAAGTCGCGAAGAATTAGAAGCTGTTATCAAAAACCTCCCTACCAAAAAAAGCCCAGGACCAGATGGTTTCAATGCAGAATTCTACCAGAACTTCCAAGAAGACCTAATACTTATACTCCTTAATGTATTCCACAATATAGAATCAGAAGGGTCATTACCAAATTCCTTTTATGAAGCCACAATTACTCTGATACCAAAACCACTCAAAGACTCAACCAGGAAAGAGAACTACAGGCCAATCTCACTCATGAATATCGACGCAAAAATCCTCAACAAAATACTGGCAAATCGAATCCAAGAACACATCCGAAAAATTATCCATTATGATCAAGTAGGCTTCATTCCTCAGATGCAGGGCTGGTTCAACATACGAAAATCTATCAATGTAATCCAGCATATAAATAAACTGAAAGAAAAAAACCATATGATCATTTCATTAGATGCTGAAAAAGCATTTGACAAAATTCAACATCCATTTATGTTAAAAGTCTTGGAGAGATTAGGGATACAAGGGTCATACCTAAATATAATAAAATCTATATACAGCAAGCCAACAGCTAACATCAAATTAAACAGAGAGAAACTCAAAGCCATCCCGCTTAACTCAGGAACACGGCAAGGCTGTCCACTCTCACCATACCTCTTCAATATAGTGCTTGAAGTTCTAGCAATAGCAATAAGACAACATAATGGGATCAAGGGGATTCGAATTGGAAAGGAAGAAGTTAAACTTTCGTTATTTGCAGATGATATGATAGTGTACATAAGCGACCCCCAAAACTCCACCAAAGAACTTATACAGCTGATAAACAGCTTTAGTAATGTGGCAGGATACAAGATCAACTTCAAAAAATCAGTCGACCTCTTATACACAAAGGATAGGGAAGCAGAGAGGGAAATCAGAGAAGCTTCACCATTCACGATAGCCACAAACAGCATAAAAAATCTTGGGGGTAAATCTAACCAAGGAAGTGAAAGATCTATTTGACAAGAACTTTAAGGCATTGAAGAAAGAAATTGAAGAGGATACCAAAAAATGGATGGACCTCCCTTGCTCTTGGATTGGGAGGATCAACATAGTAAAAATGGCAATTCTACCAAAGGCAATTTATAGATTCAATGCAATCCCCATCAAGATCCCATCAAAATTCTTCACAGATCTGGAGAAGACAATAATCAACTTTATATGGAAAAACAAAAAACCCAGGATAGCCAAAACAATCCTATACAATAAAGGATCTTCTGGAGGCATTACCATCCCTGACTTCAAACTCTATTACAGAGCTACAGTAATGAAAACAATGTGGTACTGGCATAAAAACAGAGAAGTCGACCAATGGAATTGTATAGAAGACCCGGATTTTATCCCACAAACCTATGAACACCTCATTTTCGATAAAGGAGCTAAAAGTATGCAATGGAAGAAAGAAAGCATCTTCAACAAATGGTGCTGGCACAACTGGATGTCAACCTGTAGAAGAATGAAAATAGACCCATATCTCTCACCGTGCACAAAACTCAAGTCCAAATGGATTAAAGACCTCAATATCAGTCCGAACACACTGAACCTGATAGAAGAGAAAGTGGGAAATACCCTACAACAGATGGGCACAGGAGACCGCTTCCTATGTATAAACCCAGAAGCACAGACATTAAGGGCAACATTGAATAAATGGGACCTACTTAAACTGAGAAGCTTCTGTAAAGCAAAGGACACTGTCACTAAGACACAAAGGCAACCTACTGACTGGGAGAAGATCTTCACCAACCCTGCAACAGACAAAGGTGTGATCTCCAAAATATATAGAGAACTCAAGAAACTAGACTTTAAAATGCTAATTAACCCAATTAAAAAATGGGGCACTGAACTGAACAGAGAATTCTCAACAGAAGAAGTTCAAATGGCCAAAAGACACTTAAGGTCGTGTTCAACTTCCTTAGCAATCAGGGAAATGCAAATCAAAACAACTCTGAGATATCATCTTACACCTGTCAGAATGGCTAAACTCAAAAACACCAAGGATAACCTTTGCTGGAGAGGCTGTGGAAGAACGGGTACCCTCATCCATTGCTGGTGGGAATGCAATCTTGTGCAACCACTGTGGAAGTCAGTGTTTCGGTTTCTCAGGAAATTCGGGATCAACTTACCCCTGGACCCAGCAATACCACTCTTGGGAATATACCCAAGAGATGCTCTATCAAATGACAAAAGCATTTGTTCAACTATGTTCATAGCAGTATTATTTGTAATAGCCAGAACCTGGAAACAACCTAGATGCCCTTCAATGGAAGAATGGATGAAGAAAGTATGGAATATATACACGCTAGAGTACTAGGCTGCGGTAAAAAACAATGACTTCTCGAATTTTGCATGCAAATGGATGGAAATAGAAAACACTATCCTGAGTGAGGTGTCCCAGACCCAAAAAGATGAATATGGGATGTACTCACTCATAATTGGTTTCTAGCCATAAATAAGGACCACGGAGTCTACAATAGGTGAACCTAAAGAAGCTAAGGAAGAAGGTGAACCCAAGGAAAAACATGACCCTATCCTAGAGCAATACTGACGAATATCTTGCATATCATCATAGAATCTTCATCTGGTGATGGATAGAGATAGAGACAGAGACCCACACAGGAGCACTGGACTGAGCTCCCAAGGTCCCAAGGAGGAGCAGAAGGAGGGAGAACATGAGCAAAGAATTCGGGACCACGAGGCGTGCATCCACCCACTGAGACAGAGGAGCTGATCTACGGGGAGCTCACCAAGGCCAGCTGGACTGTGACCGAAAAAGCATGGGATAAAACCGGACTCTCTGAACATGGCGAACAATGAGGGCTGATGAGACACCAAGGACAATGGCAGGGGGTTTTGATCCTACTTAATGTGCTGGCTTTGTGGGAGCCTAGCCAGTTTGGATGTTCACCTTCCTAGATATGGACGGAGAGGACCTAGGACTTAACACAGGGCAGGGAACCCGGACTGCTCTGTGGACTGGAGAGGGAGGGGGAGAGGAGTGGGGGGAGGGGGAGAAGGGTGGGAGGAGGGGGAGAAGGGTGGGAGGAGGGGGAGAAGGGTGGGAGGAGGGGAAGGGAAATGGGAGGCTGGAGGAGGTGGAAACTTGTTTTTTGTTTATGTTTTTTTTTCTTCTTTTCGCAATAAAAAAAAAAAAAAAAAGAACAAGCTAATGTGTAAGTCAGCCTTCCATTATTATAACAAAATGCCGGCCGGGCGGTGGTGGCGCACGCCTTTAATTCCAGCCCTCGGGAGGCAGAGGCAGGCGGATCTCTGTGAGTTCGAGGCCAGCCTGGTCTACAAGAGCTAGGTCCAGGACAGGAGAACTATGGAGAAAGCTACGGAGAAACCCTGTCTCAAAAATCCAAAAAAAAAAAAAAAAAAAAAAAAAAAAAAAATGCCTGACACCAGCAACTTTAAAAGAGGGAAGGTTTATTTATTTTGGCTCAAGATTTCAGAGATTTCAGGTCTGAGTCACTGGCTGCATTGCTATGGGCCTGAGGCAGGATTATAACTCTTTGTGGTGAACACATGTAATACAGAGATATCCGTATTATGAAAGCTTTGGAGCAAAGAGGGGTCCAAAAAAATATAGCCCCCAAAAATATAATCTTCGGTGTCAGAGTTTTTCAACTGGGCCCCACCTTCAAAAACTTTCATCACCTCTAAATAACGTCTTCTCACCAGGAACCGCCATTGGGTTGATCTGTTAGCCCTCAATGACTGGATCTCCCGGCTGGGGTCCAAGTTCTCGAGGCTATGGTGGAACATTTCACATTCATACTGTAGGAGAAAAAGCAAAGCATGTGAAGAACTCTCCAGACAGAGGAAACTTAAATCCCACGGGGCTGAGACAGAAGGGCTGGTGCTCATAAGCAGGGGAGTATATGGCTTGACCTGAGTGTGTAGGTAAGCTGGGAGACACTGTAAATCATCATACCTGAGTAAGGTATGTCAACCTTACCCATGGGGATGATGAGAAGTTGTTAAAAGCTCTTAAGGAACTGAATCCCATTCAGAAATGGCAACTACATAATAGAATGGAAAACGGAGAGATGCAAGGTCAGGCAGACCTAGGTGCATCTGTTTGGGAGACCATGTGCTGGTTCCAGAATGAGAAGTCGCTTAGAACAGGGTTGTATCCATGGAGATGGAAACACAGATAGAGCTTGTGGGATACAGAGCACCATAAGCATGATGATATAAAAAAAAATTAAAACTAGTATCCATAATCTCTAGTGAGAAGGAAACAGAAGCTGCCTTCTAGCATCTCCAGTAGAGGCTGTCCAGGGTCAGCAGGAGAAAGTTTGCTCCCTCTTGAGGCAGCTCTTCTAGACATCACCACTGATCTCATTTTGTCAAAACCTCATAACAGCAATGACTCAGATTCTAACTGCCTACCTTGAATCTAGGGAACCAAAATAGTGGATGAGGAAGGCTCATATTATGACATTGACTGTCAAACCAAGGAGCTCATCGATTTGTTGGAATTCCAACACTCAGACTATGATGGCAGCCTGGTTCATACTCAGAGGGTTCCATTTTCAGTCCCAGCTCAACCTATTCTTCCTGTCCACAGTGCAGATCTTCTCATCATTCTGTGAAAGGGATGAAGCATCACCCACAGGACCTATTCAGAACTGAAACAGACAAAATGAGTGCACAGGGTAAGGTCAAGGAGCAAGGCAGCAGTCATGAAGAACTTGAGAAAAGATGAACAAGAAGGACTTTCCTCAGTACCAGATGGTGGGCACTGAAGTATAAGCAAATGAGAAGGGAAGTAACATGCAGAGTCAGAAGTTTCCCATAAGTCTCCCAAGGATAGAGACAACACAGCTCCAGCCCAGGACAGGCACTGCAGGCCTTTTAAGTCACACATCAACACACTAGAACTTAGACAAGGTAATCCTATTGGACCCAAAAGGACACCTGATAGCTCTTTGTCTCCTTGAGTGAGCATGAGAAAATTCCTCTGGATTTCTTCATTGGTTCCCTTGTCAGTCACACATATACGTATAAAGAAAATGTCAACTTCTTCCCCTCTTGGTAGTGAAAGAACCTGAAATATGAAAATGCTTCCTTCAGGTTACAACACTGCAGACACCCAAGGGGCCCGGGGTGGGAACAAAGCAAGATGTTTCAAGCAAAGAATCTGTAAACTGCCACAAGGCCCTGGAAATTATCTGTAAAGCATGAAGCTGTGATTGGGGTTCAGCAAGCAGAAACCTCTTCATTGTGGAGAGGAGAAGGCGTCATCCTCAGAATCCAAGGAGGAAAAGCCAGAATCATCTAGCCAGTGAACACAGGAGACACACACCCAGGGCCAGAGCAGGGAACAAGGTAGTTCTCACTTGAGAGAAGGGACAGAAAAACAGAAATGAAAAGGCTAGGAGTATCCAAGAAATCCAAGGGAGAGGTTGGCCTGCTCCTTAATCCTACCTCCTAGCCACAGCTTACCAGTTATGGTGGACACAGGTACTTCTAGTTCACTTGGCGATACGATTAGTTTCACCTGAGGATAATTCCAGGCTTCCCAGTACAATGGCAAAGATGGCTTCCATACAGTGATTACCTGGAAAAGACTGACGAGCAGCCTGGAGTGACAGAAGAAAGCCTGGAGCCAAGAGGGGTTCAGAGCCCCAATTTCTGCACACTGCTGTGGAGCAGGATGGGCACTGGGTGATGAGTGTGCGGGTACCACCCTCAAAGGCCTGGGGATCACATCAGGAGGGTTCTCCATATATAATCCAGGAATAACTGGAAGCAACGACAAAGGAGAGACTCATCAGTGGATTGAATTAATGAAGGAAAGTGACATCCTCTTCAAAGCTGTCTCGGCCCATTTGTCACTCAGCATGACCACTATCAGCTACCACTGTGTGGCATCTATAGTAACACACATCCAAAGTAGAGAGATTTTAAAATAACATTCATAGTGTGGATATTTTTCCCAAAGGGGCTACAAGAAATGACGAACACACATAGGCAAGTATCTTACAGCTGATGATCTGAAGGCATGAAAAAAGTGCCACTGCATGGAGATCTGCAGAAAGTCAGAGGGAACTTTGTTAAAACATAAAGTAAGGGCCAGTGAGATGGCTCGGGCGGTAAGGGCAACTGACACCAAGCCTGATGGCCTGAGTTTCAAGCTCTAGGACTCCCATAACCAAACAAGGTAATGTCTGTCACAAATCATCCTCTGACCTCTAACTATGGGCCAACACACACACATGTATACATAATCAATCAATAACAAATAAAATTAAATTTGTTTTAATGTACTTAATCAAATAAATAAAATTTAAAATTATTTTTACAAATAAGCACTATTCACAATTGGTTAAAGTTCATAACCAATGACATATTTATAAAATGAAATATTATTCCATGTTAAAAAAAAATACAATATACGGCCACCAAAGGGCTGAAGAGATGGAATTTTCTGCTCTTGTAAAGGACCCAGTTTTGATTCCAGCATAGAGAAGATCACAAGCAACTGTAACTCCAGTTCCAGGGCTGCTAACACCCTTGCCTCCATGGACATCAGATATGCCCATGGTGCACATAAACACATTCAAGTAAGCACTCATAATAAATAAGCAAAATAAATAAAGTCAGTCCTTTTAGTGGACTGTTGCGTTCATCAAGATGTATTAAAACTTAAAATGCTGGGCTAGGGAGATGACTTGGCTAGTAAACACAGGGGCTTGAATTTACTCCCAAGAAGGAACATACAAAATAAAGTAAGTAAGATCTCTATCATTCTTCACGATAGCTCCCAAGGCCAAAGACTTGATTGAACCTTGATTGATTGACTGATTTAAAGGAAGGACCTTCCTTTGTAGCCTAACCTAGTCCTGAACTCACTATGTAACCCCAAATATCTTCAAATTGGTGATCTTTCTGCCTTAGTCTTCCATGTGGTGGGATGGTAGACATGCTTCATAATATTTTTTCTCGTTTCCCTTTTCTGGCCAGTCTCTCTTCTAGACTGCAATTCCTTAACAAAGGATCTTATCATCCTGTGTGATTCCAAGAGCAGTATCCAACAGATAAAAGAGATTGATAAGTGTCTGTTAACTGGAAGTCAATTCTAGCAATGAGCCTGCCCCATGTAGATACACAGGAACCTGGAGGCCCCTTCTGTCAGCCCTCGGTGACTTCAGGAAAGCCCAACTTCTCTAAAGTCATAGAGAGAAAAAGCAGAAACATTGAACCTACTTCCGAGGACTGTTTCAACAACTGTGTTAGTTTGGATTCTCTAGAAGAACAGAACTGATATGAGTAGACAGATAGATATAGATAAACATACATACAGACAGACAGACAGACAGACAGACAGACAGATAGATGGATGGATATCCGGATGGATGGATGGGTGCTTGGGTGCGTGGGTGCATGGGTGGATGGGTGGATGGATAGGCAGGCGGGCAGATGGGTGGAAAGAAAGAGAGAGAAAGAAGGAGAGAGAGAGAGAGAGAGAGAGAGAGAGAGAAGAAAGAAAGAAAGAAAGAAAGAAAGAAAGAATCTCTTAGAATGGCTTACAGTCTGTAGTCCAGCTACTGACTGTCTATCAATGGAAAAGTTGTCCAGTCCATGAGACTGAATCTCTCAGCTGATCTTCAGTATACACTGGCATCCCTAAGAAGTAGGTTCTAATGCCAGGGAAGTAATCTCACTTGCCAGTGAGAGTGGAAGCAAGCAGGCAAAAATAACAAGCTTTCTTCTTCCACGTTCTTTATATAGGCGGCCAAAAGCAGGTGTATCCGAGATTAAAGGTGGATCTTCCCATCTCAAAAGATCAGTTTTAAAACATGTTTTTCCACTTCAAGTGATTTAATTAGGAAAAACACTATATTTGCATCAGCATTCTTTGTCATAGCCAGAACCTGGAAACAACCTAAATGTCCCTCAACCGAAGAATGGATAAGGAAAATGTGGTGCATTTACCCAATGGAGTACTACACAGCAGAAAAAAATAATGACATCTTGAGATTTGCAGGCAAATGGATGGATCTAGAAAACATCATATTGAGTGAGGTAACTCAGACCCAGAAAGAGAAACATCATATATACTCACTCATAGGTGGCTTTTAGACATAAAGCAAAGAAAACCAGCCTACAATTCATAATCTCAGAGAACCTAGACAATAATAAGGACACTAAGAGAGACATACATGGATCTAATCTACATGGTAAATAGAAAAATGTAAGATCTCCTGAGTAAATTGGGAGCATGGGGACCATGGGAGAGGGTAGAAGGAAAGAGGAAAGAAAAAGAAGGGAGCAGAAAAAATGTACAGCTCAATAAAAATCAATTTTAAAAAAGAAAAACTCTTATACATGTCCTCAGTGCTTAAGTTTCAGTTCTTTGTAGATGTAGTCTGGATTGTCAACCAAGAATATTCATTACAGAAGAACCCAAATTTGAGCTGGCCATCATGCAGGAAGGAGCACTATGAAAGCACACTGATTCTGTTCAGAGACCCACCCCTTGCCAGCCACAAGTGTGGCTTCATGACATGATGCCTTAGGACCTCTATTGCTCAAACTGGTGAGCAAAAATTCTTTTTCTTCCAGAAAGAGATTCACTAAAGAAGCTAAGGTATAGGGTTCCTAGTACTAATAAGAAGGTAAGAAAGTACAGGATTTGTTCCCAGCTTTGTGAATGACACTATCTTCTCCTTCGTAAAAGAAGGGTCCTTTCTCTGTGTTTCTGTAAACCTTTAGACATGGAAGCCATACTATTTGCAGCTGTTGCCTTGTATATTTTGAAGCTGTTTTTACAGGCATAATTACCTACCCATTTAGCACCTCTAAAATACAGCCATACTTTTAGAAAACGTCTGATAGAATATTTATAGTTAGATGCACTTGTGGACACAGTATGATTATAAAGCAGACGCAAGGTGAATTCCCCACTATTTTGACAATGGTTGGGAAAAATGAAGTACTTCCTTTAACATTGAAAAGCAGAGTTTTACACCTCAAAATGAAGTGTTTTAATGGACTGAAATAGTGGTTGCCCCTTAGAGACTACTACACATCAAATTATTACTATTCCGATGATCGCACCATGATTCTAGTGCATTCCATTTAACACTGGAGATTGTATTTGCTAAGTAGTTCGAGGTAAATTATTGCTTATCCATTTGTTGCTTCTTATACAGCACCTAAGCAAAAGTTAAGGACAAAATGGAAGCCCTTAGTCTAAATAGACAGTTTCAAACACTCAACGCTGATCTTTGGTCTGCCTGAACAGAACCTGCATGGTTTCATCCCTTTTGTCAAAAACTCCTTTGATAATAATTCCTTAATTGCTTCTTGAATGGAAATATTCATCATGGGGACTGCCTGAATATGACCAAAATTACATTGTTTCTTATCCCGGAAGGTTAATGACACAACCATTCTCTTCTTTTCTTCTCTTTTCTGACACATGGTTTATTTAGGATCAATCAGCTTTCCTTTTGAATTATGTTTAAACTAATGGTCATTTCTCCTCAGAAGATCTTAGTTGCTTAAGGAGGGAAATCGTGTCTAATTTATCTCTGGATTTGTTGTATACCCTGTATACAATGACAGACTTGACCTGGCTTTAAACAATGCAACTGATTTAAGTAATCCCAGACAAGACAATTCCCTCCTATCAATTACATCCCTGATCCTGTTTGGGTATGTGATGATTTGTCATGCAATTGGTTGGTTTAATAAAATCGTTTTGAAGGGGAGCACAGGGCTTAAACATTTACTGTTCCTTAATGAACTGTGATTAAACTTCAGATTGTGGTTGGTTTTCTGCTCAGTACTCGCAGTTCAAAATAAAAGATGAACATTGCCTTCCCTCTACCAACTCACAATGTATTAGTAAAGATTGATTTATAAAAAGAAGAATTAACAAAACAATTAGACAATATATAGAAACAGGAGCATGCTTGTCCTTCAACCCTTTTAGTTTGACAAATGTGTAATTAAAAAACAAAACGAAACTCTCTTATGAGCCTATCCAATTTGTAGGTGCTTAAGAGAAGAAGATTGGTTTCCATAATTGAGATGTCACCAACTTGAGAATGTAAGGCAGAGGGCAAACACCCAGAATTTCAGATAGAATTCTCGCAAAGTTCCGAGGTATACAGATCAAGTCAATGTTTGACTCTGTCTTATGTTTATGTTGGAAGAACAAGAGTAAAAAAAAATGAGTTTTTTATATTATGTATTGTAACTTCACTGAAAACAGGAGATGCAGCTTGTAAAAAGTTATTTAAAGAATTATCTAAATGGAAGATAACAGGCTACAGGACAGGGGTAAAGCCAGGCCTCACAAGAGTCCTGAGGTAAGACCAAGGCAGAAGAGTGAGCACCTAACTTCATGGTAGTTAAGAAAACAAAAGGTAGCCAAAAGAGCTTTCTGTGTGTATGTGGGTCTGTCTGTCTGTCTGCATGTGTTTGTGCATGTGTGTGCATGAAAATGTCTCTGGGAGTTAGATCTTAAAATTCAACAAATATAAAAAAAGAACTCATTGAAAATTTGCATTGGTTATGAATTTGGGAAAATATTAACTTTGATTTTCTCCTTAAATCATATATTGAATAAATTTCTAAATGAATTACAGAGCTACATATTAAGATATTAAATTCCAATTACAGAAAAACAAGACTATGAAATTGGGATATCAAGTATGTAAATTTAGAAGTAATAGAAGGAATCACAAAGAATAGATCATCAGATTTAATTACATACAATTAAAGTTTTTTGCATAGCTAAAGAAACCAAAATAAAAAGGCAGATGAGACAAGAAATGCTTCTGTAAATATAGTTGTAGAAAAAACAAAGAGGTAATGATTTTATTCTGTGATTAACAATGGAGCATCAATTTGAAAAGGAAAAACAAATAGCAAATGAATAAGTAACATTCTTAAAAGAATAAAAGGTATTATTACAATTATTCTATCATCCTATCTAATATTATTAAATAACATCTAACAATGATTACCACCTGGAATTATGGAAAGCATAGACACTTGTAGACACTAGTTGAGAATGGAGTTGGCAGTTTCTAGTTTTTCTTGACTGTGACAGGCAACAAGGGCAGAATTGGAGTTTAACTCTGAAAATTGTCTCTGACATACTTCTATTGCCCTCTCCCACTCTTCTCCTATGTGCCGATGAGAAGGAGAAAGAATTAAGGAATGACTCTCGGAAGACGAGCTCTCGTGGAAGCATAGCTGTCTAGAGGAAATAGCAAATGAAGGGATTTTGGTCTCCTGAAGCCCATGTAGGCTGCTTTCCCTCACAACCTGGCTATCCATGAGCTGCAGACACCTGCCTGCACACAATGTCACTGAAGACATGACAGCTACATGTTCTCTTTACTGTTGGTTCCCTAAGTATGACCTGTATATTGGCTAGACAAAGCTTATGAAACAGAACCAAACATCTCTTACCTTTGTCTTAATGCCTCTTTACTTCTAGTAATAAGGTCATGACATTAGTATAATTGTATTAATAACATAAATAATGGTATTATATTAATATGTAATAATGGCATAAATAAAATACATCTTGAACTATCTCTTTTTCTTCCTTCTTCTCTTTCTTCTTCCTTTCTTTCTCTTCTTCCTCCTTTCCTCCCTCTCCCCCTCCTACAGGCTCTCCTTCCTGTCCCCCAAGTTCCTCACACAGATAGACTCAAAAAATATATATCCCTCGACAAGGATTCCACTGATACATTGATAATGTTTTAACATGACAATTATGTGAACATCACCTACCACTTGTTAGTTTTGCTTTGTGTCATCTCTTAACAGAATTTCCTTACACTGAAATCATAGCAGACATCACACAGATGAGAAGCAATCCCAAAAAAGAGGTGGGTAACTGTCCAGAGTGCATAGTTGCAGGGACTAGTAGGGGTAGCAGTAGAATTTCCCCTAGGCCTGAGCCCCAATCAAAACCACTCTATAAAAAATCATTACTGCTTTCCCCTAGCTGAAATTGCCTAATGCCCTTTAAATTTGCTCAGTAGAATGTGGTTCTTTTTTTTCCCTCTCATTCCTGAGATAAATTCTCAGGACTTTCCTGATCATTTCTGGTTATTACAAAATCCTAAAGTCATTTGAAATCACAAAGCTAGGTCTTGATTGGGAAACCAGAAGACTCAAGCTGTATGCAGTCATCAGCATTTCCATCTTAATTTGAAAATAGGGTTCTCAGCCTCTCTCTGCTAGGGCTTCCTACTGGCAAGAGCATCCTTCTTCTACTCTATTTTTCTGCTTAACGGGTACCAAGCTTGTCCCAGGATGACACATTAAGATTGCCAGAGACAGCAAACCAAGGGGCAATTGTGTCACATTCAGCCAAAAACCTTTCCAATGTGCTCCATTTTATTTTTAAATTTTTTGAACGTAACAGCTCATTAAGAGCCAGAAAAATCAGGTGTGATGTTGAAGCGCCCGTTCTAAAATCCCATTCTTGCTTTTAGTTTCACTTTGACCTGTCCGCTTTTTGTCGCGGCTCTGCTATCCGGCTCTCCCTTCTTCTACCAGCGAGAGCGGAAAACCCGCTTTTTGTCGCGGATCCCCAGCTTTACCTGAGGATTTACCTGTGCACCCCCTGTCTGCAGCAAGTTCTGGGCTCCACGGAGAGAGGTTTAGGGGTTCCCCGTATGGGCCACCACTTGTCGTGTTCAGCCTCGACCGGCAAGGAAGACGCAACACCGGAGCTCTTCTTACTAGGCAGTTTATTCAGGACCTTGTTCTCTTTCTCTCCCCCTCCTCATTCTTTCTCTCTCTCTCTGGGCAAACCTCTCCCAGACCTTAAAAAGGCACAGGCCGCCAACCCCGGATTGCCAGGTGGGCACTGCCCATAGGTCCATGCATATGAAAGCAGCTGACAATCATTGCGTGTTAATAACATGAGTCAGGCCTCAGCCATAGGAGTTGATTATCATAGAGAGCACTCGCTTTCGGGATCGTGGAGGGTGGGAGCCAGCATCATCAGGTGTGGCTCCACGCAGCTCTCTACATGGCCATCAGGTGTGGCTCCACGCAGCTCTCTACAAGAGAGTGCTTACCTTGACTCTGACCACCTGGCCAACATACAATTGTTCTTGTTTCAGCTATCACCACTACCCTTGCATACTGCTACCTGGGTGTCTCTTCTTCCACCATTACCTTTTCCCCTGAACCAGAAAAAGGAGAATTATAACCGGGGTAGATGGACAGTCTCACCACAGCCAGAGTAGAAAGCCCCACGCATGGAAACCATGAAGCAGAATGCATGGTCTAGTGGGGAGGCTGGTGAGAAAACAATTGCATGCAGAAAGTCTCAGGTTCCACATTAAAACACTGACTCTACTGTAATTTTCCATCAAAATGAGATGGATAGAAGAGGAATGGCCTTGTGAAAACTACCATTTCCCTGAGCTCAACTCATCCCATGTTGGAAGTTCAGACTATGATCAGGTATGTGATGCGCACCTGTAGTCTCAACAGTCAGCAACTGAGGCAGGGGGACTGGAGTTCTTAGCTAATGTGAGGTCCTCGGTTCAATGCTCTGTATTGTACAAATGAAAAAAAAAAACATTTTGAAATAGAATTAGCATTAAAAATCATATCTAGACACCTGTTAGAATGCCAGGTAGGCTGCCTGCAAATCTTTTCTCCCTCTGCTCCCCCAGATACAATCTCCCAGTCTCATCCCCAGCTCTGTAGCAGAAAACCTGTCACAGCCTCCCTTTTTTCTCTGACTTCACCACCAGTGAATAACAGATATCTCCCTTCCCCCAAGTCATCCCATTATCCCAGCCCCCAATACCAGCAGATATTCACTGGGAACACACCGGCTGAGCAGGCCAGGGAGACAGGTAAGACCTTCACCCTCCCTCTTCCCCTCCAAACCAAATACCCCAGTTTTATCCCTGATTTTGCAACTGAATATCAGCTGCAACCATCCTTTACTTCCTACCCACATCTCTTGTGAATCCCATAGACCATCCCCTCCAAACTTCCTTCCCCCAACTGATTGTTTTATTCCTGCCCCCCAACTCCTGCAGGAACTCCCACTAACCCACAAGCCATGCCTGCCAGAAAACTTGGTAGGTTGCCCATAGATCTTTTCTTCACCCTCTATTCTCCCAGATCCACTCTCCCAATCTCATCTCCCACTTTGCAGAACTCCTGTGGCAGCCTTCCCTGACACCTTGTTCCCAACTCCCATGGATCCCACAGATCTTCCCCCTTCTAGCCACCTTCCCTCATTCACTCCTTTTCCCAGCCCCCAACCCCAGCAGACATCCCCTGCTAACCCTAGAACCACTCCTACCAGGGCAACAAGTGGTCTGGCAGCAGATCTACAACTGTCCCTCTGTTCCTCCAGATCAACTACCCCCAGTCTCATCCCGAGCTCTGTAGCCCAAGACCTGCTGCGGTCTCTCTGTTTTCTCTGACCCCACTTCCAATGGATCAGGAAGATCTTATTCTCAAATCTTCCTTCTCCCAACTCATCCCATTGTCCTAGCCTCCTACACCAGCAGACATTCCCTATGAGCACACCAGCTGAGCAGGCCAGAGAAAGAGGTTCACAGAAAATTTCCTACCAGGCAGCAAACAACCATCACACCCTCTTAAAGTCTAGGGAGGAAGCAGAAACCAAGGGACAAAATACCCAATAGAGACAAAACTAGGTATCATGACCTAGACCTATAATCATCTCAATCCCAGATACCTAAATATCATTATAACAACACAATCAATAACAGCCAGGGCAATATGTTCCTAAAGAAGCCCGCCAAGCCTACTGTTATGCCCAAATCCTACTGTTATGCATGAAGTCCCTGCAAAAGCCAACAAGGAGACCCAGTCCCATATGTAAAAGCAAAGAGCCTTTGTTTTATGCAAGTCTGCAAACTCAGTCTCTCCACATGTCTAATGTATTGGAATAAACGGAGAACCCCGAACTCAGTTAGAATTGGGTCTTTATAGTAGCAAAGGCGGGGGTGAGGGGTCCTGAGGTTCAGGAACCCTGATTGGATGACATTTGTCTAGGGGTGTCCTGGGAGTGTGTTCTGGCAGGCCTCTATCTACAGTGGTTGGAAAGTTAGGCATTTCCTTTGGATAATCTGGTTTTGGGTGGTGCTCGAACAATTTTAGTTTGTGGTTCTTCCTGCAGTCAGGTATTGCTTCAGGGTAAACTAGTGAGACTCAGGCCTTTTATTAAATTTATCAATGGCTGAGTTCTACTCTGGTAGGTAATAATGATTGAAAGTAAAGAACTTCATTTGGGTAACCTGCCCATACTTAGCTTACCATGGCTGGGCCTCACACCTACCACAGCAGACTCTGAATATTCCAACATTCCTGAACCACAAGAAAAAGACCTTAAAATCATCTGTATGAGGATGATACTGGTCCTTAAAGAGGAAATTAAAAAATCCCTTCAAGAAATCCAGGAAAACACAACCAAGAAATATGAGGAAATTTATAAAGTTGCTCAAGACCTGAAGATGAAAGTAGAACCAATGAAGGAAACCCAAACTGAGGTAATGCAGGAAATGAAAATTTGAGAATTCAAACAGGAATTACAGACACAAGCTCCACCAACAAATTACAACAGATGAAAGAAATAATTTCAGGAGTCAAAGATATGATAGAAACAATTGACACATCAGTCAAAGAAAATGCTAAATCTAAAAATTTTCTCACACAAAACATCAAAGAAATCTAGCACATTATGAAAAGATCAAATCAAAAAAGTAATAGGAATATAAGAAGGAAAAGAAACCCAGATCAAAGGCCCAGAAAGTATTTTCAACAAAAATAATGGAAGGAAATTTTCCTAACCTAACCTAAAAAAGGAGATGGCTATAAAAGTACAAGAAGCTTACAGAATACCAAAAAGATTGGATTATGCTGTGGGCTAATGGTCTGTACCCTGTCACTTGTATTTTAATAAAATGCTGATTGGCCAGTAGCCAGGCAAAAAGTACAGGTGGAGTGTGACCAGGCAGGAAGTAGAGGCAGGGTGACGAGAACAGGAGAATTCTGGGAAGAGGAAAGATGCAGTTTGCAGCTGCCCTCCAGACACAGAGGAAGCAAGATGAGAATGCCTTGCTAATGAAAGGTACCAAGACATGTGGCTAACATAGACAAGAATAATCAGAGGACCAGAAAAGAAAGGGCCCTCAACACATGATAGTCAAGACACTAAATGAAAGACTATTAAAAGCTGCAAAGGAAAAAGATCAAGTAACAGATAAAGGCATAATTGTTAGAATTATACCTGACTTCTCAATATCGACTCTAAAACCTAGAGGGTCCAGGAAAGATTGCTGTAGAAACTATGAGACCACAGGTGCCACTCAAGACTACCCATCAAAAATATTAATCAACAAATGGAGAAAAGAAGACATCTCATTACAAAATAAAATTTAAGTAATACAAACTCAGACTTATAAAGGTGTTAGAAGGAAAACGCTAACATAATGAGGGTACTGCCACCATGAAAACACAGGGAATAAATGATCCCAGATCTCTAAAAATCAAAGGAAGGGAACATGCACACATACCATCACCAGCAGCAGCAGCAGTAACAAAAACAAAATAACAGGAATCAGCAGTCATTGGTCATTAGTATCTCTCAATATCAGTAGTCTCAATCCCCCAATAAAAAAGACACAGGCTAACAGAAGGAATGTAAAGTAAAAAGAGGACCTATCCTTTTTGTTGTATGTAGTGTTAATTTTAATTGGTCTTAATAATAAGAACCTGAAGTTAGATATATGCTTGTACTCGCTTTTTGGGAACCCATTACCTTTGGATGGATACCTTGTTCAGCCTATATATAGTAGGGATGTATAGCCTAGATAGTATAGAAGGCCTTAGACCTTCCCCAAAGCAATGTGCCTTCCCCTCTCTGAGGAGTGAATGGGGGTACGATGGGAGCAAAGGTGGAGAGAGTGGGAACTGGGATTGGTATACAAAATAAAAAAGAATAGTTTGTTTCTTTTTTTTAAAAAAAAAGAAAATAAAGAAAAAAATTGTTCAATAAACAAATAAGAAAGGAATTAAAGACATTCTAGAATTCATTGAAAATCAATACATAGCATACCCAAACTTGTGGAACACAATAAAATTGGTTCTCAGAGACAATTTAACTAAGTGCCTACATAAAAATATAAATAAATCTCACACTAGCAACTTAACAGCACTCCTGAAAACTCTAGAACAAAAAAAAAGTCATATCCAAAGGGGAGTGGGGGGAGGGGGAGGGAAAAGGGAGGAGGTGGAAATTTTTAATAAAAAAATAAAAAATTTTAAAAAAATTAAAAAATAATAATAAAAGATTTTAACCAAAGGGAATAGATGACAAGAAATAATCAAACTCAGGACTGAAATCAACAAAATAGAAACAGAGAGAACTCTACAAAGAATCAGTAAAACAAAGAGTTGGTTCTTTGAGATAATCAATCAGATCAACAAACCCTTATACAAACTAACTAAAAGACAGAACAAGAATATCCAGGTTAACAAAATCAGAAATGCTAAGGGAACATAGGAACAAATACCAAGTAAAGTCAAAGAATCATCAGGACATCCCTTTAAAACCTATACTTGCTCATCACAGTGGCATCAATCCCGCCCATAATTTGTGGCTGCAGTTGGGGGGCATCTCAGGTATCTTCTGCCCCACCTGTGCCACCTAGCAATGGATGGAGGAATCTTAGGTGTCCTCTACCTGCCTGGGTCTAACAGGGACAGACCTGTAGTATCTTCCATCCACTGAGACCCAGCAGCACTAAGCGGGCCTGTACAAAGAAGCAATTTAAATAGACCTATAACCCCTGTGAAATATTAAAAGTAGTCCAACAAAAAAAAAAGGCCAGATCAACAGTTTTAGTGAAGAATTTTACCAGATATTCAAAGAAGAGTTAACACCAATACTCCTCAAATACATCCACGAAATAGAAACATTAAGGGACATTTCCCAATTTGTTCTATGAGGGCACAGCTACCTGCTGTTAGATGTTTTTGCTCTTTTGGCTCTTTAGTTTTTCTTTGGGGGGGGGGCACCATCTAGCTCTCAAAACATCACTCACAGAGGCTTACTTTTAGTTATGAACGCCCAGCCTTAACTTGGCTTGTTTCTTACTAGTCTTTCTAAACTGAAATCACCTCATCTATCTTTGCCCTCAGGGCTTTTACCTTTCTCTATCCCTTTATAACTTTTCTCTCTTTCTTACTCTGTGTCTGGCCGGGTGGTTGTGAAGCTGGGTGGCTGGGTGACTGGCCTCTGAAGTCCTCCTCCTTCCTCTCTCATTCCCAGATTCTTTCTTTTCTCCAGATTTCCCCTCTATTTATCCTCTCTCTACCTGCCAGCACTGCCTATTCCTCTCTCCTGCTTCACTATTGGCCACTCAGCCCTTTATTAGACCAGCAGGTGTTTTAGACAGGCACAGAAACACATCTTCCCAGAGGTATACAAATGCAACATAAACAAACATCATATACCTTAAAATAATATTCCCCAACAGTTACGCTGAGAGCAAAACCACATAAGGATGTAACAAAGAAAGATAATTACAGACCAATTTCCATTATGAATAGAGATGTAAAAATTCTCAATAAAATTCTTGCAAATTGAATCCAAGTACACATTAAAAAAGGTTGTCGACCATGGGCAAGTAGGCTTTATCCCAGAGATATAGGGATAGTTCAACATACATAACCGATAAACATAATCCATCATGTAAACAAACTAAAAGAAAATAGCTGCATGATCATTTCATTAGATGCAGAAAGGGCCCAAAGACATTAGGAATTCAAGGGACAGACCACAACATAATAAAAGCAGTTTATAGCAAGCTATAGCCAATATCAAATTAAATGGAGAGAAAAATCAAAGCAATTCCACTAAAATCAGAAACAAAACAATGTTGTCTGCTCTCTCCATATCTATTCAACAGCTGAAGTTTTAGCTAGAAAAATAAGGCAACTGAAGGGGATCAAGGGGATACAAATTGAACAGGAAAAAGTCAAAATATCTTTATTTGCAGATGATAGGATAATATACATGAGTCTCCCTAAAAATTCTACTGGGGACATCTGACAGCTGAAAAATACTTTCAGGAAATTAGGTGAGTATAGAACAAACTCACAAAAATCAGTAGTCCTTCTCTATAAAAATGACAACCTGAGAAAGAAATCAGGGAAAAAATGCTTTTCACAATAGCCTCAAATAATATAAAATATCTTGGGGTAACTCTAACCAAGCAAGTGAAAGGCCTGTAAGACAAGAACTTCAAGTCTTTGAAGAAAGAAATTGGTGAAGGTAACAGAAGATGTAAAGATCTTCCATGCTCATGGGTCAGTGGGATTAACATAGCAAAAATCACCATCTTGCCAAAAGAAATGTATAGACTCAATGCAATCTCCATCAAAATTCCAATACAATTGTTTATAGTTCTTACAAGGACAATTCTCAACTTCATATGTAAACACACACATACACACAAATCTTAGGATAGCTAAAACAATCCTGAACAATAAAAGAACTGCTGAAGTCTCAGCGTCCCTGATATCAAGTTATACTACAAAGCTATAGTAATAAAAAAAAAAAAACAGCATGGTATTGGCATGGAATAAGAAATGTGATCAGTAGAATCAAATTGAAGACCCAGACATAAATGCACATACCTATTGACAGCTTTTAATTAAGAAGTCAGAAATACATACTGGAAAGAAAGTCAGAATCATTAGAATGTCTTCATGTAAAATAATGCAAATAGATCTATACCTATCACCCTGCACAAAATTCAACTTCAAATGGATGAAAGACCTTAACATAAAACTAGGAGCATTTGAATCTGATAGAAGAGAAAATGGGAAAGAGCTTTGAACACATTGATATAGGAGAAGATTTTCTTTTTTTTTTATTGAAAAAAAGGAAAAAAAAGTTTCCCCCTCCTCCCACCCTTTCCCCCTCCCCCCACTCCTCTCCCTCTCCCTCTCCAGTCCAAAGAGCAGTCAGGGTTCCCTGCCCTGTGGAAAGTCCAAGGTCCTCCCGCCTCCGTCCATGTCTAGGAAGGTGAACATCCAATCTGGCTAGGCTCCCACAAAGCCAGCACATGAAGTAGGATCAAAACCCCATGCCATTGTCCTTGGCTTCTCATCAGCCCTCATTGTTCTCCATGTTCAGAGAGTCCGGTTTTATCCCATGCTTTTTCAGTCACAGTCCAGCTGGCCTTGGTGAGCACCCAATAGATCAGCCCCACTGTCTCAGTGGGTGGGTGCACCCCTCGTGGTCCTGACTTCCTTGCTCATGTTCTCCCTCCTTCTGCTCCTCATTGGGACCTTGGGAGCTCAGTCCAGTGCTCCAGTGTGGGTCTCTGTCTCTATCTCCATCCATCACCAGATGAAGGTTCTATGGTGACATGCAAGATATTCATCAGTATTGCAATAGGATAGGGTCATTTCAGGTTCCCTCTCCTCAGCTGCCCAAAGAACTAACTGGGGACATCGCCTTGGGCTTCTGGGAGCCACTCTTGGTTCAAGTCTCTTGCCAACCCTAAGGTGGCTCCCTTAACTAAGAATTGTGCTTCCGTGCTCCCCTATCCAGCCTTCCTTTATCCAAATCATCCTGTTTCCCCAACTTCCCCCCATCCTCCCCTTCTCACCTTTCTCTCCCCATCTCCCCTTACCCCCATCCCACCCCACCCCCAAGATCCCAATTTTCTCCCCGGCAATTTTGTCTACTTCCCATAGCCAAGAGGATAACTATATGTTTTTCCTTGGGTTCACCTTCTTACTTAGCTTCTATAGGTTCACCAATTGTAGACTCCGTGACCCTTATTTATGGCTAGAAACCATATGAGTGAGTACATCCCATGTTCATCTTTTTGGGTCTGGGTTACCTCACTCAGGATAGTGTTTTCTATTTCCAACCGTTTGCATGCAAAATTCGAGAAGTCATTGTTTTTACCGCAGCCTAGTACTCTAATGTGTATATATTCCATACTTTCTTCATCCATTCTTCCATTGAAGGGCATCTAGGTTGTTTCCAGGTTCTGGCTATTACAAATAATACTGCTATGAACATAGTTGAACAAATGCTTTTGTCATATGATGGGGCATCTCTTGGGTATATTCCCAAGAGTGGTATTGCTGGGTCCAGGGGTAGGTTGATCCCGAATTTCCTGAGAAACCGAAACACTGATTTCCAAAGTGGTTGCACAAGATTGCATTCCCACCAGCAATGGATGAGTGTACCCCTTCCTCCACAGCCTCTCCAGCAGAGGCTATCATTGGTGGTTTTGATTTTAGCCATTCTGACAGGTGTAAGATGATATCTCAAAGTTGTTTTGATTTGCATTTCCCTGATTGTTAAGGAAGTTGAGCATGACCTTAAGTGTCTTTTGGCCATTTGAACTTCTTCTGTTGAGAATTCTCTGTTCAGTTCAGTGCCCCATTTTTTTTAATTGGGTTAATTAGCATTTTAAAGTCTAGTTTCTTGAGTTCTCTCTATATGTTGGAGATCAGACCTTTGTCTGTTGCGTGTTGTGTGTTGAGGAGGTCCTCCCGCTCCTCCAGCCTATAGCCGCTGAGATACCAGCCCATTGGGGCATGGTCTCTCTCCATTTAAATAAATGGCCACTTTCCTCTCTTCTCTCTCTTCACTTCCTGCTCAGCCGGCGACTAGACTCCCTTCCTGATTGCGCAGAGGGCTGTTGTCTGGGACGGTGATCTGTAAGTTTTTTCCCCTTTAAATAAATACCACCCTATTAATCATAATTCCAAACTGGTGTGGCATTGTTTGTGACTTACGCCTTCAGTTGCGGGGTTGGTGAAGATCTTCTCCCAGTCAATAGGTTGCCTTTTTGTCTTAGTGACAGTGTCCTTTGCTTTACAGAAGCTTCTCAGTTTTAGTAGGTTCCATTTATTCAATGTTGCCATTAATGTCTGTGCTGCTGGGGTTATACATAGGAACCGATCTCCTGTGCCCATCTGTTGTAGGGTACTTCCCACTTTCTCTTCTATCATTTTCAGTGTGTTCGGGCTGATATTGAGGTCTTTAATCCATTTGGACTTGAGTTTTGTGCATGGTGATAGATATGGGTCTATTTTCATTCTTCTACAGGTTGACATCCAGTTGTGCCAGCACCATTTGTTGAAGATGCTTTCTTTCTTCATTGTATACTTTTAGCTCCTTTATTGAAAATGAGGTGATCATAGGTTTGTGGAATAAAATTCAGGTTTTCTATACAATTCCATTGGTCGACTTCTCTGTTTTTATGCCAGTACCACACTGTTTTCATTACTGTAGCTCTGTAATAGAATTTGAAGTCAGGGATGGTAATGCCTTCAGAAGATCCTTTATTGTATAGGCTTGTTTTGGCTATACTGGATTTTTTGTTTTTCCATATAAAGTTGATTATTGTCCTCTCAAGATCTGTGAAGAATTTTGATGGGACCTTGATGGGGATTGCATTGAATCTATAAATTGCCTTTGGTAGAATTGCCATTTTTACTATATTGATCCTCCCAATCCAAGAGCAAGGGAGGTCCTTCCATTTTCTGGTATCCTCTTCAATTTCTTTCTTCAATGCCTTAAAGTTCTTGTCAAATAGATCTTTCACTTCCTTGGTTAGAGTTACCCCCCAAGATATTTTATGCTGTTTGTGGCTATCATGAAAGGTGAAGCTTCTCTGATTTCCCTCTCTGCTTCCATATCCTTTGTGTATAAGAGGGCGACTGATGTTTTGGAGTTGATCTTGTATCCTGCCACATTACTAAAGGTGTTTATCATCTGTAAAAGTTCTTTGGTGGAGTTTTGGGGGTCGCTTATGTACACTATCATATCATCTGCAAATAACTAAAGTTTCACTTCTTCCTTTCCAATTCGAATCCCCTTGATCCCATTATGTTGTCTTATTGCTATTGCTAGAACTTCAAGCACTATATTGAAAAGGTATGGCGAGAGTGGACAGCCTTGTCGTACTGATTTTAGTGTGATGGCTTTGAGTTTCTCTTCATTTAATTTGATGTTAGCTGTTGGCTTGCTGTATATAGCTTTTATTATATTTAGGTATGACCCTTGTATCCCTAATCTCTCCAATACTTTTATCATAAAGGGATGTTGAATTTTGTCAGATGCTTTTTCAGCATCTAATGAAATGATCATATGGTTTTTTTCTTTCAGTTTATTTATATGATGGATTACATTGATAGAAGGAGAAGATTTTCTGAACATACCACCAATAGTACAGGGACTACGATCAACAATTAATAAATGAGACCCCATGATCCTGAGAAGCTTCACCTGTCAGAAAGGCTAAGTTCAATATTACAAGTGATGTCTCATACTGCCAAATATGTGGAGCAATGGGAACACTTCTCCATTGCTGGTGGGAGTACAAACTTGTAGAGTCACTTTGGAAATTAGTATGGCAGTTTCTCAGAAAGATGGGAATTAATCTACTTCAACGTCCAGCTATTCCACTCTTGGGCACATACCCAAAGAACACTTCATCCTACCACAGGATACTTGCTAAACCATGTTTATTGCTGCTCTGTTCATAAATGCAAGGAATTGGAAACAACCTAGCTGTCCTCCATCAAAAGAATGGAAGTTAGGCACAAAAGAAGGAACTGGGGGTGGGAGGAACACATGGTTTTCCCTGGGAGGAGAAAATTGATTTTATGGGTAGACTGGAGTATGAGGTTGGGAAGTGACAAGAACCCGAGGATCAGTTGGGAAAGGGGAGGAAAGATGGGACTGAGAGACAGAATTAGGCAGGGACAGCTAAAATTGAGAGCATCAGAGGAGAATTTCAGTGGCAGTATGGAACCCTACTGCAATGGAAATGTCTAACAATATATGAAGGCAACCCCAATGAAGTCTCAAAATAATGAGGTAACGGGGAGACAGAACCTACTGGTCATCTCTTGTTGTTAAATAAAGCTTCCCATGCTAGGACTAGATTTTATTCAATTGAGTTTTGGACAAAGGGATTCCCTAAAATCCCTAGACAAGCCAGGCTGTTGCCAAGACAATGGGTTGCTCTCCACAAACTGACAGCAAAACCCCATTGCTGAAGAAAACACCCACACAGCTCATCAAACATGAAGAGGTTGAGCTGGTTCCTACATAGAACCTTCACCACTATATTCTAGTATCTATGACACCAAAAGGTACTCTTCAAAAGTTACCAAAATCAAAAAGTAAACACCAACTCCACCACAAAACCTTTTATCTACAATAAAATAGACTGCAAGACAGTCTAGGGTAATGGTAGAACAAACCTTGTGAGAGCAATCAACTGTCTGATTTGACTCAAGGCCCACTCCATGAGATGAAACACATACCAGACACTGCTTGGGTGGCTAAAAACCAGAGTATAGATAGTCCAGAGACCTGGGAACAAAACAAAATACTACTGTTCCCAAATAAGAAAAATTAACAATAATAACAACATGACTCCTAATAATAATCTGCTATACTGATAGCATCTCTGCCTTATTCAGTCTTCATCAAATACAGAGACCCACTGCAAGACATTACACAGAGGAAGACGTTTGGATCACATAGCTCTAAATGGGATGTGTCCATCAAATCTGCAGCTCAGAGCTCAGGGAACCAACCACACAGAAGAGGAGGTAAAAGAAGTGAGGGAAACAAATGGGATGGAAACACCAGGAGAACAAGGCCCTCTAAAAACTAAGCAAAACTCATATGAATTCACAGAGACTGAAGCAGCATGCCCAGGGTCTACACAGGTCTGTATCAGGTCCTCTGCATAAATACTATAGCTTTCAGTTTAGCGATTTTATGGGACTGCTGGATGTGTAAATATGTAGGTATCTGTTTCTTCTTTTGCCATTTCTTGGGGCTCTTTATTTTTCTGTTAGCTTGTCTTGTTCAATGTTAATATGATGGATTTTAATTCATCTCATTATATTTTATTTTGTCATGTTTGGCTGTTATCTCCTCAAAGCATGTTCTGTTCTGATGAAAAACAAAAAAGGAATAGATCCAGATGAGAGAAGAGGTGGGGGGCAACTGGGAGGAGAAAAGGGAGGGGAAACTATATTCAGATTAAAAAAAACTAAAAAATATTTAAAGAATATCTATATAAGGTATTAACTTTGATGATTTGATACACATAACCATTGATCACCATAATCATGTTCATTAACAGGACCTCACTTCCTATAGTTAAATTTTCTTTCCTTTTGTGGTCTCATCATATTCCCTGGGCTGAACTGAAGCTTGAAACTAAGTGCTTGTAGTGGTGTGTGGGTTCAGTTTTCCAGAGTGCATTCTAGGCAAGCACTCTACCTCAAATCACAGTCTGACTCTTTTCATGTAGTATAATGCCCTAACAGTTTACTCACACCTATTTACTGTGGGACAATGGTTTTATCCTGTAAACATTTGTTTCTTATACTTGTTTAATAAAATCTGATTGGCCAGTAGCTAAGCAGGAAGTATAGGCAGGGTAACCATGCTGGAAGTAGAAGTGGGGAAAGGAAAACAGGAGAATTCTGGGAAGAGGATTCTGCAGTCTGTAGTCATGACCCAGCCACAGTAGAAACAAGATGTGACTACCTCGCCAAATAAGGTACCAAGCCACGTGGCTAACATAGACAAGAAAAATGGGCTAATGTAAGTTATAAGAGTTAATAAGAAGCCTGAGATACGAGGCCAATGTAGGCCTCTGTGTGATTTCTTTGGGGCTAAACAGCTGTGGGACCTGGTGGGACAGAAAACCTCAGCCAGTCAACATCCATTGCAAATGGCAGGATTTTTGTAGTTTTTAAGACTGTGGTGGGTGACTTCCGCTCGTCTTTCCGTGCGGCGCTTTTGGTCTGTCGGAGCTTGGCTGTTCTCGACCCGCGGTGAGGCCGACGCACCGCAGCCATGACAGAGGCTGATGTGAACCCGAAGGCCTATCCCCTCGCAGATGCCCACCTCACCAAGAAGCTGCTGGACCTTGTTCAGCAGTCGTGCAACTACAAGCAGCTTCGGAAAGGAGCCAATGAAGCCACCAAAACCCTCAACAGAGGCATCTCTGAGTTCATCTTGATGGCAGCAGACGCTGAGCCCTTGGAGATCATCCTGCACCTCCCACTGCTGTGTGAAGACAAGAATGTCCCCTATGTATTTGTGCGCTCCAAGCAGGCTCTAGGACGGGCCTGTGGGGTCTCCAGACCTGTCATCGCCTGTTCTGTTACCATCAAAGAAGGCTCTCAGCTGAAGCAGAAGATCCAGTCCATCCAGCAGTCTATTGAAAGGCTCCTGGTGTAGGCCTGTGGCTCTGCCCTTCCTGTCTGCTCCCACCCTACTCTGTATCATACCGTCTGTTAGCATGTAGTGTTTTCAGCCAGTTTCTATTATAAATATTGTACTACATCTGGTTTTTGTATTTTATAGTCTTACAGGGTTGTTCTGTCCCATCTCTCCACCCTCTCCTACCATTTTTAATCTGTTTCACTTACACTAAGCAAAATGATATCTAAAGCAGGTGAGAGGCAGAACGGCACAGTTTAACAGTGGGAAGAACCAGGAAACACCTAAGCCAAGGATAGTGTCTGCTTCCATCTGCAAACTCACTCCTCTGTGCAGGACAAGATGACAGTAACACTCGTCCCTTGCACCTTTGCATAGATCTCCATATATGCTACCATGACTGAAGAGCTTTCAGCAGCCCCTCCCACCCACCGTCATTTGAAGAGAAAGTCTGATAATGTTAAACTTACGTCCAAGTGCCATTTATTAATGTTGTGTTTTTGATATGTGTAACCTTCTATTCTCACCCCATTCCCTACTGAGGGTATCAAGGCAATAACAATTCAAAGGGATGGTCTGCAGACTCCTAGGCGGCCTGAGTTTGACTACCTGGATCTTGAAGAGTGACAAGGACAGAATAGTTGTAATAAAGAATACCGGGGCTGGAACTCAGAGCAGAGACAATGCTGTCAGGGACATTCTGCCCTTCGTTGAATGGGGATTTCTTGTGGGGCTGTTTGACACCCACTCGGAGAGCCCTATCCCTTTCCTCCCTCAACATGGGTCAAATGTATTCTCTGTCACATTAAGAGCGAAAATAATGTTGTTCATTCTTGAGCATCCTAATAAATATGTTCATATTACATGTAAAAAAAAAAGACTGTGGTGGTTTGAATAAAAATGGCCCCCCATACGTTCATACATTTGGATGCTTAGTCACCAGGGAGTTGAACTGTTTAAAAGGATTAGAAGGATTATGAGGTATGGCTTTATTGGAGTATGTGTGGCCTTGCCGGAGAAAGTATATCACTAGGAGAGTGAGGTTTGAAGCTTCAAAAGCCCACACCAGGGCCAGAGTTTCTTTTTCCTTTTCTCTTCTTCTCTGCCTACAGGTCAGGATATAGCTCTCAGCTACTACACCAGTGTCTTGTTCCTACCCATGATGAACATGGACTGAGTCTTGAAAACTATAAGAAAGCTCCAATTAAATATTTCCTTTTATAAGAACTGTTCCAGTAATGATGTCTCTTCATGGAATAGACAGTAACTAAAACAATGTTTGCCTTGGGGTTTTAGCATAATGGCTCAGGTATAAAGCAGGGATCTCAGCCAACACTTAAAGGATCAGAAACCACTGTGTTCAGGCAGGAAGCATCATTTTTTCCCCTAAATGTGTACACATTGGTTTTTGTTTGTTGTGTTTGGAGGCAGGAACTTAGGTAGCATATTCTGGAAAAACTATTGCTCCTGGACCTACTCCTCCAAATGCTGGCATTATAGGCAAGCATGAACACATGGTCCCTCTCCCATAATATATCTGCTGCTATAAGACCTCTAGCAGAGAGCCAACTCCCACCCCTCAGTTCCGTCCCCACTCGTGATGGATCTTTCTGAAAGATACAGCAGTCCAATGTTGACAGTGGCCTATGTGTAGGCACCAGCACTGATGTTCCCCATCTCAGAAGAGCCTGGCTTCCAAATTGTGAGCTTGCAAAACAGATCAAATGGCTTCACAGTAACACCCCTGACAAGGCTCTATCCTGCAGATAGCCCACAAACCCTGTGTTACAATCCCCCTGCTCCACAGACTCTTGAATCCCCATAGTCATAGTAACCAGACCTGTGATAGGTTGTTGCTACTCTCATTCTTAGGCCTGAGCTGTCCCCAAAGAGAAAAGAAGAGCAAATAAAATTCAGACTGCCGCTGTTGATGGCAGTCATTTCAGAACGTCGCTACAGTGACTATCAAGGGCTTGACAGCCAACGTCCTTCCTTCTTTCCCAGCTGCTCCTCCACCTCACTGTCACAGTCAGAGACCGAGGCCACTGGAGCCGAGCCGTCAGCACCATCTCAGGTGGGAGGCTTCTTCTCAAAACATTGGAGAACAGAGCCACTCAGGAACCAGGGCCAGGCAGCTGGCTCTATTTACATGACCCCTCCCAGGCAGGTCAGCCTCCCACCTAGCCTGGTCCTATAAGGACACAGGAAAGCCATGAGGAGTCTGGCCAGTGTTAGGCACTGATGAACACGGAATGGCAAAAGTAAGAACTATTCAACTGGGCCTTTGCTACCTCCATCTGAGTCACTGGGAGATGCCTCCACAGTGGAGGATCAGAGAACTTGTTTGGGTGGACATTTCCATTCTCTCCAAGCTCCTTGGAGACTTTAGGGACCCCCATGCCCTCCCAGCAGGAGGATATCTGTAATCTCATGCTGTCTTCTTTCCTAACTAAAAGATAAGGGCAAAACACAGCTGAGTGATGGCTGACTCACAATAATGCGTACGTTTGGGAGAAGGAACTTGAAGTCTCATTTAGGTCAATACTGATGTGACTGAGCCTGGATCCTATCTTTCACATTGATGGTACTCATAGGAGAACAGTCAACACATGGATCCCAGTGCACAGCCAGGAGGCTCAGAGATGCAGTCAGAACCTACCCGTGAGAACCCACAGTGCCTGCACAGCCAGCCCTCGATGTTGCCTGTGTTTGAAGCCGATGGTGTAGCAAGAGAAAGGATTTATGAGAAATGACTTCTGAGTAATTGCAAGCCAATTCAGAGTTGCTGTTTCCATCTGATGCTGGGTAGCATTTGAACTCATTACTGGCCAGCAGCTTGCACACAACAGGGCATGAGCAGCAGGCAGCTGCCACATCCATTCAACCCTGAATGCAATCTGTCCTAAAGGCTCCTCTGTGGCCTGGGTCTGCAGCAAGTAGCCACAGAGAGAACTGGGACTATAGAAACAAGTTCCTGAGGCCTCACTAATGGGAGTGCCAAGAGCAACCAGAACTGAGGTCTATCTAGCCAGTCCACCTTCCCAGCAGATGGCAATACCAGCCTGGAGACAAATCCTGACTCCTCGGTGTTTTGCTCAGGCTTCTCTCATCTGCCCAGTGCTGCCTTCCCTTGAAAGCTGAGGTCTTTGGAAACAGAAGCAGGAAGATGTGCTGGCGGGGTCTGCATTCTGTTCTTGAGCAGCATTAGAGATCAAAGGCTGGTGGGGTCTGTGTTCTGTTCTCCAGCACCATCAGAGATCAAAACCCAGGCCTTGTCCTGGATGGAAGAAAGAGAGAAGAGAATCTGGCTGGTCTGTTATGGCTACCTTTCTGCTGCTGTGATGAAACACCAGGACCAAGAGTGAATTGTGGAAGGAAGGGTTTGTTTTGGCTTATGCTTCCAGAGGAGAAGACTCTGCCATGGCAGGGAAGGAAAGCAATAATCCACAGGCACGGCCACAGGCATGGGAAGCTGAGAGCTCCCGCCTTCAAGTGCAAGCACAAAGCACAGAGTAAACAGGAAGAGGGGCAAGCGTACAAATATTCAAAACTAGACCCCAGTAAGGACTTGTTCCAGCAAAGCTCCACCTTCCATGATTCCACATCCTCCCCAAGCAGCACCACCAACTGTGGACCAGTTGTTCAAGTATCTGAGCCCGTAGAGGGCGTTTTTTTCTTTAACTACCACATTCTGCAGCGCAGCTTTAGACTCACAGAAGATTCAGCACATGATCCCGGGGTCTGCCTGTCCACGCCCAGAGTGGGACAGACAACTAATGTGGAGCACCCATATCTACCTAAATACGTATATATCCTTCATGCCAGGAGCTAGGCTGTTGTAGAAGCAATGCAATCCTAACATGAGCTTAATATTCCAAAGATTCCTGAGACATAAAAAAAGATAATTAAAATGCCCAAAGTCACACACCTTAAAAATGGTATTTATAGCTCCAATTCGACACTCTTGAATACAGGGTTCCTGCATCTTTACCACCAAACAGAATAATCTGGAATGAGACAATAACGCAGAGGTCAATCCTGCCTGCCTAGCCCTGTCCCCTTTCCCACGCCTCTGATCCTTCAGGCCATACAAGTTAGAAATGGAGAAAAGAAACCAAAGGGAGTCAGGTCCACAGTGACAAAAGTCACCGCTTTAAGCCCTTCCCCTGCCTTGCTGTCCAGCTCCTTGCCCAAGGTGTTCCACCAAGTCTCCTTCATGGTGCAGCTGTCTGGTGCTTCCCGCCAATAGCATGGGCTGTCTACTCCTCACAACCGACTGGAAGTCCCTTCTTTCCTCATTTAAATCTTATCCATCATTGCTGGGGACCTGCAAACAAGGCATTAGCGTTACATGGCCTAGTTGAGAAAATTACCTTGGGCTGAACTGATGGCAATAATAGCTTAGAGGTAATAACCATGGATCAGATGCTATCCCTAAGTGTTTTGTGTATGTTAACTTAACCCTCACAGTGAATTCCGTAGAAATAAGCACTGTTAATGTCCCTATTTTACAGACTGCACCGAGACACAGACAGGTCAGAAAACGCAGCCAGGTTCAGAGAAGTGTCTGGATCCTTCGGCACGACTCAGATGGGCGCACAAAATAGTTACTGTAAGTACAAGAAGAGCCTAAATCATCCCAGCCATTTACTCAAACCAATCCAAATCCAAGTGATTATTTTCATGACAGCGTCTATAACTGGATCTCCTCTCTCTCCTTGGAAGGGGAGGCCTAGGGGAGAAATGTACCTTTATTAATTACTGTCGCACTTTTTTCACCCTGTTCTGACTAGTTCTGGAATCTAGCCAGGACATCCAAGGTCCACAGTTTACTTCTTGAGTCTAGGCCAGACTTCCCAGGGAATAGCAAATGAATATTTTCCTTCTCATTCACCAGAAAAGATAAGGCTCCATCAGGCTAGTGCCCTCTTTGTGTGGTGTTGGTGCCTAGGACCCTCCCTGTAGGAAAGCCTGGTACCAACATTGCTAGGGCGGGCTCTCCGTATAACCAGCTGAATGGCGCCACCTGCTGGATGAACTGCAGGCTCCTCTCTGACTGCTGAACCAGCAATCTCGCTTCCTGGGTTTCCTTCCCTGTGTCTGCCCAAATTTCGGAAAAGCCTAGATCGCCCTATCTTAAATCATTCACACGGTAGATCAATAACAAAACTTCCTAGTTATTAATCTGTGCCATTTGCCTGTCTGGGTTTCAGGTCCAGCAACCCTCCTCCTAGCTACCCTCCCAGTCACCCTTGCCTTTGGGACACCTGATAACGTGTTTTCTCACCTATGAGGACTCTGGCAGGATGTTATCTGTCTGTGGCAGCTTTTGGTGACTGCTCACCCGCCTAAATAATCCAGGTTTGGGGTCAGTGTCACGCAGAACCCTTGCAAGTGGACCGTATGTCTACAAATTGTCTCGGTTCTCAAACATGAGCATAACAAAACAGCTCCTCTGTGAACTGTGTACAGAAGGGCAGAACCTTCACTGAGCCCTCTCGGCAGTTCCTTTACTTTCCATCCTGCTGGACTGGAGGCCCAGATGCAAAAGCAACGCCAATGCCCCTCCGAATAATTAACAAGTGCCCGACCCTGACTCTCAGAACCTTCACTGGTCCACACTAGCCCACTCCATTTCATCTGAACATCGGACTCCTTCCCTTTTCTAGTTTTGTTCCACAGGCCCTCTTTTCCTTTTCATCTTCTTTTCTTTTTTTACAGAAAACAGATTCTTCTCGCATCCAATACATCCCAACCACAGTTTGCCCTCCCTCCATTCCGACCTCCTGCTTTTCCTCTCCACCAAATTCACTCCCGATCCGCTTCCTCTTCAGAAAAGAGACAGTAACAAAAAAAAAAAAAAAAGACAAAACAAGATACAATAAGATGAGGCAAAAGCCCTAATATCGAAACTGGACAAGGCAACTTAATAGGCAGAAAAGGGTCCCGAGCTGAGAAAGGAGTCAGGGATAAACCTGCTCCTCTATTGTTGCGAGTGCCACAGAAACACCGAGCTAATGGTCATATCATATACACAGAGGACCTGGTGCAGATCCATGCAGGCCCTACCCTTGCCTCTTCAGTCTCTGTGAGCCCATATGAGCCCGGTTTAGTTGATTCAGTGGGCCTCATTCTCCTGGTGTCCTCTCGCCCCTCTGACTCCTACAATGTTTCCTCCCCCTCTCCTGCCAGGTTCCCCCCTCTCCATGGGGAGAGACTTTATGGAAACCTCCAATCTAAATTCTCTCCACATAATGTCTGGGTGTGGGTCTCTGCACCTGCTTCTATCTGCTGCCAGAGGAAGACTCTGTGATGACTACTGGACAAGGCACTGATCTATGAGTATAGTAGAATATCATTAGGAATCCTTTCATTGGCTTTGTTTCTGTTTATTATTATTATTATTATTATTATTATTATTATTATTATTATTATTATTATTATTATTTGCTACCTGTGTAGGTTCTATCCTAGATCTCCAGTTCCTGACCATCCAGGCAGTATAGGGCATGGGCTCCCTCTCACACAGTGAGCCTCAAGTTAAGCTTTCCATCTTTTCTAAATTGAATTTTGTCCCCTCCAAACACATATGTTAGAGACCTAAAGTCTGGGTAGAACTGTATCTGGAGACAAGCCTTTTAAGGGGAGAAATTAAGTTAAAATGACGTTATTAGGAAGGGCCTAATCAAATCTGATTAATGTCCATTAGAAGAGAAAATTGGATGAATTTTAAGAGATACCAGAGAAGCCAGCAAGATGGCTCAGTGGGTAACCAAGCTTGCTGCCAAGCCTGAAGACCCAAGTTCTCCCTATAGAACTCTGTAGATTCCTGCCGAGTGTCCTCTGACCGACACAAGCATGCAGGCATGTCCATGTATGCATGTGTGCACATGTGTGTGTGCGCACACACATCACCACCACCACCATGTCTACCACCACCTCCACCCTATAAAACAAACAAATGAATAAATACTTTTTTATTATTTTAAGAGATATGGAAACATTCTTTGGTCTTGGACTTATCAGCCTCCAATTCTCAGCAACAATAAGTTTTTGTTTTGGGGAGACCTTGTCTGTGGGATTTTGTTAGGCAACCCTAGAAAATTAATGTATTCCCTTAGCCCAATAGACCCCTGAAGCTTGATGGGACAATCAGTCCCCAAGGACCAAGAAGACTTTCCTAAGTACAAATTCAATTCCAAAGAGCAGGGCCAGCATGGGGACTTTGGGGAAGGGTTAAAGGAGGGAGGGGAGAGGCAGGGATGGGGAGCAGAGAAAAATGTAGAGGTCAATAAAAATAAATAAATAAATAAAAATAAAATAACAAACAACAAAAAAGAGCAGGGCCAGCCTCAGTCAACACATGTTGTCTCTTGCCCTGTCTGGGGCACAATGGTATCAGTTCCAGTAGAAAAAAAAAAAAAACCCAGACTACACATCCTAGCAGAGCCTGCCTGGGACTCTCATCTCTGCTTCTCCCTCCCTCTCCTGGGAATGCCAGCAACTCCCCCTGGGGAGAAAAGGATTCATAAACCACAGGGTCCAGCTGCGTGGGTCATTGAAGAGCAAGGTCACCTCTCCCTCTGGCTCTAAAGACAGAGTGCACTTTATGGTGTGTGAGATGTTTACAACAGAGGCGTTTGTTTCTCAAACCGCTCTCAGCCTGCTGGAGTGAATTTCCTCTAAAGCTGAGAAGTGCCCATCTATCTGTTTGATGGCAACTTCCCTGGAGGCGGGGAGAGCAGAGGCCTGCGAAGCTGATAGGGTTCAGGGCGAGGGAAGAAAACCACAGTCGGGGTGGGTGTTGGGACAGTTTCTGTATGTGAAAAGTGCCCATATAATTGAATGAAAGTACAGGTTATATAGTCACTAATCCATAATCTAAAAATATGAACTGTAAAGCACTCCAAAATCTGAAACATCAACAGTATTTAAGCTGACACTTTACTGTATCCTGTTATAGTCAAGGGGAAGGTTTTTATTTAGATATGAAAGAGAGGGCAGCCAGAAGCATCTAGAAGGGTCCAGAGCAAAAGGAGAAAGTAGTAGACTGGACATGGCCAGCAGACTTGGCCATGAGAGAAGCAGGAGCAGAACAGAGAGAAGAGGAGGCAAAGAGAAGACCAAGAAAGCATATGGCTGAAATAGCAGGGTTGTCAGGAGAAATGAGAAGCTGGGGGAGTGGGCGAGCTCCAAGTTGGAGAAGTTTAGTGCAGGGGCATGGGAGGAAGTGAAAGAGGTGGGTATCTGTGACCCAGAGGGAGCC
This sequence comes from Microtus oregoni, assembly GCF_018167655.1. NCBI lineage: Eukaryota > Metazoa > Chordata > Mammalia > Rodentia > Cricetidae > Microtus > Microtus oregoni. Next base: position 17,139,880 of record NW_024543072.1, read on the forward strand.
CAGAGGCCAGCGGACACTTTGTAATGCTAATAGGCACCCCTGATAGTCACTCCCTTCTGCCCGTGATAATGGTTCCTTCCTAGAGGAGAGCCCTCATCACACACTCTAGAGGGTTGCTAGCTTTTGTGATTCACCAGAATTTGGGGAGATCAAGTTTCCTTTGGACCTGACAAATGAAATATCACAAGTGGAAAAGTCAACCTTTGATCTCACCTTACCTGTGTAAACATTCTGGCACACAAAGAGCAAAGGTGTAAAATGACCCTCCGATTGTATGGCTAGAGTGTATATAAAACAGAGACAAATTTCATGTTTAAAACTGGATCTCATCCACAAGAGATCTCAGTAGTATAATCCAAAGTTTAAAATGAATCTAAGTGCAAAACATTTATAGCCAAGATGGTACAGGTATCTGGGAGAAGGTATAGTGAACCTGCATAGAGAAGGGAGAGCAACCAAGAGAAGGAACGGGGCAGAGAGATGGAAGGAAGATAGAGGAAAAGCAGACAGAAAGGAAGAGAAGGAAGACAGAAAGGGAGGACAAAGGAAGAAAAGAGGGAGACATAGTAAGAGGAAAAGAAGCCAAGAGAGAGGAAGTAGGGAGGGAAGAAAAGAGAATTAATTGGTCCCAATGTATTAATTGTATTTCTGCAAAATGTTTTACAAATATTCACAAAATGAATCACATTTATCCCAGACCCAAAAACATTTTAATATTAAAACTAGTGGCATTTCAAAACTTACCGAAAACTATACTTCACTTAAATCGAAAGGACAGCTGGGCTGGACATTCTGAAAAGCCCTGGGAAATCAAAAGCCAAGTCTCATGCTCAGGGAGTTTGGAATTAATGGGGCAAGACAAGTTTAATCCAGGAACAGGCCTGGGAGGCATGATCACACTGGCAGGTGTGTGTGGACCCAGGCCAGACTCTGAAATAGCAAATTCTCAAAGGGAACACAACTGGAATCCAACCGCAGGATCTCACTGACTCACCAGCTTTGGGCAACATCCTTTTCGCTCCCAAGGAGGAAAGCTGGCCTCAGTACTTTAATGGGTTTGCATTCTGTGAGCTTCTGTGTCCTCATCTCAGGCATGCGGGAGTACCCAGCTCATACCAAGATGTCACTAGGCAGGTGCCAGCCCACATAAAGACAGATGATGCCAAAATTATTGGAGGCTAAGAGTGATGAGAAGATGTCAGGGCCAGAGTTAGTAGGGGAGAGTTCAGGGCCAGCTCAGTGCTTTGGGAATGTGAACCAAAAGACTAGGCACCAAGGGAAAGGCCCGAGGCACATGCTGTTCTTCAACTGATTTTGGGGGGATTTGGGGGACCAGTGGCATCAATAGGAATGCAAAGAGAGAACCTAGTTTCAGACCATGTAATGTGGATGTTCCTATGATTCAGAGTAACGGGGGACCAGCCGGTATTGTAGTGCCTTGTAACACGTAGGGGAGAATCAGACCATCTTGTCACCATGCCCTGCCCTGTTGGCTAGCATCCTGAGGCCTTTAGAGCATTTCGTGTGCTGTCTGACAGTAGTCTACACACAAAGTCTATACCGCCAGCTTAGGACATGCTGCTTCCTGGGAACAGCCAGAGCGAAGAGAGAAGCAGGAAGGCTAACAGAGTCAGCCAAGCAACAGAAATGTCCCTAAGTAGAATGGCTTGTGAACCCATGTGAGGGATGTCCTGGTTCTTTCCAGACTGCCATGGTAAGGGGCAAGACCCAGGCCCTGCATGGTAATGTGAATGCCTCCTATAAATGTCACCCTATTTGCGCCGCCCCCCCCCCAGTCAGAATGCTGCGAACCAAACCCCTCCCCCCAGGAATTGAACCGGTGCAAGAAACACAGATGAGAATTTAGCCCCCCATTTGGGAAGACCCATCTGTCAAGGTTCTGACAGGTCTGATGAGAGAAACTGATGACAGGTGCAGCACAAGCCATGCAAATGAACCGGCCATGTGCACATTTTAATCCCGGGAAAATGAAAAGATGCTCAGGGAAGAAAAGGTAATCATAGAGCCTACTTGACCGGCAGTGAACAATATTTTTAATTAAATTGAAAGGACCTGGGTGGTTGAGGAGACTCAAGGAAAGATGAGGGGCACAGGAGAACTGAGTCTGCCCCCACCTCGCAAGAAGTCCACAAATAATTGCATCCAGCTGAGCAGTTGAGAAGCCGCTCTCAGATTCAGGGAAAGCACAGCAAGCTAGAGGTATAACTGTCAAACTAAGAGAGATGGGGGGACTAGGGAGCCGCACTGTGTGGGATGGAAGAAGGGGAACACAGAGCCCTGCCTTCAGCTTCTCAGAGACATCCAGTAGGCCTGTAAAAACTCCTGCCCTGAGACTGAGTTTCCCCTTTTTGAGACATCGTGGGTTCAACTGAGTGACATCTCTGACCATCCAGTTTTCTGCTATCCTACCTCCAAGGCAAGCCTTAATTTCACCTGTTCCCAGGTTGAGGGCGCCTGGGAACTGGTACCCCAGCTGCTGGAGTAACATGCTGAGCAAGCATCCTTCTCTGCAGAGACTGACAACATCCCAACAGGAGGCATTGTCTCTTCTGCCTGCTGATGCTTCCAGGGCCTCCCCACTCTGTTTTCATGGTTCACCCCACGATCACCCTGCTAGAACTATCCGGCGGGCAGGGCGAAAATATGTGTTCTGCTACTGAGCTACGCTGCCAGCCTCTTCTCCTTTCTTTTTCCTATGACAGGGTCTTATCACCTAGCCCAGGATGACTTTGAATTCACAATCCTCCTGCCTCTGTCTCTTGATCACTGGGATTGAAAGCATGCATGCGCCACTGCATACAGCCTTTTAAATATATTTTTAATGGCATGGTCCTTTGAGAATATTTAGTATTTATATTGTTGCGCTTTTTATATTTGGTTTTGCTTTGACAGTGTAGAATCAACGAAATGTTATAAAGCATGTCTCCGGCTCACTCCTTGATAGGCCCCTGCTAAAAAGCCTGCTGTTTGAGTTCCTCTTGGTTACAATGGCAAGGTTTCTCTTCTGTTGTACAAGCGATGAGGCTCGACTCTCCTTCCATCCTCCCTATTGTAAAATGGCAGCATGCACAGGGCACCGGATCTGCACATGGGATGAGGTACAGAAACCGGGATATGGGATAGAGTGAGACACAAGAACAGTGTCCTATTCAGAGAGCTCTGCCCAGAGAGCCCCCTGCCTTCCTGAAGCTCATCCTGCAGCATGCCTCCCTGTTGCCTCGTGGTCCATCAACATCCTCAGCCCAGTGACTATCTGAGCACTCAATGGCCAAAGGATTTTCTGATCCTTCTGGAAACTGGAGCTATAAAGATTCTACCCCCAAGTCATGTTTACCCATCTAGATACTGCAGGACTCAACCAACTAACAGGTCTCACGCATGCTGCTGAACAGAACTCCACAGGAGCTTGGAAACAGATTGGGGACTTGCCTAAGACTCAGCATGTGGACACTTCCCAGAGTCCTGTGTTTTCAGTCCAGTTCAGCCCCTCCCCCTGGTTTACCAGGACAAGGTCATACACCTGACCAGTCCAGCACCACACAGGGTATGGGATGCATACTAGCCAAGACCCCAGGCCAGTCCCATCTGGCCCTACTCCTGGACTTACATCATAGATCTGGTATGCTTCTTGGCAGTATTAGAACTCAAGATAGAAAATTCTAGAATACAATGTGATCTGCAGGGCTTCTAGCTTCTAGCTTTGTCCCTCGCTGGTTTGATCAAGGGTGCTGCTTTTCCCACATAATGTCCCTGCTGGGGGTTAAGTGATAGAGGGTTTTTTTGCTAGCTTGACCAAGAAAATCAATCCCAAGCATTCTCCCAGTATCTACTGTCTAGACCGTTCCATTCTGCCTCATTGCTCTACCTTGCAGGAACCCAGTATATCCCATTAGTACAACTGTTCTATAGAAGTGAGTGGAATTCACTCATGATTTTACTGTCACAGCTAAAAACTACAAAGCATGCTTAAAACATTGGTCCCAGCTTACACGTGCCCACTGGCGCCTCTCTACCATCTCAGATACAGGCAGGAGATAGAGGCAGCAAAGGCTGTCCCTGGGGCCAAGGTACCTGTTGATTTTGTTTACGCTGGACCACCATTGCTAGAATGAGTTGTGGCAATTTCTAGACGTTGCCAAGGGAAGCATCCTCTCTTCTGAGCATCTTCATCCCCACACTCTCCCTGTTAAGAATGTGAAAGCTTCCCTAACACATTTCTGCCCTTGCCATAAGCCCTTATCAAAATCAGAGCGTGCCTCTATAGTCCTTGTCCCCTGCATTATACAGAAAAAAAAAAACACAATGGTCCAATGACACAAGAGCAGAGCCCGAGGCCACAAGAGGAGTTAAAAACTGAGTTGGTACCAGGATCTGGCAGACAGCCTTCTGCTTCTGTTCTAACTCCACACTAAACATTCATACCTCAAAACAATGCTCAGCATCCTGATGGCCCCTCTGAAGGGCTGTGTATTACTATAGAAGCAGAGTATATTAGGTGACAGACTTGAGTAATCAGCATTACCTGTGCTAGAGTCAGGGTTTTAGCTAAGTAAAAGGCACTGGAATATAACCAACACAAAGTTAACATTTCCCTATGTGGAACCAGAGGCTTTGACTGTGTGCCCCAGAGTTTACATATTGGAAACGTACGTTACTGAAAGAGTCTAAAGGGTTGTACCTTGAAGAGGAGATCAGGAAGAGCCCTCATAAATTGGTTGGTGTCCCTCTCACAGAGGTGGGGCTCTTAGAACAAGAAGTTTGCCCCTTCCTTTGCTCTCACTGGCAATGTGACAACTTCTACAGCATTCAGATGTAAAAAGAAGGCCTTTTCCAACTGATACCATCTTAGGCTCCCAGACCTGCAGGACTGTGAGCCAAGTAAACTCTAATTATAAATTTTTCGGTGTATGGTACTCTGCTCTAGCAGGCTAAAGGGGACTAAGATGTGAGTCACTGACTAATTAACATGATATATATCTATTGCACATGTGCAAAGACATGCACATTAGGCTTAACAAACTTTCTGTGTCAAAATAAGAGAGATGTTTCCCCTCTCCCTGTCAGGCCCCCCCGTGGGGAGAGGTGCATTCACTTTAAGAAGAAAATTGACAAGCCAGAGCGTACACAAAGAAAAGCAAACCCTAGCCTCTGACTCAAAATAACATGAGCAATTGTCTTTAGAAGCCCAAGAGAAAATTTGCTTATAGAAGAGAAGACCAAACATACATTATAGCTGAACTTGACTAGCCGAAAAACAAAATGTGGAGAAGGGAACAGAGTTCATTTATTATTGTTAAGAGTAGATCTGACTTCATCAGCAAGAGCACAAAGCACATTTTAAACACCCGAACTCTTGAAATTGGAAGACTGTCATGTTAAGCCACGAGCTCATCCTTTCACAGTCTCAAGGCGGAGGTAGGGGACAGTAGAGGTCTTGCTGAGTGGGATCTAAGTGAAACTCAGGCAGCAGAGACACAATTGAACAAGATCAGGTTGCTTCTACAATCCCGGTGACTCTAAACTCCCTTTGCTAACGTTCGGAGTGAAGGGCGAAGAGGGAAAGTGGGGGAGGGCATGGGAACCAAGCTACTGTGTAGAGAGAGGCCAGTCAGAGGAGGTGGCAGTATGCTTGTCAGGCTGTGAGCCTGTGACCACCTTTTGTGATCCTGTATTAATTATGAGTCCTCAGTGGCATGTTGCTGACTGTATATTTTCAAGCATAACATACAAATATAGAAGGTGCATTTGTTTAGTGTTTTCATAAGAACCTGGGGCCAGATGTGTTGGAGCGAACTTATGATTCGTACACACCAGATGCTGACGCAAGAGAATTCAGAGTTCAAGTCCAAACCAGGCTATGTAGTGAGACCAGGTCTCAGAAGGAAACCAGAAAATTGACATCCTGGTTCACCTTCTGGGTTCTTTATAACAGGATTCTTTTGGCTCAGGGTTGCAGAACAGAGACTGGGAAGTATATTGCCCAGATGTCTTGATTTCTAGTGAAGACCTTGTCCTAGTTCACCCATGACACTGTAGTAGAAAAGGGAAGTTACTGCATCTGGGAGAAAGAGTATATCAGGGACAGACATCCTACGTAACAATCCATTCTCAGGATCATGAACCTGATCAGTCACGACCCACTCTGTTATAGAATAACCCACCCCAGAGATGAGTATAGTGATACATGTCTGCAAATCCTGGAAGCAGAGGGAGGAGGCTCAAGAACTCAAGGCCAGTCTCAGCAATATAAAGAATCCCAGTCTAGCCTGGCCTATACCAGACCCTGTCTCAATGAGCCAAAAGCAAGGAAAAAGAAAGAGAAAAGAAGCAATCCCCCCCCCACACACAATAATGGCATCAATATTAATGCATTCACAAGGATACACAGATCCCCTCGATACAGCCAACTCTTAGCGAACCCAACCCTTCTCAGCACCATTACACTGGCAATTAAATTTAGCCCGGGTTTTTGGAGAAGTACAAATCATATTCTCTCTCTTAGAGAGAGCTGAATCCATCCCCCTTCCTTGCAGCTCTGCCTCTCCCTGAACATCCATTTTCCTCTTACCCTCCTCTAGAGATGACTTCATTCAATTCTCCAGGATCTCCAGTTTCTCTAATTTGCTTAAGTTTGACAACTACCTGGAGGTGCCTGTTAAACACAGAGATTGCTGCAGCCTAGCCTAGATGCAACAGTTTGAACGGGGGAGGCAGATACAACAGGGATTCTCTTCAGTGTGCTGTTTGAAAAGCTTTGTAGAGGTGCCTCGGTGTAATGGAAAGCTTTTGAGTGGGGCATGACCTAAATACGGCCATGCTTCTGGAAGATTAGCTGGTCCCTCTGGGGAGGTCATACCACCAGCAGCTCATCATAGAGACTCTGTAATGAGAGCCCAATGCGAGGGTCCAAGGATGCCTCTCTAACACCTGTGTGGTGAGATGGTCCTTACAGCAATGTCCCTCATGACTCCACAGCTGAGAGGCACATAAACAAATGACATTGAAGGATGGCAATTTGTTTAGCCTCTGTGGATTCAGAGCCGGGTGTCTGAATGACTCTCAGCTTCAGTTCCTGCCCAGCCCAAGATATTCACCCCAAAGCTCACCCTGCCTTTGGCCAAGTGCTTCCCCTCCTCCTATGAAGATGTCGTCTGTGCTGACCATCTCTCCTGACCCTGGTCATATCTTCCCAACCCCATCTTAGGCATGTACGTATCTACATACTCAACCCCGAAGCTGTAGTGAGTTGAGGCTTTGCTTCATTTTTCCTGGATTTGTTCGAGCACACCTTAGATGTACCTCAACATGAACATCAGAAAAGGAGGTTTGGGGGCTGTGGAGACAGCTCAGTAGGAAGAGTATTTGCCGTGCATTCATGGTGGTCTGAGTTCAATCCCCAGCATCCACATAAAAAGCTGAGAAAGTTGATACCTACTTGGAATCCCATTGCTGAGGAGGGAGAGGCAAGTAAATCCCTGAGACTCACTAGTCAGAAAACTATCCTTATTGGCAATTCCCAGGTCCAACTGCCTCATGGGAGATCTTTTACTGCATGTGCTGTAGAAAATCTGTCCACTGACTTTCCATACAGTAGGGATTCTTCCCGTCTGCCCACTCAAACGGCCATACTTCTGGAAGGAGTCTGCGAAGGACCCGCACAAGCAGGAGGCCCAGCTCCAAGGCCTTGTCCAACTCAGCTGCCTCTCCTCCCTCCTGCTCTAACCTGGGCCTTCTTACATAGTCTAAAGCATTCTTCCTTTAATACCACATGTGTGAAGTGGGCTGCTCTTATGTCCCACAAGGGTAGTGGATGAGCGATGGCTGGTTTCAAATAGCACCTTATTTAAAATGAAAAAAAAAAAAAAATCAAGGATACCTGAAAGGTGAGAAGAAGGGTTTTGGAAAGGCAGTATATCCTCTTGAACTTTGTGCTTCCCTCCTCCTCGTCCCTGGGTGCGCTGTACTGGTTCAAGGCCTCATCCATACATTTCTTTGTCCACTCCAGAAAGAGAGGCAGCCTGAAATTCTACAACCAATCAGCAGCCAAGTAAGTCCAATTTTGCCTCTGTGTCTCAGACACGCCCCTTTCACTCAGCCCTGAACTTGTGGCAGCTGATTCCAGTCCTTGTCAGCTCTCACATGGTGATTGCGGTGGCTCCCTAACCAGTCTTCTTGGCTACAATTTCCCCTAACAGGCCACTTCTTCTTCCCTCCAGATACCCCATTGCCCTTCCGGAAACTCTGAAAACACAGTACTTCCTGCTTCCTGCCTGCTGCGTTCTGTCTGTCCTACCCAGGACTCCTCTCAGACTGTGGACATTCTCTTTTGTGCTATGCCACACAGAGCTTCAGCGTGGCACATGGGTAAGCCATGCAAGGATAATAATGCCCACATTCCTCAGAGAACGGCTGTTCTCCTTCCAGGCCCACGGTGTCCCTCCCATGCCTACCTAGAGCACTTCTAATCACTTACTTAGAAACACTCTGCTCCACTCAAATTCCTCCAGGGAAGCCTAGGGTTTGAACTCTTGCCCCATAGCCCTTTTTCTGGGTGATGTCATGTTTTTCAGATTTAATAGCTGGACTCTCACGAATCTGCTCAAGACAGAGGCTTTGCCGCCTCTCTGAAGTGCAGCCCACTCTGTGAAGTGAACACAATTCAGCTCAACTTTCTGATTGTAGGAAACTTTTAAGAAAATTAACTTCATTAATTCCCTTTTAGGTTTTTTAAAGTTTTCATTTTATTGTATAACTTCATTCAAACTGAGCAGGTTTTAAATATGTGCTTAGGAACAATATATACATACATATAACGACAATTAAATCTAAAATTTAAATTTGAAAGCAAGCAAGGTGGGGAGTTATATAGATGGTTTGAAGGGAGGAAATGGGGAGAAGGAGGAATTACGTTCAGCTACGACTAACAATGACACAAAATGAAGTAGCTCAAGCCAGATGGAGGCCTATAGTTGTGTTGTTTAAAAATCTGAAGGTCAGCTGGTCAGCAGGCTGAGCTAGTATATGCAGAATAATGGCCCATCACTATTCCTAGGGGGACAATCTCCAGCGCATTCCTATTACAGCAAGGAGGAAGGAGAGTGCTAAAAGAGGCAAGCATCCCTGAAGATATCATGCATCAAAACCACTTGCTCCTGTCACCTGGAGTGTAGTCACACAGTGTATTAGTTACTTATATATTGCTAGAATAAAATGCCATGACCAAGGCAACTTACAGAAGAAAGAGTCCATTTGGGCTTATGGGTCTAGGGAGTCAGAGTCCATGAAGGCAGTTGGAACAGCAAGTTCAGAGTGTACATCTCCAACTGCAAGCAGAAAAAAGAAAGAGCAAACTCAAAATGTATGTGAGTTTTTAAACTCTTTTTTTAAAAAAGAAAACAAACTATCTTTTTTCATTTTACATACCAATCCCAGTTCTCACTTTCTCCATTCCTCCCATTCCCTCCACCTACCTCCCTTAATCCTTCCCCCATCCACTCCTCAGAGATGGCAAGGCACATTGCTTTGGGATAGGTCCAAGGCCCTCCCTACTATATCTAGGCTGAGCAAGGTATCCATCCAATGAGAATGGGTTCCCTCAAAGCCAGTACAAGCAGTAGGGATGAATTCTGGTACCACTGCCAGTGGCCTTGCAGTCTGCCCCAGCCATAAAACTGTCACCCACATTCAGAGGGTCTATTTTGGTCCTATGCTAGTACCTTCCATCTGGATGGAGTTGGTAAGTTCCACTTAGCTCAGGTAAACTGTTTCAGTGGGTGTCCCCATCATGGTCTTGATCTCTTTGCTCACATTCTCACTCCTCCCACTCTTCAACTGGACTTTGAGAGCTCAATCCAGTGCTGAGGGTCTCTGCCTCTGTTTCCATCAGTTGCTGGATGAAGGTTCTATGGTGACATTTAAGATATTCATCAGTCTGACTACAGAGCAAGGACAGTCCGGGTACCCTCTCCTCTATTGCTTAGGGTCTTAGCTGGGGTCCCACTCTATTGATATCTTTATTCCAACAAGACCACACCTTCAAATCCCAAACAGTGCCACCAACTAGGGACCACACATTCAAATGCCTGAGACTCTGGGAGACATTCTCATTCAAACGACCACATACGGCTTACCCAACAACAAAGTAAAACAGGAAATGGAGTCTTCACTCCAGGTAGCAATGTGCCCCAGTAAACTGTATGTCTCTGACATAAAGCTTAATATTAATTACCCTGCCAGTATTAGAACAAAGTTTTTCAAAGTGATGATGTAAATAAATCACTCTTTTTATAGAAGAAAATGTGGGACTGGAGAGATGGTTAGACAATTAAGAGCACCGGCTGGACTCCAGTTTGGTTCTCCGCACACACATCAGGTGTCTCCCAACTAGCTATAACTCCAGTCCTAGAGTATCCAACACCCTTCTCTGTCCTAAATAGGCACCAGAATGTTCATGCACATATACACAGACACACACACATATGCACACATACATGCCAATAAAATAATTATGTTTTTAAAAGAGAAAATGTATGCATGCATATACTAATGGTATGCTCATTCAACTGCACTCCAGCTATACTGAGAATCCTAGAAAGCATGAAAGGAAATGACTATTAAATTTCTCATCCACTAGGGTCCAGTGTGGAGGTAGTAACAGGTGAATTCCACTTAGATATGATAGTGGAAACCATGTACAAGTTATAGCACATATGCTTTGTAACATAGAGGAGCTGGATGTGTTCTCAATAAGTCAAACACAAGGATGTACACTACCAGTACCCTACTTCACACCCTAGAGATAAAAGTCAAGGCTGTCAGACAAGAGCAGGAAACCACAAGATCACAAAAGAACAAAAGGAGGAAATGGTAAATCAGAAAATAATGCCATAAATGGAAAACATTACATACAGTGTAATATTATCTTTCTCTTTGTGTTTTGGATTTCATTGTGTCAAATATTGTTCTTCTAACTTTCTTTTGCATCCTATTCACCTGGATATTGTTTAAATAGATTTTTCTCTCTGTTCTTTGAGTTTACTGCTGGGGAATATTCATTCAGATCTGAACTTAATTTATACTTAAAACTCAGTAACAATTAAAATACCCTTTCAAATTTTGATAGAAACAGTAAAAACAGTTAAATCAGTTCAGCTCTCTGTAAATTTATTAAAATATATATAGTGTAACACCACTTTCAATGCAGAACCGAGGGAAATCAAGTTGACCTGGCCTGTGAGCTTATTCCCTGCTGCATAGCTTTTAGGTTGGCATCCTACAACAATAAGTTTTAATTTAATGAAAATAGCAAAAAGAACTCAAGTGTGTTAAACTTACAATTCAAAATAAAACTCCCACACTATATTAGACAAATGAATAGCCACTAGCAGTTACCTGATACATGCAAACTTGAAAACCAAAGAACAGAGAGAAAATTTCTTTAAAAGATATCCAGATGAATAGGAAGCCAAAGAAATCTGGAAGAGCAATACTTGACAATATGAAATTCGAAACAAAAGAGAAAGATAACATACTTATCAAAACAAACAGCAGAGTACAAAAACATAATCATGAATATTTATGATATTTCATTTTAAATTCACAATGTATAAAGCAATGACTGACTTCCAGAAAAATAGTGAATCAGTTATTATACTTGAGGCCTTAATATTCTCTCAGTTACTGAGCAATAAACCATAGGATATCTAAGTGACTGAGTTTTTTGAAAACAGAGGACTCTGTGTCCATCAATTATAGAATGTATATTTTGATTAAATATTAAACATAAATCAAAGATAGGCCACCCTGGAATTGTCAATAAATTCTAAACACTCATGAAGTATATATTCTCTCCCCATAATATATGACATTAGAATTTAACAGCAAAAAGTTAGTTTTAAAATCAAATGAATTGTGAAACAAGATTACACATTATTAGTAACATTTGGTTTAACAAAACCAGAAACGAAATTTGCACTTAAAATTCAGTAACAATTAAAACACTCTTCTTCAAAATTTTATGGAAACAGTTAAAACAGAGAGTTTATCTGTCTGTGCATTTACTAGAATATAGTATTACACACAAACATGCCATCAAAGCACCTGTAATAACACTTTATTGCGGAACCCAGAGAAATCAAGTTGAACAGACCTATAAGCTTCTTCCCTACCACTTAGCTGTTAGAATGACAGTCTGCTACAAGATGCCATGGAGCCCAGTGGAAAGTTAAAATCCATCAACAGTTTTCAGCAGAGGTTGAGTTGGTATACAACAGTATCAACTTCCTGGGTAAAACGTGCTCACTGGTACAATAGTGGCATGACAGTTATAGAGATCACCAACCATTTTATTTTATGCTTGGATCTGAGGACCTCTCTGATTTAAGCCTATACTCTAAACTTGTTCAAAGTTCCATGGCTAAGGAGATCTTGGACCCCAAAGGCACTCTATCTACTCCTCTTGTCTTGGAAAATGGATATGTTATCAAACTGTCTTTAAATATTTGTGTTTATACTCATAAATTAGTGCTGCTCTCAACTTTTTTTTGACAGTGGGTAGTGGCTGATGTAGAGCTTCATAGCCGTCAAAGTGCTGAGAATAAGCACCTGTTGAGTGTTCAGCCCTAAATGAGACATCTATATTAATCTCTGTGGCTCCCGAGGCCTTAAAGTGGAGACAGAGAGAAAGGAATAGCAAGAGGATTAGGAAGAGTGGTGCACAATGTTGTCTTCAGATCAGGATTTGGCTGATGCATCTATAAGCCCCCCCGAGGCTGTGGTTACCTGCACAAGACACAGCCAGTCAATAATTTCCATGTGGATAGGAAGGAGCTCATGAGGACTCGCCCCTCGTTGAGGAGGTACTAGCAGTTGATGGCTGCCAGTGGCACGAAGTCAGTTTTCTTCTGGAAGATGGCCCTGTAGGTTGCTCAGACTATGGTAAATGATCCTATACCCATTTATATGTGGACAACATGAATTGGATTCAGTAAGATTTGGTATATTTTTAAAGAAGAGGACATGAAGGCAGGAAAGGAACGTACTTCGGAAGGTCATGGGGAAGGGACAGCTTGGAGTGGTTATGATCACAATACATTGTATACATGTGTGAAATTATAAGACCATAAACCGGAAAATATTATAAACAAAAATAAGTTGTGAGAGTTGTAACAGGACAAAGAAAAAAGAAATACTATTGTCAATGGCAAAAATAAATGAAACCAATGTTTTAAAATTTAACATTTTTATAAAAATAAAAAACAGTTGTTTAAAAAACTTAACAAAGTTGTTCCTTTCTGAAAGGGCTGATAGGATAAAAATATAAAATAAGCTAACTACAGAATGGAATAGAAAGTATCGGTAGACAAGATAAATTGGCACGGTAATCCGTAAACAACTACTTAAGAAACCACGACCAGGGGGCTGGAGAGATGGCTCAGCGGTTAAGAGCATTGCCTGCTCTTCCAAAGGTCCTGAGTTCAATTCCCAGCAACCACATGGTGGCTCACAACCATCTGTAATGAGATCTGGTGCCCTCTTCTGGCCTTCAGTCATACATGCAGGAAGAATATTGTATACATAATAAATAAATAAATATTAAAGAAAAAAAAAAGAAACCAAAAAGAAAAAGAAAGTATCGGTAGGCACAGTATCAATGAAAAGATAATAAATGTTTTTATCCATATGTAAATGGATTTGAAATTCTAAATAAAATAACAACTTTTGGCAAGGAGAAAACATAGCTTTGAAAGAGGGCGCATCTGCCACCCCTACCCACACTCCTGCCACCCTCACCAAGGATCTCAGTTCAGGCAGAGGCAAGCTCACCTGTCATTCTTCCATCCCCAGGTCCATCTCATCTCTGTGAAGACACCCATCCTACAGCACTCAGGTCCCAGAATAGTCCAAACCTCACATCTTGACCACATTCATTTCTTCCATGGACCTGAAGAACTGTTACAAATGGAAAGAGGAACCTATGGTCAGCCTTCCAGATAAAGTTCTGGAACAAAAGGGACTCATTTCAGTAAGACTAAGGAGGATGGAATGGAATGTGCACAGCAGCGAACATATAGATACTGGGTTACCAGTTATATTAAATATATATCCAGACACATAACTCATTAAGATAAGAAAAAAGGTGAGACTACCGTGGACACTTCCTACTTTTGAAATGCTTCTGCCAGCAAGTATACGAAGAGTTGTTGTCTGTGGTTCATTATTTGTTTGATGCATTGATTGGCTGATTGACTGACTGATCGATTGATTGATTTGTTATAGGTGAGATATTTTGCTGTGGTGGCTTTTCTCATATAATCCAATTCTCTATATACTAACAATTTTATCCCAAAATTAGCATAAATTTTATAGACTGAGACAGAGGGTCAGCTCCACAAGCCCATCTTAGGCCACATGTAATCTGACAGGTGAGCTCTGAAGTTCAGGGAGGGGTTCCCATTACCTCCTCCATAGAACCCTGTGCTCGATATTACCTGTTTATTATAAAGAATACAACCTATTGGCAGGAGGAAGTGGCTCTGTGGGTAAAGCCCTGGCCATCCAATCATGTTCAGATCTCCATAAAGTCAAATATGTCAGCATGGATATGTGACCCCAACATTTGTATAGCCAAATGAGAAGTGGAGACAGAAAAATCCCTGGAAATTCAGGGACCAGCTAAGTTAACATAAGCTCATGGGCCAGATAACTGAGAATGTGTAGGTATGATCAACAAAGACAGGCTCAAATGAAGTGGAAGCTAAGGACTTTGACAAGTTTGCTTTGGTCTCCACATGTCCACTCTGGCATGTTTGTGCCTTCCGTCACACATGAAGATACACACATCACATACCTGCATATGTACACACACACACACACACACACACACACACAGTTTTTCCATTGGAAAAAAACACAACTCAGGAGCAACTGAATAGAAGACATACATGGGCAAGGTAAGAGAGAAGGGATGCGGAGCTCACATTCCTCCCAAGATAGGTTCTACTCAAGGTGTTAGCTAACCTGGAAGCTCTCCCTACACCACTGTCAGGCACAATTGAATAAATCATTGGTCATTGTCATCACATTAGCATCAGGGATGTTTGAATGGGAATTACATTAAATATTCGTTCACCCAAATTATTTATGGAATGCCAAGGATTCTAAAAACCTGTGCCAGGTACCCAGATCAAAGAGGTATTTCCTCTTGTATTCATATCACAGGGTTTGGGCCAATGAGATTGCTCAATAGATATAGGTGTTTGCCTTGAAAGCCTTACAATCCAAGTTCAAGTGACAAGGTATAGATCCCAGCATAGAGGTAATAGAAATATATCAGAGCATCAGGTGGGGTCGTTTTGAATCTAAATAGGTTGGACTGGATGCTATGCTTACTCCCTATAGATACAGGTCATTCTTAGTAGTCAACACTGAGTTTTAGCAAGAACTGGACAATAGCCCCTTGGGTCCTTGCCCAAGTTCCTTCATCAGGTCAGGCTGCCAGGGCACTGTCTGAAGTGAATAAAATATTGCGGGGTTGGAGAAATGGCTCAGTGGTTAAGAGCACTGGCTGTTCTTCCAGAGGTCCTGAGTTCAATTCCTAGAATCTAGGCTATGAGGTAGCTTACCCCAACACCTACCTCATCTATGATCTGCTGGAGCATGTGAAGAGGTCAGTCCTGCAGATCCAAAGCTATGGGATCTTCACGACACAGGGCAACAACAGGATATCCAAGAGGAGTCTCAGTGAGGGCCCAGTATCAAAGGTATAGCCGAAGCCAGAGACCTTGAACCAGACCAATGACTCATTACAATGAACACTTACAAGTAAAGGGTGTACCATGTACCGTGTGACTCACTGGGCAGCACTACAGCTTGCATTCATTTGGTTTAGTTTAGTTTGGTTGGTTGGTCGGTTTTGTTTTTTTTTTTTTTTTTTTTGTGTGTGTGTGTGTGTGTGTGTGTGTGATTTTTGTTTGTTTCACCTTTAAATTTTGTTTTTTTGGGGGGTGAGGGTGCAAGGGCAGAGGGTAGAAGCGAGGGGAGGGGTATATGGGTGGGATTGGGGTGCATGATGTGAAATCCAAGAACAATAAAAGTTAAAGTCAAAAAAGTATATTGCCTCGTTTTATAAGAAAGCACCAAAATAAAACAGAATAGACAGCTTCTAAAACCCTGTCCAGTTCTAAGGAATTTCTCTATCAAAGCTGCACAGCCAGACTCTTAAAATCCCTATATCCTCCCTCCTGCAGACACTGATTTTCAGTTCTCTGCAGTTTTTCTGGAAGTGAATGGAACCCCCTCCAGCTTGCTTTCCACCCAGGCCACATATGAAGCAAATGCCTGGAAACCTGGGCTGGCCCATGGGGTAAATGCCAAGCAGCCGCACATAGAAGCTACTTCAAAAGTAACAGATGTCATTTCCATCCGCAGCCCCCTCACTCATCTGGCAAAGAGCAGGGAGAGAATTAGGAAGGAAGCGTGTTCCATACAGCCAGGCAAAATTAATTAGCTGCAATTTCACTACTGAGCTGCCAGGTAAATTTCACAGCACAATCATTCCAAGCTCCTGCCTTTGTATGGCAGTAACAACGTATACGCTTTCAATGCCCCGTTTTCCTCTATGCACGGGCAAGCAAAAGGTGCCACTCTTGGCTTAGAATCTTAGGATAATCATTTTTGTCCAGGATTGCACATTAAGAAACTCAATAGCTTCTGGTCCATTTTTTTTTCTCCTCCAACACTCATCCTACTCACTCCAGGAGAGGGGAGCCAGAGTCCCCTCTCTGGACGCACAGTCACTATGCTGATTTATAGAGCCAGGCCCTGGGAAAAGCAGCAGAATGCACGAAGGGGACTCTAATGTACTGCGAATCTATTTTGTCACTGTAGACATTTGGCTTAGCTTTCTGGGTCTTTGTTTTCTCATCTACAAAACAGGACTAATAGCATTTGCCTCAGAAGCCCCCAAGCATGGCATCATGCAGAATTAGGGAAGACACAGCAGGCAAACCAGTGAGTTGGTCCCAGATAATGTCTCATTAGCCAAAACTAATTAATTAGCATGAAGATGAACTCTCACGTTATTATGAGCTCTTATACTCCATACCCAATGTGTGCCTTGCCGGCTGAGTCCTGGCTGTGCCGGGTTCTGCATAAACACTAGTAGCTATAGCTATGAGTGGGATTCCATCTCTACTGCCCACTGCTTTGGCAAAGAACCATGTCGTTCCTCGTGTCTGCCATTGGGTCTTCACCATAGGATCAATACAGAGTCATTATTTGTACAATCCCATGGCTGAGCTATACATGTGATAACACACTTTTCACATGAAACTAAACAGTTAAGAAAAAACAAAACAGTGACATTAGGGTCTGATCACAGTCATATACAGGAGTTACATAGTAACTCAGTCGCCATGCTGAATGAAGACTGGCTCTACAGCCTCAAATTTCTGGTTTCCCTGTCTCTAAAAGGGAATGGGGATACCTACCTGTCTCACAGTGCTGTTGGGCTATGCCTACCGCCATACATGGTACGTAATCATAGCTCAACAGAACTCTAAGGGGCCACAGCCAAAATATATACACCACAATGCCGTTTATTGACTTTCTGATTGGCATTTGAGGAAACTGAAAACATGGAAAGATCTTACTGGGTCGTGAGAAATTGGGGACTTCAATATTTCTATCATATCTTGTGACCAAGAAAGGGTAACAGGCTTTCTCTTTTGAATTACCAACCAGCTCCCAAATCATGACAAAGAGACTTATCACTAATTAGCTTAGGCTCATTTCTTGCCAGCTCTTAACCTGTTTCTCTTCCTCTGCGTTTTGTCTCAGGACTTCTTACCTTCTTTTCTTCTGTATATCTTACTTCGTGTCTAGCTGGCTGGTAGATGCCTGGCTTCTGGCCCCAGGAGTGTCCTTCTCCTTCACCCTCATTCTTTTCTCTCCACTCACCTCCTCCTACTTATTCTTTCTGCCCACCAACCCTGCCTATCCCTCTCCTGGCTAGCTATTGGCAGTTCAGCTTTTTATGTGACCAATCAGATGCCTTAGGCAGGCAAGGCAAAACAAAAGTAACACATTTTGACATCATCAACAAAAGTAACAGAAACAAATGTGACACATCTTTACACAGTTAAAGTAACGTTCCTCAGCATAAACAAATGTAACACATCTTTACATACTTAAAATAATATTCCACATCAAGAAAGTACAAACGAAAAGAACCCCACCCCCAGCTGCAGCCTGTCATATACCAGGAGCAACAGGATGAACTGGAAAGAGGACACAGTCCAAACCTTGACAGCCATGGCTGACTAGCCCTGTCTTAAATCTACACCACCAGAAGTCATAAGAGACCCTAGTTATTGGAAAGGCATACCTGTGTCAAATGAAATGACCTTTTCATTAACCCTCATCATGATCCTCAGTCTGATCTCTGCTGCTACACAGAAAGAGCCATATCTGTCTTGAAATGGTACCTCTGGTCTCCACTAAGGACCCCTTGCTCCTTTCTAAGTGTCCAGCTCTCAGAGACACAATGTTGCCTAGAACTTACACTCAACGCTGGAGTTGGGTAAATGTGGACTGAATCCAGGTCAACCTGATCCAGTTGCATTACCCTCTTAACACTTAATGCCTAGGTTTGGGAAATGGCTGCATGGATCAAAGCACTTACCACACAAGCAAAAGGACCAGAATTGAGATCTCCAGTGCTCACATAAGAATGGGGTGGTCATGACAACCTGCTTATAGTCACAGCACCCAGGAGACAAAGCGAGAGGCTCCAGCGAATAAGCTGGCTAACTGGACTAAGCAATTTGGGAAGCTACAGAGTGAAGTAGAGACTTTGCCTCTGTAAAATAAAGTGGAGAGCAATCAAGAGGACACAAAACCAAGCTCTGCTGTCCGCATATGCAGAGCACACATGTACCCTTGTGTACATGTGCATCTACTCACATGCAAACATATACATATGCATACTACACACACATACACTCACAGACTAAAGATTGGATGTCTCTTCTGTAATATGGAGAATTGAATAAAAAAGATGCCCTATGAAGTATTTTGCACACTGTGAGCACTGACCCTAATTTATATTAAATGCGCACTAATGTTGGCAATTTGACAACATGCAGACAAGAGAGAAGAGCGTCATAATTCCTAATGCTCTACGAGCAAGGCAAAGGTAAGTCTAACACACACTGTGTGCTCCACTGAAGCTGAAAACTCTTTTCCCAGCCAAACCCTTATGTTCTGAAAGCTTTAGCCAATCCCATATGTGTATCAGGATGAGACGTGCACTGGACTCCCAGACGGTCTAGCTCCCTTCTGCCACCCTGGCTCATGCTGCTCAGTGCCCTGTGCAGATCAGGACCTCTACATACCTGTTCATACGGTCTTGGTCCTAAGTTTACCCTCCTCTGCTGTTTGCTACAGCCCTCCATCAAGGCCTTCCAGACACAATAGCTCCTCGTTGGATATTTCCATTGATCCCCAGACTCATCCAGCCAACAGTTACATGGCATCCCTGTAGGTATTACTTAGTAATGAATTTAACTTTGTCCTACAAGAAGTCTGGCTTTGCTCTTGGCTTCCAGGATAATATTACTAACATTTGGAAAGGCATGCCGGCAGGAGCAGGCCTTCAACAAGGAAAACTGACACCTTCAGACAACACATTCTTTGTTGGGTTACCAAGTCCTTTACGATTATCACTTACCCTTTTGAGTAGGCAGAAGGGCATACCCAGCTCACCAATCAGCTCGTGTGCCCTGTCTCAATCAGGGAAGAGATTATTTCCTCCAGAGGGTGGTGCTATAGTTTGGTTTAAATATCACCCCAAAGACATATACATCGAAAGCTGAGTTCCCCATTTGGCACTATTGGGAATTGGTGGAACCTTTAAGGGGTGGAGCCTCCTAGGAGTGTTTAGGTCACAGTGAATGTGCCCTGAGAAAGAATGACAGTAACCCAGTCTTCTGTTCTCTTTTGTATTGTGGCCATGAGATGTATACCGTAAAGTGTAAAATACCATAAGGTGTTGCTCCAACCTAAAAGCAACGGATTTAATCTCATCAGCCAGAATCTTTCAACTGTGAGTTAAAGTGAACCCTTTCTCTTCATAAGTTGAATTTTCACAAGTATTTTATTGCAATAAAGTAATCACAGACAGCTTAGAATTCGTGACAGTCTATGGGCATGGTTTCCACACTAAGTGGTAGGGATAGCATAAAAGCAGTGCAGACTTGTGGAATAGACTGATGCCGTGAGAGCTCTTGGGAGCCCTTCATCCCTCTATCTACCAAAAAGATGTGAAACCTCCCCTTCCACAGAACAACAAAAAGAACTTGATACCTCCCAAGACATGGTCCCTGCAGACATATGTGGACACACCAGTCCTACTGGGGAACAGAGGGCTGTGCTTTTCCGACATGAACAACTTGCTCACCACCGAGGAGGACAGATAAGAACACAGAGGCAACAGGAATGAAACCAAGCCAGGACAGTCGACAACAGCCATCTCAAGGCCTCCCACCCATACCTTCTCAGAAGTCTCTCTCTCTCTCTCCTAGAGAACCCGTCTGTACAGCTTGCAGTGGAAGGCCTGTACAATAGAGAGATAAAAGGCAGCTCAAGGAGTTCGCTCTAGGAATAAAGACAGCTGCAAAGGAATGAAAGAAACCTTATCCTTTTTATTACAGCACTTAGTTCTTCTCTTATAAACCATTGTGTCTAAAAGGTCACACTTTGAGGCTGATGGCTTCCTGAAGAATGCACCTCCTTTCTGGTCTTTACTTATGGAGTCTGAGTGTCACAAGATGAAGAGGCTGATATGGCAGGCACTCATAAAATCTTAAATTGTGACCACATGAATAGCTAAAGTAAAACTTACATGTGCCCTGCGATTCGACCCTTTTCATGAAACTGACACACTCCCTACTGCAGTAACGAGGCTCCTGATTCTAGTCCTTGTAAAAGGCCTTTAAACGTGTGAGTTCCTCTACTTTCTCATATCCCTTACCAATGCTGGCTTTCAGAAGGAACCAGTGAGGCTGATTTTCCAGAATGGCTCAGGAGGCAGTGATTCTGACTCATCTTCCATCTAACTATCTGCCCACCCACCCACCCACCCACTTACTCACCTACCATGTACTCATCCACCCGCATGTCCATCCACCTACCTATCATTCCCCTGCATGTCCATCCACCTACCCATCTACCCACCCACCCGTCCACCATCCATCTCCCCTACCCCACATCTACCCACCCACACATTCATCCACGTGGCCATTTACCAACTGACCAACCCATCTGTCCATTCACAACTCTTCCAACAATTCACCGTGTCCTGTGCTCTACCCCATAAATAGGGTATATAGCAGGAAACTCACGGGAAAAACACCTGCACTTAAGGGGTGGGCACTCAAGGTGGGTCCAGACAAACCAATCCACACAGCAGAATGCTTCTTTATAAATCTGCTACTCTTCCTATAGAAACAGCCTTGATGTGTAACCCCCAAAGACAATCCAGGATTTGTGAGCCTGAAGACTTGGGCTTTCTTTGCTGTGAAGGGACTATATTTTTGTTTTCAAAATCCTAGATGAGCAGCCCCGTGTTGCCCCAAGGGTACACTTACCTACTGCTTTCATTATGCATGAGTTTTTGAAGCCTTGAATCTGGCCAGGTGGGGAGCTTGGCATCCTCTCTTGATGCTAACTAACTGCTCGCTCTCTATAGGCAGCTGGGCTGTGAAACTTCTCTGGGCGTAATGAAGAGGAATTGGGTTGGCAGTAGTTCTCAACCTTGGCTGCGGAAAGAATCACCTGGAACTTCTAAGTCTGGGTACCCGGCCTTTATCCAGCCCAATTAAACTAGAATCCTGAACTCAGAGCCAATCACTGTGCTTCATAGGGGAATCTGATACAAGTATGAGGCCAAGAATGAGGAGGTGGAAGCTTCAGCTCCAACTAGTGAAGAAAGATTTACCCTAGCCCCTCCCAGGCAGCTAAAGAATGGGATACATATGGGTTGGATTTCTGTTCTTAGTAGGCACCACATCCTGTCTCCAGCCCAACTCTCCAAGAAGAGCGAGGCAATGGATAGAACGGAATACCTAACGGAAGGGCCCATGCTGCAGGCAGAGTCAAAAGCACTGTGGCAATCATCCCAGTGGCCTCCTAAGCAGGCCAGGGCATTACAAGCAGGCAGAGCCAAGGGGGAAAGATCAGAGATTATGGAGCCTATAAGACTCAGGACTCTTTATCTATGGAAAGTTATGGAATAGACCTAGCTTCTTCCTGAGCTGAGCCTCAGAACAGAATGACTATTAGGAAGAAAAATAAAGATACATGTCATTTTATGTACCATAAATATCGTGTAAGCAATTTTTTCCAGCTTCTGGTCACTTAGAGCCAAAAGTGCTCACGTGAGGAGGAAAACCCTTGATGCAGGAATATAAAAGGGGTCCCCACTCTGCCACCTTTCTTCTCATAGGCACCCTAAGCTACCCACATCTGCCCTCTTCACTCCCAGCCACACCCACCAAGTCACGCCTTCCAAGTGAGAGCTTCCTCTGTCCTGCCAAGGAGATGGCACTTCATCCTGAGGTGAAGGGAAGGGTGGGTGGGGACCTTCGGCAGCCACTCTTCTCAGCCTTTCAACTATGAATCCCAAGGGTGGTTGCACAACCTGTGGTCCTTCGCTTCTTTCTTTCCTGTTCCCCTCCTCACTCACCCTGACCTCCTATCCACCTCATCCACACTCTTCGTCCCTTGCTGAGCAATTTGACTTGATTACCTAGACCGTAAGCCTCTATCAAGACCTCTTAATTTCCCCCTGAGAAATGATGCCCAGACCCTAATTTTTCAACCCAAGAATACAGTTTTACGACTCTCCCTTTGCTCACTGTTGGAACCACAGACTGTATTTTACAGAACTAAAAACCTACAAGTGTGTTCTTTGGTTGGCACAGCCAACAGGAAGCAGCTGGCAGCTTTGTAAATGGCTCCATGGAACCCCAGTTCTGGAGGCAAAGAGAGTCACAGCCCAGTGCTTCCTGGCTTTGGCTATGGTTGTCATCATCTGGATGGATCCTAGAAGGGGGAGAAAAAGCTTCATCACCATTCCACAGAGGGTTTGCTTTAATTAGTTTTTAGGAGGCGACTCAGTTGGCATTTTGCTCTCCCTACACCCAGCCCCAAGAAATTCTAATGTGACATAAAAAATAATAACCCCATCCTTTCTCCTTCCATCCTGTCCTTTTTCCTACCCCTCTCCTTTCTTTCCCCTTCTTTCCCTCTCGTTCCCTCCCCTCCTGTCTGCTTTCTCTTTTCACAGCTTCCTTTCAGAGTCCCACTGCAACATCCAAAGAGACGAGTCATGATTCAACAAAATTTCACCAATCATTATCCTCCATAATCTCTGCCTACAGATCCTCCAGGATCCCTGCCTGTGCTCCCTCTGTCTACTGGTTCCTCTAGTGATACAGGCTCTTCTGGGACTAGCCCTGTCTTCACAAACAGAATTTTCAGAATAAGTCTTTAGGGGAGGACAGAGGGGTCTGCTGTGCTTTTCGGTTTCTTAGCCTCTCCTGAGCATAAAGGATGAAGCAGTCAACAGACCTTAGTCTTAGTTTGTCCAGCTGGAGTGATGAATGTGGGGCCAACTGCTAACCTGTAAGCAGGAATAGCCTACAAACTCAGGGGGAATCCAGTGGGTGTTCATGGAAAGGACAGCCAGTAATATCTGAGTCCAGCCAAGAGCAAGGAAAGCTAAAACATAGTGAGTAGGAAGGAGTCAAAGAGTGCTTCTAACGTACTGGCTTTGGGGGAGCCTAGGCAGTTTGGATGCTCACCTTACTAGACCTGGATGGAGGTGGGTGGTCCTTGGACTTCCCACACGTCAGGGAACCCTGATTGCTCTTCGAGCTGATGAGGGAGGGGGACTTGATCGGGGGAGGGAAATAGGAGGCGGTGGCGGGGAGGAGGCAGAAATATTTAATAAATAAATAAATAAATAAACAAAAAGAGTGCTTCTAAAGAAGTATTTAGGTAAAGGGTGTGGGTAAGAAATGGGTAACAATGAGAAAGGGTGGACAGGAAGCTGAAAAGAGAAACGTGGCATGTGGTCTCCCTCTTTATTAGCACCCTGTCATCTCTTCCTGGACTCTAGCAGTGGCACCAGGACCTAACCCAGGGATATGAACTGACTTTTTGGAGCCCATTCCCTATGACGGGATACCTTTCTCAGCCTGATACAGCAGGGAGGACTTGGTCTTGCCTCAACTTGGCATGCTAGACATTGTGGACACCACAAGGAAGGCCTTACCCCCTCTGAGGAGTAGATGGGGGCAGGAAATGGGAGGGAGGTGGGGGACAGAAGAAGGGGAAGGGGGAACTAGGGTTGGTTTGAAAAATTAAAAATAATTTTTTAAGTAAAAAAAATAGGTCATTGGCCCTATAAAATTATTAAAGTAAATTAAAATGAGAGCAAGCCAGAGAGTCTCTAACCAGCCAAAGTCCATAAGTCTTGTTAGAATCTATCTTTAAAATATCCCCCAAAGCCTAGGCAATTTGGATGCTCACCTTACGAGACCTGGATAGAGGTGGGCAGTCCTTGGGCTTCCCACAGGTCAGGGAACCCTGATTGCTCTTAGAGCAGATGAGGGAGGGGGACTTGATCGGGGGAGGGGGAGGGAAATGGGAAGCGGTTGCGGGGAGGAGGCAGAAATCCTTAATAAATAAATAAATTTAAAAAAAATTAAAAATAAATAAATAAAATAAAATAAAATATCCCCCAAAGGCTCGTCATTGAACACTGAACCCCCAGAATGGAAGCACTGAAAAATAGTTGACCGTTTATGAGATGGGGACTAGTGGGCAACCTTATGTTATTGGGGTGCGTCCTGAAAAAGCATGGTGCATGGTAAGGTCCAATCTCATCTCTTCTTGTTTTCTTTTCACATTCCATCCTAGGGGACAGTGATTCTGTTGTCATGCACTCTAGCTAGGGCAGATTTTCCCATCTCCAACATCACCATCAGAGACACCTGACGCCTCCAAACCCCAGCCACTAGAAGCCTTTTCCCTATGCAGTTCATTATCTCAGTTATTTCTTGCCATGCTGCAGAGATAACTAATACACTCCCCAAAGCTACTTTAGCTGCTTGATTTGCAAACATAAGCAAAGCTTTTGAACTATTTCTTGTAAATCCCTATTAGAGGGAAACAGATTTTGAGCTCAATCAATCAGAAGCAGTCAACAGATGTATAATTATCTAACTAGGAATATTCCAGTGGGCTAGACGAATAAGCCGGCTGTGTAACGTCACCCAATCATCTATGTCCTTTACCTCACATCCATGTTCATCCTACAGAGATGCCCTTTGGGTCTTCGCCATGATGTCCCTGAACTCCTTCTGGTTGTAGTTGCCCAATTCATGAATGGCTTGCACAAATAGACTCCTCAAAATTCCATTGTTTGAGTTGGCCTCATTCTCCATCTGAATTTACACATCCTTGTGTGAGCTACAAACTGTTCCAAAGTCATGGGAAGGACAGGGTCAGAAAAACACCAGCACCAGGAAGAGACCAAACCTAGCTAAGAAATGTTTCTATGGGTGAATAAAACCTTCATTTCCTTTTTATTCAAAAAACCTAAAGTCTCAATTTTTGCTTAGAAGTTAGAGGGAAATGTGCTGTCTACCTGTTCCCACTCCAAACCCACTTTGAGAATGTTTCAGGCTTTAGGGTTATGCTGGGGAAAATTATGCTGAGAACACAGGAGGCAAGTCACACTGTTTACTGTTTTGAAGCAGATCAGGAGAGGTGGAGAAAAATGTAAGCTGTGAAAACAGCTTTCTGCTTACCCATAATCCCTCTCAGGAAAATTTACAAGCCTTACTGAACCTCTGCTAGTGCGCTGCACTGCCCCCTGCCACTGAGAATCCTTCCCCAGAAAGGACATCCCTGATTTCAGACCCAGAAGACAAGTGAGCAGCAATGGGAACGATGTCTAGTAACACACCAGGCCCTGACTCTGGTGACAATCTGCTGTGGCTGTGGAGGGCCACAAGTTCTGTATCCCTAGGAACGTGCTCCCATTCAGCTGTGCCCCCCCCCCGCCCCCAGAGTTCAATGAGGAGTGGAGAAAGTGGGTTTGAAATGCATGAAGCATTTCACCTGGGGGAAGGCCTTCACATCATAAAATATATACAAGTAGTGGCAGGGACCAGAATTTTCACTGACATTTAGTCGAAATCGGAGTTCTTTCAGGAACACACTCAATAATATAGACCACAATGTTACAAACACACCGTGGCTGACCTTTGCTGGTGGGAACAGGTTGAAATATGGTGTTGCAGATTTCAGGTTTGAGAAACAGTGTTTTGTAATGCTACCAACAGTGAGAGTACATCTAAAATCCCACAGTTTACAAATCCCAACTATCAAAATATGACACACAGAAAGGGGGATCAAAATTAGAGAAGCAAGCTGACCTTCTTAATCCTTTGTATGAAACATATCACTCAATGACAATTATATGGAGAGATCACCAAAGCATATGAAGTCCACAAGAGAACTGTAGAAAGATGGGATCCAAGCTAAGTTGTGGCGGCACACACCTTTAATCCCAGTGCTTGGGAAGCAGAGGCAGGCGGATCTTTGTGAGTTAGAGCCCGACCTGATCTATATAGTAGGTTCTAGGAGAGCCAAAGCTACATAGACCCTGTCTCCAAAAAAAAGTAAAGAAAAATGGCAATCCTCCCAAGAATATTTTGGTCAGTTATTTAATAAAAATAGTATGTAAGTGTCCAGAAATATGGGACTTAAGGATTTTTTGAAGTGTTTTATTTTGTGATGTATTTTCCTGTTCTAGATACTCACTTTTTTGTGTCTGTGTATGAGTGTTTGTGACTGTGTGCATATATGTAGGGGTTGCATATGTGAGGGTTGGCATCAGGTGTCTTCCTCAATTCCTTTCCATGTTATTTTTGAGGCATGTCTGTCATTGACCTGGAGTCCTCCAGTTCCACTGGGCTGTCTGGCTACTAAGCTCCAGTGATTCACCTGTCTCTACTTCCCCATTGCTAGGACTGCAGGCATGTGCTGTTTCACATTTTTGTTGTTGTTGTTTTAATATGGGTACTGGACATCAAACCCAGGTCCTCATGCTGTACAGCAAGCATTTCCTTGACTGAGCCATCTCCATGGCTGCCATATTCACTTCTATACATTTTATAATGTTAGAAAGAAAATGCAACTTATGAACTAGAGGATTTTGGATGTGACCAGCATGTCTGTAGAGTGTAGTAAAGATATACTCTTAATCGTGGCTAATCGGAATGTTGCAACTGAAAAGAACTTTGAGGTGAGCTTATACTCTTAATTCCTCAAAGCCAAGACACGGAACCAGGGCCAAAGTTCCAATGGGAATTAGTGGCAAAGTCAAAACTAGCAGCCAGGCTCCCTGATACTGCCCTCCTGAGTTTGGGTACAGGGCTTCAGCCCAGCTCGGCCTCTCAGGTTCTTCCTGGGACTATTTACAAGACTTTTCTTGGATTCTAAGGTGTGTTACATTTCTTCGTACTGCTTTTGTTTACAATGCAAAAACATGTTCCATTTGTTTGTTTAAGTAACACCATCCTGTGGTCAGGAGGCTGAGTCATCAACTAGCTGACAGTCAGTGCTCGGGAGGAACCTGGTGTGTCCGATGTTCTTACGTGGCAACTGAGCAGGTGGTCTCTTGGGTTTTTTCCGAGAGCAACGAGAGAAGCTTAGCTACTTGAAATTCAGCCGCTCTGAGCTTACAGAATTTCACCTCAACCTTAGAATCCTGCGCTCTATAGAGGGATAGAGATCTAGATAAAGCTTTCCTTAGTGCATGAGGGAACAGAATTCCTGCCTGCAGTGACCCTTGCGGCTGAAACGCTGCTGGTAGCAGCAGATTGGCAGGTGTGGATTTAGACAGCAGTTGCTTAAATGGCAGCCACTGGATCGGGTTAAAAAAAACAACACACACACACACATTGACAAAAGCCCCCTTTCCTCTGTGCCACAGCGCTACAAAGCAAAATGCCCCCCCCCCCTCCCCACCATAGTGACATTTTAAATCATGCCTTGCGCTCTCCTTGTGGCCAAGGTCTAAGCTTCCTGCCTTCACAGCTTTAAAGAGGTCTCTGCCGAAGATGCTGGGCGAGATGCTACCAGTGCCGCCTGCTGGACAAATAGAGCATCACCGGTCCAGCAGTGCCTGAAGTGGGTCATCTAAAAAGATGCATCTAAAATGATGGAAGAATTCTCCATCAGGGGAATGGAGGTGTTCTCCAAGACTGCTCCCTCTGGTCATGCTCGGTGGCACTCAGGATTCAATCAAGACCTTGAGCGGAAAAAAAAAAAAATTGAGATAATGTAACTCAGACCAATCCCATAAAATTCCATGTGCCCAAGCATCTCCTGGAGACTTGGTTAAGATGCAGATGCCCATCAACTGGTCTAGGGTACAACCTGCGACCCTGAATTTCTCACAAGCTCCCAGATGAGGCTGCCCATATAGGAGAATATTATAAGTAGCTGCATTCTAGGTGAAAGTATAAAGACTTGGGTATCAAATACAAATGCATGAGTCAATATTTCCACTTACTAGCTATGAGATCTCACCAAAAGGATCTCCAACCTTTAACTCCATGTATTGAAAACAGGCACACCAACACGTGCTTCACTGTGCTCTTCTGTGCCACGTAGAGGTGACATACGAACGCCTGAGTGGTGTCCAGCACATAGTAAGTAGACAGGTAGCCCTTATCATCACATTGATTTCCAACCAGTAGGTTCATGTCCTCAACCACTTGCCGCCTATGCATAGTATAGGAAAAAGGGGCTCTAATTTACACTGGGATTTAAATCACAGCATCTCAAAGTTAGGGACGCCACGGATTCATTTATGAGCCCCCTTCCCGCCAAGGTTAGAGCCACCTACATCTGTAAACCCAAGGCTTACAGTCCGTTCACTTAATCGTGGTCTCAGCCAACCCTGATAAATGTGCCTCTTCTCTCACATCCAAGCCAGAAAGACACAAAAGAACTAAGATTGATGCCTCATGGCCACTCTGGAGGTGAGCTGTATTTCACATGTGCTCTGAGCAGACACCAGAACGTGACCTGCAGGTAAAATGTCTGTGACCACAGAGGGAGAAACATGGTGCTGTGCAGCTAGAGGGTCTGTATTCATATACTAGAATCATCTCTCAGCAACGGAGGGGCCCCAGAAATTCTTACAAGCTATAGCATCCTCAGCTTCCTCGGCTATAACATGACATAATGCAGATGTACAACATCTGCAGAGAGTGTGTATTAAGGGGGCTCCTGCATAGTGAGGGCCCCCTTCCAGACCCCAGATTAGGCACAAACCACACCCAAACACCTGATCTCACAGAGATCCTTTATTAGTCAGGGAAGAAAAGTTAAAGTGGCTGCTTTCTGACTCGGCAGAAAAGCAGCAGAAAATGACCTTGCAGGTGTCATTCTTTTTTT
Organism: Microtus oregoni; assembly: GCF_018167655.1. Classification (NCBI taxonomy): domain Eukaryota; kingdom Metazoa; phylum Chordata; class Mammalia; order Rodentia; family Cricetidae; genus Microtus; species Microtus oregoni. The sequence goes on from NW_024543072.1 coordinate 17,169,442, forward strand.
TTTTTAATTCTCAATTTTATTTTTAGTCATAAATGGCAGAAACAGCAACAGAGACTTCTTTTTGTGTGTTTTCTGATAACATGGGTACACACATGCATTTGTGAGACTTAATTATTATCAGAAGTAGATGAAAGTTTAAGAGCTAACTTTGCCTTTGCATGTTAAAAGTTTTTATTTGAATATATATTTAATTGAAGGAAAATGAATCTTTTAGTCAGAATCAAACAAGAGGTACATTCTAGAAAGAATATGAATATATGAGAACTGAGTTTTAAATTAATATTCTTGTTATTTATAAATTATCTCATGAGGTCTTTACAGATAGGCTCATAAGTCATTAAAAACCACTTAAGGAAAGTGAATCTTCTAGCAACCTATTTTTGCTTTTCTGGAGGCACACAGATATTTCTCAAAGAGTTTCCTAGTCCCACTTTCTATTTGGACATCTTTTTAGCACAATTTTAAACTATGAATTAAACAAAATTTTATTTTCTTTATAAACAATAGGCATAATATAGAAATCATTTTTTCTTACTTGTATATCTTGAAAGAACTCAAAGAGAAGATTAAAGGTCATAGGTCACATGAAATAGAAAAATCCAGTGTTAGGACAGCAGTGAGGAAAGTATAGGCAGCAATGCTTTCATTCTGATACATCTTGGGGGCTGCTTGTCTCAAACTGAGGAGATGTTGGGTGTATAAGGTGCCTTCAAAGCAAAAGCTCACCAATTGGACAAGTACATACCCTTGTCAAAAGACAGAGATACAGAAAAGGGAACAGGAAGTCCCTTTAGGACAGCTACAGCTCTCCTGGGCGTTGCAGAGCTCAACCATTCACAGGTGTCATTCTAAGAAGATAAAAGAGAGGTCTGGGTTAGAATGGACTAGGGTGTGGCTCTAAAGGAGATAGAGGATGAGGGAGAAGTGGGAGGGGACAAGGGGAAGGGAGCTGGGCTCTTTGCCCAGAGGGACAAAGGACTACCTCTGGATAGTGAGGAGACATACGTGGCACATAGGTAAATGGTGGTTTATAAAAGTAAAGGGGAAACCCTGTGTCAGGATGAGAAGTTTAATTTTAATTGGGCATGTTAATTAGGTGAACCTGGACATTGGCAGTCAGCCTCATGAAGAGTGGTCAAATAAGGGAAGAGAACTTGGTGCATAGCTTTAGGAAAATAACCTAACAGTTTTTAGCAAGGCTGAGGGAACGGGAGAGAAAGGCAAGGCCTGCAAGAGTCACATGTTCAGGTGGGCTAGTGTCCCTTCAACGTAGAACTTCAAAAATGGCTGTCCCTCTTTGCCCTGGTGTCTCTTAAATGAGAGAGCTTAGAACTGAAGAGACACTGGAGTTCTCTGCTGTCTCCTCTGGACCTCTGAGGATATTGAAAACAAAAGCTGATGTAGAAGTGTACATCTGAAAATCAAGCAGATTTGTTTCATCATTAAAGACTTCCTGTCAGGAAGGGTACATGGCCTCTCTCCTCACCTGGGTCGCACCTTGAGGCAGAGTGCCTGAAATTCCCTCTCTAGCCCTCTGCTCTGCTTTCTGGCCCTAGCTTGTCGCTGGCACCATCTTCATTAAGCCCACGCCTTCAGCTTCACAAGCATTCCCTTTTACACGCCTGTAGACCTGATCACATGACTCTCTCTTTCTATTTTTTTCAGTGTTCCAAACTTCTGACCCAAGGACCCAAGGACCAGAGCTCTGATTGCAGAAGACGAGAACAGCAGGGACTCACAGGCCCACCAGGAAGGCTGCAGAAGCATCTATACAGATGTGCAGTGGACTAGTTATTTGTCTCGCTGCTGCAACGAAATATATAACAAAAGCTGCGGGAACTCTGTGACCTCCACAGCCAGCAGAACGATGATCTGCGGGAGGTGAGAAGGCAGTTTGATTCAGTAAGACTCAGTAGCCAGTGTTCGTTCAAACTGCTGGCGCCTGGCTCCAAGTGTTTTGGACATTTTAAGCACAGCACAATTTGGTGAAAACTTTGCTGGTGGCAATGAATTCGATCCTGTGTGCAGGATAAAGCAAACATAAATCTCTCTGAGGAACAAATTAAATGAAATAAAGATTGGACATGACTATACCAAGTCCCTGTGACACCTCCCATAAAGATGGGTTCTATAGATCGGTTACACATGACACCTCTACAAAGATAGGGTCTACAGATTGACAAAAACTAGTTTATGATAAAAGTCTGTGGGTGGGTCCAGGGTACTCTCTGACCACACAGATTGGGTAAAGGTCACCCGAATAAATTGTATCCACTCAGAGCCTTCCAGGTACTGCATTCCTTTCCTTGAAGGAACAGCCCTGTGTCCTAACATTCCAGGTTCTCCAGGGCTTATCTGTGAGCCCAAAGACCTCCAGGAAAGCAACCTAGGGAAAATCAGAGTTTGAAGGTCAAGGCACAGCAGCAAGGAATTTGAGGCACCTGATCGCTTTGCACCCAAGGCAGCAAAGAGGAGATGATCAAGTCACTTCCATGGTTTCATTCAGTCTGGGACTCTAGTCAATGGGATTATATCCCCAATTTAGGGTAAATATTCTCACCTCAATTAATCTGATCTAGAAGCCCCTTTACAAACATGTTTATGTTTCAATGTTGATTCTTAATTCCATCAAGTTGACAAGATTAACCATCACAGACAAAAATAATGCAAAACAGAACTACAGCCAAGATTCCAGGACAAAACAGGACAGAGACCACACCTCTGCCACCACGTGTGGCTACACACATGGTAGCAAAAGACCTTTCCTGATACATTCCTTCTAGAAGTCACATATACACACAAACTAACACACAACCCTAGAAATGTAACCCCCAAGAGCACTAAACTTAATAATCTCATCTCGCACTGTTCTGACCAGAATCCTATGACTACCTTATTAAAAGCTGCAAAATCTGACCATCAGAGAAGCATCATTCATGGGTGATTTATGAAGTATTCCCAGAGCAGATCTGTAAGCAGGAGGAAAAGGGGAACAGAACGCCAAACCAGCAAGGGACAGATCCCAGGCAAAAGAAAAGCAGAGGACAGCTTCCGGCTCACGCATTTCATTCCAAGGAACCTTTAGAGGATAACCATAGACAATTCGACAACTCAGAATTGTCCCAACCCAAGACAATCAACTGGGATTCCACCCTCTTAGTCAGTGGGTCTTGAGAGTAGCAGCCAGGGTTGGGGATGGACAGTAGAAACATTAAGTCCAGCTGCCCCAAACAGTCCGTCAAGGAAGAGCTGCAGGGAGGGATGATTGAGAATAGGGATGACTGAGAACAGGATGATTACTGGAGTTTGCAGGGGCAGAGCTCTGGAATCATGGCTCCATGTGAGCCCCACAGATCCACCAGTGCTGCATGAGACCGATTTGTCACTGTGTTCCCAGCACCCAGCACAGGGCAGGAGGTTTGCAAAATTGCAGAAAAGGCATGAATAGAAACTGGTCAGACAGTACACAAGATCTAAGGAATATAAAAATGGAGTAACCGGGAGTATGCAGACCCAAACACGAAGAATATAGGCAAAGGTCAAGGGCTTCCAACCCAGATTTATAGTCTTTCTGGTCTTACAAGTCCTGGCCACTTGCATGAAGGGAAAAAAAAATTGTGTCATTCCCGAAGTATACAATGGCGCTTCTGCTCAGTGGACGCTGTCTCTAGGGTAGGGACACTATCTCTGGAAGCTCTGAATTGCTGCAGGAATGCAGCTTCCCATCCCCCAGGGAAGAGCAAAGAAGCCTCAGCATCCAGAATTGACATGAAATACACAAAGGACACAGGCAATTTGCCACAGCAGCTCGCTTCTCTTCAGCGAGTGGAAGGCGGGACTGAACAAGCTTGGAAGCCCCTGACAGATGAGCGTTCCCAGGAGAGCGCTGAAGGACTCATCCCAGCAGCCAGGTGATTTTTAATCCCATGCTTCTGAGAAAGAGCAAAGCTGAGGGCAATCCCCTCTCCTGTGTTAGAGTGAAGAAGCAGTGTGGCACCCCAGACGCTCTCATAAGCACACACGTACACGGGCACCACCCATGTGCACACACACAGAAACAAAGAGACAGAGCTAGCGGAACACACTGACACAAACACACACTGACACACACACTATTTGTTGCCCCTGGGACCTTGGCCCTTTCAAAATTCTCGACCCAAATCACCCTTTGGGGCTATTTACAGAGAGCAACCTGAGAATCGAAGTCAGTTATTTGCATTTTGAAAAATAAAAACTCTGCCATGTTTTTACCATAAAAATTCCAACCGCGTCCCCAGATGGAAATAATAGACTAATCACTCCCCAGGTGCTTCTCAGGCAGTCCTCTGGTTATCAATGCAGTTCAGATATCAGTCCAAGCCCAAGGCTAAGTGAACAAATTGGAAGACACAGGTTAGACCCACACAGTACAGCCTTGCTCCCTGAAGCTCTTGGACTAGAAAAAGGAAATGGAAAGAACAAAATAGTTATGCCTGACAAGCAATCCCTAAAGTAGTTTTATCTCTGAAGCCCTGCAGACAGGAAGCAGAGCCAAGCAAGGCATGCCGACCACGGCTGGGGTCTCAAAATCCACAATCAGACGTCCCATGGTCCACCACATCACCAGACTCAGAAAAACAGGCTTGAAACAAGCTTCCCAGGAAGAGAGAACACGGAAAGCAGGCAGGACGTTTCCTGCGTCTCTGTGACAGCAGAACCGGAAATGCTTCGAAACTGAGGCAGAACTCCCAGCTGGCGTCATGTGACAGGTTAGCTGAGACCCAGGACCCACCACCACAGAGGCAGGACAAACACCAAAGACAAGTGAGTGTTGAAGACAAAGAAGTAACTCTTGAGACAACAGTCACCCTTATAATCTATCAGGAAGAGTAAGAAACCCCCAAATCCAGTCCAAAAGGAAGGTTTTGACTTGAAGTACCCCAGTTTTATTCTCAGCGGTCTGAAATCTGCAAACCAATCGTAGAAAAGCAGAGGTGGATTACTGCAGTGCTTCAACATGAAAATTAGATACCTTCACCCCCACAGAAATGTACCCACCCTGCCCTGTGCACTGCACCCGTGTCAGCGGGCACAGAGCTGGAAAATAATTTCCTTCAAGTTATATGCATTGGTTACATCCCCAGCGCTGTAACTTGAGGCCTGCCAGAAGCAAGCTAAATAATGACAGGCGTATTGGGGCTCACAGTTTGCAGGTGCACTCCACCACGGAGAAGAAGGCATGACGGCAGGGGCGTGCACTGCTGACCACACTGCGTCTGAGTTAGGACGTGGAGAGAGATGAATAAATGCGGGTGCTCAGAGGGAGGTGGGGAGAACAGCCAAGGGACAGGGCACATCCCCTCCTCAGTTAAACCTTTCTGCAACACTCCCACAGACACGCCCAAGGGTGTGTTCCCATGTTGATTCTAAACCCAATCGTAACCATCATCCTTTGCTCACAGGGAAGCTCTGTGCCCGGCCAATGATGTTAACATCTGTGTGGTAAAAACCCTGCTGTTGGTGTGCTTAGGAACACCTGAGTTATTTGAATCTAACAGAAGCACAAATGGAATTACAGCTAGTCTTCCTGTTCCTCTTTGGCAGGTAAGTAGCTCTCAGACATAAGCAGGTAGATCATTTGCACTCCAGAGAGTTTCCTCCTCTTTCCTGTTGACCTGCAGTCTTGTCAAACTCATCCCCAAATCTCAACTATTGTTAAAAGTTACCTCTCCCGTCTGACTGCAGGAAACACCCTAGTAATTTTATCTCATGTGTAGATCAATAAGGAAATGACAGTCGCTATTTTGAATGACCCCTAGTTCTAAAGAAACCATGAAACAACTGAATGGAACTGAAGGGGAGGGGGGAGGAGGTCTTTCAAATAAAGAACCTCAAGGGAGGCCATGAAGAAAGAGTGTACTGTCTCCAGCTGTTACCTTTTCTGATGAATCCTGTCTCCTGTAGTTGCATGTTCCTAGGGAACTCCCCAAAAAAGGGCGGGGGGGGGAGACCCTAGCCCATGGGAGAAAGGAGGAGCTGGAAATGTGTGGAGCCAATCCTTAACTAGAACCTGTCCCCAAAGTGAAACCAAGTGGGTTCTGGGAAAGCTGTTAGAAGCAGCACATCTGAGGAACGCTGGTGGATACAGGATGAGCCACTTGCCATGGACTGCAGTAGATGCTGCTCTTGCCTTTCTCTTCCAGGGGGAAGGGTGAGGTCCACACTGTGATGAGGGCACTAAAACACCACAGCAAAGTTGGGATGCCTGGTTACTACAGTGTGGCTTGGGGCTTTAAGGAAAAATAGAGAAGTGTATGAGAGATACACAGGACTGGAAAGCCAGAAAGGACATGTGCGGAGGTGGAGGAGAAGCACTCTCCAAATATCTGGGAACTTACAGAACTGTTATATAACATATATATGGTTTCTGTTCTTGGTTCCTAAAACCTTGTAGATGGAGATAGTATGTGAAATTTTTGATTTAATATTGTTCTTTGATATGGGTCCTTGACACAGGTTTTTGTAAGTTCCAGGGTAATTAGAACATAGTTATTGTTCTATGGGTGTCTCTAGAATAACAGGAAAGGATTAGATTAGTGAGCTTGATTGTGCAGCCTTGTCTCCAATCTCTGGGAAAGGAACAGTGGTGAAAGTTGAGCTGACCATCAAAGTCCGATGATGTAAACACATACACAAACACACACACATACCACACACACATACCACACACACACACACACACACACACACACACCACACAAACTCAGACTTCTACAAAAACCCAAAAGGCGGGCTTAAGAGGATTTCTGGATTGCTAAACATATAGGGATGTCTGTAAAGTCACACATCCAAAGAAGATATCTAGGACCTGAGATGCTCTCCCCCAGAGCATCATCTACAACACCCCTCTTTCTCTTGGACTGTTCATCTGTATCCTTCATAATGAGTATGTGGATGCATTTCTGAGTTTTGTGAGGAGGCCCAGAAATCTAGTCAAACACGAGGAATAGCTGTGGAAATACTGCTGTGTATCCAGTCAGAACCATGCCTGCAGCTGGTGATTGGCATTTGGAAAGAGGGGCCACCTTGTGGGGCTGAACTTCCAGCCAGTGAGATCTAACTAAATCCAGATAGATTGTGTCAGAATTGAGTTAAACGATAAGACACATCTGGTCTAAGCTGGTGGAGAGAAATCCCCATGCATTTTGGTGACTGAAAGATAAGTATATTTGGTATGATATTGTGCAAGCTTTTAATTTTATAAAAAGAAATACCACAGAGCTAACTTGAACCTTTCATATGTAATCTCTACCCTCCTTAGAAGGCAGACCTGTGTAGATTATACCAAGAGGCCCAAACATCATTCAATAAGAAGCCCATCAAATATTAGCAATGGAAAGTGATGAGTCCAAATATATTTAGTTCCCTAGTTGTCTTCCTGCCAGGTTTCTTTCTTAGTTTCTGTTCTATTTCTGTGAAGAGAAACCATGACTGTTAGTATTCAGGCATCCATACTGGCCTGACCTTGGGGTACACGTCCTCAGCTATAGCCACTAAGGATACCACCTGTGCACATTCACTATGTTCTCCTGCCCACCTCCCATCCCTCTCTCATTCTCTATGTCTTCACCTGTCTGGCTCTCCTTCTCTTTTCTCTCTTCTTTACTGCTACTCCTGTCCCCAGTGGCCAGTCTCCCCTCTCCCTCTTTTCCCATTCACTTTCCTCCATAAAAGACCCCTCCACCTGAGCTCTGTTGCATGGTGTCTTTCTCTCGCATGCTTCTTTTTCTAAATTGCAACATGGGTTCCCTGACCTGGAAAAGCTCTTCTGGCACTTCCTCCTGCCCGCAGGCAGTTTAAGGCATGCCAGGATTGTGGAACCTGGTCCACGTACATACGACAGCTTCACTTCTCCAGATCACTAGGTCCCTTCATCCAAACCGGCGCTATTGGTGAGCCCCTCCCTCTTCCTCGCTTTTGGCTATTTCACACGAGTGAGGACTCATCTCCAGCGAGGTTTCTCACCTTTTGGCTTCATTAATTCCTGGTACCAGGCAACCACCACCCTTTCAGGCTCAGAACCCTTGGCCCCCCACCCTTTGTGTGGTGACCCACTGGGTGGCCTGTGCCAGTCTCGTTTCTCAGACCCTAGAGTTTACAGATATCCTGTGCCTTTTTCATAAGACCCTAGAGTTTACAGATATCCTGTGCCTTTTTCATTATCCTTGCTTGATAAAAAGCTATTGGATCTCATTCTGCCTCACTCATGGGGATAAGCCTACCAGAAATCCGCTCCTGGCACTCTATTTCCTGATATTTCATAGGACTTTTGCAACATTCTGTCAGAAATCCTGATCTCTGTTGCATGTAGCATGTTTGTTCAGTGGCAGAGCTCACCGAATGACAATCACTTCATGCTGGGACCCTACCCACCTGCTCCACCCTCAACATATCTGCTCTTTTCCACCTGCAACAAATCTGCTTTCTCGTTCACTGGCGACTTCACCTCCCATTCAATACTGTCAACTGGGTCTCTGGCAGGACTACCGCCTCTGACCATTACCCTGGATGTGAGGCTTACTTTCTTGAACTTCACCTTCTGACTTTCCTCGAAGACCTGGTGCCAGGTGACTATGTCTCTCTTGGGCTCAAAGCCCATGGTCCCGCACCCTTTGTGTGATGACCCACTGGACAGACTGGGCCTGTCTCAAAATTTATCCTCTCTGCATTCCTGGGATGCTAGGAACTATAGACCCTTGGGTCTTCTCTGCCTCATTCATGGGAACTCCTTGCTCCCATTAGGATGTTTGTTGGCGACCCACTGACCATTTCTAGTCAGTTATTGTTACAAGACTATCAATTATTGACCTTAGAGCTTGAGCCGCAAGACCATCAAACATGCCCGGGTGATGCTGTGGTGATGGGAAAGCCCTAGGGAGTCAACTTAGATCCACCCCGAACATCATTTTGCCAGACCTAAGTGGTGCCTGATGGTTCCACAGAGCCTGGACAGTGAAGTGAAACAGTCAGCTACTCCAGGACCCCAGCTTTCCCAGGCCCCCCAAAGAGGAATAGTGCCCCAAAATCAGCAGGAAGTAGTCTTGAGAACACAGCATCCTAATCCCCACCTCACCTGCTACCCCTCTCTAACTCCTCACCTTTTTTAATAAGTAAAAGGGAGGAATGTTAGTATTCAAGCATCTTTACTGGCCTGACCTTGGGGTATATGTCCTCAGCTGTAGCCACTAAAAGCTGCATATTTGATACGTTCCCTTTAAGGGCCCTCCTCACCTCCCATTCCTCTCTCTTTCTCTCTCTGTCTCCATCTGTCTGTCTGTCCCCCTCTCTCTCTTCTCTCCTACTACTCCTGTCCACAGAGGATTGTCTCCACCCTCCCCCTTTTCCAATTCACTTTCCCCCAGTTAAAAAAAAAAAAACAAAATAAAACAAAAAAAAAAAACCTCCACCTGAGCTCTGTCGCATGGTATCTTTCTCTCTAATGCTGCTTTTTCTAAATTACAACACCGACCAAGGCAACTTATAGAAGAAAGCATTTATTTAGGGGCTTGTTCACAGTTTTAGAGGGTTAGTCAAAGACCATCCTGGTGAGGAGCCTAATGGCAGACAGGTAAGCAGGCAAGCATGGTGCTGGAGCAGTAGTCAAAAGCTTATACCCTGACCCAAAGGCAACAGACAGACACACACACGGGGTGGGAGGGGCTAGAGAGAGAGAGAGAGAGAAGGAGCAATACTGGGCCTGGCAAAGGCTTTTGAAACCTCAAAGTCCATCCCCATTGGCACACCTTCTCCAACAAGACCACACCTCCTAATCCTTCCCAAATAGTTCCACTTTCTGGGACCAAGCATTTAAACATATGCACCTATGTGGCCATTATGGCTCAAAGCGCACAGTTACCTTATACTGGCTCTGTCCTTGGTACCACCCCTCTCTTCAAAAGTAGCCAATTATAAGTCCATCTGCTCCCATCTTGTCCTTCTAGCCTAGGTTAGTAAGACTTGGAACCTGCTAAGCAAGAGCACTGCTTTCTATACCTTGGCTTCCTGAACCCCACCTTTATGAATGAGCCCTCTTTGATTGACTCCATTTTTGTACTTTTTAAAATTAATTAATTAATTTGTTACATACCAATCCCAGTTCCCCCTCCCTCCTCTCCTCTCGCTCTCTGCTTTCCCCATCCCACCTCCCATCTGCTCCTCAGAGAGGTTAAGGCTTCCCCTGGAAAGTCAACTAGGACTGTCCTATTCCCTCATTGAGGCAGGGCTAAGGTTCTCCCCCCAACCCATGCCTAGGCCGAGCAAGGTATCTCTACATAGAGAATGGGCTCTACCTGCATAGGACCAAACTAGGCCCCTGAATACAGGTGACAATGGCATGGCTTGGGCTACTGGTATACAGGGCCACTGGCAGTGAGACCAGGATCTAACTCTAATGCATGAACTGACTTTGTAGACTCCCTTTTTTTGAAATGTTTTTGTACTAAATATTGAGCCCAGCCCGTGACACATGACAGGCACACACTCTACCACTGTGCTACAAACCCAGGTCTTTTTCTGTTGTAGGTGGGTTCCCAGGTCTTCACAGCCAGGTCCAGCTCAAAAGTCCTTCTGTTTACTTAATTATTCCTTCGTCTGTTTATTTGTTTGTTGATTAGTTTCTTCTTCCTATAAATTCTCTAACAAATGCTAACACCAACAGCGCCCGAATCTGCTTTCCCCAGCCATTCTCAGGTATCTGTAGAGGACAAACTGCATATTCAGCGGGACAGAAGGAGGGCTCTACCTGAGGAAGAGCCGGAGACAGAGAAAATGCTGATGAGTCTGAGCGCATCTCTTTTTCTCCTCTTTGAGTCATTATCATTCTCTTGAGTACAATTGATTAAAGTAGTAGTGTTCAGGGACTTCTGAAGTTGTTGGGAGAGACGGTACCTCCCTTAAACCAACACTGGAATTACCTAATGGGGGACATAAATCTCCATTGTTTTTAAGGACAAGGTGCGCTACAGCTCAGGCCTGGGCCTTATTGTTCTTGTGTAAGTGTCAGGTGAACGACTCTAACAGGCGATTTTCTTCCCTTTGTACTGTGCAGTAAGAGTTAAGGTGTTCCTAAGAGAATTTTACATGTCTGCCTCAAAAGAGTTTATAGCTGTTTTTTAAACTTGAGAGAGGATCTAAAGCAGCCCTCAGTTTTCTGGTGACCAGCTCACTCCAGGACTCCTCCCCTCTTAGACTGCTAGATTGTTAATAGAAAGTAGCATTTTGTGAGGAAGCCTTCAGGAAGACCTCAGATCCAGAAAATATTAAGCGAGAACCAGTCTCTGCATTACAAGCTTCCAGATTGTTTAAAGAATTTAGTTATTTATTAGAATACTATTGTTTTTATTCTTGTGAATTATTTGATACTTCTGTTTGTTTGTGCTCAACATGAGAGCTTTACTAGCTATAAGTCCTCAGAAACTGAAAATAGACAAAGGAGCTTAATTATCCCAAAGAATTCCTCTAGTCCTGTGCTGCCAGTAGAAATAAGGAATTGAAATAAAACATGTCCACTGGGTGCATCGGCTTCTCCCACTTACCATATTGCCCAGAGTCAAAAGGCTCAGGTAAGACGCAAGAATTGCAACCAGCCAGAATAAACCAAGTGTAAGACCTTATCAAGATGTGCGAATGAGAGACATGCCAGGATGTGGACAGAGAAGGTGGCTACTTTACAGAGCAGTGGAGAAAGGCAGTACTGGTGAGGAACTAGCCAAGTCATGGCAAGACTGGGCTAAGTGTTTTGCCAATACCCTGGCCAAATTACTATTAACTGTAAAAGTTTGCAGAATTGTCTAAGGCCCTTGGCTCATGGTTCAGAATCTGAACAAAATATTCCCTTTAGAAGAAGTTCATTGTGCAGATGTTTAGTTTATATAAGAGTGGAATAAGAAACAAGAATGCTAACAAGCCCAAGACCGGCACATACTCACTCCTGCAACTAGATCTTCATTTATGCCAATCGTTTTCTTTTCCTGGACACCTTATCCGTTTTTATCTTGCCATTAAACTCGGATTTTATTAATCACCCCTAAGAAATCGCTCTTTTTTCTGTTCTCTCCTGCCTCCTCCTACCTTTGGGTAAAGAATAAGAAAGGAGATGTCTGAGGATAGGCAGGTGTCTCTGGGGAGTACAGACCCATCGTAAGATGGACAATGCCTGGGTCTCTTCTCCTCCGCATTCCTTCTCAAAGGCCCCTGTGACCTCTTGCCTCTGTTACTCAACTCCACCCATGTTGAGGAAATGTCCTTCAAAGGAGTGCCTGGTAGAGGTACTTTTGAGCCTACTTCTGGCTCTGTCTTTTTTTCCATCCTCATTTAATGGTCTCCTGGCAGAAGAACTTACAGCTCAGCAGTCTCTGGGTTCATCCTCAGAGATGAGTATAGACATAGATACAAACACAGCAGAGTCACAATGTTTCTCAGGACAAAGGAAAATGTTTAAGACTTCACCTTAGCCCCTGGCATCCCTATATCCAAAGAGTCTAGAATGTTTGGGTGGAAAGTTCCATCTCGGGCCCCCTCCCCTGGAAGTTGCCTCAGTCAAAACTCCACCCCTGAGAAAGTCCACCAAACAAAGACCCCTCCTCAGAGATGCTCAAGACCACTCCCACAGGGAACAAACACATGGTTTCCTGGTCTTCCTTCCCCATCTCCTCTCTGAGGGCCTGAAAGGCCACCTGGGATTGCTGGTATCCTTTAAACCTGGGCTTTTTCTAATTCGATTTGATTTGGTTTGATTTGGATTATTGCCTTGACTGAGAGGCCTGTCAGACTTAAGAAAAACTTTTCAGAAACATTGAGTGAGTCTTTTTGAAATTTATGTTGACTGACTTGTTGGACTTATTTATAGGATACAGTATGATTATTTGGTATATGTGGGGCATACACAAATCAGGATATTTAGAATCTCTGTCTTGTTGAGACAAGGGGTTCTCAACCTGTGGGTCACAACCCCTTTGGGGGTTGAACAACCCTTTCATAGGGTTTGTATATCAGATATCCTGCATACCAGATATTTACATTACAATTTATAACAGTATCAAAGTTACAGCTATAAAGCAGCAATGAAAATAATTTTATAATTAAAATTAGCATTATCCACAATAACCAAAGTATGTAAGCAGCCTGAATGTCCATCAACAGATGAATAGGTAAATAAAAGGTGCTGAATGTATCAGACGGGATTCTGTAAAGCTCAAGAGGACATTCTGACACTTCTACAACATAGTGAGCCTTGAACACATGATACTAAGTGGAAAATGGTAACTCAGGAAACTACAAACACTGCTTGACTCCACTTACAGACACAAGTAAACTTGTAAGGACAAGAAGTAGAAAGGAAGGTGCCAAGGGCTGGGAGAGAGCGAGAGAGAGGGTCATTGTTGGATCCATCCAGAGTTTCAATGTTGCAAAGTGACTAGTTCTCGAACAGTGTCCACAGCCACCGTAGGAATTTATTTAATGCCACTGAAATAGAGTAGATGACAGGCAGGACCCAGGATATGACTCAGTGAGAGAAAGCGCTTGCTTGCAAAGATAAGGATCTGAGTTTAAATTCCTATTATCAACCTAAAACATCAGGCATGTGCCTGTAACCCCAATGTAACGGCATAAACGAATGCAGACAGATTGTAAAAATATATATACGGCTTTAATGGAGAAACAGACTTACAGAACCACCGTTCCCACGGAGACCAGGAAAGCAGAAGCAGCCGCTGGGAGCACACTACCCAAATTTATAGGCAAACATTAGCCCGAGGCAAACACGCCCCCTTAGGGGCGGGACTTATCCCTACATCTCCCCTTTTTGTCTAAATAAGACAGAACTAAACCAAATACAACTATATACAATAATAACAAATAATAAATATAACAAACAATATTGAGAACAAAAGTTTTGCTAAACATTCTATCTCAAGGAGTCTAAATAATGTAGAGAGTAACTACAATTATATAATCTTCAACTCCGTCAAAGATCTGAGAAGGGAATAAATATTACTTAACAAATGAGATATATCCAACATGTGCAACAATTGACAGAGACAACTGACTACCTGGGCAATCACCCACAGTCTCGTTAGCAATGTTGAGTCAACCAACTTTGGCTAAGGCCTAACATAACTGACATACCATTATTAAAGGCAAGGAACTTTTCAAAACTATCTTACCCTATCTTGGCAGGATATGACAGTCCTGTTTTATCCATTGATGCAAGCTCTGTATCTCTGTCAGTGGTTGAGGTATGGGCATTTCTTTGCCCAAAGGCCAGTTCTGCCAAATAGAAAGGCTCCAGGTGGAGTGTCTTTGGTCCTCAACATTCTCTCAGGAATAGAGCGGTGTTGCCAGGAGCAATTGTGTCTCACTATCACGAAACTCTGAGTTAGATTAAAGGCCATTTTCAACAGCTCTTTGAAGAGGTTGAAGATTATCTATCTATACTAAGTATAATCTCTATGTATCTAGAGAACCTGATTAGTCTAATTATAAATGACAAACTTAGATGACTATTTATCTATATAATTCTCAATATCTATCTAACTTAAAGACTAAGACAATAAACAACTGTGTAACAAATGAGGATAATGACCTCCAAATATAAACACTGTACAAATATACATTGCAATATGGTAAATATATATCAATACACAAACATTATATAAGTATCTTAATCAGAGGTAGAAATGTACACTGCAATATGGTAAATATATACTATATATATATATCAATACAATATATGTCAATACATAAAAAATGTTTTAAACAGAGATAGAAACATGAATGCATACAATAGTTAATATAATTTAACTTTGTATCAATATACAAGAATCGATACCAATATATTTGTCTAAAAGCAGTAACTCACAATTATACATCTATTATCCCATCATTACCTCCTTGTTTTTCCAAAATGATCCCTGAGCTTATAAAATTCCTCCCCCAACCTCCCAACCCCTAAATGATGTCCCTAAATCCAGGGGTAAACTTTACTGGGAGAGGGGACATCATCCTCTAGAATTACTTCCAGCTGTCATGGGGGCGACGTTCTTTCTGGGGGATCCTGTGAAAGTAAAATGATGGTTAAATTTCAAGATCAATGTCTTTTAAAATTGCAAATAGTCTCTGAGTATTTTGTGGAGGTCTGGCCAGAATGTTGTACAAGATGTGTACCATTTCAGCTAACCAAGTTGGGATCATCTTGTGCAGCTGGTACCCAAAACAAGTCTTGTAGTAGCACTATCAGTATCATGACGTTATATCAACCAGGTGGAGTTGTTGTTATGGGGCCCCATCTTCTTCCTGGAAACTTCAAATGTCACTTCAGGAAAAACACATTGTTCATTGTGAAAAACTTAAACATTAATCATATAGACATATATAGACATACATATATATATTCAATGAAAGGCATGATAGATATATTCAATTAAAAGTATGATAGCTATGAAGAAAAGCAAAGATGTTTTCTAAACTCATATTTCTTTCTGTCCCATATCATGGCTCTTGACATGAGACAGAAACTCCAGAAACTCTGGGTTTTTCTCTTACTAATAGGCTTGGAATTGGAGAGGGACTGAGCCAGAGTCCAACTTCAAAACCAGCTCTACATATTTATAAAGACATGTTTAATAAGACATATATATATAAAATTAATACTTACAAAATGTGTCCATCCATCAGTAATTAAATATTCAGGGTCCCTTAATTTCTTTGAAGATGGGTAGTTTCCTGTGGAGATAAGAAAAGAACCCTGCCTCCAACCTATCTGTATTTCTTACCATCAGTATGCTCGCCATCCTTATGAAAGAATTGTTATTTATCTTTTCCAAGTGTCTTCTCTTCTTCAAACCGAACCTTTATTAATTTTGACGGTATCCACAATTTTTCCTCACCTGTGGAGATAAGAGCAAAACCCCTTCCCCAACGCAGCACATCTCCTGGCTTCCATTGTGAAGTCAGCACATCCTTGAAATAAACTGGTTGATTTAGTTCAGTAGACTTTTCCATTATCCAATGTCTTTCTGCAGCCATTATTCCCTTCTCATTAGCGTTGAGAAAATTCAAAGTTAACAAAGCATTATGTAACCTATTTCTGGGGGTGTTTTCCACCCCTTTCTGTTTGTTCAACATATCCTTTATAGTTCGATTTGATCTTTCTATGACTGCTTGACCTGTAGGATTGTATGGTATACCTGTAACATGCTTGATATTGTTAATCAAAAAACCGTTTCATTTTCCTAGAGACATGAACAGGACCATTATCTGTCTTTATTTGTGTAGGTATACCCATGATAGCCATGACTTCTAATAAATGAGTGATTACTGAATCAGCTTTTTCTGAACTTAAAGCAGTTGCCCACTGAAAGCCTGAATAAGTGTCAATGGTGTGATGAACATACTTCAATTTGCCAAATTCTACAAAGTGGAACACATCCATCTGCCAGATTTCATTCCTTTGGGTGCCCTTTGGATTAGCCCCTGCAGGCAGTGGCGTTTGGTTATAGAAAGAGCAAGTAGGGCATTTCTTTACAATCTCCTTAGCTTGTTGCCATGTAATTGAAAACTCTTTCTTCAAACCTTTGTTATTAACATGATGTTTTTTTATGAAATTCAGAGGCTTGTAGCACACTACCAATCAATAATTGATCAATTTCTGCATTGCCTTGTACTAGAGGCACAGGGAGGGGCTATTTAACATACTCTGGGGGAGGACAGTCCAGTGGTACCTCCTCAAAGGTTGAGAATTGTTATAAGTAGGCACTGTGAAGGCAAATTTTTCTCTATCTTCTTTTTGCAAAGGTATAGTGAAAAAAACAATCCTTTAAATCAAAAACTATGAGAGGCCATCCTTTTGGTAATAAAGAGGGCAAAGGAATTCCAGATTGCAGAGGGCCCATAGGTTGAATAACCTTGTTGATGGCCCTGAGATCTGTCACCATTCTCCATTTACCTGATTTTTTCTTAACCACAAATACAGGAGAATTCCAAGGGCTGGTAGATTCTTCGATATGTCCAGCATCTAATTGTTCTTGTACCAGCTGTTCTAAAGCCTGTAACTTTTCCTCAGCTAAAGGCCATTGCTTTGTCCATATTGGTTTCTCAGTCAACCATTTTAGAGACAAGGCTGTTGGTATCTCTGAAGGGACATCAATTGCTTGTTCTTGTACAGCCCGAATGGCCGGTTTTCTCCGTTTGTAATATCTTTTAATATTATTCTCAGAAATTTAGGCTCTAGATTTAGCAGGAATGTTAATTTCGGTATTCCATTGTTGTAATAGGTCACGACCCCATAAATTCATTGCGATATTGGCTACATATGGCCTTAATTTCCCTATTTGTCCCTCTATCCCTATTCATTCAACCCATCTCATGCTCTGCCTTACTCGAGATAGGGTTCCAATTCCCAGGAGCTGAACACTTACATTCTGAAGAGGCCAATACAGATGCCAAGATTCTGGGGTAATGATACTTACATCAGCACCTGTGTCCAGCAGGCCAGTAATAAAAATGCCATTTACATGATGGAGGAAGGTCATTGGCTAATAAAGGAACTGCCCTGGCCCATTTTATTGGTTAGAGGATAGGTGGGAGGAGAAAACAGGACAGAACACTGGGAGGAAGAGGAAGTGAGGTCAGAGTCTCGACAGCTTTCCTCTCAGGAGCAGACGCCTGAGAGAGACGCCATGCCCTGCTCCCGGGATGAAGCTCGGACCCAGGATGGACTAGGCTAGAATCTCCCTGGTAAGCGCACCTTGGGGTGCTACACACAGATGATTAGGAATGGGCTAAATTAATATGTGAGAATTAGCCTAGAAGAGAATGGGCCAAGCAGTGATTAAAAGAATACAGTTTGTATGTTGTTATTTCGGGGCATAAGCTAGCTGAGCAGGCAGCCGGGATGCTGGGGACGCAGCCCCGCCGCTCTTATTACTTCGTATGGCGCCCACGTGATGGACTAAATCCACTTAAAAAACCTGAGAAGGCTTAAAAATAAGAGAAAGAGAGTTTAACACAGATTTTTGCTGTTTGTTGGTGGCGTGCTGTAGAGAGATTTCCTGATTCGGCAACAGTAGCAGAAAAAAACGCTGTGTCATTTTAAAGCGCGACTTCCTGGGGCTGTGCCGCCATTGTGATCTCTGTCTGGCTCCTGAGGGAGACAAAGCTTTTGAATAGAGCATTTTGAGTAAAGTGCTATGATTTGTTTGATGGCAACTAGACTCGCTGTGTTCTTGGGTCTGCTCTGCTTGTTAGAGGCAAGCAAGCGCTTTCATCTAAGAGAGGCTTCCTGACTCAGCTTTAGCTGCAAAGCCTGCAGCTCATTAAGAGGTCCTGCCACAAAACACTTAAACGGTGTTGACGAAAAGCTGAACGCATGCTTTTCGGTTTTCAGCCATAGCAGGAAAAAAGCTGCGCCCTTTAAAAATGCCGGCTTTCTGGGCCATCCTGCCAGGGCAAACTCTGACTGTTTGAGGCAGGAGGGCTGGCTGCCGAGAGAGAGGACTTGAATGTTGTCTGTTGTAGCTCACTTGCTGGCAGGGACCTTAAAATGCCATACAGTTGTTGCAGTAAACATGGCTACAGCCTGTATATCCGCCATGAGGCTAGAAAGCTAAGGAATGGACTGGATCTAGCTGGCAAAGCCACGCCTTTAATCCTACTGATATTGCTTGGTAAATTAAAGACTCATGTGGTCAGAAAAAGAGAGATATACAGTAAAGAGAGATTCAAAGACAAAAAAAATTTTTAAATGGTTTACAGTATGTTAAAAATATACACAGACTAAAAGTTGAAGTTCTTAAAGTAAAAAACAAAAAAAGGAAGAGAGTTGTTGTGTGTGGTAGCACACGCCTTTAATCCCAGTGCCTAGAAGGCAGAGACAAACAGATCTCTGTGAGTTCAAGGTGTAGTAGTGTACACCTTTAATCCTGAATGCCTGGGAGGCAGAGATGGGCGGATCTCTGAAAGTTCAAAGCCTGGTTTACAGAGTTACTTCAGGTCAAAGATACAGAGAACCTGTCTCAAAAAGCAAAAAGTTAAAAGTAAAAATAAACGAAATAGAGGTTAAAACAAAGCTGTACAAAGATGGAAAATACACAGAGAATCTTGATACTGTATGCTATTATGCTCTCTTTAAATTATTTAAATGCTGAGGAAGGAGCAACAGATGCTAAAAGATATTTGTTTATAAATGCTGCTGAACTAATCCAACATAGATATCTTGAATTTGGATCTAAGGATATGATACTTTGGAAAGGAGTTTCTTATTTTGTTTTCACAGAGGATGAGACGCTGTTCATTTCTTCTATTCCGATTTGGTATGATGGACCACGTCCTCCTGAATGGTTCCTGTGCACGCCTTCAGAAAATTGCTTCGCTCAACTGCCAACTGAGATGAAACTAGCACACAGGTTATACCATTAAAGACCTAATTAACGACGCCCCCATTCAGCAGGAAGCAGTTTGGAGAGAAATAACTGCGCCCATATTCCCAAAAAATGTTTATAAATGTTCTTTTACATTTAAAGGGGGATATGATATAGGTATGAATAATTTGCATTAGTATAGATTTTGCTTTATTGACAGAGATTTAAGGTCAATTTTGTTATATGTATATGTATTTCTGATATTGATTAAGGTGTTGTGATTGTGTAGTTCATTATTAAAATGTAATGTATAATTAGTAAATATAGGTTGTTGATGGATAATCATAAATAATAGTCAAGTTTGTAGTCATGTTAGTTAAGATTTTCTAGATGTGCATAGATATATCTTAGATAGGCATTCTTCATATCTTTCAAAGATTATAGAATATGGCATTTTAAATGTTTTAATAACTTAGGACTTTTCATGACAATGAGACACTCTGCTCCTGGCAGCAACAATGTACTTCAAGAGGAAGATGGGCATCGAAGAGGATCCTTATGGAGTTTGATAGCCATTTGGGCAAGAAACTGCTCTTGCCTGGACTATTGCATAAACTGGACACAGAGAACCCGCAGAGAGAGGACTACTGAACTTGCCTAAGGTGAGATGATCTTTCGGGGTTCCTGATTCATGAAAGAGTCTGCGAGACATTCTGTAGGACACAACAGATAGTGACTGAACTGACTTTGAATTTTCCTGCTTTATGGAAATGTCTGCTGGATACCATGGGCCTGAAGGCTGAAGATGGATGCCCCACGATACAGAGGAACTTTGGGTGACTGTCCAGGCAGCGAGATGTCTCTGTCATTTCTAGAGTTTTAAAAGTTGCTTTTTTCTTGTTTGCTTAGGTAGTAGTGTATCTTTCTGGAGTCTTTGATGGAGTTAAGAATAGTTAGTTATAGTTATAGTTCCTTAGTTATGATAAAGATTGTTGTAACTTTTACTTGATAACTGTTTTGTTATATGTAATTTTGCTATGTTAAAGCCTTTTTTTTGTTTAAACCGAAAAAGGGGAAATGATGGAGGAAGGTCATTGGCTAATAAAGGAACTGCCCTGGCCCATTTTATTGGTTAGAGGATAGGTGGGAGGAGAAAACAGGACAGAACACTGGGAGGAAGAGGAAGTGAGGTCAGAGTCTCGACAGCTTTCCTCTCAGGAGCAGACGCCTGAGAGAGACGCCATGCCCTGCTCCCGGGATGAAGCTCGGACCCAGGATGGACTAGGCTAGAATCTCCCCGGTAAGCGCACCTTGGGGTGCTACACACAGATGATTAGGAATGGGCTAAATTAATATGTGAGAATTAGCCTAGAAGAGAATGGGCCAAGCAGTGATTAAAAGAATACAGTTTGTATGTTGTTATTTCGGGGCATAAGCTAGCTGAGCAGGCAGCCGGGATGCTGGGGACGCAGCCCCGCCGCTCTTATTACTTCATTTACACACACTCTCGGTTTAGGTTTTTGATCATTTATAGAAATTTGCCAAAACACACGTAACTTATCTTTCTGATCATTATTGCTTGTAACAGTAGGCATGGGGCTTCTTAATTGTCCTGATGAGGCACGTTCTCTGCAGAAACTGGAAATGACTGAACCATGTTTGCCATGGGGGCCTGTGAGGCCCCCCCTCACGTTTCCCATCTGTATCAGGTTGCCTTGTCTATCTCTTGTAGACCTGCATTCATTCGTCCAATGTCTGCCTTTTCCACCTCTTCTCATAAACCAGAAAGCTGAGTCCTCCTATTTCTGTTATTTCTAGAAGATGCATTATTATTATTATTTCTGAAAGATGCATTATTATTATTATTATTGTTGTTGTTGTTATTATTATTATTTCTGAAAATCCGTTGTCTACAATTCCTTTTCATATGACCCATTTTGCCACAATTAAAACATTTGGTATTCTGGTGTCTCCTTTTACCATTGGAAATTGCTTCTTCAACCCATGCTTCAGTGCCATAATCAAATGTACCAACATTGAGTGTATGCAAGACCCATTCTTCCAAGGGCGCTGATCTGAGCTTTAAAGGACCCAAAATCCTTTTGCATTCCACATTTGCATTTTCATAAGCCAAAGACTCGATCATTATATGTCTTGCTTCTGGGTCAGATATCCCTATTTGTACAGCCTTATTTAATCTTTGTAAAAAGTCACTAAAAGGTTCTCTCTGACCCTGTTTAACTCTGACAAATGATACCATTCTCTGCCCTGGGTCTTGTACCCTGTCCCAAGCCCTTAAGGCTGCTGTAGTACACATGGAGAGTGTGTTTTCATCCAAATTAGCTTGTTCCTGAGGGTCGGAAAAGAGCCCTTCACCTAAAATTTTATTTAGGGAAATGTCAATTCCCTTCGCTTTTTCCTGCTGTTCTAAGAGTCTAGCCTCTTGCCTGAATAAGCATTTCCATTTCAATTGCGGTCCACTCTCAAGTACCGCAGAGCTCAGCTGGAGCCAGTCTGAGGGGGTTGCTCTGCTTGTCGTGGCCCAAGATCTTAGCATCTCTTTAACAAAAGAGGCTTGCATCCCAAAAGTCATGACAGCCTGTTTTAGTTCCTTGAGGTCATTCATACGGACAGGCTCCCATGTATCCTCCTTGATGACTCTAGGGTTTCTGGAACCAATCACCGTCTCTGTTGTTATTACTGGAAAGACAGGTAGAGCTGTAGGTAGAGCTTTGTGGAAATTGTCCCGGAGAGATTTACCCACAGATGTAGTTAAAATTTGCCTTTCTACCCTTTGCTCTTCTTCATCAGAAT
Source organism: Microtus oregoni (assembly GCF_018167655.1). Taxonomy (NCBI): domain Eukaryota; kingdom Metazoa; phylum Chordata; class Mammalia; order Rodentia; family Cricetidae; genus Microtus; species Microtus oregoni. Next base: position 17,191,653 of record NW_024543072.1, read on the forward strand.
TTAGAAATTCCTCAATCTTTTCAATTCTATTCACCATTGCCTTCTGCAATGTCTATATCTCCTGTCCAGAATTATGTTCCAAAGCCTTCATTGAGGATTCTAAAGTTGAATTTTGTTCGTTAGAGATAACGTCTCATCTTTGGACATAATTTTTATGGCATAAACCGTGCCTTCTTGTATTGACAATCTTTCTGTTGATCTGTCATAAGCTTTAGACAAATCCGATTGTCACATTCAGCAATTTTGATTCTCTCAGTTAATGTTTCATTTCCTACAGAAAGGGACTGAAGCTTATGATCCAAATCAGCTGTTCCCTCTTCTATAGTAATGAATTTCTCCTTAATATCAGCCACTAATGTTTCAGTTCCTACAGAAAGGTACTGAAGCTTACAATCCAAATCAGCTGTTCCCTCTTCCATAGTAATGAATTTCTCCTTAACATCAGCCTGGAGAACTTCAAACTGATTCTTGAGAAGATTGTTGTCATTCTCAATTGTTTTTAAGCGTTCAATCTCTGCCTTAAGAATCCTGGATTCATCTCATAAAGACTTTATCATATTTCTATTATCAAACCATTTAGTGCCAATGAAAACTAGGAATCCCAGAAGGATCCATAGATGTGGGGTGATAGACACCTCTTGTAAAATCTCCCACATGGTACAATTAAAAAAAACTGTTAAATTCTTGAATAGTAACATGTTCAGACATTTTATTTATAAAAGAAAATTTTTTTTACCTGCAATGATCGGTTCCTGCCAGTGGTGGTCTCTGTGTTTTTGGAGCCTGTCCTAGAACTAGCTCTTGTAGATCAGGCTTGTCTCAAACTCAAAAAGATCTGCCTGCCTCTGCCTCCCAAGTGCTGGGATTAAAGGTGTGCACCACCACCGCCCGGCCGTTTCATTTTCCTAGAGAAATAAGCAGGACCCAGGACCCAGGACCCAGGACCCAACAGAGTGGCACCTGACATGATGGACTAAATCCACTTAAAAACCTGAGAAGGCTTAAAAATAAGGGAGAGAGAATTTCACACAGATTTTTGCTGTTTGTTGGTGGCATGCTGTAGAGAGATTTCCTGATTCGGCAACAGCAGCAGAAAAAACGCTGTGTCATTTATGTACTTTAACTGCCTGAAAGCTGAGCAAGGTTTGGGTTGGCTGATCCTCAGTAGGGACTTGGTAATTTCTAGCCCTCCTACCCCTGTGTGGCTCAGTCCTGCCAGCTAAGTGGCTGAGTAACTGATGCCTGCAGATTCCTGTGGCAACTCCTCTGTGGCTTCTCTGACCCATGTGGCTCACTGCTGCTACCCAAGCTAGGGTCTGCTTCTCAGGTCCAGCTGCTGTCTGGCCTGCTCTGATCAGCCTGAGCTCTATGCCTGCACCTAGAACACAGGCTTGCTTTCCCAGATTGGAACCATGAGAACCACTGACCCAAAATCCACCAGCAACTTCACAGCTCGCAATTGCCTGCAAGCTCTGAGTCCTTTGAGCTTCTACCTGTGAAGCTCAAATTTCTCCCTGTGAAGGTGCGCTACTTTTAAAATTTTTTGCTGAGTCTCAGGTGATTCAGGCCCTGATCTAGGACCTGCCTTACTGCCACAACTCTGACACCTGCTGAAAAATCCACAGTATTACACCTACAACCATTTTCTCAAAATTATAAGGGACGTAAGTTAACTTGATACCTAAGTATCAGATTGATCGGTAAATAAATAAATAAACAAATAAATTTGAAGATTGTAAACCAATCCCAAGATAATTCTAGACAATATCACTACCCAGGAATATAATAATATTTTTTGTTTCTGCTATGAATGGATTGATGCAAGAACTAAGCTGTATGACCTACCTGGTACATATATTTTTGTTGCCATGGTGGCTATTATTTTATCATATGATATCACTAAAGAAATGGTTTCATAACAGAGTCAAGAATGAGAGACTTTTAGAAATGATACAGTCTTTATTGACTCGTAATGAGAAGTTATCTGTAAAGATTCATACTTTTGAAATTGACCATCAACATCTGTTAAAAAGGTATGATAAGCCAGGAGATAGAACATCCCACCAGGAAGGCAGTCTATATGCCATCCAAATAATATCTATGGATAAGAAGATATAAGTGAAAAAATTTAAAACCTTGAAATAACATGTGCAGAATGAGAACTAGAAATTAATTGATTTGAGGAACTCATTAGAAATATTCAGAGGTCAAGAGGTTTAGATTTTACAAAAGACAGTGATAAAAAGATTTGAATCAATCAAGGACCTTGTCAGATCTGATAAGCAAGGAGAGGAGGTACAGGCAAAGGACAGTAGTAAAGATTTAGCATTGCCAATAGCTCAGAGTCAGAGATGACTTTCCAAGAGTATTAGCTATTGATTCTGTTACTACCGCTGAAAAGCCAGAAAATTCTCAATACCCAAAAGGATATACAGAATGTAAATTGAAACCTATACATTTGAAAGATCTAAAAGATTAAGCAAGCAGTAGTATCTTATGGCATGCAATCACCATATGTGAGGGAGTTGTTAAAGACATAGGCTTCAAGAAATATGGTTACTCAAAATGATTGGCTTCAATCAGTCTCACCCATGCTAGAAGATGGATTGTAGTTACAGTGGAAGTGTTATTGGAGAGAAGAGGCTAAAGCCCTGGATCATCAAGGTAGAACTGGAGGTATTGAGGCCTCCCAAAATTAAATTCTTGGTGAGGGATGTTACACTGATCCAGATAGTCAAGCTATATACAATGAATACATCTTATTTCTGTGCCATACAGCAGCCTTGAATGCTTGGGACACAGATTCAAGAACTAGGAAGAAAATTGAATCATATACTAAGGTCATGCAAGGCTCATGAGAATCATTTAGTGACTTTTTACAAAGATTAGCTCAGCTGTACAAATAGGGGTAACAGATCCAGAAGCTAGACAAGTACTTACTGAATCTCTGGTTCTTGAAAATGCCAACTTAGAATGCAAAATGATACTTGGACAATGAAAGGTCAGATCAGCACCAATGGATGAATGGATCCTGCACCCAGTCAATGTTGAGTCATTTGATTATAAGGCTGAGGCTTGACTGAGGCTTGGGAAGGAGAAGAAATTTCCAAAAGTATGAAAAGTCATCAAAATATCAAATGTTTTTATTGTGGTAGAATGGGCAATCTGAGAAAGGATTGTAGCAAGGGCATTCATACAAATAATGTTTCTTGTGGAAATAACAAAAATAAAAAGTCTCAATATTCTGAATTATAGAGAAGATGAGGCAAAGGCCAACATTGCACCAATAAACTCAGATAAATAAGAGACAAGCAAGGTAAGCTGTCAGCACTGGCAAACTCCTTAGGGGGTTTCTCACAGACCCCAGTTCAAAAGTGGTCCAGTCATTCTCAGTCACTGTGGGGCACATGCCTCCCCAGGACAATGCAAAACTCCAGTGCCTGCTGTAAAAAACATATTGCTATTGACAATAGAAAAATCCTGGAGGATGAATCAAAAGTTTTAGTAGAACATCGGCAATGTGTATTTTGGCAGACTTCTATAAATAATATCAAAGGCCAAAGCCAAGAGTATGCATAAAAAATCACTATAATTTAAAGGATGATTGAAACTTCTGGTTCTACAGCAAGAAAACCAGAACATCCCAACTCAGATGAAGTAGAAGAAAATAACACTAAAAATTGTCTTATGGAGATACTGAGGGACTGAAAGAGGAAATGAAACAAAATCCTTTACACAAATGGAAGAAAAGAAGAAATCAATAACTCCAATGAAGCAAACCAAAAAAGTAGTCAAACAGGTGAAGGCAACAGTTCAAGACTTAAAAATTGAAAAGGGGGCAATAAAGAAAGCCCAAGCCAAGAGAACTTTGGAAATGGAAAATCTGGGTAGATGATAAGGAACTACAGATGCAAGCATAAACAGAGTACAAGAGACAGAAGAGAGAATCTTAGGAGTTGAAGATATCATAGAGCAAATAGATTTAAAGAAAATGTAAGATCCAACTAATTCTTAACACAAACTATCCAGGAAATCTGTGACACCTTGAAAAGACCAAACCTAAGTATAATAGGGATAGAGGAAGGAGAAGAAGTCTAGTTCAAAAGCACAGAAAATCAATTCACCAAAATCATAGAAGAAATCTTTCCCAAGCTAAAAGTACTTACCTATATAAAATACAAGAAGCTTATAAAACACTAAATAGACTGGACCCAAAAACAATTCCCTCAAAACATAACAATTAAAACATTAAACATACAGAATAAAGAAAAAATATTAAGAGTTGCAAAGGAAAATGCCAAGTAACATATAAAGGCAGACCTATTCAATTTTAGCCCAACTTCTCAGTGGAAACAGTGAAAGACAGAAAGTCATGGTCAGGTGTTATGCAGACACTAAGAGACCACAGATGCCAGCAAATACTAACATATCCAGCAAAGCTTTCAATCACCAAAGACAGAGAAAACAAGGTATTCCATGACTAAACCATATTAAAGCAATATCTATTCTCAAACTCAGCCAAACAGAAAGTACTAGGAGAAAAACTCCAACCCAAGGAAGTTAGATATATCAACAAAAACACAGGCAATAGATATTGCCACACAAGCATATTCCTAAGAGAAACACACACACAAACACAATATCACCACCAACAAAAACAAAAATAACAGGAACTAGCAATCACGGGTCATTATCATCCCTTAATATCAATTGACTCAATTTGTTTACAGAAAGACACAGGCTAAAAGATTGGATACAAAAACAGAATCCATTCTTCTGCTGCATACAAGAAGCAAACCACAACTTCAAACACAGACATTACCTCAAAGTAACAAGTTGGGAAAAGATTTTCCAATCAAATGGTCTGGGGGAAAAAAGTTGGTGTAGTTATCCTAATATCTAAATAGACTTTAAACTAAAATTAATTAAGAGATGAAGAAGGTCATTTCATTTTCAAAGGAAAAATCCATAAAGATGAAGTTTGTATTCTGAACATCTATGCCCTAAATACAAGGGTACACTCATTTGTAAAAAGAACCATTGCTAAAGGTTAAATCACACATCAAGCCCCACACACGAATAGTGGGAGACTTCAGTATCCCCACTCTCACCACTGGACAGGTCTGCCAGACATAAAGTTAAAAAAGAAATAAAATAACTAACATGTTATGGATCAAATGGGCCTAACACACATCTCTAGAACATTCAATCCAAATACAAAAGCACATACCTTCTCAACACCCAATGGAACCTTCTGTTGAAAGTGATTTCTGTCCCACCTGGTCCCGCAGCCATTCAGTCCTAAATAAACACACAGAAGTCTATACATTTGTTGACAGAGATTTCCATCCTGCCGATCTCACAGCCAATCAGCTCCCCCAAAACACAGAGGTCTACATTAATTATAAACTGGTTGGTCTATTAGCTCAGGATTCTTAGTAACTAGTTCTTACATCATATAGTAACCCATAATTCTTGTCTATGTTAGCCATGTGGCTTGGTACTGTTATTAGTGAGACATTCTCATTTTGCTTCCTCTATGTCTGATTTCCTCTGTGACAGTGCAGACCATTTTTCCTCTTCTCACAATTCTCATGTTCTTGTTGCCCTGCTTCTATTTCCTGCCTGATTGCCCCACTAACATAGGTAATGAATCAAATGGACTTAGCAGGCATCTATAGAAAATTTTACCCAAATAGAAAAGAATATACCTCCTCAGTATCTCATGTAACCTTCTCGAAAATTGATCACATACTTGGTCACAAAGCTAACTTCCACAGAGATAAAAAAAAAATTTTAGTAACCACCTGTGTCTTATCGAATCACCATGGAATAAAGTTAGAATATAACAACAATTCAACCCCCAGAAAACCTACAAACTCATGGAAACTGAACAGTCAACTACTGAACCACCCCTGGGTCAGGGAAGAAATAAAGAAAGAAATTAAGGTCTTCCTTAAATTCAATGAAAATAAAGATACAAAATACCCAATCCTATAGGACACTATGAAAGCAGTGCTAAGAAAAAAGTTCATAGCGCTAAATTCACAAATTAAAAAAAGATGGAGAAAACTCACATTAGAGACTTAACAGCACAGGTAAAAGCTCTAAAAAAAAAAAAAAAGAAGAAGAAGAAGCTGACTCACCAAGGAGGAGAAGAAGACTGGAAAAATCAAATTGAGGGTTGAAATCAACAAAATAGAAACACGGAAAACAATCCAAAGAATCAATGAAGGAAACAGTGCTAGTTCTTTGAGTAAAATCAACAAAATTGACAAACCCCTATCCAAACTAGTTAAAAGGAACAGAGAGAACACGCAAAATAACAAGATCAGAAATGAAAACGGAGCCATAACAACAGACACTGAGGAAATTCAGAGAATCATTGGGTCTTGTTAAAAAGCCTATATGTGACAAAGTTGGAAAATGTAAAAGAGATGGACTTGTTTTTAGATAAAATCCAAATACCCAAATTAAATCAAGACCAGGTGAGCAGCACACAATGCCTGTCTGCACTCTATGTGCTACCATACAGTTTGTGAGCTAGGAGCAAGGGGCTAGAGGTTAAAATATACAAACACACAGACAGAGAGACAGAGACATGGACCTCTAGTCACTGGTAAGAAGCCCTTTATACAATAGCACCCTGGAGGCTTAGCACCCAACAGTCAAGTGGGCCAACAGGTGAAAACCTTATCCTCTGATCCTCAAGGCCAAGGCAACCTCTTTTGGCTACAGAAAGAAGAGCTGGAGAGATAGCTCAGTGGTTAAGAGCATTGGCTGACCTTCAAAAGGTCAGAAGTTCGATTCCTGGCAACCACATAATGGTTTTAATGCAGAATTTTACCAGAAATTCCAAGAACAGCTGATACCTATACTCCTTAATGTGATTCACATTATAGAAACATAAGAGTCTTGCGAAACTCTTTTTTTGAAGCTGCAGTTACCCTGATACCTAAACCACACAAAGACTTAAGCAAGAAAGACAAATACAGACCTATCTCACTCATGAACATCGATGCAAAAATTCTCAATAAAATACTGGCAAACCATCTTCAATGAGGACTACTGCCCTTTTTGGCTACAGAAAGAAGAGCTGAAGAGATAGCTAAGTGGTTAAGAGCATTGGCTGCCCTTCCAAAGGTGAGAAGTTTGATTCCTGGCAACCACATAATGGCTCACAACCATCTGCAATGAGGTCTGGTGCCCTCTACTGACAATAGAAGGGAAAGGCAGGAGAGATAGCTCAGTGGTTAAGAGCATTGCTTGCTGAGTTCAATAAGGTCGGGACCCAGGGATCCAGGGAGGCAAGCATCCCCGACCACAAGCTTTCCTTCATAGGGGTCCCCTATTCAACATGGGCACAGTTTTTTCTCTCCAAACTGCTTCCTGCTGAATGGGGACGGCGTTAATTAGGTCTTCCATGGTGTAACCTGTGTGCTAGTTTCATCTCAGTTAGCAATTGAGCGAAGCAATTTTCTGAAGATGTTCACAGCAACCCTTCAGGAGGGCGTGGTCCATCATACCATAGCGGAATAGAAGAAATGAACAGGGTCTCATCCTCTGTGAAAACAAAATAAGAAACTCCTTTCCAAAGCATCATGTCCTTAGATCCAAATTTCAAAGTCAAGGCATTTTCAAAATATCTATGTTGGATTAGTTCAGCAGCATTTATAAACAAATATCTTTTAGCACCTTGTTGCTCCTTCCTCAGCATTCAAATAATTCAAAGAGAGCATAATAACATACAGTATCAAAATTCTCTGTGTATTTTCCATCTTTGTACTGCTTTATTTTAACTCTATTTCATTTCTATTTACTTCTGTTTTATATTCTCTGTATATCTTTGACCTGGAATAACTCTGTGGACCAGGCTGTCCTTGAACTCTCAGAGATCCGCCTGACTCTGCCTCCCAGGCATTCGGGATTAAAGGTATAAACTACTACACCTTGAACTCCCAGAGATCTGTTTGTCTCTGCCTTCTAGGCACTGGGATTAAAGGCGTGTGCTACCACACGTTGAAGTCACAGAGGTCAATCTCCCTCTGCCTTCCAAGTGTTGGGATTAAAGGTGTGTACTACCACACACAACAACTCTCTTCCTTTTTTTTTTAACTTTAAGAACTTCAACTTTTAGCTTGCATATATTTTTAACACACTGTAAACCATTTAGAAATTTTCTTTGTCTTTGAATGTCTCTTTACTGTATATCTCTCTTTTTCTGACCACATGAGTCTTTAATTTACCAAGCAATATCAGTAGGACTAAAGCCGTGGCTTTGCCGGCTAGATGTAGCCCATTCCTTAGCTTTCTGCCATTCCAACCTTGTGGCTGAGGTACCGGCCAGAGCCACACTCAGCGCCACAAGTCCACAGTGCCTCAAGGTCCCTGCCATCAAACAAGCTACAACAGACAACACTCAAGTCCTCTCTCTGCAGCTGGCCCTCCTGCCCCAAACAGCCAGAGTTTGCCCCGGCAGGACAACCCAGAAAGCCAAGCCGGCATTTCAAAACAACACAGGTTTTTTCCTGCTGCTGAGTCAGGAAAATTTCAAAGTGGAGGACGTACCATTTTGTGCTAGCTCTGGGGCTGTCAGGTAGGAGTGGCACTCAGCACTTTAATTCTGAGACTGAGCGTGCAGCACAAAAATTCTTTTCATCCAAGTTACATCCAAATCTGACACGCAGAGCACTGCACAGTCTAAAAACACGTTTCTGTATGGCGGCAGGAATCCCCCATGCTCTTCCGCCTGCCTAAGCCTGATTCTGCCATCTGCCCAGGTGCAGGCAGGGAGCGCTGAGCCATCCGCACGGTCTCAGAACACTCTCCTTCTGATCCCAAGTGGGAACACAAACATCCAGTCCCATAAAAGCCATTGAAATGCTTTAAAGCCAGAGTTCACGCTGGCAGCACAGCCCCAAGAAGCTGCGCTTAAAAAGGACACAGCGTTTTTTCTGCTGCTGTTGCCGAATCAGGAAATCTCTCTACGCCACACCACCAACAAACAGCAAAAATCTGTGTTAAACTCTCTCTCCCTTATTTTTAAGCCTTCTCAGGTTTCTAAGTGGATTTAGTCCATCACGTCTGGGCGCCATTCTGTAGTAATAGGAGCGGCGGGGCTGCGTCCCCAGCACTCGGCCGCCCGCACGGCTAGCTTTACCCGAAATAATTACACAGACACTGTATTCTTTTAATCACTGCTTGGCCCATTTCTATCTAGCCTCTTCTAGGCTAACTCTCGCACCTGGACTAGCCCATTTCTAATAATCTGCTGTAGCCCACGAAGTGGCTTACCTGGGAGCTTCTAGCCTACGTCCATCCTGGGTCGGAGCTTCATCGCGTGTGCCCCCGAGAGCTGAGCTATGGCGTCTCTCTGAGGCATCTGCCCCCATGGCGTTGGGACCCAGGGACCCAGGGACCCAGGGAAGCAAGCGTCCCCGACTGCAGGCTTTCCGTCATAGCTTCAAGTAAGTCTCTGAAATCTGCACACTAAAAAAATGTAATTCTATACTAATGGTTCCAGGTACCCTAAAATACACAGACACACATGACATTTCTTGATTCCCCAGGCCTCACAGATTGGAGGACAAAACACACTGGGCAGATACCTATGTCCTAAATAACCATATGACAAAGCAAAGTGCCTATACAATTGTGATACTACTTGCTTACATTTGATTGGAATTTCCAGACAGGACAAATAATCCCCTTCACTAAAACTAGAAATGAACTACAGTCCAAAATGAAGGTGGAAAGATTATTGCAAAATCGAATGCATTCACTTAGCTTTCTCTGAAGCATAAACTGCGGTGTTAGGACTCTTTCCTAAACACTGTGGTTTGGAAGTGTCCGCCAGGGGTCTAAGTTGTAAAGACTTGGTCCCTAGGCTACAGCACTGCAGAAGGAGGCAGCCCTTGAAAAGGCAGACACTAGTGGGAAAAAGGTAAGTGCAGGTATGCGTTAGAGGAAGGGGAATTACTGGGATCCTGACCACTCTAGTCTCTCTCTTTGCTTCCTGGCTGCCCTGAGTTAAACAAGCCTGCTCTGTCATATTCTTCCTGCCATTCTGTACTGTGTCACACAGGCCCATGGTCTAAGAGCACAAGCCAAAGCACTTCCTTCCTTCTCTGTTGTCGCTCTCGGATATTTTGTCACCGTGATGGAAAGCCAACTTGAACACCAAGAATGGCACTCGAAGCCAGGAGGTGGTGACGCACGCCTTTAATCCCAACACTCGGGAGGCAGAGGCAGGCGGATCTCTGTGAGTTCAAGGCCAGCCTGGTCTACAAGGGCTAGTTCCGGGACAGGCACCAAAGCTACAGAGAAACCCTGTCTCGAAAAACCAAAAAAATAAAAAAATAAAAAAATAAAAAGAATGGCACTCGATGAAGCAGCAAAAGGAAGCCAAGTGATTTGTAATATATGCACCATAATTCAAAGCAGGAGTCAGCTAACTTTTCCTTAAAAGGGTGGGCTAATAAACATCTTAACCTTGTAGGTCATGGGTGTCCAAAAATAATATATAAACAGATGAGTGTGGCTATATGACAATAAAACCTTAGAGATGAACATTGAAATTCGAGTTTAATGTTATTTTCACATGCCATAAAATATTGTTCATTTTCCTTGGCTTCTCATCAGCCCTCATTGTTCGCCATGTTCAGAGAGTCCAGTTTTATCCCATACTTTTTCAGTCACAGTCCCGCTGGCCTTGGTGAGCTCCCAATAGATCAGCTCCACTGTCTCAGTGGGTGGGTGCTCCCCTCGTGGTCCCGACTTCTTTGCTCATGTTCTCCCTCCTTCTGCTCCTCATCGGGACCTTGGGAGCTCAGTCCAGTGCTCCAGTGTGGGTCTCTGTCTCTATCTCCATCGGTTTTGACCCTACTTCATGTTCTGTCTTTGTGGGAGCCTAGCCAGTTTGGATGTTCACCTTTCTAGACATGGATGGAGGGGGGAGGACCTTGGACTTTCCACAGGTCAGGGAACCCTGACTGCTCTTTGGACTGGAGAGGGAGGGAGAGAGGAGTGGGGGGGGGAGGGAAATGGGAGGCTGGGAGGAGGTGGATACTTTTTTTTCCTTTTCTCAATAAAACAAAAAAAAAAGAAAAAGAAAAAATATTGTTCATTTTAACTCTTTCCAACTATTTAAAAATACAAAAGCCTTTCTTGCCTCACAGCCTGTGGGAACCCCTGAAAGTGGCCAAATCTGGTTTATAGTTCTAATCATCTACCTCTTGCTTTATATTTTTTATTTTACTTTCCAAACTGGCCTTGAACTTCCTATGTAGACAATGCTGGCTTTGAATTTTCTAGATAACTGAGACTAGCCTTGAACTTCTAATCCTCCCAAGTGATGAGATGATAGGTGTGCATCACCATGTTTGATGTATGTGGTACCGAGAATTAATACCAGGATGTCATGCATGCTCAACAAGCACTCTATAATCTGAGCTACATCCCCATTCCCCAATTCCTGCCTTAGAAAACTGATTTCTCAAAATTCAGTCCCCAGTTCACCAACCATGCAGCATCTCCAAGAAACACATAAGGAAGACTTAGTGGGGTGCCATCTACATGTTCTACCTTGAGAAGCACTGATGTAAAATCTACAGAGACCCACAGGCCAGGCTGTAATCAACCTATGTACCGTACCTGGCCAGAGATGACCTGAGAAAAATCCAAAACTCTCTGTGCCTCAGTTTCCCCCACATGCATTATCTATAATCTCCCACAGGCATGTTGTGAGAATCCACACTCATTCAAGCACACATACATCGATGAAAACAAAAATTGTTATTATTACAAAACCTTATGTGGTTTTCATAGTGATCCTCTGAAACAAGCAATATGTTTACCAAAATAGTAGAGGAAAATGGAGAAACTCACTCAAGATTGCATGTGGGTCTTGAAAGAAAGCAAAGGTTCGAGTGGACATAAAAGTACAAAGTCCCCCAGGCCCCAGGTCATCCCACCACGTATCCTTCTAAAGATCTGCTCTCTCCCTAGCCCCTCTTTAGCTCCTAAACCCTTAAATATCCCCTAAGAACACCTGCCACACAGAATCTTTCAAGAATCTGTACCCCAATTTTCCCTTTAATTCCCTGAAATTTATCTTCCACTAAGATGCATATTGTTTTTTACAGCTTCTCTTTCTGGTTATAGACTGTAAATTTTCCTTCTGCTGAGTCTTGGAACTGACTGACTGTTTTTCATTATATTTGTAAGGCTCAGGGAAAAAAAGGGGGGAGGCCATTTCTTTATTGGAGAATTCTGACATTTATTAGCATAATAAAACTTTCAAGATGAAATTGCAGTTTTCCAGACAGTAATTTCATTTGCAGGACAACTTACAAGGAATTTATCTGAAAGCCAGGTAAAACCTAAAATATATGAGACATTCAGAAAGTGCCAGCCCCAAATAAAATGAAATAAATGGGTTAGAGATGGAAAATTCAGCTGTTATCTCTCACATATTAATTAGTGGTCGACAGGAACCGCAGCCAGGACATCAGGTTTGCAAGCCATCCTGGACTCCTTTCAAAAATGCTGTGGGAACTTTTTTTCCAGTGAGAAGGAACTCATCCATGGAATCCCCTGACACAGCACTACTCTGGCAGGAAGCTGTCTCTGTGCAGTTGTGGACAGCAAGGTCTTTCATCTTTCATCTGGACAGAGATGCCCTATTTATCACGTACTTGATCAGCCAGAAGAAACTAATAATGACCACACACAAAAAAAAATCCTTATCCCAGTTATACAGAGGTTCAGGGAGATCCTCCCAGTTATATGGAGGTTTAGAGATTCTGCCAGTTATGTGGAGGTTTAGTGAGATTCGCCCACTTACAAGGAGGGTCGGTGAGATTCGGTGACCTGAACAAGTTCACGTGGCTGGTATGTAGTAAAATCAGAACAAAAGCGGGTCTTCTGAGTGGTCGTAGGAATAACCTAGTTGGGATAGAACTTGGCTATGGTTTGGCAATACCATAGGATTCAGAAAGTAGGGTCCCTCCACCATCATTTCATCTTGTTCACGCAGTGGTGCAGGCTGACTGGAGGGGAGCTATGGAGCTTTAATAACCTAAAATTGTTATCACTTAACAGACTGAGGATGCTTATGGCAGAACACATGTGCTGCCCCAGCACACAGGAGGCGACCACAGGAAGATCAGGAACTCGGGACCAAACCTGAGCTACATAATAATTTCCAAACCTCTTAAGCTACCTGGTAAGACCCTCACTCAATCTACAAAAAAAAAAAAAGAAAAAAAAGGGATGTATGTATGGTAGGGACTACTTAACTTGGGTTCCCAAAAGGTAAAACCTAGGTGAACTACCTACTTGTCTCAGGGGTAGCATCCCAGAGAGGTAAGAGGCAGAGAATGAGAGGCAACAAGGGTGTCGGTGGACTTAGCTACTCCATATTGCATGACGGTCTCCTAAGAGACCACAGAACAGTTTCTCCAGGAGGATGAAGAAAAAAGATGTGCTTGACCAAAATGAGCATAAACCCAATGCTCACTGCGGCAACAGGAAGTAAATAAATTATATGCCTCTTTTTTCCACTAAAAGGGGAAGGGGCTAAAAAGGGACCCAAGCATAGCAGTACACACTTATAATCCCAGAACATAGGAGGTGAAGACAGGAAAATCAGGAGTTCAACATAGTGAGTTTAGGTCATGATGCATCCATCCCATGAGATCCTATCCCCCCAAAAATAAAAACAAACACAAGGGTGGTGAAGAACAACTGGAGTAATTAGATTGAGATGTTCTAAATTCACTGAGGAATTGGGCTTTCTTGCTTAAAAAATGCAATCTCAAACTCAATCAAGTCAAGAAATATGAAATAGTCAATACAAAAATAACAGCAGGACACAATAAGACAAGTCCAGAACACCGTTCTGTTTGTTTGTTTGTGTTTTGAGACAGGGTTTCTCAGTGTAGCTTTGGAGCCTGTCCTGGCACTAGCTCTTGTAGACCAGGCTGGTCTCGAACTCACAGAGATCCTCCTGCCTCTGCCTCCCAAGTGCCAGGATTAAAGGTGTGCGCCACCACCACCTGGCCAGAACACAGGTTATTTTGCAGAACTGCCCAATGTATACAACAAATCAGGGGTCGAGTAAAGGACGAGGGGTGTTATCTGAGACATAAGAGAATACCAGATGCTACATGTAAGTCTTGTCCAGATTCTAATAGACGAAACTATAAAGGATGCTTTCTGGTCCTAGACCTTACTGAAGAAATATTGGTAGTTGACAGTTTCAGGGGAAGACAGTCACTCCTCTTTGAAGACATGGTCCTAGTAAGATTTCCACAATGCAATGAAAGGCCATACCCATGCACATATGGGCAGCACTAATTGCACTTAGTGAGTTATATTTCATAAATACACAATATCAGGAGTATACTGGGGTGATACGGTGGGGAGGATGGGGACAGGGAACAGTCAATGTTATCATTTTTTCATTGCATAGATGTATGAGATTCTCAAGAATAAAGAAAAACTGTTTAAAAGACAAATAAATAAAGGTCCCCTAAAAACCAAGTGTGGCATTAACAGATGAACACACGAGGCTGAAGAACACAGCGAATGAGCAAACGCAGAATCAGTCATTGAAACTGACTGCAACGATAGCCACGGAGGTGGGTGATGGCAAGAGTGGCCAAAGAGGAGCAAAATGGAAGAACCAAGAGATTGGGGAGAGAACGGTGGAGAATGAGAGATGCCTGGCACAGCTCTCAAAGCAGGAGAAACAGTTCCTCGGTATTTCCAGAGTCCATCTATCCTTTAGCTGCAACACAAACCCTGTGCTCCATGCATTATGGTATCAGTAAATCTTGCAGGGTGCCGCATTAGGACCCAAGCCTTGCAGATTTCTGAGCCTACAGTTCTGCTGTCGCATCTGCTATCTCCTTGCCTGTGGCTGTAAGGGAACAACATGATTATGCCCAAATTAGATACCATCCGTGAGAGTTATTGAGTTATTGGGAGCGTACTCTCGATTGATATGAAGAACATTTTCAGGTTAAAAAGACAGAAGAATTAAAGTAAAAACAGAGCTAAGTCTTTATGTGAGAGAGAGCATCCTAGACAGCAAAGGCCTCATCAAGTACCTGAAATCCATCCTTGGATTTATAATCTATCCCAGATCGTGTGCATAGTCACATGAAATCATTACCATGATATTGCAAAACAGGCGCTGAGATATGAGAAAAGGTAGAAGCAGTTAAACAAGGAAGACAGCACAGAGTCAGTCTCCTATTCTGAATGCCGAGCTTAGAAACTTTAGGTAATTCTCGTGATAGTATCAACAAGCTCATGAACACTAGGAAAGATGCAACATCCATGTCTCCCATGTAAGTTAGTCACAAGCCTGCTTGTGATCTCGGTGACTTTATGAAGTGGTAGAGGAAATAATTTGCTAGAAACCATTGCACACTGGTGTTGGGAGTTTTTTCAGAATGGCATTCACTCAGCAAATACTTATTGGGTGTTGACTCTATATGAATTGTAAGGTTCGGCACTGGATTGCTTTGGGTTATGAAACATGATCCATTTGGTCTAGGAGTTCGGCTTAGAGCAGCCATGACAGACAGGCCTCAGGGAGCATCCATTATTTAGGGTTTCTGTCTTGAGCTTTGAAATGGGGCCAGTCTCACAAATGCAGTCACGTTTTGTAGGTCACATTCTGGAGACTCCCTGTTACCATTGTTCATCTGAAGAATGATGGATCTTCTAGAGGACCATGAGGCTTTGAGTTGGGATATTCTTAAGCTCAGTTCAAAATCGGGATACTCAAAGGAGTCCAAAGAGGAGGAAAACCATCATTCAAACAGCAGGTGATAATCTGGTGGGCTATCCCTCTGTCCGCAGGGCTCCTGCAGCAACTCTCCCCCTGAGACAGTGATGATTTCCTCCTAAAGGGAAAAAGAAGAAAGGGAATCCAATTAGGATCAAGAAGAGATATAAATACTCATGGGGAATCAGCTAGTGAACTGGAGACAGAAAGACTAAGGCCAGCCATGCATCTAGCTCCCCTCACTCAACTTCCCAGAAATAAAAGGAAAAATCTTTTAAGAAGAAATGCATCAGTGCTATATGAGAAAATAAGAAAGAGCACAAACAAGTAAAATTCTGAAATCATTGTTGAAAACCAGATTGTCTGAGAAGAAATGCAAGCTGTGAACAGATTGGTGACACAGCCCCCAATTAATGTTTGCCCCCATTCTTGGTGAAACTAGAGAGACTCAAAATACAGACATTTCCATACCCTTGAAAGGGCTATTCATTGTTGGTCCCAAGCCTATACCAGAAGACACTAGATTTGGGAAACAGAAATTGTCTACTCACTGATAAACTTAAGACTGAACATTGGAAGACTGTCTTATTATTCTTGAAGCATTTGAGGACCACCTCAAGCATAGCAGAAAAAATGCTAAACTCAACAAACTTCTAAGAAAGTTTATAAAGGAAACAAGTTTATAAAGGAAACATAGAGATGCTTTAAAAGATCTACAATATCTTTTGCAACAGAATAAGTCATCCAGGAAACAAGAGTGGGCTGTTGTAAGAAAAAAAAAAAAGAGCATGCAATTGAAAACCATGGCTGTTTAAATTAAAAATATTCTCAGCAGAATCGATGTAACTAAAGAGCAATTTGGTAGACACGGGAATTATAACACCAAGAGAAAGATGCTCAAAATAGAAAATGGACTGTGAGTAAGAAAAGATAATTTACAAGTAACTAACTGGAAGTAGCCTTGAAGTATATGAAAAGACACCCCAGCGTCAGTGGCCACGAGAGAAAGGCAAGCTGGGCAAAACTGAGCTCTAGTGTCTGTCCATGTGATGAGAAAAACAGTCTTCTATAGCTCTTGCAGAACACGAATCGGTGTCATGTTTTTATATGGCAATCTGGCAGGTCTTCTGTAATTAAAACGTGCATGCTTTTCTTTCCAGCAATTTCAGTTCAAGGAACTGATCCTGGAAAATCCCGCGTATGTATCCATAGTGACAAAGTGGCATGTACGTGGTACAAACGTCTCCGAAACACTGCTCGTGACCATGAAACTGGAAGGTGGAGAGATGGGCACAAGAGGAGAATAGGCAATTAAGCTGCACTCTACACCCATACCAGGAATCCCTGGAGCATTGACAAGTCCTGGTACATAGACTAACGTAGAAAGATCTGCTAGACATAATTTTGAGACGGGTTCTCAGGAGTCCCAGGCTGGCCTTAAACTCACTACGTAGGTAATGATGACCTTGAATATTTTATCCTCCTTTCTCTCCCTCTTGAGTGCTGAGATCGCAGACTCACTTACACACCTACACACCCAATTTATGCAGTGCTGGGGATCAAACCCAGGACTTTATGCTAGAAAAGTGCTTTAATAACTGACCTTCACTGCCAACCCCTCTAGCTACATTTTAATAACGGATAGCACCTACTGATGATGTTATAATATTTTTTTGTCACTCTACATAATGATAGCTCACTGACATCTAACAGGGATGTCATGGAATCCACCCTACTAAAGAGGAAACTGAGTCACAAAAGTCTGAGTAGTAACCCAAAGCCATGCATAACAATGACATTAGGATTTAAACTCGACATTCTGGCTCCGGGGACCATGCCTTTAAAACCTACCAAAGGCAGTTTCTTAAATATGGGGTTGGAGGGTAAATTGCTGGGTTACATGCTAGTAGTTACAAAACTACTAGTCAAGCATGGTGGCACATGCCTTTAATCCCAGCACTCGGGAGGTGGAAGCAGATGGATCTCTTTGGGTTTGAGGCCAACTTGGTCTACAAAGCGAGTTCTAGGACAGCCAGTTAGTTATACAGAGAAACCCTATCTTGAAAAAAAATCATAAAGCTATGTATTTTCTTATGTGAATAAATTTTATTATCACTGCCCATCAAATAGCACATGGCACACTAGTATTTCAAGGCAAAGCATGGAATTGGGGGCTTGAAATGAATGCGGCTGACATATTAATGTAACCATGAACTAGAGGTGTAATTAAAATTTAATATATCGCTGGGTGGTGGTGGCACAAGCTTTTAATCCCAGGACTCAGGAGGCAGAGGCAGGTGGATCTCTGTGAGTTCAATGCCAGCCTGGTCTACAAAAGAGAGCTCCAGGACAGGCTCCAAAGCTACGGAGAAAAACAAATTAAAAAAAAAAAGCAAAACAAAACAAAATAATTTAATTTATCAAAACTGGCCACCAGATCTCCATATGGGCCTAGATAATATCTCTGTATAGAGCTAGAAGTAAAATTGTTGATCTCCAGAATTTAAATTTGAAATAAATAAAGCCCTTGTGAGACATCTGGTCTGGCCTTCCTGTGTAGAATCTGCCCGGAGAGGTGGGCACTCACACTTTGATTGAAACACTGATGGAGACGAGGAGCCAGAGCTGATGAAGTAGCTTAGTTTGAAGAGGAAAACAAACAAACAAACACTGGGGCTCAGAGGGAAGTGCAAGCCGAAGAGGAAGGCAGCCCAAGGTTTAACTCTTGATTGCAGCTGGTACCAGCCATGAGAACTTAGCCAAGTGCCTTGGCCTCCCAGATCTTGATTTCCTGGTCTATGAAAAGGACTAAGGCACTCATTAACATGGGGGTCACAGTGATTAAGAGGGCATGCATGCTTGACTCAGAACAGTGTTACTAGAATCCACACACTCCCTTCCTTCTCCTTATGCTGACTGTTAGGTGGCCCTTTCCAAACACAAGTAGAGATCCACTCTGACCAAGTCTAGTTCCACAGTAGTGCTCTGAGCCCAGGTGTCGATGAATGAAACTTCTATCTCTCTTGTGTTCCTCTTTCTGTCTCTTTCTCTCTCTCTCTCTCTCTCTCTCTCTCTCTCTCTCTCTCTCTCTCTCTATCTCTCTGTTTTTGGTGTACTGTTGTTACTGCTCCTGCTGTTGTTTGAGGATTTTATCCTTGCTGTTTCTAGCTATGTAACCCAAGCTTCCTTTAAACTGGTGATTCTCCTGCCTCAGCATCCACAGTGCTAGCATTGCAGGTGTTTCTCAACATGCCCAGCTAAACAGGTGATTTTCTATTTGTTTTATTCATAAGGCCAGGTGAGGTGGTATCTCTCAAGGCCTGGGATCATCTGTGGATGGGGGGGGGGGGAATCTAAAAGCAATACACAATCCAAAAGATGCTATTACAGAAAAATTTCAGTGCAAGCAATCTCTGTGACATCTTCTACACCTGTGAAACTCAATTAGGTGTTTGACCTGGAGTTCTCATAACCTTATCCCAGAATGTCTCAAACCTTCTAATTGATGAGGTATGAATGTTCTCACAGTGATGACAGCTGCCAACATCTGCATTAACACAAAGGCTGCTTCTCACTATCTGTGAGACATTTGCAAGACAGCATCTTCCCTGATGTGGATCAATGATGGGACAAATGGCAGAGTCCTGGACACAGGATCTCAATACTCAATGAATAGTCACAGGATGCAGTTATGGATACAATCTTATCAAAATCCACAAGATCTCAAATAAGTACTGGTTGATCTTATGCTTTGAATGTGCTCCCCAAAAGCATGGGTTCCAGACGTAATTGCAATGGAATGGAGTTAAGGGAGAGAAGCTAGAAGAGGCAATCAGGTCAAAAGGCTCTGTCCACAACAAGATCAAAGCCACTATCTCAGGAATGGGTTCCATGTTATAAGGTGAGTATGGCCCTGTGCACAGGGATGTGCATGGGGGGGGGGAGAAAGAGAGAGAGGAGATGCATGTGTCTGTCTGTATGTGTATATGAGAGTGGTCTTGCCTGTACACACAGGCAAGTGTGGAAGCCAGAGGTCACTCTCCAACTTAATTTTTGAGACAGAGCCTGTCTGCGAGCCTGGAACTTGTCATTTATGCTACAATGGCTGGATCTGCTGGTCTCTACCATCTCACTCTGAACCTAGCACAGGAGCACAGGTGTATGCCGCCATGACTGGCTTTCGCGTGGGTGTTGGGGATCTGAGGTCAGGTCTCATGGTCACACAGCAAGCTCTCTACCCACGGAGCCATCTCTCATATTTGGCCCCTTGCCCTGGCCCATTCTCTTGTTCTCTCTCCCTCCTTTGCTTTTTCATATTCTGCCAGGAGATGATGTAGCAAGAAAGCCCTGCTTGAGGGACAGTCCCTCTGTCTTGGTCTTCTCAGAGTCACAAACTGAAAAGATGAGTATCTTTTCCTTACAAATTTCTCAATATGTTTTTCTCTGTTGTAATGGCAAGGAAAGCAAACGACATGGAAGCTCGGTAACAGTAAGTGACCTGGTTAAGGTCACATGTGTCCCAAATGGAAAAGCAAGTTCAGTCAAGAAAAGTGGTGATTCTATGGTAGAGATAAGTTGTTATAGCCACACGGATGCTAGCTTCAAAACTTCAGAGAGGCGAGACTAAGACAAGGGCTTGGACAAAGAGCCAGCTTCAGCCCCCATGCTGACAACAGGTACTCAACGGAGAGAGGCCTGGGAGTGAGGTTACAGATGCACAGGGGAGAAAGCATGAAATATGAGGTTGAGGAGAGACCATGGACCCCAGAGCCTGCCCCGGACAACCTCTGGTCTCTTCCACCTGAATGTCCCATAGTTCTGAGATCCCGCAGCCTTAGGCTTAGAGCCTGCACCTGCTGCGCTTGTACCAGGCTCTCGTCAGCCCAAATCTCTGCCAATCCCATGCTCTACCAATGCTTCCAAGAGGGATACCTTGTGGAAATCAATGAGGTCCGTGAGGGTGGCATGGCGATTAGGGTCCACTCCCAGAAAGCTGTAGAAGTCCCCAGAGGCATCCACAAGAAAGTGCTTGAAGCCTCTCTGTAGGCGGTAGGATAGGGTGTAACCCCAGATCTTCTCACTGACCCGGACCAGAAATGCTCCCTCGGTCATATTCTCCAAAAGGTCTTCCGCATTCTCTCGGCTAATAATTCCTAATTTAAAAAAAAAAAGGAAAGGAAAGGAAAAAGGTTAAAATGGCCTTTGTAGGTTCTGTACTTCCTAGTCCACTGCCAAGTCATCTTCCATCCCATTCTCTCTAGCTCAGTTCACAAGCCAACCATGCTGTCTGGGGTATGGAAAAGGAAGAGAAGGGCCTTAAGGGTTGACTGGTCTCTGCCTGCTGTAGCAGAAGTATACAGACCCAGAACACTCAGCCACAAACCTGAAAACAGCATTCCGGCAGGAACCAGACTGGAGCATGCTTTCCTCAAATTAAAGCACACTAATTTGGATTAATTAGGTAAGCAAGGAATTACTAATGAACTGAAATTATAGCATCTATTGATTACAAATACTAGAGAGCCTTAAAGATCAGAGTTAATGACTAGCCAGAATGATGGAGGACCATGTCACAATGACCTGGTACAGTAGATGAAACCTAAATAGTGTTTTCCCATAAGGCACGAGGGTCCAACCTTGTGATATTGGAACACAACATTGTCCTCAAAAAAGCTCACCCTAAAACAATACACAAGCATTATGCTTTGACTATGCTTACAAATTTCTCCACAGCTGTCCTGGGGCATGTGCAGCCTCTGTGCATGAAAGAAGCATCCACTGGATGCCTGTGCACACTGAGTGCAAGGTTCCTTAGTGGGACAAGTAATAAAATGCCACTTCACATCAGGACCAGAACTTCCTAAGGGGCTTCAACCTATGCCATGTGATACTGCCACTCTATGAAGTTACTTGGAATTACTTATGCATTGTCATCATAAAAATGCTTCTATAAAAGCCGGGTGGTGGTGGTGCACGCCTTTAATCCCAGCACTTGGGAGGCAGAGGCAAGTGGATCTCTGGGAGTTCAAGGCCAGCCTAGTCTGCAGAGCGAGCACCAGGACACCAGGACATACTCCAAAGCTACACACAGAAACCCTGTCTCAAAAAAATAAAAAAGAAAAGAGAAAAAGAAAGAAAAAGAGAGAGGGAGGGAGGGAGGGAAGGAAGGAAGGAAGGAAGGAAAGACCAAGTATTTGGTGGGTCAAACTCTGGCATTCAGGGAGATAGGAAGAGGAGAAGGAACCAGAAGGATTTGTTCTTCAGCACCACCCCATACTCCAAAGGATCTTCTGACAAACCCTTAACTTCTCCAATGCTCTTTTATTGTATGAGGCCACTTGTTCATTTCCCGGCCATTCAGACTCCCTAAATAATCACACAGAAACTATATTATTTAAATCACTGCTTGGCCCATTAGCTCTACCTTCTTATTTGCTAACTCCTACGTCTTAATTTAACCCATCTCCATTAATCTGTGCATCACCACGAGGTTGTGGCCTACCAGCAAAATTTCAGCACATCTGTCTCTGGTGGTGGCTCCATGGTTTCTCCCTGACTCTGCATTCAATTTAGTTTTCCTCAATTACCTTTATTCTTTCCTGCACAGGTCCAAGACAGTTTCTTTATTAACTGATGGTATTCATAGCATACAAAGGGTAATTCCACATCACTCTTTGATATTTACATGATTATAACACAGATCTATTCCACAGGTACATTATGGCTTCCAAATCCAATAAAAAGTTTTAAATGTTTTTTGATAGATTGGTTGTTTTCTGATCCTGGCAATAGTTGTGTGTTTGATGGGTCTCCTGCTTTTTGAGAATAACAATGAATTGTATGTAACACATCCCCTGTGCAACACCTTTTTGCCTACTTGACAAGGGTCACACCCTTTAGGTCCCCTGTGCCTGAGGTAGGGGACATGATTAGGTTCAGTAACACCTGTGTATTCCAGGAAGAGGATTGCAGGATCTACATCCTTTATATAACATGGCTCGGTATGTACACATAACCTGAAATCCCTCTGCAATGGGTGCTTTAAGTCATCTCTAGGCAGCTCACACTGTCTGATACAATGACATATTAGGCAACAATAAGTCTGTACATGTTTTATATAAATGAAACCTTTGTAGAATAACTACATTTCCATCCTCAGTTGGTTGAATCCATGGATACAGAACCCACAGACATGGAGGCCATACAGGACATATTAAGTGAAAAAATAGCAGGGGCTCGTGAAGGTTGTGACCACAGCGGGAAGTGGAGTGCTATTGCCACAAAGTGTGACACATACCCAGCTGATCCTGTTTTCCTTTACACACTTTGAATGTCATGGCTTTTATGATTTTTTAAAAATGCTGGGAGGTCCCCAGCAGCAGTAGGCAGGCAGTGGGCTCTGGGAGCAGCCAGTCCCAGGCAGAGACAGCTGCGGGTCCCTGTAAGATCCTGGAGGGCCATGTGGCAGCAGGCAGCGGGCTCTGGGAACAGCCAGTCCCAGACAGAGATGGCTGCAGGTTCCCAAGCGGTGGCTGGTCCCAGGCAGGGAGACACATGGCAGGCAGGAAGGAGACAGAGACATGGATAGACACAGCATGTAGAGTGAGGTTGAATATTTATTCAGGGGGTTATGGAGGGGAAAGGGAGAAGGAGGGGCAGAGAGAGAAGAGGAGAAAGAGACAGAGAAGGGGGGAAGTGGAGAGAAGGAAGCATGCGCTGGCCAGGAGGAAAGGTGAGAGTCAAGATGGAGGGCAGGGGTCAGTGGAAGTGGGCGTAGCTTGCCTCTTAAAGAGCCGAAAACCATAACAATGGCTACAGTAATAAACTAAAGCAAGCAGCCTCTGTTCTTCCATGGACCCTTAATGGGAATGACAGAGAAGGGGTTCACCTGACTCTCCCTGCAGGTATGTAGAGCCCAATAGTTACAGAGTCATTTATTGGCCATCACTGGAAAATGATAGGGACACTATCAGGTGACAAGCCCTTCCTTGGAGTCGCCTCTCTGCCCAGGGTTACTGATTGCTGCAAGAGCAGGGGTGTGTTCTGAGTTAGAAAACAAGCCAAGCTAACTCCGCCTTCCCACCAGCAATGCCTTACTGTTCCAAGGCTGGTATTTGCAGTTAGCAAGCCAGTGAAGGGGGCCAGCAGCATCCAGCTTCCCCCATTGCTGCATCTCAGTACAGACCTTAAGTGAACACATCCTGACTCCACTAACTCTTGCCCCAAATCCCACCTGGATGCTCTCAAACACCATGTGTAAATTCTCCACTATCAAAATATTTTCTCAACAAAAGGAGAGCACGTCTTAGTCCCAAAACTTGCCATGCTTGGATATACCCATAAATCTGCCAGGTAACACAGCCTCAAACCAACTCAGGTCTCCACCTCTTCCTCAACCCCAATTCCATCCTAGGAAATCATTAGCTGGGAACTGAAGCCACCCAAGTAACCAAATGAGCTCTTTTTATTTCTGTCAGTGCTTCACTCTGAGAAAGAAAGATGCACAGGCAGGCCGGCCGACTACCCTGGTTCCCCTTTTATGAGTCTCCATTTATCTGACGTGCATATTTCTTAAAGCTTTCACCGCGGCTTCGCCTCACCGGCTGACAACTCCCCTATTACTGCTTAGCTATTTCTCATTCATTTTTGTGACTTCCCTTCCTTATTGCCACACTTTGCAGACAATATCATTAAGGAGGCTGGAGTTATTAAGCTCTTCATTCTCAACGGTTTCCTCAAAGCATCTGAAAGCCACAGAGATTGTGATGAATGTGTTCAAATGCCTTCATTTTCTTTTTTTCTTAACCTCCCAGTGAAACTGAACCATGGCTAACTGCTGAGACAAGGGTTTCAGCAGACAGCCTTTCTGGCTTTAGTTATATTTATGCTCAAGAGGGAATATCGTCTGTGACTGCTCACAGCCGATGTGCCAGGTTCTAATCACCGAGGCCACTGTGCAGGTTAGTGTTCTGTCTCTCCAAAAAGCACCTTAGATGGTCAACACAGAAAAGGACAAGGTTTGCTTATGGTCGAGCAGACCAACTTTAGGCCTCTGGAGGAGGAGCTAGGGGGCACAGCCTTAAGAATGGCACAGGGTTGCATCATCATTTAAATTTATAGGGCGTTTTCCTCATGAACTTTAAAGTTGTTCCTGATTTCATTCCTTCGTATTTTCACAAATTCCCTTGAGATTTTGTTGTTTGTTCTTCAGCCTGGCTTGTGCATGAGCAATTGTTCAGGCATACATACATACATACATCTGAACTCAAAAATCCTCATGTCAGCCTCTTGAGTGCAATTCCAAAGGTAGACATGTACTCTGAATGTGTGATGGTTTGTCAACACAATTTAATAATGGTGATGTTAAAATGGTTAATACAAGAGAACATAAGAAACAGTAAATACCTCATGTGAATATTCAAAACAGTATTTTGATTTATCTAGTAGAGAGTAGTAGGATAATCGGCAATAAAAAAAAATGGCATAGGGGTGGAGGAACATGCTCATCTCCCGGGGAGGAATCCAAAGACGAGTGACGGGCCCCCACCCATCATCCCGTTTAACGTCATACTCCCAATACCCGCTTTGGGTTCATCCACCTCCTACGCACCGGGTGGTGACCCAGTTAACGGCCTTTATCACACGGATCTTGGAGACAATGCGCATCTAAATTTTTGAACATGACAAAGAGTGACAGCCACCACTTAGCCAAATGATTTCTGGGGAAATATTCTTTGTAGCACTTATGTCAACTGGATAGACCCGTGAAAGGCGTGATTATGTGTGTCCTGTTAGCCTTGTAACCCACCTAAGGCACCTAAACAGCAGAGAGCAGGCAGTTTTTCTCTGCAGAGACCAGCCTCACCTGCTCGGTCCTGCCTGCCGTCTGCTGGCAAAGGAACTGGGACCTTCCTTTGCTTTCTCTCTATGCAATTTCAACAATGTAGATTATGTCTACACCTGCCCTGGCCAGTCCTAAAACAGTCCATCAGGCAGTCCGTTTACCAGGCCACAGTGATTGGTGTAGGTGTGATCATATAACGTAACTATCTGGGAACAATCCTGGGGATGCTGAATGAAAGCCCGCCCTCTCTGCTGCTGCCTTTAAACTTCAGAGAACATAGGCCTGGCGCCTTAAACAATGGCTGCTTCGGAATGAAAGCAACGGTGAGCAACGGGGCTCAGTGGCGGGGCTAGTGGTTGAAGCATACATATCCCTTAGATCACGTTCAGGCTGAAACTGGACCCAGCTGTGTGTGGGCTTCGCAGTCATGCGAGCTGATTTTTTTTTTGGAGGGGGGGCGGGTTATGTTGCTGTGTATCACCTGCAACTGAACATAAGTCTCATGAGGATTCGGGGGAGGGTGAGCCCTTTTGCTTACTACCTAGGGGTAACATTAGTAACCAAGTAGTTGCTTATTTATTTGCTTTCAGAAAGATTAATTTGACACAAAGTTTAAGAGACTAAAAGACTAGTTTTATCATCTGCACTTCTAGTGAATGTCCTTTGCTGGGAAACAATGTGGTAGAAGAAGAGAAGTCAAATTTGTACCTGCACATGAGATCACAAGGCAAGGCAGGACGCCTGGGGTGGGAGCCAGCCTCGCTAGTTCTCTGAGTTCTACACAGCTCCCTCCTGAGGGCTGTGCACCAAACCTCCTCCTTTCCGGGCTCTTTCCCTGATGAACACTGACACAGTCGAGGCCAGGACCCCAGCTCCATACTGTGCAGCCTCTGCCACACTTCTTAAAACCTGGCCAGAGCCCTGTGTCTTTGACCTTTATAACTGCTTGCTGTTTTAAGCCTGCTATAACTTAATTTATTGTCTGATGATGTGGGTTGATCAAATCGCTCCCCAGCTCCCTTTTCCAGTTCTTCCCCTATTCCCACCACTTTTCCCGCCCAACTTCATGGTTTTTTTTTTTTTGTCTTGTTTTTGTTTCTGTAAATGCCTTAACACAGGGAGCCTACTTCCCAATGGCCCTGTCCATGCACCTCAACAACCCTAAGCACCAGTTTTACTGTGTTTTACAAGTTTTACTGGGATTATTACCTAAGAACTTTGCTGACGGCATAAAACTCAACACACTTCAGAAGTTCTCTGAGGGAGAGGGGAACCTCTAAAGAACCCACCTGCCCCAAGCAGAAAGGAAGCATGACAACCAAGGCAGCCCCCCAGCCCAGTACAACTGATGGCCCCATAAAGACACAACCATCTCAGCTGTGGAGTACCAGTTACATTAGCATTACATTGTTTATGCTGTGGAAGATACCATTTAATGATGCAAAGATATGCTGAATTCTTTTATGTCTCATTTGTTTAGCTCGGTGAAGCTGTGTTACACTGCCTGTCTAAAACACCTGAACAGCCAATAGCAACGCAGAAGAAAGGATAGGTGGGCTTGGCAGGCAGAGAGAATAAACAGGAAGAGAAATCTGAGAGGAGAAGATGGAGGAATGAGCAAAGGAGGAGATGAGGATGCAAGGGGCCAGCTACATAACCAGCCATGGAGCAAGAAAGAAAGATATATAGACCAAAGAAAAATAAAAGCCCAGAGGCAAAAGGTAGATGGAATAATTTAAGTTCGGGAAAGCTGGCTAGAAATAAGCCAAGCTAAGGCCAGGCACTCATAAGTAATAAGTTTCTATGTGTAATTATTTGGGAGCTGGGTGGCAGACCCCCAAAGAACAAAAGAGCAAAAATGAGTAAAAATAACAACCAGCAACGTATCTCTTCTACCTCAAGATGTGCAGAACCTATAAGGAGCTGGTCCTTATCATTGTGTTTCTTGAGGAGACTTCAGAGTCTGTTTCCTCACTGATGAGATGGTGACATGGCTGGATGGACAGCAACATGGTAAAAAGTTCCTTAGAGACTGAAACCAGTTCCCCCGAGCAGGAACCCCTCCAGGCCCATTTACTATCAGAGTAGCTTGAGGCCAGTGACTTCAATTCTTTGGGCTTCCTTTTCTTCGTCTATACAATAGCATGGCCAGCGCATGGTGATGTTACAAACATGGACTAAATGAATGTGTGGAGCCTAAAGAATGGCATACTGTGAGCTCCAGGTACCAAATGGTTAGTATTATTACCTATTCCCTACATCCATATGAGGAATAAATGAAGGATTGAATAGCCACTGTATATTTGATACAGTGCCCAAACAAAGCAAATACTCAGAAAGTTATTGAAACATAAAAGTCATCACACTCCCACGCATGCGCCCAGACACAGTCCCGCAGATACAGTCCAGGGCATGCTTGAGAACAAGGGGTCACATGTCCACCGACCTTGGAAGTCACTGAGCTAAATAATGCCTCTTTGCCTTTCGGGTCCCATATCCTATGCAGGGCTTGGGAGCAGAGCCGGCACTAGAATTATAGACAGCTAGAAGGAAAGTCAAAGCCTTAGGGACGGCCAGTCTAATCTGCTTTGCTTAAGCAGAAATAATATTGTTCTTCGTAATCCCTTTGGGGGCTATGTAACTGATGCAGACTTTCAGGGAAAGAATGAAAACAAGTCCTTTCTTTCTTAGTGGGAACACCTCAAACAAAAATGTTAGAAGGAGCTGAGAGCACAGATCAGTGGCAGAATGTTTGCCTAGCCTGTGCAAGGCCTCAGATTCAATCTTCAGAACTACGAAAACAAAGAAAACGGGTCACGCGACCCACTTTTTCCACCTTGAAAGTTTTGCATTTGGGGTAAGAATTGGCAGAAGATTTTTCTTTTTCAAATTCTGCTCAAGAGAGGGAAGCTCTTTGACAGGCATGCCAGCTCTTTAAATGACCTGTGTTACACCAATGGTTTTCAGAAATGACTTCAAAATGATGATTTGTGGTGGGTTTTTTGTTTGTTTTGTTTGTTTTTGAGAGGGAAGTCTAAATTAGTACCATCTGCCTTTGGTGACGTCATCATTTACTTCTTATCTGAGTGATGAGACTGGTTTTCAGTGTGCCCGGGAGGTCTGAAGCCCCTGGCATTTCAAGTCCCAGCACTCACCTCCCTAGACCACCATGTTTATTATCTACAAGCAGTAGCATTGAACCCTAATACTTGTAGCCCTAGAACAAGGCCAGATGTTGTCATTGTCCCCAGCTCCCGTTGCAGCTTCACATAACTTTTAAGTGTTTCAGTTTATTAAATTTCAAACCCTGGACAGAAGGTTGAGGTGCCTATTTAACATATCAAAGCTGACCTGGCTTCCAGGTTTTCCCAGCATCCCTCAGTCCCTTCCTGTTACAGGGATCCTCCTGGCTGGCATGCCCCACCCCCAACCCTAAACTTCTTCAGCCTAAGGGCTGTCCTTCTCTGAATAATCCCATCATTTCAACTACTTTTCTGGGCCTCCAGGCTACTGCACCTAGTTCCCCTCCTCCTCTCTCCCTGCCCCCCATTTCTCCCACATGGTCCAGCTCAGTCTGGTCACGTCCATGCTGGACCTTCCCATATGTCTGTAATAAACTTTGACTCTGGCTATCCTCCACCACATATCTACAGTAAACTTTCATCTGCACCAGACCTAAGAGCAACCATGCCCTTCCTTTTTTAATTCCTCTTTTGATTAGTCCAGTGCCAAAACCCGGGACCAATCATGGTTCCTCTCCTTTTTATTTCTTCTCATTCAGAGCTCATAGACCTTAGCAAGCCTTCCTGGCTCTATCCGGGAGCAGAAATAACCCCCAAAGCCTCACTCCAGGTTCTTCTTTCCCACCAATCTTGGAAACTAAAGGCAAGCACCTCAAGGGCTTACTCTCTCCGTCTGGTCTCAGCACAAACTGGGCATTCCTACAGAGCTGATCAAACTCTGCTAAGGGATCCACATCAACTCTGCTCTGCAAGGTCATAGATCAGGTAGAGTGAAAGGCAGGTTGTACCAAAAGCAAATCTCAACAAGGGTTTATAAATCCAAAGAGGACGATTTCTTTAATCCCAATACCCATACCTAGGTAGCAGAGAATTCAAGGAGGAACAAAATATTCAGAAAAGAATACATAAAATCTTGGGTTTACTGTTGAAGAATGGTTGGGTCAGTTTCTCCAGCTTTCTGGGTCTCTTGGTGGTCACCTGTAAAGGGACGTCCATGACCAGTTCAGAAACCATTGACAGTGGTGTGACATGGTATATATCAAACTACACAGTGTAAGTAAAACAGGAGGGACTACACGGAAGTGGAGCATCAGAAGAGTGGGCAAAGGAAAGCCATCCTAACTTCTAGGCTCCCTGGAGACTGCACTGTCTACAAAGATGGGGAATGCCAGCTCCCTACTTTGTGCTTGTAAGAATAAGCTCCATGACAGTAACATATCACCTGAGCAAAATTATCCCTGCTAAAATTAGGGTGAGTCCACACTTGGGACACACGCCCAGCATCTGAGCAGAACTCAACAGGACTCACTTACCAATGCCACGCTCAACTCATCATCAGCCACATTGCCCTTTGTTGTGCCAAGCCACAGGGGCTGTAGCAAGGCTGCTATGCATCATTGCCAAGACAACAAACCATGGAACATATTTTAAGCCTTTTCTAGAAGTAAAGCTAAGGAAGAGGAATGTGTTCTGAATGAGCCGATGTTCAGACAGAGAACGCTCAATAATGTCAGGCGCACACTGAAGTCCAAAAATAGCTTTTTCCCAGAGCCAAGCTTATGTGCTGGCACTTCTCAGGAAAAAAACTTCAAGCCTCTCATAATTCTTAGGATGCGGCAATGAGCAAAGGAAAGGGGATTGCTTTTCTGCTACTCTTTTTCACAGAGGATGGATTAACCTCCCTGGTTGGTCCCAGGGGGAATGACAATCTCCATTCCACTTGTCCTCCCATCTGTGCTCTGGGCTCATTTCTCTACACTGCATTTCCTTGGAGAGGTGGAATCCCTTCTTATAGTTGATCCAATACTCCAAGACACACTAGTACTGGCACTCACATGTGGCTCCTTTGGGGGGACTAGGCATCTTTGTTGGTTTGCTTTGCAGAGGTACCCCATGAAGCACATTTATAATGTCAATTTCCCAGAGTTTAATGACACAGCCAAGATCAGAGAAGGGCCCCATATCTTGAGAGCCCTGTGTGTCCTGCTGTTTGGATTTCACTACAATACATCTAAATGTCTGAGAAAACGGGTGAACTATAAATCAAAATCATCATTCTCAACCTGCATCAAAATCCTGCTGAAATGCCTCGCTCAGGGAAAGAGAATAATTATGCCTCGGTTGTAATATATTTCACTGTTGCCTCAAATTCTTCCTAACTCACTAAGTCTATATCATTTGATATATGATGTTGAAGTCTTCTACAAGAAAGAAGGAGGAAAAGAAGAAGAGGAGGAAGAAGAGGAAGAAGAAGATGGTGACAAAGTGTGGCTGGGAGTATGAAGCAGAACCAACAGCATAACTGGTCCTAAGCCTAGACTCTAGGAAACGGATGCAGCTCATCATTCTCTTCCACCTATGACAAGAGCTCATCATCAATGACAAGAGCTTATCTAAGTAGACCCAGTGCTCCCCGAAGAGGAGACCTACATGAAGTAGGAATTCCCCCACTAAGATACCCAGCCACCAAAGGCTTGAGCAGAGTCCCTGCCAGGGGGGTTAACAGATTGGTACAGGCTAGCAGGGGATTGATTCTCTCTCTCTCTCTCTCTCTCTCTCTCTCTCTCTCTCTCTCCCTCCCTCCCTCCCTCCCTCTCTTTCTCCCTCCCTCCCTCCTTCCCCCCTCCCTCCCTCCCTTTCTCTCTTTAGAAAATGGTACAGAAATCCCACTTGCCTTTCAGAAAATCTCTATGTTGGGAAGGAAGTTGGGACCTTCCAGTTATTCTAGACTTCAACATTTTAGGGACGAACAAAGTTACACACACACACACACACACACACACACACACACACACACACGTGTCTTAGGAGCCAAAATTGGGCTGCTGATGCTCTGGTTTTCCCCAAAAATGCAATATATTGAAGTAACCACTGTTTGCTATCACCATCCATTCATAAAAGATGGGGCATTTTAAAACTGGACCCTCTGAACATGGCGAACAATGAGGGCTGATGAGACGCAAAGGACAATGGCACGGGGGTTTGATCCTACGTAATGTGGTGGCTTTGTGGGAGCCTAGCCAGTTTGGATGTTCACCTTCCTAGATATGGACGGAGGGGGGAGGTCCTAGGTCTTACCATAGGGCAGAAAACCCTGACTGCTCTTTGGACTGGAGAGGGAGGGGGAAAGGAGTGGGGGGAGGGGGAGAAGGGTGGGAGGAGGGGGCTTAGGGTGGGAGAAGGGGGAGGGAAATGGGAGGCTGGGAGGAGGTGGAAACTTGTTTTTTGTTTATTTTTTTTTCTTTCTCCTTTCCTCAATAAAAAAAAAAAAAGATGGGGCATTTTAACACTAAAAGTGAAAAGGAACATAATGCTAGAATATAACTATAGCCCTTCTAAGGCAGTTGGCCAGGCTCCATATATAAGCCATTTCTTTCATTCTATCACAGAATGAAAACTTGGTCACTAAATAGTTCTGTTCTGTGTGTTAACAATGTCTCTACATGCTTTATGGTGGAAACTGTCAGCAGAACATGAAGTCAATTACACAAATCTAGGTTCTATTTGTTCTGTGACAACATAGAGCTTACTCTTTTCTCCGTTGAAATAGAAAGTAAAACTAAATTCCCTTTTCCCCAGCTAGAAGTCTGACGGCAACATGGGTGGCCAGTAGCTCTATGGGAGTCACTGCGGAGCATGTACCGCAGCGTCTCCATCAATATGCAAACGGCATGGGCTTCATTAGGTTGAACAAACTGACCTTTCTTGAAAGGATTATTCAAGAGAGTCTACCCAGTGAAAGAGACCATGTCAGTCTTTGTACATAAAAATAAAAATTGAAAAGCACTAAAACCTTTCCAAAAAGAGATGAATTTGATCACTTCAACTTATCTTCTCCACTGGCTGCCAAGAGCTCCTCTGAACAACCAGCACAGACACCAAACCCCAGCTTCTCTTTAGCAAGTCTCTGGTTGAAGCCACGGTTCTGTGTGTTGCGCCACTTGAAGCCATTGTGTATTCAGATCACTAGAGTGAAGCTATGGTCCTTGAGATTCATTTTTGGAGCTAACTGCACACATCACCTAGTATCTTTTGCAAACTCCCTCCTGTCTTTAAGCCTCCGTTCCTCCTCTGTAATGAAGGAACTGGAAGATTTCTAAAGAGCCTCCTGGTCTAATGCATCTGAATGATGCTGAACTCTTCATTCATCAATCTATAATCTAACCAAAAAGGATTCTTTTCAGAGCCAGCAGCCTGCTGTGGCTATGGCTAAGAACAGAGTTGCAGAATCAAGTACAACCAAGATGTTGACCCTGCTCACCAGTAGTCTGGGACCCCAGCAGCTCACTGTCTTATGAGTACAAGGACAGAACCTTGTGGGTGACTTGACAGCCAAGGAGACTAAGTGATGCCAGCAGTGGATGGGACTCAAGTTCACAACTTCCCAGAAGGCAGTGGGGATGCATTTCTAGAATCCCAGTGATCCTGGGCTCTAGAACTTTTGTCAAAAGTGTTGGGGCAGAATTGAGGCAGCATGGACCCCAAAGTCTTCCACATCACTCATTACAGCCATCCAAGACTCCTTCCATCTGAGAAAGAGTTGGACATGCGAACATTACCCTCCATGGTGCCTAGAAAGTGTAATACCATGAAACCAGGGAGCGATGGACTTGGTGTTCCTCTCAAAGCCAGCTCTGCGAGGCAGCTGTTCCTCCTTGAACCAACGCACGATGACTTCTCTGGAGAGTGGACGCAGAGGACGCTCCCAGGTCCTGATGGGAAGAAAGAGAGTAAGGGAGGGGACGAATCAGAGGAGTGGAAGAGAATAAAGAACAGGGAGAGGGAAAAGAAAGGGAAGGAGTTGAGTGGGAAGAGATGGCTTGGCAGGTGGGGACACTTGCTACGAAGTCACACCGTGAGTTTGATCCCAGGGACCCACGTGCAGAGAATTAACTCTCACAGGTTGTTCTCTGACCTTCACATGCATGATCTATTATGTTTATGTATACATGTACGGATGCACAGTAAATAAATAAGTTTTAAGAGCAAAGAAGGGGAGGCAGTTCTGACTATTCCCCCAACTTTGGAAAACACATAGGAGCTTTATCTCATAAATATTAAGCATTTCAGCACCCTAGAAAATTCCACCTCCAAAACTCAAATGATAAGGGACAAACTGAGAAAAAGATTTTGCCATAATTTTTCCCTAAATTGGGGAGCTTCTAGAGACGGGTAAAGGAGGCACAGATCACACAGCAAAAGGGTGTACTGGACAACAGAAGAGAAGGAAATACCGTGGCCCTTCAACATATGTGAAATGCTCAGTCTGGCCCATAGTCATGTGTGAGTATTTAAACTTACTCCAAGACATATTTCCTTCCACGAAACAAGGTTGGCGACACCGTGGGCCCGGCTAAAGGATGTGAAAGATTCAAACATGGGTCACAGCCCTGTGCAGGGCCAGTGAATTTCAAAAGTACACAGTCTTTGAACAATGACCCTACTTGGGAGGATATCTTGGCAGATTATAGTTTCCCAATATAAAATTAACTTCCACAAGATTATACACGCAGGGTCTGGCTGGTGACTGCAGAAGATTTGAAATAGCAATGCCCACTGACAGAGTCTCTGTTAACCAATAGCAAATCCACACAGCAGAACACAGGCAGCTTTTCTTTAAAAAAAAAAGAAAGAAAGAAAGAAAAGAAAAGAAAAAAAGGAGAAATAAGGTGGTGTATGTTTGTTTGCTTTTTGTTTTGTTTTCTAATGTTGGCAAGAACTCAAAGAAGCCCAGGGCTTAGGGTAGGGTAAGGTAAGAAGCGAACAACAATAAATGTCTACGAAGGTGCTGTGAGGAAATGGTACACCAGGAAGGAATCAGAGTTCTCTATGAACACTATCCCTTCTCAGGCCTTCTAGTACATCATGAGGAAATAAGGGGGAAGGGAGGAAGGGGAAGGGGAGTTGTGAAGCCAGAGGCAGCTCTTGCTAGACTCTAGGGAAGAGGAGTAGGGGGTCATGAACAACCCCAGACTCAAATCAGTACAACAATGGATAAACCACACTACCTGGGGGTAAACTGACTCTTGAACAATCCCCGGAGATGAGGGAGCCACAGGTGCTCAATCCCATAGCTCCCCTCCCCAGGGAAGAAAACCGTGCTGCAAGGATTGCTGAGGGGTCTTGAGATAAGAGCCAGTCTCAGGGTCAGTCCAGACTGACAGCCAGAACATGAACATGCAGAGGCTTCAGGTAACCTTGTGTCTTTGACTTGCCAATCATAGGTTGTCGCTTAAGTGTCCTTGTCAAACAACCCGTCTACGGACACAAATGTGCACAAGGGCCTCTCAGTGCGCCTGCAGTAATCTGCAAACCTGCTGTTCAAACAAGGAGCAAACCAGCTCCATTCAGAATTAGAAAAGGCTGTAGCCCTGCTTTCCAGCTACTGGGCTACATTTATCCCATCTTAGACCTTTTGGTGCAAGGTTTTGACCAAGACCAAGGAATCTAAAACTATGAAAACAGTTGAGGTACTTGCATATACAGATTATGAGGGGAATAGGATGTATACTTTTCTTCAGATTATCAAAGATTATAAGATTCCTTAACCACTGAAAGGCTAACCCCAGAACAGCAAAGTTGTTAGAAAGGTCCTACCCTATTTCTGTGTTCCGCCCCATTACATAGATTGGAACGCTAAGGCCCAGGGAGGGCAAATGATCAACAAGTAAGAAACAGAGCCTGGACCAGAATGCATGGAGCTTGCATCATGGGTCCATGGCCCATCTTAACACACCTGTCAGCTCCTGTAAGGGGTGTTGATTGACTGGTGCATGGAAGTTGATGGCAAAGTCTTGCCTCCTGCTCATGGTTCTGGCCAAGTTCTTGGAACATGGTGCTTAGGCCCGCGACTGTGCCCTTCTGGATGGCTCGGAGTGAGTGGCGCCGGTACTCATCCCGGGCTCGCTGGGCACGACGACTCCTCTCTTCATCAGCTGCCTTGGATCTGCGCACTGGAAAAGAGAACAGTATGGCTGGCCTTGATCCACAGCCCAAGCTGTACACTGGGAAGACACAGACAGCGCAGTACACAACTTACTTGGAATTTCACCATTTCCTGGGAGCTGACCACTCACAACACCATAGACTACAGGAGGCTTCGCTTCTGTAGGAATGGCAAAGCATGCTCAGCCCCAAGATTGTGGGGGTACAAGGGTCTTTTTATAACTGACACTCCATGGGCTATAAAACTCCAAGGCACTATTCTCTCTCCAGCATTCTGCTTTCCACATCCCTCAATGGGGCTTTAACATAGCCAAGTAGGCTTGAGAAAGCTACAGTGCCTGTGTGTACGTGTGTCTATGTATATATGTGTGTGTATGACTGTGTGTTTCTGTGTATCTTTGCATGTGTGTATTTGTATGTTTGTGTGTGTATGTATCTGTATATGTGTGTTTTCATGTCTCTCTGTTTGTGTCTGTGCACATCTGTGTATATATGTATGTATGCATGTATTTGTGTGTTTATTGTGTGTGTTTGTGTGTATGTTCATGTCCATCTGTATGTGTGTGTCTGTGTATGTGTGCATTCATGTCTGTGTGTGTATGTGTGAAAGTGTGTGTGTGTGTGTCTCCTAAAACTCATAATTACATCTAGGGTTAATAAAATGAAGTGTGACTCTCTGCTCCTCTCTGTTTCCGAGACAGCCTCATCTTACTGTGCAGTGCCAGCCTTGCTCCCGAGATAGGATGGTGAAGTTCAGAGTGAACAGATATGGCCTTACTGGGATCCTGGTTACCAAGGCTGCCTTTATGTCTGGAAAAATGGATAATTTTGCCATCAATGACCCCTTCATTGACCTTAACTACATGGTCAACATATTCTAAAATGACTCTACCCATGGCAAGTTCAATGGCACATGCAAGGCGAAGAATGGGAAATTTGACATCAACGGGAAGTCCATCCATCACCTTCTTCCAAGAGTGGAATCCCGCCAACATCAAATGTGGTGCTGCTGGTGCTAAGTAGTTTGTAAAGTTTACTGGAATCTTCACCACCATGGAGAAGGATAGGGACCAATTGAAGGATGGAGCCAAAACAGTCATCATCTCCTCCCCTTCTGCTGATGCCCCCATGATTGTGATGTGTGAACCATGAGAAGCATGACAATTTT
Organism: Microtus oregoni; assembly: GCF_018167655.1. Taxonomy (NCBI): domain Eukaryota; kingdom Metazoa; phylum Chordata; class Mammalia; order Rodentia; family Cricetidae; genus Microtus; species Microtus oregoni. The sequence continues at coordinate 17,228,651 of NW_024543072.1, forward strand.
CTCAAGATTGTCAGCAATGCTTCCTGCCACCAACTGCTTAGCCACCTTGGCCAAGGCCATCCATGACATTTTTGTCGTTGTGGACAAACAGTCTATGCCATCACTGCCAACCAGAAGACTAGATGACCTTTATGGGATGCTGTCCCTTTTGGGGGCTACCCAAGACATCATCTCTGCAAGACTCACAAAAGGGTATCCTGGGCTACAATGAGGACAAGGTTGTCTCCTGTGACTTTAACAGTGATGCCCACTTTTCCACGTTGATGCTGGGGATGGCATTACTCTCAGTGACAACCTTTAAAGCTCATTTCGTGGTATGACAACAAATTCAGCTACAGCAACAGGGTGGTGGACCTCATGGCCTACATGGGCTTCAAGGAGGAAGAATCCCTGGACAACCCACCCCAGAAAGGACATGAGAGCAAGAGAGAGGCTCTCACCTGCTGAGCAGCCCCTGTCCTAACTCAGCCCCCTTACAGTTTCCATCACAGACCCCCAGAATAACAGGGGGGGGGGGGGCTTAAGGAGCCCTATTCTCTTGAATACCATCAATAAAATTTATTGTACCCACAAACATAAGAAAAGAAAAGAAAGGAAAGGAAAAGAAAAGAAAAGAAAAAAGGCAAGACAAAACAAGACTGAACAAAGCCAACTGAAGTCAAGGGCTTCTGCCAAAATTGGTCATCCTGGAGTCTGACTTCTTCTTGTCAGACCTCTACCTGCCTCTAAAATCCAAGCATTCTCACTAGACAGCTCTGGAAACTGGTCCTGGAGTTCAAATTGTGAAAGAGTAATGGTTACACTGGCCCTGGCAGACCACCTCCCTCTCCAGGAATTAAAATCTTACTTCATCCATGCATATCCAGCTCCTACAGCGTTCTAGAAACTGCACTTTGTCAGTATTTGGAGGGCACAGGTAAGTTGCTCTACTCCTCAAAGACGGTTTTGCCTCCACAGGTGATCAGGAGCCTTTTTGGAGAACGTGGCATCTTCAGGTCCAAGCACATTGCCTATACCTACAGAAACATTTAAAGAGCAGTGCCATGCACAGAAGATCTCCTGCATTTTGAGCTCCACAGGGTCAGGTTCTTTGACCCCGCTCATTGCCAAACTCCAGAACAGAGTTGGCAGACAGGATACTTTCCAAGTGATTAGGGATTCCAGTATGCTGGGTAGATTGCTCCTGTGTAAAGTGCTTGCCATCCGCACATGAAGCTGTGAGGTTCATCCTCAACATCCTGTAAAATGTTGGTATGGTGGCATGTGCCAGAAATCCAGCTCTGGGGATGCAGAGAGAGAAGATCCCTGAAGTTCACTGGCCAGCCAGACTAACTGAATCTGTAGGCCCCAGGTTCAAGGAGAAGGCCTGTCTTTAAAAACAAAGTGGATAATGGAAGGCATTCAAAGTAAACCTCTGGCCTCAGCGCGCGCGCACACACATGTGCACACACACAGTCATGTATGCCGTCACATACACATACAGAATATTTAATGACTTTAAAAAGCATTTGGCTCTGCATTTGACTCTGGGCTGGATAAAGAGAAGACATGGAAGCAGACCTTCCTTTTATCACTGTGACCAAGCTGGAGAAAGGCCAGATAAATATCACCAATATTAATGAAAAAGGTCACGAGTGTCCTTAGAAGAAGAAAAGAAGGGGGAAGAAGAAAGAGGAGGAGGAGAAGAAGAAAGGAGCAGCAGCAGCAGCAATAATAAATTACTGTGAGAGTTCCGGGTCCACAGAGTCCATAATGTACAGGAACCAGGGCTGTCAAAGGTGAATAAGCCTGCAACTGTGCTGTGGAGGGGTCTGTTCCCACCAGAACTGTGCTGTGGAGGGATCTGTTTCCACCGGAATTGTGCTGTGGAGGGGTCTGTTCCCACCAGAACTGTGCTGTGGAGAGATCTGTTTCCACTGGAACTGTGCTGTGGAGGGGGTCTGTTCCCACCAAGACTCAAGCTGAGATGTAGGACCTTTAATAGAAACTGCAGTCACCTTTGGAAGTCTTGATTAATTTTCTCATCAATGGATGAGTTTTGGGGAAACAAATGGCTAAATCAGATCACCCTGCTTTGTTCCCTCTCTGTTTCCTCTTGCTCTCAGGCAGAGAATAAATCTGGTTCCTTTGTGAACTGCCACGTCTTGTGAATTCCAGTGAGAGAAAATGAACAAGACGGTATGGAGAGATCAAACCCTTTCTAGAGAAACGGAGAGGGGAGTTCATTCCAGGAAACAACTGTGGGTTTCAGTGACCCAGAGACTCATCTGTAGGCCTCAGGGAGCAAGAATTCTGTGAATTCTGCTTTCACTGTGAGCAGAGGATGAGACAGGGTCAGGAAGCCCAGAACTGACTTCAGGGTCATTAATACACAGACAAGTAACTTCAGAGTGTACAGTCCCTTAGAGTAGGCACTAGAGAAAGACAGACAGACAGGCAGGCAGGCATACATAACTTTTGCTTCTGAAGCCCTGTCTCGTATGCAACACTATTATCCTTTAGTTCTTTTTCCCTGAACAATAGTCAGTGCCCCCCTTAGTCTGTGGACTGCCACCCCGCCAGGCTATTCTAGAATCATATCCCCAATGACCTTCAGGGCTCCCACTCAGTTTTCTAACACTGAAGAAACACAGGAGTGTCTCTTTTCCCTCTTGGTCACACAGCTCCAGAAGTGCAAAGAGGCAAGAACTAAAGGGATTTCACCACTTCAAATAACGTGCTGGCCAGGTGTGGCGATACCCTCCTATACTTCTAGGACCCTGGAGGCTGAGCCCAGAGGATTGCAAGCTTCAGGACAGGCTAGCTATATAGCGAGACTCTGCTTCAAAACCCTGAATGAATGAATGAATGAATGAATGAATGAATGGCATAGTCAGACAAGTGTATTTAGTTATCTACTTGTGCCAGTTCTAAGTGTTGCACAGGGCTAGCGCTTAATACTATGCAAGTCACACACCGTGCAACTTCAGGAGACCCAGCTGTAATGTTTGGCTCTCAGAGAACTTACAGCAGAGTGGGCACAATGTAGCACTAAACAGTAGAGCTGTGGTGGGGTGTGCATTGGCCACCAGTGACCCCAGACATGGATAGTCTCTGGAAGCAGGGAGAGGTCTAAGCTGATGCCTGGTGGATTCAAGGGATTCAACCAACAGTGGCCAATGGAAGAACAATTTTAACAGAGTGGGCTCAGAGGCCAGAGAGAGCAGACGTGCAGCATCCCTGCAAGGCAGAAGTACCAGAAAAGACCACTTGAAGGCCAGTAACTCCTGGCTTATGTGCTCTAATAATGTCTTGAGAGACAACTGGAAGCCACTAGAGGGCAGAGTTCTGTCTGCACGCTAAAGAGATTGCTTTAGAAGATGCAGAAAAACAGGAAGGCACTGAGCAAAGAGAATGGAGCTGACAAGCAACAGCATATAAATTTAGAGAAATAAAAAGGCAGAATCTGTACAATTATGTTGGATTAGTAGTAGTAATATTACCATTGCTTTATTTATGGTAAATTATGTGTGTGCGTGTAGAAGTCAGAGGACTTGTGAGTGTTAAGTTCTCTCGTTTTTTCCTTATGGATCCCAGGACTTGAACTCAGATCTTTGGCCTTGACAGCAATTGCCTGTACCCACTGAGTCCATCACAAGCTCCCTAGGTCAGTTTTCATGCTGAAAGTGGGAAGAACGAAGAGATCTGATGGCCAGGTTCCAGTCCTTTTTAAAATTACGTTATTGATTGAGTGAGTGAGTGACTTATTTTTGTGTGTATATCCATATGTATGATGTGTGTGCATGGAAGTGTGTATATATGTATTTTGGTCTCTTTGAGATAGGGTCTTTCTAGTTTGACCTGGACAACCTGGTACTGGTCATGTAGACCAGGGTGACCTCAAACTCATAGACATCCGCCTGCCTCTGCCCCCAAGTGCTGGGATTAATGGTGTGTGCCACCACACCCAGCATCTCTCTGCGGTTTTAAGTATAGAAGTAACTGTCTATTATTTTTTTCCTGCCTAGAAAATGAGGGCTTCATGTGGTTGCCTTGAGATCACAATGAGGGAGCAAATGGAAGGGGTTTGCTCAGAGTCTGGCAGAGAGCTATGCGTTAAATGTGTCCAGAATGCCTACTGAATAGACTATGTACTCTGGAGACTGAGCACACCATTTGGAAATAGTCCGTTTCTTGGGGAAGGAAGAGGGCTGATTACTGGAGAGGATGGTGACTTCTTGGTAGAATTAGGAGTTCCCAGCAGGAAACTAAAAATGAACCTGTGGAAAGAGTAAGCTGTTTTGCCTCTGGAGAGGCTATATCAAGGATTCCCTTTTTTTGTTTGTTTGTTTGATTGATTGATTGATTGATTGTTTTTCAAGACAGGGTTTCTCTATAGCTTTGGAGCCTGTCCTGGAATAGCCTTTATAGACCAGGCTGGCCTCATACTCACAGAGATCCGCCTGCCTCTGCCCCCCCCCCCCAGTGCTGGGATTAAAGGCGTGCACCACCACCGCCCGGCCAAGGGTATCCATTTTCAAAGATGTCCTGTGACTCAGACTGCTGGAGTCATGACACTTGCCTAAATCTGTGCCTTTAGCAATAAATATTTTGAAGACTGAAAGGCAAGCATCCAAGTCTGGGAAAGCAAGTGAGACAGATGCACCCACAGTTCAGTGGGTCTAATGAAAGGGTCTTTCTCAGCCTCTACGGCAACCAGGCAAGGAGTGAGGCAATGGTATGTAGGAGGTTGATTTGGGGCCGTAACCCAAAGCACACAGTCAGAGGCCCCAGAGTGACCACAACTCCTACTCAAGATGGCCAAACCTCATTACATTTTAACCTCACAGAAGCAATATTAAATGTCTGTGTTCTATGAATAATTTCATTTGTTGGATCCTCTCAAAGTCTCTGACCAACTAAATAGTCTCCAACTCCACACCCCTACAAGCTCACAGTTGAAAATCATTATACACGCTGCCCTGGCTGACCTATCCAGAGGGTTTCAGAAGCCAGACCTCTAAGATATGAGCTGAGTAACTAACGCTCCGCTCAAGTGATACCGAGAGCCACCCTTCCCTTTTTTCTCAGTTGGAGAATTTAATTTGACTGTTTTATCAAAACTGCTGCTCCTGAGAGATTAATGGCCCACTATATCTTTCAGATTAAGTTAATTGAGTGCGGAATGGATTGCTAGATTTGAATGGCATGCTCTACATTCAGTTCTTTAAGAAAATATGAAATGAGAGCCTGCAACCAGAGAGCCTGAATTGTCACATGTTTCCAGTTTTCCGGAGGTGTTTCAGTTGCCACACAGCACACTGAGCTACAATCAGACAGTTCTCAGAGGACAAGGTGATGGAGGAAGGTCATTGGTTAAAAAAATAAAGAAACTGCTTGGCTGGCCCTCATAGGTTAAAACATAGGTGGGAGGAGTAAACAGAACAGAATGCTGGGAGGAAGAGGAAGTGAGCTCAGACTCGACAGCTCTCCTCTCGGGAGCAGACGCCTCAGAGACACCATGCTCCCATCTCCAGGGCAGACGCGAGAGCTCTGCTCTCTGAGGCACACGCGATGAAGCTCCGACCCAGGATGGACGTAGGCTAGAATCTCCCTGGTAAGCCACCTCGTGGGCTACACTAGAAATGGGCTAGTCCAGGTGCGAGAATTAGCCTAGAAGAGGCTGAATAGAAATGGGCCAAGCAGTATTTAAAAGAATACAGTGTCCGTGTAATTATTTCGGGGCATAAGCTAGCCAGGCAGCCAGGGTGCTGGGGATGCAGCCCCGCCGCTCTTATTACTACAACAAGGGTTCCAGCCTCCACCCCAAGTGCTCTGAAGAAGCGCTGCGGCCTGGGTCCGCTCTCTTCATACGGCAGGAATAACCAGCCTCACAGAATGTGCTTGAAGTCACTGTTCGGAGGTCAAGTTATCCAGCCAATGCTCACCACAATGACATAGCAGCTTCACCTTGTACATCTCACTATGGTTTTTTTAATGTAAATGTTGCCTTTTTCTCCTTTTTTCACTTGCCTCTTCCTCTGTTCTGAATTTAGATGAATGGCATCCTCTTTAGCTTTCCCCTTTAGCTTCCTCTTTAACTCATCTTTCCAGGTTTGTTTTCCAATGTGGCCCATTATGAACGCCAGGATGTGGCTACATGGTGACTTGTGCATACTTTGTCAACTATAGATACATCCCAGAAACAAAATGCAAGAAAGAAAAAGAAAGACAGAGACAGGGAGAGGATAAATATGAAGGGTGTCAAGAATAAAGGTGAATTAAGAACCTCTAAAGATGGAGCTGAAGGGATGGCTCAGAGGTTAATAGCATGTACTGTTCTTGTAGAAGACTGGAGTCTGGTTCCCAGCACACATCAGGTGACAAACAGCCCCCTATAACTTCAGACGAAGGGGATCCAACAACTTCTGCAGACATACACACATAATGAAAAAAAAAATATTTTGAAAAGAACCTCTGACCATCCTCTCTTCTACAGGCAACAAGAACACTGCCAAATGTTCAGAATGGACTGTCTCACGATATTATTGAAAGTTAATCAAAATCTTGAAAAGACTCCAGGAAGCATTTATTCAAAAAACAAGGGTTCAACCCAAGTGAAGATACTAAATTTCCACAAAGATCCCCCAGGACCAAATGGGTTCCCTAGTAAATTCTACTGAATGTTTAAGTAGGAATTCCAATTTTTCACAAGTTCCTCCCAAACGACGGTGAAAGTAAACGCTCTCATTCACTGACATTCAGACTACCCCAAAACCCAAACTAGACTGCCAACACCATAAGAAAAGCACAGAATAACATCCGTCATGAATATCGATACAAAAACCCTCAACAAAGTTTCTTCACACCAGGACTGTGGTGTTGACTGAGATGGCAAATGCCTGCTGTGGAAACATGAGGACACCAGCTTGGATTCCTGGTGTCTATGTAAAATCTAGGCATAGTGGCATGCACCTGTCATCCCAGCACATGGCCTGGGGGGTACAGACCAACAAGATCAAAGAGTTCACTGGCCAGTCAGACTAGCCAATCAGTGAGCTCCAGGTTCATGGAGACCCTGTCTCAAAAGAGAAGCAAGAAGAATAGAGAAGAACACCCACCATCAGACATTGTAAATTCTAAAATGATGAATTTTGTGATATGCAAATTAATTTCCCATTTAATGAAACTGGCATATATTCATATGGTCAAGGAATACTGAGAAGCAGAGGGCTGCCTAGCCAGAGGGCTCCCACCTCTCCATCCTACTGTGGGCTTTCATTGTAGTACAACATGAAATGCAGACTGAAAACACTCACACCCCATGCCGCCCCTGTTCATCCTCTCCCTGACCTAACAGATTCACAAGCAAGTCTGCAAGGGTCCTACTCATCGGCACTGGTCAAGCATGCATACTACTTTGTTTTTACTGATGCTTTGACCTGTAAGCACTTGTTGATGCTGGAGGGCTGTCCCTCCCTCCCAAGGCCAGCCAGCTACTAGCGGTAGTAAAGGGTTTACCTTTCATAAGCAAACCATCCAAACAGAAGCCACTTCCTCTAGGGAGAAGCTTTTACACCAGGTCATGACACCTGGACCAGCATCCACCTGTCCTAGTTACCTTAGAGGCCAGACAACATGGAGTCAGTGCCCACATTCAACAACTCATTGGAACTGTTCACATCAACAAATAAATATTCCTGCCTGAGCCTTACCCTCACTCCAACACCTCATTGACCCCGATGTGACCACGCCTTGTGTGTTACTTCTTGGTGTCTAGGCTCTGTAAGGAAAGACATCTTAAGAGTCGTATTGTGCCCACGTGGCAGTATACCTGGGCTCAGCAACTCCTGGGCACTGTTAAAATGTTACCCTTCAAACCTGGCTCTTCTTTGTTTTTCCCGCTCGACTTCTTGCATCAGACACTCCCCAGAGTTTCCACACACGGTGTGTCTTAGCTTGCAGTGCCCCATTGACACTGTGCCTTCACACATGCTGGCCTCCATCTAAAGGGCTCTCTTTGGAGATGGAGAGACAACTCTATGGTTAAGAATGCTTGTTGCTCTTGAATGGGATCATAGCTTGGTTCCCAGCACCCATGTCAGGACATTCACAGCCACCAATAATGCCATCTTCAGGGGATCTGACATCCTTTTTGACCTCCATAGGTACCCACATGCACATATATAAACACAGATACATATACACGCATGCATACACATAAAAATAAAAATCCTCAGAGTGCTTTTTGCTACAATTATTCCTAAGGCACCACCAGGGTTCACTTCATACACTCCCTCGGAGCCCACCAGGACAGTCAATCCCGTGCTCCAACAGTACCTGCCACATTTCTCCCTCAAGTTCATGTATCTCTCTGTGCTGACTGGAAGCACCTCTAACATAAGGCCTGTAAGTATCAATATCTGAAGTCCCCAGAGCACAGCTGTGGAGGTTTGAATGAGAATGCCTCCATGGGCTCATATGTTTGAGTGATTGGTCCATAGTGAGTGGAACTGCTTAGGAAGGATTGGGGCATGTCTTAGAGTTTTATTGGTTAGAGCTACAGTGAAAAGACACCATGACCATGACAGCTCTTATAAAAGAAAACATTTCACTGGGGCTTGCTTACAGTTCAGAGGTTTGGTCAGTTATCATCATGGTAGCAACCATAGGAAGAGACAATGGCTTGAACATTTGAGACCTCAAAGTGACCTCCTCTAACTAAGCCACACCTACTCCAACAAGGCCTAATAGTGCCATTCCCTATGGGCCTATGGGGGCCAATTTCTTTCAAACCACCACAGGAGGTATGGTCTTGTTGGAGAAGGTGTGTTACTGGGAGTGTGTTTTGAGATTTCAAAAGTCCATGACGGAAAGACACACACCAGGAGAGGTATAGCAGGATCATATGATAAGTCTGATTTCTAAGGGTTTCTCTCTCTCTCTCTCTCTCTCTCTCTCTCTCTCTCTCTATCCCTCTCTCCCTTTCTCCCTCTCTGTCTCCCTTTCTCTCTTTCTCTCTCTCCCTCTCTGTCTCTCTTTCTCTCTCTCCCTCTCTGTCTCTCTTTCTCTCTCTGTCTCTCTCTGTCTCTGTGTGTGTGTGTGTGTGTGCACATGTGTGTCTATGTGTGTGTGCATGTGTGTGTGTCTGTCTCTCTTTCTCCTCTGACTGTGTCTGTCTTTCCATCTGTCTGTGTCTCTCTCTGCCTCCTTCTGTCTCTCTGGCTCATTTTTCTTTGTGTATCTGTTTATCTGTCTCTATATCTGCCTATGTCTATGTCTTTGTCTGTCTCTGCCCTGCCCCCACTTCTTCCTGCTTCCTACCGGTAAGGATTTAAAGCTCTCAGCTACTACTCTAGCACCGTATCTGTTTGCTTCCTGTCATGATGGTCATGGACTAATCCTCTGAAACTGTAAGCAAGTCCTCAATCAAATGCTTTCTTTTATGGGAGTTGCCTTGGTCCTGGTGCTTTTTCATAGCAATAGGAGGGTAAGTCAAACAACAGCATAGAGTCAGGAAATTATTGCCAATTGAGTAAATATAACATTTTATTCTTTAATGGGAGACATCTCCAGGGCCTGTGCGTGAACTCCTTGAGTGTGCAGCCCTGAGCCCAGTGGGACCATGCACATGGGTAAAGCCTTGGGTGGTGGGACTTGGGTGGTGGGAAAGGGAGCTGGGGATGGTGAGGCACGAGCACAGGGGGAGAGCTGGGTGGGGAAATTGGGGCAGGCCTAGGCCAGGACACGGCTTGGCTCAACTCACACTGCTCTTCCCACTCGCGCTCCTCCTTCTCACTGGCTTGGCAGTGCAGCTGGGCCTGCTTCAGGGTCCAGTAGAGTTCTTTGGCTCGCTGCTCCTCCTGGAGGCGAATCTGTTCTTCTCCTCGCCTCCTCTCTTCTTCCTCTTTCCTCTGCAAAATTATTGAGACGGAATGGTATTCGAATCGGGGAACTAACTGCCTGGGGGATTCTGAAGCTAGTCAAGCTGAGCTGTCGGGAGGAGAATGGCCGGCAGGCACCATTCTACTGCTGGTTCTTACACAACTGAAATGTGATTGTCACACTTGGTAAGAACCAAATGGATTGGCAAGATTTTATTTTATAAATTTTATTTGCTGTTTTGCAATACTTGGGATTGAACCTAGAGCCTCATTTTTTTTCCTGGCTTAAAAATTTCTTTATCTTAAAGAAGAATATTGAAATTTCTCAAATGCCTGTCAAGTACAGTAAGCTTTCTCTAGATTAACCCACATATGAGTTCTTATAAACACGGTATTACTTCTTTTTCAGAGGGACACCCTTCACCTGGAGGTCATTTTTTTCTTTCTCCTATGGGCAGTGCGGGCTGCTTCCTAGATACCTCTCCGCCCATGCTCCAGGACCTGCCTCTGAACCTTCTCTGAGACACAGCCCTGTTTCACGGGTAGCTGCTTTCCTTCTGCAGTCACTTATCTCAGGATACACTGAACCACTTTCTGAGCGTTTGCCTGAAAATACTGCTATGCCAGCCTCTCACTCCGCTACTAATTTAACTGAGCACAGAACCTGAGTAATTAAAAAACATTGCTACCTTGTCTTCCAGCATTGCTGGCACTTCTCTTGCTATGAGACTCCTGTTGTCTAGTCAGTCCGCCTGAGTCAGCCTCCTAAAAACTCCATCTTTTCTCTCTTAGTTTCTACATCTTGTCTTTTCTTGGTCTGCCTCCTTGTTCAAGTCATTGACTGACTCTTCCAACTGCTCCACCAGGTGTGAGCTGTTTCCTTTCTGTTGTGGCACGTGTGACTTTTTGAAGCCCTCATTCTTATTTGCTAACCGCCTCCTTCATGTGGCTGCATCCTGTATTTGTTTCAGAAGTGTGAGAGCCTAGCTCTCTGAAGATTGAGGCCTTTGTCTTTCTCCCTGCTCTGGCTGAGTTCTATTTCTTTTGTGTTCTGTTGCATTTATTTGACTTGGTGCCTGCCACTTCTAGAAAAGGAAGGCTTTCTTCAGATAGTCTTTCCCTGTCTGTTCACAGTGAAGAAGAAAGTCAGACTTGAATGGGAAGTTGAGTATATAGCCAACCTCACTAAGAGACGAGCTTTACTCTGTAGCTATTACATAAGGAACCAGCCATTGCTTTGAAGAACAATCAGGTGGAAGGTTCTGGGGCTCCTTTCTGTAAGATTATCTAGAATCTTCTATTCTTCCTGAGTGGTATCTGACCAGGAGTCAACAGTGAGCATGCTGCAGGCAGAATTGTCCTTAAATCCCCCGACCTGAGCCTCATGCTTTATGCGAAGTCATGGTCTGAAGTGCTTTATTTGTCAATTTCATCCTCCAGTTCCCTTCCCAGCAGAAAGGAGAGGGGCAGCCCTTTCTTCCAAGGCCAGACAAGGCCCTGCATGAGCTCTGGTCCCTTTTAATTTGTTTCTCATGTTCTCTGTTTCTCTCTGTGTTATATGAGTGTGGACACAGGCTGTGTCCTCGACTGTGTAGAACAGCAGCTTTTGGGCTGTGCTAGCCTTGAAATACTGCATTTTCTGAAGCAAGGGCATTGGTGGTTGTTTCTTTAATCTTTGTTTTTTGTTCTTTTTACTCTTTTGGGGGCCCACCACCCAGATCACAAATAAATCACACTGAGGCTTATTCTTACTTATGAATGCCTGACCTTAGCTTGGCTTGTTTCTAGCCAGCATTTTTTAAAATATCTTGTCTACCTTTTGCCTCTGGGCTTTAATCTTTCTATATACTACATAAAGGTATATATTTATTCTATATACTCTTCTTTACTTCTTACTCTGTAGCTGGCTGTGTAGCTGGCCTCTAATGTCCTCCTCGTCTCTTTTTCTTGCTCCCTTGGTCTTCTCTTCCCAGATCTCTCCTATTTATTCTCTCCACCTGCCATCCCTACCTACCCTTTCTCCTGCCTGTCTATTGGCTGTTCAGCTCTTTATTAGACCTATGAGGTGTTTTAGTAGATAGGCAAAGTAACATAGCTTCACGGAGTTCAACAAATACAAGATAAAAGAGTACAACACATTTGCATCATTAAATACATGTTCCACAGCATAAACAAATGTAACATCTTAAAATAATATTCCACACATGAGTTTTTTATTATATCTTTTACGTTTAATTTGTATGCATGCTTGTATGGGAGGCACATGCATGGCATGGCACTTAGGTAGAGATCAGAAAACTATTGGTGGGAGCTGATTCTCTTCTTCCACAAGGTGGATCCCAGGGATGAGATTCAGTTCCTCAGACTAAGTAGGCACATCTGCTAAGCCCTCTCACCATTCCTCCTCCACCCCCCCCCAAAAAAAAGCAGTTTTGACCTGAGTTACTATAGCCCAAGTCTAGGTGGTGGGATAAGATCACTGTCTTAGTTAGAGTTGCTATAGCTGGAAGAGACACCATGACCACGGCAACTCTATATTATAGAGAAAACACTTGGAGTGGCAGCTTATAGTTCAGAGGTCCAGTCCTTCATCAGCATGGCGGGGAGCATGGTTGCATGCCAGCAGAGGTGGTGCTGGGAGCTGAGAGTGCTCCATCTTGCAAGCAACAGAAAGTCAACTGACTGTCACACTGAGGGAAGTGCACCAGACTTTTTCTTTTGGACCACCAACCAACTCCTACATCATGACATGGAGACTTACTATATGTTATAAATGCTCAGCCTTAGCTTAGCTCTTATTTTAATATGTTTCTCTTTATCTATGTTTTTGCTTCTTTCTATATGTCCTACTTTCCTGCTTCTCCTGTTTGGCTAGCTGGCTGGCTTCTGGCCCCAAGCATGTCCCTCTCTTTCTCCCTAGTTCCCCTTCTTCTCTTTGTTCCTCTTCCCAGTGTGGCTACATCAGACAGATCTCCTGTCTCTATTTATTATTAGTTGTCTGTTTATTTAGCCTATAGAGGATGAGTGGCCAAGTCCAACTCGGCAGAGCTGTCAGACCCCAGGCTCTGATCTTAAGAATTCTGGTAATAGTAGTAGTTGGTGAATTAAAGTGAACAAAATTGATGTAGCTTTTGAATTAACTGTTAGTCAATAAATTATGGTTCTGTGGAAGGATACAAACAAGTTCACTATGCTTCTTACACAGCCCATTAGTGACAAGGGGGTTAAGCAGATGTCCCAGTAACTCCAGAACTCATTTCCACGGAGTCAGATTAGCCTACAACCCAGTGGCTTAGCTCTGGTTCCAAGAAGGTAGTAGTCTGATAACAGACACACACTACTGGCCAATATAGTGTTTTTTTCACTAGTTCACAAGAGATTTAGTTGCTGAGACAGAGCTAAAAGGGTGGTTTTAGGTGGCTATAATTATTAATAGAGATAAAAACGATTGTTCACCTTCCCTGTACACCCAGGAGGCAGCCCTAGCTATCTTCCCACTGCTCCAGGTTCAGACCTTGACTTAATATCTTTCCTTCCCACACATCTCTCTCCATTCTGTCTGGCAGCTCAGGCCTTTCCTTTTTTACTTCCCACTTCCTTCTGGTCAAAAAGAGGAATAGATTCAATATCATAAGAACAAAGCAAATGAAATGATGGTAGACAGGTTCACCTGCTCCACAAGAAGAACCTGCAGGTAAACTCACATCTTTAGCACCATTCCTGCAGTATTTGGTGCCTCCAAATCCTGGACCTCTGGGGTTCCAGACTGAGCCAGCTCACTGCCTTACCCTTCCTACACCTCCACTGAATTCTTGAATGTCTTGCCTCTGTCTTGAGATTTTCTCATATTTCCTCTCCTCTCTCATTTTTTTCTGTTCATATGTTATGCAAATTTTTTCTAGGTTTATGAACTGTATTAATGATTTAAAGAAGAAAAAGGTAATATAACTATAATTCTTAATCCTTTATTTTAAAAAATAGCATTTTGGGGAGCTGGAGAAATGACTTAAGAGCTAAGAGAACTGGCTGTTCTTCCAGAGGACTAGGGTTCAACTCCTAGCACTTCCATAAAAGCTCACAATAGTCTTTAACTCTAACTCTGAGGAACCCAATGCCCTCTTCTGTATTTCATGGGCACTACAGGCACATAGTACACAAATACACATGCAGATAAAATATTCATATACATAAAATGACAATGGGTAGTGGTGACCCATGCCTTGCTAAACAGAGACAGGTGGATCTCTGGGTTCTGAGTTCTGAGGCCAGCCTGATGTACAGCACAAGTTTCAGCATAGCCAGGGCTAAACAGAGCCATCCTGTCTTGAAAAACAAAACAGCAAAACAAAATAAAACAAAAAATTACTGATGTTTTCTGTTGCTTCTGAAATGGTTTTGATTGAGGACTTTTCTCCCAATGATCAGTTTGTACTTCTAAAATCATCAAGAGATCCATTCCTTAAGAATTAGAAACAGAAGCTAAAGAAGCTAACTGATTTTATTAAAATTACTGAGCATCTGTGAGACTCACAGGCCTCCTGTGGATGCAGTATGAGAAACAGGGTCCCCACTCACTCAGAGTTTACCTTCTGGTGGTGAGAAAATCAAACAAGTAAGTTAAAGTTCAATTAATTTCACAAAAGAATGACTAGTGTATATGAGCATGTTTGGGAGACTACCATAGCTATGTGACCAGGAGAACTGTCATAGGGGATGGCATGTGGTCTGATTCCCAAGTTACATGCAGAACAGGCAGATGGGCATGCCACAAGACCATGCCATAGGTCTCCAAAGGTGGCTGGTCCTAGGCAGGGAGCCACATGGTAGACGAGAGACAGAGACATGGATAGGCATGCCATGCAGAGTGAGGTTGGATATTTATTTAGTGGGTTAAGGAGGGGAAAGGGGAGAAGAGCAGAGAGAGAGACAGACAGACAGAAAGACAGAGAGAGGGAAGGGGAGAAGTAGGGAAAGACAGAAGCTGTCTCTTTGAGAGGGAGATGGAAAAGGAAGATACTCAGGCTGGAAGCTGAAGATCAGCCTGCCTTGGGGGGGGAGGAGGAATGGCTTGTCTCTTAAAGGGACAGGACAGATCATTGCACACTATCACTTACAACTCAAAAGAAAGAGTTGGAATCAGAAAACAAGACTAATAAAGAAAGCCAAGGTTAGGATAATAAGCTAGAAGGAAGGATGCCTGTGAACAACCAGAAAAAGGGAGCATGTAAGGCAAAAAGAGTAGTGAGCTGAGAGGAAGCCTATTGAGACATTACAAAGGGAAGAAAGCTAAAGCCAGTTGGGCATGATAATTGGAAGTGCCTGGAGAATGTGACAAGAGCAGCCCTCATGGAACAGAGGGACAGTTATCTAGGCACCACAGGGAGGAAGTAAAGATGACCATCAGAACATTCAAGATGAGAGAAATGTGGGGTTACAGTAGACAACACAGAGTGGCTCCTTAGCTTTTTGACTAAGATCCCTCAGAGGTAGACAGGGAAAGGACGGCTTTGCCATGGGAAATCCCAAGGCAGTTCCTGACTGATAGGAAACCGGAAGCCATGTTTCCAACTTTAGTCAAAACAGCTTACTATGCACCACAATCTTAGCAGAATGGGTATCCCTCCTCATGTTGGCACAACCCTTCATATTTTACCTAGCACATTTCCTTTTCCTCCCTCTGGGCTCCCTGAATTCTGACAATAGTCACTGTGTCACTGAGGCCACAAGATACCAGCCAAAGCAACCTGCCCACAGGCACATCAGTTACTTCACCCACCCATAGGGCCTTCCAGGCAGACAGCTGACTCCTGTCAGAGCCAGGAGTCTCAGATCCAAACTGTATGAAGTATCACTGTTATAAAGTATCACTGCCTATATGGCTTGAACAAGCACATGCTTCCTCGTAGTTCTACAGGTGGCCAGTCCTAACACATCAGCAGGGTTGATTCATCCTGAGGAGTCTCCTCAGCCTGCAGGTGGTCAATGCTGCTTTACCCTGTGTCCAATTTATTCTTCTTAGAAGGATACCAGTGATATTGTATTCAGGCCTAACCAACACTAAAGATTGCACTTTAGCTAAAATTACCTTTATAAGGTCCTTGCCTTCAAATACAATTATGTCCTGAAGTCCTGAAAGTTTCAATACTTCAGTGTAGATGAAGGGGGTAGGGGCAATTGAGGAGACTGCCCTCTAGAGAAGGATCAAGGGGTCAGGACTGGTGTGCTGATTTTCCCACATTACAATGTGACTAGGCATTACAGTGTGAAATTCCTACACAAGTCAGCTGTGGATGACAGGAGGCAGAACATTAAACAACAGTGTCATTGTTCAGCTACCTCGCCTCTTGAGAGTGCTACTGTAGCAGGGAGCCAGTGGTCTACGGCAACCTCCCTTCTTAAAGGAAAATGACTGGCCACTCACTGTGACAATGGCAGACCTCTTCACAAAGACCAAGACAACAAAAGAAAACAGTTTGCCACCACAAATCCACAGGATTGCATCTTGCGCCTCAAGGACTCACTAAAATGGCTCAACTCTCACAGCAAAAATCACTAAAATATTCTCATTGTTATGGCAACCATCAGAACTGTTGGGCCAGCCTGAGATCACTGAGGAAGAGGAGCTGGGCCCAACAGAGGAGCCCAGAATGTAAATATGAAATGTTCCATGGTGCCAAGTGTCCTGGCTATGAACCGCTGGAGGACAAGAACGAGAAGAGAGACAAGCACCCCAAACCGTGTTGGAAATCTTGAGAATGCTCCAAGCTTCTTCCCATTGTCAGCTGAGGAAATGTGGCTGAGGGAGACAATAGCAGCCTGGCTAAAGGCCAGAGTCTTCTTGTGAAGGGGTGGGATGCCAACCAGCCCTTTAAGAATCCAGACCCGGTCTCAGGACAGACTTGGGCTAACCACTAGAACAAGCCACCAAGAGTCCCGTTTTGAAGCTCCTGATAGGGCACTGCCTGAAACAGCGCCTCTCCTACAGTCTCCCATGTCTGAGGCTTCTCAAAGCAAAGTCGTGCTATATCAAGGTGCCTACTGCTACTAAAGTTCAAACAGGCATGTTTAGCAAGTTGAAGTTGAAAACGAACACACACACATCAGAAGTAGAACCTTCTTTGGAAATAACACCAGATACCTTTTTGAGTCCTTCAGTGACCTGAAGGCCTGGCCAGGTGGCCTCACTGATACCACTGTGAGCCCTGGCAGAGCACCCCACAATGTCTCCCTTCCATCACTGAGGCTTTCAAGGAGACCATTAACCAGAGAATCTCTACCAGAAACATGACCCCTCTGTGATCTCTCTGTGCAGTGAGCCCAAGACCCAGCTCTACCTCAGCTCACTCCAAGTGTCTAGACTCAACCCCGGGTATGGAAAAAAGAGGCAAATGGAGCCTATCATGACCACTGTTAGAGACACGGAAAAAGAAATACTTTCTTCCTCAGTCAGCTTAAAGCTAAATCATATGAAAACCTGAACTGCATAAACCTCTCTCCAATCTTGGGCCGAATATTGTATAAAGTGAGGGGAGGGGTTGGCACCTAATGTACAAGATGAGGGCAGGACCACTCCAACGTATAAATAAAGAGAAGGTTTTTATTGTAGATATGAGGGAGAGTACAGTCAGAGGCATCTGGAACATATCTCAACATCCCCACTGTGCAGCTGCGAGGGAGGAAGGAAGAGGTTTTAAAATGGGCAGATGCTGACAAGTGAAACTCAAAGGCTAACTCCTTCCAAAGCTGCGCAAAGGGAGACGGGCCCAAACTCCAGTTTAGCTCATAAGACCATGTCCCTGGGATGAATCCAGGCCCATTAAATTGACTCCCTCAGAAAGCTCAATAATGGCAGAAAAATGTGCAATGTGGTCTAGCCTGCACCTAACGAGGCTGCCTGTTCTTACAGCGCTCCCTACAAGGATGTTGGGCAGACATCTCTCTCAGCTCAGAAGCATGTGTCTGGATGCCCAGAGGGCTGTTCCTTGGCACTGTAATCAAGGAGGGGCTCCTTCCCCCAGCTTCTGATGGGGGACAGAGGTCCACTTCACCAACTGCTTGGCTCAGGGAACAGCATCTAATTAGAGGCTGACCTGCTTTTAGCTTCTTCACCCCTCTACCTCTGCTGAAAACAGGCTCTCCCCTGCCCAGTCGCTGAGTGCTCATTCCCACAAATCACCTCAGCCACTGCTGAGGAATAGCAGCTCTCTCCCCCACTGTCAAGAGTCACCAAAAAAAAACAAAACAAAACACAAAACAAATTTTGTTTTGTCCTTTGTTTTTGTTTTTGGCAAATGTTGAATACGAAACCCATATTTCTCTGCATACTATACTCCCAGCCCCAAACTCTATTTTCTTGCCTTGACTAAAGTCCAACTGTGTTTGAATTCAACAATGCAACTTACAAAACACCACAGTGTAGAAATTGAATATGATTTTTTTGTTTTGTGTTCTGCTTATTTGTGTGTATGTGTGTGTGTGTGTGTGTTTTCAACTAAATAAATGCATTGCACCTATAATGGAAAAAATTGCATTCAGGTGATTTAAACTTCCTACCTGTCGTCGCTGTGATAAAACACTGTGACAACAGCAACTCAGGGGGAAAGGGGTGATTTCAGCTCACAGTTGTAGGTTACAGCTCATCGCAGAGAGGAGTCATGGTAGTGGGAACTCAAGCAGCTTGTCGTGAGCAGAGAACGTAGATGCCTTTATGCTTAGACTCAGCTCGCCTTCTCTTTTCTACTTCAGGGTCCAAACCCAGGGCATAGTGTTCCCTTTTGTAGGCTAAGTCTTCAATGTCAATTAATGTAATCAAGATAATCTTCCAGAGACAGGTCCATGAGAGCCAACTCATCCAGGCAGTTCGTCATGAAGGACTCATTTCTGAGGTGAGCCTGCATTGTGTCAAGCTGACAATTAAAGCCAATCATCACACTACCAGAGAGCAGGGAAACCCATTTACCAGTTCCAAAATGCTCTAGACCTAGTTAATAACACCAAGTGACCAGACAGTCCAACCATCACACTACTAGCTGATCTGGTCCAAAGCCCAGTTCCTGGGGCCTCATTTTATAAAACACTCTGGGATGAAGAAGGCCAATAGTCTTTTCCTGAATCTGTACACAAACACCATTATGTGTGGCCTTGACAATTTCATTGTCTGGTCCTCATTTCCCTCATCTATACAACAAGAAGATGGGCCAAGGTGTGTCAACTTCCTTCTTTCTCAAGCATGCCAGATTTCTGTCTTATAACACACCTAAGATCAATGGCCAAGAAGAGATTCAAAACGAACAGGGCCACACCAAACTTGGAGGCTAGAGCAGGTGCCCCACACAGGTGCCCGATGCATTGTCCCACCTTGAATTCCTCATGTATACGTTCCTCCAGGACTTTGGCAGCCTTGCGATCCTCCATCTCCACTTTCCACCTCTCTGCCAGGATCCGGGCTTTCTCATTGGCCAAGGCATCCCGGAACTTCTGGGTGATTTCTGCTTCCTTCTGTTTCCTTCCAAGAGATCAGCAGCATGGGTAAGCTTGAGTGAAAAACTAGAAGACCATATCACAATGCAACTTCAAGTCAAAGCAATGAGCAACCTTGCCTTAGTACACAGAACAGCAAACACAAAGATTAACATAACTCATGATAACAAAGGAAGGGAGAGATAGGGACGGGAAGGTAAATCAATAGGACCATTCTGGAAGGTAAGAAACAAGACATGAAAATCCCATTTATCATTCAAGTAGCCAAAGCTTATATAGTAGCCAGCAGAGAAGTTTCAGGAAAAGAAATAAAAATCAATTCAGATGTCTATCAAAAATGTAAATAAGTTGAATTCCTGTGTAATAATAGACTACCACATGAGAATCTTCAACAGCCTCAGGATTTCAACTGATGGGATCTATCAACGGACAAATAAATATTTTTTATCTCTTAAATATTCTTCATGGTTAGCTTGGATGGTGGGTGTTCTTTAATTCAGTATAGTCTTAGTCTTGTTTACATTGTTACAACTTCATAACTAAAACACCATCATTCCGACTTGATGGTGGAAGATGCTAAAGACACCATCACATAAATTTCCAAGTTTGGCAAGGGAGAAAAAGTTAAAAGCTGTTGATGAAAAGAGTCTAACGCCAAACTTTCCTGAGGGCTCAGCTGTCCTATGGTGAACACATAAATAATATTCAGAGGAACAACAGAGAGCCACATGAAGCACAATTGCTAGACCATCCCTGTGAGAAGTTCCCACAGTGGCTGGGGCTGTAGAAATGGTTCAGTTGGTAAAATACTTACCATGTGAGCACAAGAAATAAATTCAGGTCCCTAGAGCTCTCATATAAATCTGGATGCAATATAATCCCAACACTGGGGAGACAGAAACAGGAAGATCCCTAAAATTCACGGCCACCCAGTCTGGCTATATTGGTGAGCTATGGTTTCCTTGGGAGACTCTGCCTCAAAAATAGCATGGAGAGAGACAGAAGGAGACATCTGACATTTACACATCTCTGGCTTTTACACATACAAGCACTCACAAACACAGGCACATGAGCACATGAGCAAGTGCCACACACATACAACATGCAGTCCATACCGTCCAGGTAATTTCAGGCTAGAGGAAGAGGTGTTAGGTTTCTAGGCCATATCACCAATGAAAGAAAACTGAGGTTCCAGATTAGCTGTCTGGTGGGTCTAACACTTGAACTCACAAGGTTTACTGAGGGGAATCTCTGGTGCCTTGGTTAGTTGATCTTGACAGAGCTCAACACAACTGAGAGCACCTCCGTTTTCCACCCACAGCTTAGATCTACCCAGGGCTCTAGGAGCAGGCCCTACCCAGTTCCCTCCCAGCCAGCACCTCTCACCAGAGCTCCTCAGCCTCTCTCTGGGCTTGCAGGCGTGCTCTCTCTGCAATCAGCTCCTCGGAGATCTCTTCATAGGGCTTGTCGCCAGGACCTTCACCCATGACCCACACCCAGACCTCGCCATCTGCTCCCAACAGCCACTGGATGTGCTTGTTGCTTGCTGCCTCACAGCGGAAGGGAGAGAGAAAAGAAGAAACACATAGTTTCCAGTTAAGGAACAGGCTGAACCGGAGCATCGCCATCACACAACTTGACAGACCAGCAGTGGCTTGAGTACAGATTCTGGTGCAGATTCAAGGCATTCTCTTACACCATCCCCTCTAAGGAGGAACATAAGAGCCAAGCCAGCACCGGAGGCTAGCGTCAGAGATGAGCTCTAATGAGGTCCACATCGGCAAAAATATCCAGGCTAGTGTAATGCTCAGTAAGAAACAACTTGTGCTGCTCCCGGGCTGAGGCAATCAGGTGTCAGCGAGTCTCCTTTGCCCTCTCGTTTGCCTAGCCAATGACTAGAAAGAAGGAATCAGAAATGGCAGCAATGCAAGATGAAGCAGCCTGGAGCCTCATGTCTCTGTGATATACATCATGCTGTAATTTGAGGAAGAAATGAACCTTTGCTGGATGCGGCCACCAAGAGCCCTTAGTCTGCCAATAACGGCAGGTTCCACTGATGTCTTGACGAGATCAGTGAGGTTCCTCAGTGACAGGGTTGTCACAGCAATAGAAACCCTGCATCCGGGTGGTGGATCTCCAAAGAGCTGGAGATCCATGCATGCAGGAACAAACTGCTGGTAAAAATGCCGCAGACTCATTAGGGCTTAAAAGGCAGACCCCGTTTTCTGAGTTGGGGGGGGGGCATGAAGCAATTGTAGTGTGTATTGGATGCATTCGACATGGTGTTAAAGAAAAAAAAAAACACCTAGAATTCAAGAAGGAATAAAGTGTTTTGCAGGGAGAAGTGAAAGAGAATGGAGAGATTAGAGAAATTTGGGTTTCAAATTGTAAGAGATGTACTGGCCGTGGTGGTGAATGTCTGTGATCTTCGTACTCTGCAGATTGAGGCAGGAGGATCATGAATTCTAGGGTAACTGGGCAATGTGGTAAAATAATCTCTCTCTCTCTCTCTCTCTCTCTCTCTCTCTCTCTCACACACACACACACACACACACACACACACACACACGGAAAGAGAGAGAGAGAGATGCAAAAGATTAAATTCTGAAGAGTTTTGCCTGACAAATCTCAGTTAGCTGTCTCTGGGAATGAGATGCCCCGGGACACAAAGCACAGTGTGGCTGTGCTCATGGGCTCTCTAACTCCACTACAGCAGATGCCACTAAATGAAACCGCCAGCCTCCAGGACCTGGTGTTTGCTCACAGTTATTTCCCAGAGGCTGCCCCAGTCTCTGACTGACAGGCCAGGCTCATGACTGAGGCATCTGACTCCTGGCCAAAACTTCCTTGCATTACAGGGCTCTCTGCAACAAGGCCCCCAGCCTCCCTCTCTCCTTTCTTTACTCAAGGTCAAGGAAGAAAATTTTAAATATTTACTTATTTTAAATAGTGACAAACTCATTGCATAATTGTACAAAATTGTTTTAAAAAAAAACCCAATATTTATAAGACAGCAGAATTATCATTAGGGCTACAATCACTGAGCCACTGCTCTCCAGGCTCCATTGTCTGCCTTTCTTCTGGATGCATACTTGATAGAACAATGATCAGAGTGAAAAGTCAACCTATGGGGAGAGAAAGGATTCTTGCAAACATACACCTCATTAAGAGCTAGCATCCAAATACATACGGAACTCAAGCAACACAAAATCAATAAAACAAATGATTCTGTTTTAAAATGGGTACAGAGCTTGAATAGACACCTCTCCAAAGACTCCGTACAAATGGCCAGCTGTGAGAGAAAACATTCAGCCTCATTAATCATCAGAGAAGCTCAAGTCAAAGCACTGTGGGATATCACTCCATGCGTTGGAAGAGTGAGCAGCAAATATATAAAGCTAAAATGCTTGGCAGAAGGAGCTAGAGCAGTGTTCTCAACCTGTGGGTCGAGACCCCTTTGGGGAGGCCAAACAACCCTTTCTCAGGGGTTGCATATCAATAACCTACATGCCCCATATTTACATTATGATTCATAACAGTAGCAAATTTACAGTTATGAAGTAGTAACAAATAATTTCATGGTTGGGGTCACTACAACATGAGGAACTGTGTTAAAGGGTCGTAGCATTAGGAAGATTGAGAACCACTGGCTGGAGAGATGCTCAGCCATTACTTGTTGCTCCTGTAGAGGACCTCAGTTCCATTCCCAGCACCCAGATGGCAGCTCATGACTATCTGGAACTCTAGTTCCAGGGGATCTAGCACCCTATTCTGCCCTAGTGGACACAGAATGCATGTGGGCGCAGATACACATGCAGGCAAAACACCCCCACACATAAAGCATTTTATTTATTTGGTTTTGTTGTTGTTGTTTATTTTTCAAGACAGGGTTTTTCTGTGTAGTTCTGACTGTTCTCAAACTTGCTCTGTAGACCAGGCTGACCTTGAACACACTGAGATCTGCCTGCTTCTGTTTCCCAAGTGCTGAGATTAAAGGCATGTGCCACCAGCGCCCAGAACTTTTTTTTTTAAATGAAAGCTTGGGAGAGCATAGAGAGAAAGGGACGTTTGTATCCTGCTGTAAGAATGTGAGTTAATGCAGCCATTGTAAAAAATAGTGCAGAAATTTCTCTGAAAACCAGGACTAAAGGTGTCAACATGTACACACACATGCGCACATAGATGTATGTAGCCAATAGACATTAAGTTGTTATGACAAAGATGTCTGCATAAGCATATTCATTATGGCCCTGTGCACAACTGACATGGGGTCAACCTGTGTCCACCAAGAGTCATGAACACATAAAAACAATTTTAAAAATTAAGGAATGAATAATGAAAATTTAATACCATATTACAGTAGAATATACTATTTGAGCCTGGAAAAGTAGGAATTCATATCATTTTCAACCATCTAAGTGAACCTAGGAGGAGGGAAGACTGTGTGAAGTGAAAAAAGCCAGGCACAAAGATGCAAATATCATATGAACTCACACGTATGTGGATGTACAGTGGTTACCTGGTGTGGGAGGTCCTTCTTTCTATGTGTTGCTTTTATTGGTAAATGAATAAAGAAACAGGCAGTGGCTTGTTGATAGGGCAGAACTTAGGAAGGCAGGGAATGCTAGGCTGAATGCTGGAAGGAAGAAGGGCAGAGTCAGACAGACACCATGTAGCCGCCAACCAGAGACAGACTCAGGAACTTTAGCCAGTAAAGCCACAGCCACTTGGCAATACACAGATTCATAGAAATGGATTAAATTAATTTAAGAGTTAGCCAATAAGAAGCTAGAGCTAATGGGCCAAGCAGTGATTTAATTAATACAGTTTCTGTGTAATTATTTTGGGTCTAAGCTAGCCAGGTGCCAGGAACCAGCAAGCAATCCTTCTTACTACAGTTATCAGAGAATGAGGAACGGGATTAGAGAGATGGTGGAAAAAACACATGTATCTCTAGTTGCATATATGGGCAGCACTAACTGGACTTAATAGGTTATTTTTAAAAAAACAAACAAACATGAAGTTAGGAAGGGATATGTTTGGGCGATAGGAGGAATTGGAGGAGAAAAAGGGGACAGAAGATAATATTTCATTGCATAAATGTATGAAATCTTCAAAATAAAAATATATAAAGAACATCTATCACATTAGTATACAAACTTTATCTTATCCTTAAAAATGGTAAAAACATTATGTATACCCAAGATTTGTTTTAAGATATATTTCTCTATGATTTATTATTTAAAAATTGGGTATTGTTTTACACTTTTGCAAATCTATTGACTATCCAGCCTGATTAAAAGGAAACAGGGTTCTTGTGTCTTCCGACTTTACCCTTTATAATAGATAATTTTGGTTGATGCACATTAAAAAATTGTCAACATGCATTTGGAAGAAAGAGAAGGCATTTCAGCTTTTCCCCAGGTAGCCTTAGATACTGAAGTAAGATTCAATAAGTTATGGATACTCTTTTTGTTTACTTACTTATTTAGAGATAGGATCTTGCCTATGTAGCTTAAGCTAGCCCTGAACTCATTTCCCAGTGGTCTTGAATGTATGATAGTTCTCCCACCTCGGTCTCCCCAGTGCTTGATTGTAGGCATGCGCCACCACCATGCCCAGCTAGTTGCAGGTTGCTAAAGGTTAGTTACAACATAGAAATCTAAACCACACCAATAAAGCCATTGAGTTTTGACATTAAAAGTCATTGATTGTGATGACATAAGGGTACTACACATTAGGCGAAGTTGGGTGGGAATGCTGTAGGTATTCTCCAAACTCTTGAAATTCTTCTCAAATAAATCTGAATTACTTCAAAATAAAAAGTCTAAAGATTTTTTCGTAAGACTTTATTTTTTATTTGTTTTCGTGTGCGTGTGTGCGTGTGCACACGTGCATGAATACATGCACGTGTGTGTGTGCACGCACATGCATGAATGCATGCAATGTGTCCATGTGTGTATGATGAACAAGGACACTGATCTCCTGCAGCTGCAGTTACAGGTGGTTAGGACTGGCCTGGTGTGGGTGCTAGGAACCGAAACTTGGTCCTTAAGAAGAGCAGCACTGAGCCATCTCTCCAGCCTCAGTCTTTTGTACTGGAACTCACTGTATAGATGAGGCTAGCCTCAAACTCACATTGATCTGCCTACATTTGCTGGAATAGAAAGCATGTTTTTGTATGTCTCCATGATCCCAGCTACTGAGCAAGCAGTAATGGAAGAATTAGCACTTGAGACCAGTATGGCTACAGAACAAGACCTTGTCTCAAGACAGACAGACAGACACACACACACACACACACACACACACACACACACACACTCTCTCTTTAAGAATAAAACTCCACTGGCTCATATTGTACTTTGAACAGACCTTGTACTTATGCATGACTTTGCTACTTTGCTCATTGGGTCAAGATATCAAACAGATCTTCTAACCATAGGTTTTACCTTAACAGTATCAGAAAAGATACATTTTAAATGCAATCATGATCTTACTAGAAAAAGTGCTACACATTCCGCGATCTGTAAGCTCCATGTGATGGATAGACATTTTGCAAAAAGTCTTGCCTTTTTGCTTGAAAGCAGAAATTTTATCATTGGCGTAAATTTTGTCAGTTACTTTTCTTGAAGTAACAGATTCTCTTTATACATTTTTAAATACTTACCTATGAAAAATATAAATCTATGCCTGGCAATCATCTCTTAAGTAAAAACAAGGAACCACGAAAGAAATTAGTTTATCAAATTACTGAAACAAGCACAGAACGTCTTTCTCAAAATACTCCTGCATCCTGCTGTAGTAATGCTTGCCGTTGCCCTCTCATTTCTCACACAATAAAATGTCTACTGTTTCACTGCGGAGTCAGTCACTTGTATGGAATATACATCGACCACTACCAGTATGCTACCAGAGTTCCTCATTCTATGTGTTGACTTTCCATCACTATGACAAATATCTGAGCTAGTCAACCAATGGTTATTTTAAACCTTTTTACAGGGCTTAGAGTTTGGAGATTTCAGAACATGATCTGGCCGATCTAGTGAGGATATCGCACTATAGTGGAGTCACACACCAGAGCAGATGGGTCACATCCTAACCAGGAGAGGAAGAGAATGAAATCCCACAATCCCTTCTGAGAACATATCCCCAATGACCAGGAGGCTTTCTCCTAGACCGACAGTCCTAGCACCTCCCAATAGCACCAGACTGAGGACCACGCCTTCAATATCTGGAGCTTTAGGACACATTACAGATACTAACTGTGACACCCACTATTGATTTTACAGCCTTAGAACAAATACGGTTAAAAGGAGCACAGTTTTAACCTCATAAACTGACCATCCCAGAAGGTTCTCAAAATGTCCTAGGGATCCAGGAACTACACTTTGAGGATCATTCCATAATGCTATAGCTTAAATTTGTTATATTATGCTGATCGGGAGGAAAGGATTAATACCTAGAACACACAAAGAATTCTTGTAAATGGCTGATAAATACCAAAAATACTTAACTTCACCACCAATTAAAGATAAAGAAATGCAAACAACAACCAACCATCATTTCGCTCACACAACACTGGGAAGCACAGAAAGGTGTAACAGTAGAACACCAAAACTTCTTAAAATTGTCTCAAAGGAGAAGGCACAGGCACAACCATTTTGAAGATAATAGCAACATTTAATATAAAGTTGAAATGGTTTCCATTATGATTAGAAAGTAGTAATGCTTCCCAGTAAACAACCTGACAGCTGTCTTGCATGTCTGTTCAGAGAGACCTGAGCAAGATAATTCCTGGAGGTGTTGCTCAAAATGTGAAAATTTGAAAATTACATAAATAATAGAGGAAAATGATACTGTATTTTATGATACTATAGTGTACAGCAAGAAAAGGAGGCTAAACAACATAACTGCATCTCTAAAAAAAATGAAGACCCACGAAATTCAGCTCAGGTTACTGTATGATAGAATCATGCCATTTATATACAGATTATGTGGCATATTGTTTACGGACCCAAAGCACATATTAAAATAAGGAATGGACATAAGTGTGATACACACTGAATTTGAGTAACAGTTGAATATATTGTGAGGATCAAAGAATAAGATTATAGACTAGAATTCCATCAAAATGGCTCTGAAATACATCAGAATAGTTTAAAGAAAAACTATTAAAGTCTACAAACATAGACTTTTGACAAAGGTATTAAAAGCCATGAAAATTTATATTATTTTTACTATATCTATAGACTCAAATGATTTTAATGAGAAAAATTTTAAAATATTATTTTTTTTTTTTTGGTTTTTCGAGACAGGGTTTCTCTGTGGCTTTGGAGCCTGTCCTGGAACTAGCTCTGTAGTCCAGGCTGGTCTCGAACTCACAGAGATCTGCCTGCCTCTGCCTCCCGAGTGCTGGGATTAAACGCATGCGCCACCACCGCCCGGCTAAAATATTATTTTTAAAGACATGATATGCGGGCTGGCACAATGGTAAAAGTGCTTGCCACCAAATCTGATAACCTGAGTTTAATCCTGGAGATTAAAATGAGAGAACTGACCATCACACACATGTGATAGCATGTATACACACACACACACACACACATAAATGAATAATACCATAACTTGCCATAGCCACTAGGAATTAGCAAGACAGTTAATAACAAGAATTGGCAAAAATATGGGAAAAATAAATCCCCCTGTAACTGTTGCTTTGAATGTAGGGTTACAAGATAACCTAGTGATTACAACCAAGAGAAAGAAAAACATGTTTCCATACAGAAATGTCCATTTGAAACTAGGCACAGTACCATACACATGTAATGTCAGCACCTGGAAGGATGAGGCAGGAGGATCCCTGTGAGTTTGAGGCCAGCCTATGCTAGATATTAAACCCTGTCTCAAAAAGAAAAGAACAACAACCAACCAATAGTTAAAAAACAAAAATTCTTGTGCATGAATGTTCACAGAAGCATTGCTCGCCATAGCCTAAAAAGAGAAAGTAAGCCATAGGTTCACTACAAAAAGACTGCGTAAACAAAGATGACCATGGGGTAGGGGGTGCGGGATGGGGAGCATGTACCTAAAAGTACCTGAGACATTGAGGCAGAAGGGTCTTTAGATGCCAGCCTGAACTACATACCCAGGACTGTTCTTAATATGATCAAAAGACTGATCCAAACATTCAGTGCTACCTTAAATTCCCAACATGAAAGCAGATTCTAATATTTGCCATAATAAAAGAGCTATAATAAACAAAATAAATCTTCAAAAAGGTGAATAACCTACATAGTTCCAGTTTTTTGTTTTTTTTTTACTTCACTTGGATTTCACTTTATTTTATTTTATTTTTTTAATTTATTTATTTATTAAGGATTTCTGCTTCCTCCCCGCAACCGCTTCCCATTTCCCTCCTCCTCCCCCGATCAAGTCCCCCTCCCTCATCTGCTCGAAGAGCAATCAGGGTTCCCTGACCTGTGGGAAGCCCAAGGACTGCCCACCTCTATCCAGGTCTCATAAGGTGAGCATCCAAACTGCCTAGGCTCCCCCAAAAATATATAAAGAAATCAAGAAACTAGAACGTAAAAGGCTAATCAACCCAATTATAAAATGGGGCATTGAGCTGAACAGAGAATTCTCAACAGAAGAACTTCAAATGACCAAAAGACACTTAAGGTCATGCTCAACTTCCCTAGCGATCAGGGAAATGCAAATCAAGACAACTTTAAGATACCATCTTACACCTGTCAGTATGGCTAAAATAAAAAACACCAATGATAGCCTTTGCTGGAGAGGTTGTGGAGGAAGGGGTACCCTCATCCATTGCTGGTGGGAATGCAAACTTGTGCAACCACTCTGGAAAGCAGTGTTTCGGTTTCTCAGGAAATTCGGGATCAACCTACCCCTGGACCCAGCAATACCACTCTTGGGAATATTCCCAAGAGAGGCCCTATCATACAACAAAAGTATATGCTCAACTATGTTCATGGCAGCATTGTCTGTAATAACCAGAACCTGGAAACAACCTAGATGCCCTTCAACGGAAGAATGGATGAAGAAAGTATGGAATATATACATAGTTCCAGTTTTAAATTTATTAGAAAGCTACATTTTCAATATTTAATAGAAAGCCACAACCACAGTGATATTTATGTAAGGGTAGATACATACATTGGTTGACTACTAGATAGAACCCAGAAATAGAGCCATATGGACTTTTTGGCCAGTTGTTTTTCAACAATAGTGCCAAGATAATAAAATTGAAAGAGGATTTTTTTTTTCAACAAACAATACCAAGAAACTAACACTCACATGCAAAAAAGAATTTTTGACTCCCACCAAACATCCCACACCTGGCCACATTCAAGCTGTTAGGGAATGAGAACATTAGTACAATTGGAGAGCATGGCAGAGACCCTGGATAGCATGGGGGAAACATTGAATAGCTCGGGGGGGAAGAGCCTAGATAACAACGGGGAGATACTGGGTAGCATGAGGGAGACATTGTTTGCAAACAAACAGCATGAGGAGTTTTTCAGTTCAAACCGTGTGCAGAGAGAAGCATTGCTAATTCTTAGGTGAGAAGAAACTAGAAAGCAATCGTGTTCACAACTCTGAGACAGAGAAGCAATGAAGCCATCTGCAAGCTGTTACTTCTGCAGAGCTGGAACTGAGACCTGCGATCACATTACAAGGCGATATAGCTAGTTCCTTTCTCAGGGACTGTCCCTGCTGACCTCCAGGCTGGAGGATGAAGCATGTCCCTGCTGACCTCCAGGCTGGAGGATGAAGCAGGAGGGGACATGCACAAGTCTCTGACACAAGAAAACAGAAATTAAATCTGGGTAGTTCAGTCCAGCATCCTCCACTGGAGCCCTGTTCAGTCAGGAAAGGCATTTGCCTCCATGCAGGTGACCTCATCTAGCGCTCTGCAAGAACAGTGTCCTAACCTGAGACATCTCTCCAGACCCATGCTTTCTTTTTCCTTTAGCCTGGGATCAGACCACGGAATGGTGCTATCCACATTCAGGGTGGTATTCCCACCTCAAAAAAAAAAAAAAAAAAAAAAAAAAACCTGTGAGATCAGCCTCACAGAAATACCCAGAGGTTTGTCTCTTAAGTGAATAGGAATCCTGTCAAGCTGACATCAAAATTAGCCATCACAACCAGTGAGCTGGAGTGCCTCTTTACATCTTAATTGTGATTTAAAATTTCCTGAGTGAACTGTGGGAGGTGGAATGGGAACGTGAGTGAGCAGGTATTGGGGGGCAGCAGAAGAGCATACTAAAAGAGATGACTGGAAAGGGGTGCATTTCAGGGTCAGGTAAAAACCTGGTGTAAGGGAATCTCCCAGGAATCTACAAGGATGACCCTAGCTAAGACTCCTAGCAATTGGGGATATGTTGCCTGACCTGGTCATCTCCTTTGACCAGGAGAGACTCCTACAGAGGGAGTGGGACATCAACCCAATCACATAACCTTGGCCTACAGCTGTCTTGTCTATGGAATGTGCTGGAGAAAGGGTGGCCTAAAGATTGAGAGAGTGGCCAATAAATGACTGGTCTAGATTAAAACCCAGGCAGGAGAGTAAACCCATCCCTGACACTGTCTGGAGCACCAGGACCCAGGGGCTGGATGACTCAGAGACCTAGGATAGAACCAAATACAACTGGAGAAAAAAGATAATGTCAATGTAGTGAGTGCTAATGATATTCTGCTATACTCAGAGATTGATATGTACTTCAATTCTCATCAGAGAGGCTTTGTTATGCCCAAATCCACAAAGTCCCTTCAAAAGCCAATGAGGAAACCAAGTCCCGTATGTAAAAGCAAAGAACCTTTATTTTAATCAAGTTTGCAAACTCGGTCTCTGAGTGTCCAATCTATTGGAATAAACGGTGAACCCCTAGCTCAGTTAGAATTGGGTTTTTATAGTAGTAAAGGTGGGGATAAGGGGTTTTTGAGATTTAGGACCTCTGATTGGCTGACATTTGTCTAGGGGTGATAGAGGAAGGTCATTGGTTAAATAAAAAGAAACTGCTTGGCCCTCATTGGTTAGAAGATAGGTGGGAGGAGTAAACAGAACAGAACACTGGGAGGAAGAGGAAATGAACTCAGACTCCACAGCTCTCCTCTCGGGAGCAGACGCTTCAGAGAGATGCCATGCTCCCAGCTCCCAGGCAGACGCACGCGATGAAGCTCCGACCCAGGATGGACATAGGCTAGAATCTTCCCAGTAAGCGCACCTAGGGGCGCTACACAGATGATTAGAAATGGGCTAAATTAATATGTGAGAATTAGCCTAGAAGAGGCTAGATAGAAATGGGCCAAGCAGTGATTAAATGAATACAGTTTGTGTGTTGTTATTTCCGGCATAATCTAGCCAGGCAGCCGGGGTGCTGGGGATGCAGCCCCGCTGCCCATATTGCTACATAGGGGTGTCCTGGTGAGTGTGTACTCTCAGGTGGTCCTATCTACAGCAGTCAGAATGTTAGGCATTTCCTTTGGATGGTCTGTTTTTGGGTGGTGCTAGGTAATCTCATTTTGTGGTTCTTTCTGCAACCAGGTATTGC
Source organism: Microtus oregoni (assembly GCF_018167655.1). NCBI lineage: Eukaryota > Metazoa > Chordata > Mammalia > Rodentia > Cricetidae > Microtus > Microtus oregoni. Next base: position 17,260,569 of record NW_024543072.1, read on the forward strand.
CTCAGGGTAAACTACTGAGACTCAGGCCTCTTAATAAATTTATCGATGACCAAGTTCTACCCTGGCAGGTGATAATGGTTGGAAGTAAAGGACTTCCTTTGGGTGACCTGCCCATACTTAGCTTATCATGGCTGGCCCCTACAGCTTCATCCAGCAGCTTGTAGAAACAGATGCAGAGACCCTAGGCAAACATTAGGCAAATCTCAGGGAGTCACTCTGAGGACTGGGAGAAAGGATTATAAAAGCCAGAGGAGTCAAGGACACCATAAGAAAACCCACAAAATCAACAAACTTGAGCTCACAGGGGCTTATAGAGACTGAACCAACAACAGGGATGAGGAGGGGGGACTGGGAAGAGAGGAAGAAGGGGAAACTGTGGCTGGGATGTAAAAAAAAAAAGTAGCTCTCTTGTAAACCACTTATACAGACATTTCCTCAATTTTTTTAATCGTCTTTTCCGAATTGATTTGGAAAACTTGTTTATATTTACTGAATATTAACAGTTTGTTTTACATCTTGTAAATATTTCCCTCCCATTTATCTCCTATTTTATTCTCTTAAAAAATGTATTATTGTGTGTGCATGTGCTTGCATATATGTATGATTTACATGTGAGAGCAGGTGTGTGTGTGTGTGTGCCACAGCATGAGCGTGGAGGAGAGAGGACAACTTCTGGGGGGTGATTCTCTCCTACTGTGCTTGGAGGTATGGTCTCTCTTGCTTCTGCCGTGTTGCATACTCCAGGCCAGCTGGCCAAGAACTTCTAGACAAATCTCCTACCTCAGTTTCCCATCTGGATGTGGAGTAATGAGTAATATACTACACATGCAAGCTGCTGCACCTGACTTTTTAATGTGCATCCTAGTGGTTAAATTCAAGTCATCAGACTTGTACAAGACCCTTTACCCATCTTGAACCATCTTGATGAACTTTGTCATTTACAAAAGTATTTATCAAGAAGATTGTTTTTTATCTAATAATATTTTTATTTTCCTTGTTCTATGTTTTAAATGCCTCTATTTTGCATTATCTTTTATTCCTCTAATAATTCCTTTTACACTTTTGCTTCTTTTGTATTCTGGCTTTTAATTGTTCTTAATAAGTCTTCTTAGGGGCTGGAGAGATACTTCAGCAATTAAGAGCACTGGCTGGACCTGGATTCAGCTACAAGGTAGCTCACAACCATCTGTGACTCTTCTGATGTCCAAGCACACTACACCAACATGGTACTGCAGACATACATTCAAGCTAATGCTCATTTATATAAAATAAAAATAAGTAATGTAATGATTGTTCTATCTCTTTAAGAGACAAGCCACGCCCACCCCCTCCCCATCCGCTAAGGCAGGCAGGTCTTCCTTCCTGCTTGCAGCCTTAGTCTCTCTCTTTTTTCCATATCTCTCTCGGAGAAGCATCTTCTCTCTCTCTCCCACTGCTTCTCTGTTCTTCTCCCTTTCTCCCTTTCCTTCCATAACCACTAAATAAATATCCAACCTCACTCTGTATGATGTGTCTATCCATCTGTCTCTCGCCCACTGCCACAAGGCTTGCCGCAGGTGACGCTGCTGGAGACCAGCCACCTTTGGAGACCTGCAGCATGGTCTCATGTGGTGTCCCTGCCTGGGACTGGCTGCTCTCAGGACCTCCTGCCCACTGTCTGCCGCTGCCACTGGGGATCCTGCAGCAAGCTACTTGGGGATCCACAGCAATTTTAAATAATCCATTACAAGTAACATCTCAAAAATATTAAATAGGTAAATAAAAATCATTAAATAACTGTAAGAGAAGGCTGTATATTGAGGTAGGAAGAATAGAAACTTGAATCCTAGCAGTCACGTTGAAGCTCAGACCCTACTTCACCTCCTTATTTCCCAGTATATGCTGCTAAACCTGCCTGAGACTTCATCTGCCCAATTAAAACAGAGCTTATTCCCACTTCATCAATTCAAAGACACACATTTTAACATTTCTGCAATCAGAATGTGTCTTACAATCAACAGTGTGTCATGATTTAATTCACAAAATGCATACAGGTGCAACTTCCAGGTCTCTAAGAGGGTGAGGTTAAAAAGGGTTAATGTAGGCCAGGCTGTGGGGAGACCCAAAATATGAGCCTATTTCCATCTTGTGTGAAGGTCAGAGAGTTTGATGTTGCTCAAAATTGTTGACAGCAATCAGAGCTACACAGCCTGACCTAGGGTGTGGTTACTTGGTCCTTTTGACATTAAGATGGCACGTACAGGTAGATCCACTCCACCCTGACCAATGCTCAGGATATTCAAGCATGCTTCTGCATGGAGGCATGGAAATGTGAGCCTATTTTCACGTTGACCAAAGGGCAAATAGTTGGAACTTACCTCTAGTTTCAGGATAGAATATGAGCCACAAACTGAATCTCTATTAAATTCAAGGCCATGAACCTGATAGAATATCAACTCATGGAAGGTTCACTAGATCACACAAAATAGGTGGGTTCATGAGGTCTTCTCTTGATACCACATACTATCAGCCAAATGCATAGACATAAGCTAAGCTTCATTCCAGCCCATAAGCTATGTCTCCCATTGTCAGTAGATCTCAGCAGTTTTCAGTAGACTATCTCCCATGCCCATCATAAAACTAGGTCTTCGTTTCACCCATAAGAATGTTTATCAACATCTCCAAAACAAATGAAGTCTTCTGGGATTATGAATTTCCTCCCATTTATTCCACACATTGAAAATAAACTTGCCAATCGAACCAGCAGTGCTGACTTGAAAGATGCAGAAAAAGGCTCCACCCTCTAAGCTGCACTATCCTCCATCACCCAGAATCTAGAAAAACTGAAGTAGGCCAAGCAGAGATGTGCTACCCCCAAATCACCACACCAGGAAAAGAGGGAGATAAATGTGATCTGCCTCTCTTATGCTATGTGCCTTCAGAGTGGTTAAAGGTTTCTAAAACGAAGACATTTTTTGAATTCCACCCATTACTGTTAGAAAAACTTTGTTACTCCTATTGTAAGGTGAATTTCCAAGGTTATACCACCAGGTGATAAAATCCAAGGGATCTGCTTCCATTCACCAGGCTATACACATTTTTAAAATTGCATCAACAGCTGAGCGTGGTGGTGCACGCCTTGAATCAGCATTTGGGAGGCAGAGGCAAGTGGGTCTCTGTGAGTTCAAGGACAGCCTGGTCTACAAAGCAAGTTTCAGGACAGACAGTGCTGTTACACAGAGAAACCCTGTCTCTAACCCTCCCCGCTAAAAAAAACAGCATCAACCCAACTCAACTCAAGAATAGAGGAACTGAGATGCTGCTACTCCTTACCATTGAACACTTTAAGAATTTAATGCCAGCCGGGCGGTGGTGGCACACGCCTTTAATCCCAGCACTTGGGAGGCAGAGGCAGGCGGATCTCTGTGAGTTCAAGACCAGCCTGGTTGCCGGGCGGTGGTGGCGCACGCCTTTAATCCCAGCACTCGGGAGGCAGAGGCAGGCGGATCTCAGTGAGTTCGAGACCAGCCTGGTCTAGAAGAGCTAGTTCCAGGACAGGCTCCAAAGCCACAGAGAAACCCTGTCTCAAAAAAAAAAAAAAAAAAAAAAAAAAAAAAAAAACAAAAAACAAACAAAGACCAGCCTGGTCTATAAGAGCTAGTTCCAGGACAGGCTCCAAAACCACATAAAAACCCTGCCTCGAAAAAAACAAAAAAAAAAAAACAAAAAAAAAAAAAGAATTTAATGCCAGTCCCAAGAAAGTGCACATGAGCAAGAGTCCCAACTTGATGTTACCATGAGGAATGAAGAGGAAGAAGAATCTGCACAGACCTTAGAATGTGGGAATAACTGCATGAAATCTTGCAGGTGCATAGTTATGCCACATTATCTCAATGTGACAAAACGATTTTCCATTGAACAACAAAGGGTCAGAAGTATCAACAGTCAACGTGATGGTAGACAAGCAGATTTTCAAGTAGGGTGTCTCCATTTGCTACAACTACGTCAGGAGACTGTACCAAAGAGCAGGGTGGAGGCAGAAGAGTCTCATCATGAGAGAAACAATGTGTGCTCATCCCAGATTCCAATGTCCTGTCCTTCCCCCGTGTAACAGAGGTCTAAGCTATCATTCTAGCTTGTTTCTGTGATCTCAAATATGTGCCCCAGAGTTGGGAATGTCAGCAAGATTTGTGAACTAGAATGATTCATGATTCCTGGGTTTAGTCACAGCCTCATCAGACATAACTAGAGATAGGCCAGGACATTTTGCCCTAGCCTGACTCTAAGTGCTATCAGAGTGTGACCTGAGCTCCCAGGTGGTGAACTCGGGTCTACTGTAAGCTGGAAATTTTTCCCAGTAAAAGAAGAGGGTCAAAAAAACAAACAGGGTGGGGACAATGGCCAGAGGAGCATGAGACCATTTCAGGATGAGCATGCTTGAGCAATGTTGTAGAGAAATCCCAAGAACCCAGCAGACCACTCAACAGGGGCACAGTAGATGTGTCCTTTCGAACAAGTTAGGAGAAGGGAAGGCAAGCATGCAGGGGAGAAAAATGGAAGGATGTTCCTACCTTGAGCCACCATACAGATGCCTTTCATGACACCTGGATCCTGGCACTTGTGTAACTGGGTACCCTGTGATCTTTCTAGTCAAAGTTTCAAAGGCTAAAACTATACAACCCCATCGATGTCAGCACTTAGGGTAAGTGAATGTACAGGTGAGTGGCTAGACATGAGAACAAATGATAGATTATGTATTTAACTGGATTTCCAAGATCAGAAGGAATTGTATAGGAAAAGTTCGGCCGTGCCATTCTAAGTCAAAGTCATGGGATGCAGATTTGACTTCATTTCTCAGCAGCTGGGTACCATTGGCTGTACTGCATCTATTCTGTGAGGCTCAGCACTCTCACCTGAAGTACGGCCATAGGGACCTTTCGGGATTGTGCCTGAACAAAGTTTACACACAGGGTGTAGGGTCTTCAAGACTCCTTGTTAGGATCCCAGGACAGGAAACAGGCACTATGCACTCTCAAGCCTCCAGCAAAAAGTTTTCTGGTTCCTGGGGCATAGCCAGTCCCTTGTTTAGAATTCTCCCCAGGTCAGGCCTAAGAAGTTCCCAAGGGGGCAGCACTAAAGAGATCACAGACTGAAAACTGAATGGGATTTTGGCCTAGGAGGCACATATTACTCAGTAAGCTCCCCTTCTTTGCTATTCTTTATAAATCACAAATCTAATTACCCAGAAGAGAATCTTCTGCATCAGAAACCCAAATGAGTATAGTGTATAATTTATATATGAAAATGTAGGTGTCAGCATGTGATAAATCGCCACCTAAATATTTTTGCAGTTAAATTTGTAGGCATCTATCGTTCTCCCAGAGGAGCTACCAAATAGGTGTGAGGCCTTAGGACTCAGGCAGAGGGGGGCTGGAAAGCTTTGGCTGTGGACTTCTCCAGCTAGTGATTCGGTTGCCAGAGCATGGAGCCCAGACTTAGCACCTATACCCCAGCTGTCATGTCAGAGCTCTGGTACAATCACCCTACAGGGAGGGTGGGGGCAGGTGGAGGGTGTTTCTGCTAGTTCTTGTTCAAAACAGGTATTCAACATTGTCCCAGTTCTATGCTGGGCCCCAAGGGAGGAAAACACTTGAAGTAAAGCTCCAAGGTTTAGCAGTTTGGGATCTACTGGGAGAGCCAGACAAGTGAGTGATGAATAACAATGCCAGGGTGACAAACGCTACAGCTGGGGTTGGTCCTAGTGCCAGGAAGCTACAGAGGAGCAAGTCCTTCCTACACCAAGGGCATCCTCCAAGTCTCCAGGAGCAGGGCAGGCACTCATAAAACAAAGGGACATTGCCAACAGTAAGAAAAATCATGGACATGATTAGGTAGTGCCATCGTGCCAATTGATATGTACTGGAGCAGACCAACAGTGAGGCTGGATTGGAAGGCAGAAGCTAGGTCACCTATGGGCCTATATGCCCAGCCCTAGAACAGGATTTGGCCTGGACTGAACACTTTGAACAAATCAAAGCTATACAGTTCATTTGATGAATAGATGGAGGCCAAGTGAGGGTCATGGAAGCAAAAAAGAAAGCAAGTGTATTTGTGTTGCCAAGTATAGAGTTATGGCAATGTGTTATGATAAAATAGCCTTTACATTTTTAGAGACTGGAACTTTTACCGTACCTCACAGTCAATAATACACCTTGAGATATTACTAAGACTTAAGATTGCTATCCTACTGTGAACTCAGCCTGTTTGTTTAATCTGCCTTTAAGAAGGCAGCGTAACAACCAACATTAATTGCCTTGAGTTCCCAGGTAATCAACTTTTCCTGCCTAAAGTAATGCATAGCCCAAAATCTTAATCCACCTGGCTTTCGTGGACTGTACCAAGTTTTAGCCTTGGAGACTTTGAACAAAAGGACCATAGGGCACACAGTTGACCCACGTATCAGCATAGAGAATACAGTTGAGTCAAGATCCAGGAGCCAAGCAAGTGTCATACAAGGTAGCTCCCATGCCCCTCACTCAAGAGTAATGCATGTGTTTGGTACATGTGTCATAATAATCACTTGCCAAAACCAGCAAATATTGGATGAAAACAACCCTAGAAAAGGACTATCCACCATAAATATTGAATGAAGCATACAAACATTGCTTGGTAAACAATGATGTTTATAGTACTCTTTGTTATCTGGGTTACTTGCGGTCAGTGGGGATCAGTGATTTAATCTCTCATAAAACTGTGTTCAAGATTTCTGTAAAGTACCCTTCATCCCTTCCCACCAAGGGATGCTTTCTGTACTGTTCAAGAAAATAGAGAGAAAACCCTTGGTTAGGGACAGAGCAGGAGAGACAGGGACAGACAGATCCACAAGACAGCCTTATCCGGCACATAAACAGACTCACCCAACAGACAGAAGGCGATGGGAGCTATACTGAGACTGAAGTAGCACACTGAATCTGGGCTCATTCTTCATCAAATGACGCCAAGGAAAACTGCCGTCCTTAATGCATGCAACACCAACACTCATTCTTCATCAAATGACGCCAAGGAAAACTACCGTCCTTAATGCATGCAACACCAACACTGAGTTATTGGTAACCCAGAATTTACTATTAAAGCATTCAAACTGACCACAAAGCAAGAGCAACATACACAAAAGCTACTCTCCACAACAGGCTCTTACATCCTGTCCAAGGTGCAATAGCCTGTCTGAGGCTAGCTAGAGGTCACAAGCAGGTCATTTAGCATCAATCCATGGCTCTGACTGACTTACAAAAAAAAAAAAACTTTGAATATAAAGAAGACAGGGCCCTTGCTTCTTGCCTGAAGTTGCTAATGCCATTTGGAGATGATGAATAATCGTCCAAGGAAATCTCCTGGAATCCTTCTGCCAGATGTGCAATGAACCTCCGAATACAACCACAGCATCCTCTAACATGCACAGAGAGGCAGGATATAGAGTACAGGCCTGAGCTGAGATCCAGAGTCTACATGGCAGGAAGGAAGGACATACATATCTTCAAGGCACTATGCCTAAAACTGGTAGCAAGGCAGAAGAATACATCCTTGGTTTGGGCATGCACCTTAATGGCAGAGGGCCTACCTAGCATGCAGAAGGTCTTAGACCCAATTTCCAGAATCAGAAAAAGAATGATAGAAAGACTGTTGTCTATTATCCGTCACGCAATTGCCAACTATCTGAGCATGGTTTCAGTGGTGTTGTCTCAGAATGTGAGCCGTATACAAGACAAAGCAAGTTCCCATTTCCCCAGCCCATCTGGGTCTGGCATAATCCTGGCCACATCCTCATCTATCCTCCTGGTTGGAAGATAGAAAACCCAAGCCAGTGGAATCAGAGCCCCCAGCATAAGAGTTTCAAATCCCCCATCTTTTATATGAATGAACTCAACCTGGACTCATAAAGGTTTTTACCTCCCGGGTGACTCCAAGCCACATACCTCGCTTCACCTTTGCCGGCCTGAGGCCTTCGGCCTGGGCCAGTGTGTCCCAGGCCTCCCGCTCCCTCCAGCGCCGAAGCTGCTCCTCTCTCATCTTGTAGAAGAGGATGTGCTTTTGCACATCACTGAGCTCAGCCAGAAGCTCAGGGTCGATGTACATGTCGTGCAGGATCTGCTGCAGCATGATGCTGGAGGGGATGCACGCGGGAGCACAGCCCGTCAGAACCGCAAGGCCAGGTAGATCCCCAATCCAGGAGTCAAACTTCTGTTCTGGGTCCTCACTTTGGGGCCACTCCAGGTGTCCTTTCCTTATATAGCATCTTTGCTGGGACAGCAATATAGAACTAAGCAGTGATAACTGAGGAGCTGAGAAGCGAACTGGAGGCAGGAAGCAATCTAGCCCTAGGTTGCTTGCTGGTCATAGCATTTCTGCCATGCCTTGCAGAGTGGCTTCATCTGGGGCTCTGGGACAATAAGGGTCCATACCTCTACTCAGACCCAACCCTGCCTGGGCCAGTAGGTGTCAAGTGATCTGTTAGTGGAAGGTAACGATGACACCAGCTGTATCAGTGACACTGGCCTGGCCAGCTGAGAGCTGATCCCTCCCCTGCAGATAAGTGGGGGTGGGGTGGGGGGGGTGGGGAGGTGGCTTTGCCTACTAATTCCATGCTTGAGCCCATGTTCCAGAGACCTCTGGAACGGTCAGAAGCTTCTGCAATGCCCAACTCCACACTGCATCGGCGTCACTGTGGATGGCTTTTCTCCTCCTGTGAGGAGGGTACCTGGAAGACTCAGACACTACTTTTTAAAGTGCCTCGTGGAGGGAAAAAAAAAAAAAAAGGAAACAGAAACAAACAAAAAACTTCCCTCCTGTCTGTTTTGGCTCCAAGGTAGAGAACAAAATGGAATCAGTGGAGGCAATAGAAGGGTTGCTATCAGGGTTCAAGACCATAAAGCTGACGTCGTGTCCGCTTTCCCTTGAGCAAACTCTTAAGCTCTGCTTACACTTACAGGCAGGCCTCTCCAGGGGGCCGTTTGGGGAGGGGGGTTGTTGTTGTTAAGATCTTTGTTGTCACGTCCTTATTACAAGCAAAATGCCTTTGTGCCTAACTAGGAGCGTCCTGGCGTCTGCTTTGAGGGAGCCACCTCTGATTGGCTCAGAGAGGAGTAGGAGTTGCAGAGACCAGAGGCTCCCCCACTAAACTTGCAAACAGAGCTACTCCCTGGGGCCCTTTACAGGAAAAGTCAGGGGAGGTAATGCACGGGCTAGAGCTATCCAGCCGGTGGCTGCACCAGCTTCCCAACCAGAGTTCAAACCGGACACCTTGTTGGTAGTGCAAAGCTGCAACCCTGTCACGGAAAACAGGCAGGTAAGTAGGATTTGTCACTATGAGCCGGTCGGATTGGTGGCCTTTGTGTCTCCCCTTCCTTGAGTTTTGAAGGTAGTAGATCTCGCAACCGAGAGTGATGGGAGGGACTAGGGAAGGAAGGAAGTAGGGCAAAGCAGATTCTTACCAGCTAAGCCCACGGGGTCCAAAAGGCACCCTCTTCTCAGGTCAGTCCCAGAGTCGCTGTGTGACTCTGAGCTGAAACCTCTGCGTGTAGGAACTCCTGCCAGGACATACCCTTGTTCCTCACCACAGCTTCTCCTGACTGACCCCACTGGGCCCACCCCAAACCCTCCCCCTCCACACACAACACCCCCGCCCAACAAAGCCGTGGCCGGAAGCTGTCTTCCCCAGCCTACCCCTGCCTCTGATGTGGTTCTTTTTGTCTTTCTCCGTGAGTGCGTTGGTTAGTTTTTGGTCAACGTTACACAAGCTAGAGTCACCTGGAAAGAGGAAACCCCACGAGAGGAGCTGCCTCCAGCAGACAAGGCTGTGGTGCGCACGTCCTCTGTAGGTACATTTTCTTGAGTGCTGATCGCTGTGGCGGGGGTGGGGGCGGGGCACTGTGCCATTTCTAGGCAGGTGGCCCTGATCTGTATAAGAAAGGTAATTGAGCGAGCAGGAGGAAGCAAGCCAGCAAGCAGCCTTCCTGGCGGATCTCTGCTTCAGTCCCCGCATTGGCTTCTCTTGGCGATAGAGTGTAAGACGAAATAAACCTTTTTCCGCCCTCAAGTTGGTTTTGGTCAGGGTTTTATCGCAACAATCGAAAGCAAACTAGGACGCTGGTGAACTGAAGGCAGAAAGGGCACAAAAGCATCCAGCCTCTTTCTGCGTCCCCAGATTCCTACCAACGGGGGATAGAGGGCAACAGAGCACACTGTTAGGAGAAGCGGAATGGGCCGGCTGTCTTGAAAGTCTAGGGTTCCAGTCCTTTGAAAGTGTTGGGGACTCTAAGAGTCGAAGACTAGGAGGAATGACCGCAGCTAGTGCTACAGGGGCTCTGGGGGGGGGGGGGTGCTTCCTGGCAATCCTAGGTCAGTGGGGCAGAAGGTCAACTGACACCAAATCTATGGACCTGACCCAGCCACTGGGTCAGGTTTCTGGAACACTAAAGGGGTCAGTTCTGCCACACTGGGTGCCACCTGCACCAGCATTCACCTGTCCAGCAGGTAGGGGCCAACCTGGCACGTCCCCTGTCCGCTACACTGGACCACAGTCCAGGCTTGGATCCTGTGGTATGGATGCAGGAGCATCTTCTGACAGGTTGCGATTGGGTTTTATTTTTCAGGAGCCAAGTGGTGCATTTCCTGTTGCACACTGACACAGTTCCTTGTGGAGCAAGTCTGTTGTGCAAGTTTCTGGAAACCACCTGGATGTCACTCAACTGGGGAACATTATCGCTGTCACAAAGAACGATGACATCAGCTGTCTGGCAGCGGGGAAACATCCAGGGCAAGTAAAGTGAAAAGGCAAAAACGTGGGATACTGTCCACAGTCTGGTTCATTTTAAAAATGTGTCTGGACTCTTGGGAAGTGGATCACACCGGAGATTTCACACCTAATTGTTTAGCCCAGCTACTTGGTTTCTTCTTAGAGAGTAGGGGTTATTATGAGTGAGACAGTCTTGTATAACTCATGACTAAAATCAAATGTATTTCAAAATTCCTAAAATGTGCTCTACAAACACTACCCCTGGACACCAGCCTCCATGATGCTCGCGACTAGAAAGAGCCCCAAAGGTCTAAATGCAAGTCCTCCCAGGTCCCTTAATAGCCTGATCTGCACTAATGGCCCCGCCCACCAGTCTCAGCATCAGTGGCTTTAGCCTGCTGGCCTGGGCCAATCACTGCCTGATGGCTCAAGAAACACACCAATCCCTTCTCCTAGGGCCTCAACATTGGTTTATCAGTCTGCCTAGGATCCACTTGGCTGCTCACCTAATCCCTGTCTTGGTTCCTACAGATCGTCTTTTTGCTATCCCAGAAATCAAACCCAAGGCTTTACACTTTCTGGGCTGTGCTATGGAGCCACCTTCTCTGACCAGCTCCATTTGTTCCCTCCCTAAATGCCTGATCCTTTCCGTCACTTCCCCTGAACTTGTGTGTTTCCTTGGCATTTAACTTTGTAAATGACTATGTTACTTACTGATTCATTACTATGTGTTTTGTCTGCCTCTCTGGGACGTAATAAGCAACCAACGGCAGGTGCTTTCATCTGCTTCACACGTAGAAAGAACCCTGCAAAGTGATGCTGGATAAACATCTACTGAAACGAGAATGAGACGGTTCTTCGGTAACTCCTTAACACACAGAAAACCCTGGGTTTGGTCCTCAGCACCATATATACCAGGAGTGGTGGTGTGCAGCTGTCATCCCTGACCTTGAGCAGCAAAGGTCAGGACTTCAGAGTCATCCTCAGCTATTAGCAATTTTAATAACAGACTGAACGACGTGAGGCCCTGTCTCAAAACAAGGGGGAAAAAGATAATGAGGCAAGAACTGACCAGAGCTGGAATAAATGCTGTGTAGTCCAGCTGCTGGCCACTTAGACCCAGCAGTCATGGGCAGATGGGCTTCGGTAGGTGGATGAATGGCACAGCCCTAAGCTACTTGCTCAGGCTTCCCAGTCATCCCTGACCACATGGTCCCCAACAGACAGTGATGGTCAGAGGACTCCGTCATTCTAGCCGCAGCCAAGCCAATGACAGCAACCATTGAAAGAGTAGCTATAGGCAAGCTCTCCTTATATGCCATCCACCTGCCTCAGCACACTCTCGCTTGAGCACACTGGGAATCACAGTTGTATGGTTCAAGAACCCTGTGAAAGTCAACAGCAATTTCTGTCTCATTACCACTAAAAATAATGAGGAACATAGGCAGGCAAGAGGGCACATGACTATAATCCTAGCACTCAGGACGCTGAAGCAGAGAGCCAAAAGTTAGGTTACATAAAAGACCTTGTCTCCAGCAGGTTGGGGAGGTAGGAAAACCATTAGTGTCCCTGCATGGATGGGCAGTAAACACTTAGAACATCCTATGTAAAAAGGAGATCCTGCCCAGCATAGGAACCAGGCATATAACACAAAACACTAGGAACAAATTTAACTTCTTGGGGTGGGTAAGCAACAAAACGTAGACTTCTTTGATGGGAGGATACCTATCTATGCTTTAAGGTGGCCTGGGAATATGCCACATTCACTCTCAGTAAGACCCAATAATGGTTCGTGGGTGCTGCAGAAACTCCTTCCACTCCTTCAGCCAATAGCCTTTAAGATACCAGCCCAGTTGGGTGTGGGCTCTTTCACTTTATAAAGCAGCGGTAGCCCTGCGCTCTTTCTTGCTTCCAGCTACTAGATTCTGTTCCTGGTCACACAGAGGGCTGTTGTCTAGGACAGTGATCTGTAAGTTTTCCCCTTAAATAAATAACCTTTTTATTGATCATAATTCCAAACTGGTGTGGGATTGTTTTGTGATTTATGTCAACACTTGGCACTTCAATGTGGTCAACTAACTCCACATAAAACATAAGAGGGCTTGAAAAGGAATTCTAGACACAAATATAGAGTTTAACATAGCTTTTTGCTGTTTGCTGGCAGCTGCCGAAGAGAGATTTTCCTGATTCAGCAGCTGCAACAGGAAAAAAGCGACAGTTTAAAAATGCCAGCTTTCTGGGCTATGCTCCTAGCATGACCTCTGACTCTTTTGGGAGATCAAGCATTTGGATGGGGGTTGTGGGCATCGTGCTTCATGTGGCTTGCTTGATGGCAACTTGGAACAGCTTGGCAGTGGTGGCGCACACCTTTAATCTCAGCACTCGGGAGGCAGAGGTAGATGGATCTCTGTGAGTTCAAGGACAGCCTGGTCTAAAGAGGGAGTTCCAGGACAGCCAAAGATATACAGAGAACCTGTCTCAAAAGGTAAAAATAAAAATAAAAGAAATACAGGTTAAAGTAAAGCCACATAAAGATGGAAAATACACAGAGAATCTTGATACTGTATGTTATTATGCTCTCTTTGAATTGTTTGCTGAGGAAGGAGCAACAGCTGCTAAAAGATATTTGCTTATAAATCTGCTGAATTAATCCATCAAGATATTTGAAGTCAAATATCTTCAAAGTTGAAGTAAAAAGGTATGTTACTTTGGAGAAGAGATTTTGCTTTTGTTTCCACAGGAAATGAGAGGCTGTGGGTTCATTATGAGTGAAGAAAAATCAGATTTGATCAAGGAAGACCACCTGAGAAATCTCCGGTAGGAACAGATGACCCAGAAATCTGAGTTCTACATCCAGAAGAGATTTCAAGACTGCTGCCTGAGATGATCAAGACTCAGAGGATACTCCAGTCAGGACTTGATCATAATTCAAATTTTTCTTTAGGTCTTCATAAGATTATCAGTGCCCCCAACCAGCAGGAAGTAGCCTGGCATACTATATCCACATTCCCATATAATGGACTATGGATATTTTGCTTTGTAAAAAAAAGGGGGGGGGATGGTGCGCGGCATTCTGTATTCTATCAATTATGTTTTAAAAAAACGCTGATTGGCCAGTAGCCAGGCAGGAAGTATAGGCGGGACAACCAGATAGGAAGTAGAGGAGGGGCAATGAGAACAGGAGTATTCTGGGAAGAAGGAAGCTCTCTCCGCCGCAGTCTTTCCCAGACACTGAAGAAAGAAGATGTGACTTGCCCCACTGAAAAAAGTACTGAGCCATGCGGCTAACATAGATAAGAATAATGGTTATAAGAGTTAATATGGGGCCTGAGCTAGTGGGAGAATCAGTTTATAACTTAAAAAGATGGAAAAGTCACAGAGAATCTGGATTATGTATATTATTGTCTTATTTTTGATTTTTTGACTGTGAAGGAGCTAAGTACAGAAAGATATTTCATTATATGGGCTGCTAAACATATATATTATAAAGGTATCTTGACTTCAGAATTTGGGTCTAAGGATATGGTGCTTTGGAAAAGAGGTTTTCATTTTGTTTTCACAAAAGATGAGAACCTGTGGATTGCCTCTTACCTCCAGGCAAATATAGTTTTATTGTCCAAGGGCTCCTGAAAGGTCACCGTGAACAGCCTCTTATTGGTTAACTCACATTTTTATTTAACCCATTTCTATTAATCAGGATATCACCACGAGGTCATGGCTTACTGGGAAAGATTCAGCATGTCTGATCTGGTGGCTCTGCTCTCTTTCTCCCAGAATTCAGTTCTGTCTTCTTCACCTAAGTTCCGCCCTATCAACTAGGCCAAGGCAATTTCTTTATTCATTATCCAATGAAAACAACACAAATAGAAGGAACTCCTATACCACGGGGAGATGGAATAGTCAATAAGGTGTTTGCCTTGTAAGCATGAGGACCTGAGTTCAACACTCCAGAATCCACATTATTAAAAGTAACAATAAAAAAGGAAGTATGATGCACTTGTAATTCCAGTTTTAGGCAGAGACATCAGATCCTTAAGGTTTACTGACCAGTCTAGCTTTCTTGCCAAGTTTCAGGCCAGTGGAACACTAGATCTCAAAAACAAGGTCTGTGTTGGGACTGGGGGTGATGGCTTAGTGGGTAAAGGCAGTTGTCCATTTGTCCCCAGTCCTTACTTCTGAGTTCAACCCCAGAGCCCATATGGTGGAAGGAGAGAGCCAACTCCCAAAAGTCATCCTTTGAAGCCATACACACTTTGTAGTGTGCACCCACCCACCCACACACTAGAGAGGAAAAGGGAGAGATTCCAGCATCAAAGCTCAGAGTTGTAGCCAACCAGACTTGCATGCAGCTGCATAGCCCACAGTTCCAGGAGTCCTCTCTCATGACTCAGTTTCCAAAATAGTCAAGTCATTTCCGTTCTCATTAACTGGTGACAGAGAGTGTGGGTAAGTCAGGCACACACAGTGACTTCGAGAGTTCACTTCCTGATTCTCCATGGAGGCCCTGCCTCTTTGATATGCTGAACCAAAATCACCATGGACTGAGGTGACCAATTCTCTCTGCCAAGCAAGACCAACACAGTCCTCCAAAGTTTGTGTGCTAGCTGTGATTCCAGTCCGGGTTCATCTACAAACATTAGGGAAAGTTGGCTGTCTTGTTTTGTTGTTGTTGTTTTGCTGGTTGCTAACTGTGGCTGATGGCCTTCAGCCTTTCTTACAGGACAAAGGTCTGTGTTCACAAGGGAAAGAGTCTAGCCCATTGCAGAGACAGAGATTCCAACTGATCACCTTAGCAACATCAAGACCCTCACTGGCTTCCCAGATTACTACTCCCCATTATTCTTCCCTACATTGGAAGCCTATAAACCATTTTTTTTTTGTTTAACCAGGAGTTTGCCCTTTTCCAAGGGACACCAGAGAAACCATGAAAGAATCATTCATTCTAGAGAAGGCACATCACCTGCTCCTAGGTGATCTCTGTGCCTGCACCCAGCTCATGGAAAAGGAAACCCTGGGTCCTCAATGTAGAGGCATTACTGAGTTGGCTGTCATCTTTCTATCTGATGCCTGACAGATATGACCACCACTGCATCCATGCTCCATAAACCCCTCCTGCAACCCCAATCCTGCTCATCAGAAATCACTAGTCCCTCCCATCTTCCCCCAGCTGAGGCAGTTTAGCCAGCAGGCTGCCCTAGAGACAGCCTTTCATAGGGCTCTTCCTGGTCTCTAGCACTCACTGAAGACCAAGAAGTATTCTGTTTTTCCTATGGCTCTTTCCTGTATAGAAGAGTAACAGGCACAATTCAGGCCCCACCAGACCCAGGTCACCCTGGCCGGAAGTGACAAGCTCTGCCCTTGCCTCGGAGTATCTGGGAATTCCAGTCAGCCTAACCTTCCTGCTCAGGTTAGGAAGCCACAATCTAGGTCCTGTTGGATACAGCAACCAGGAATGAGCTACCAGTGTCCTCAACCTACCTGACCTTCTTTTTCCTTTTAAAAATCATCTCATGTTTATATTTGAGGACCCAGAAGTGAATGGTGGATCCACTACTAAACCCTAGGTCTCCCGGAGTCATGATTTGGCACCACCTATGCCCTCCCACCTCATCCCATTCCCAGCTCTGCTTCTCAGCTGTGTAGTCTTTCCAGACCCCTAGAGCTGCCGCTGAGTTCAGTACCCCTCAGTCATATCTGCAGCCAGTAAACCATCTGTCCCAACCTGGACAGAGCCCATAGCCCAGACCGGTATGTGAGGAGGCTACTTGTGGCCTCCAGGCTGGGTCAGAGGCTACATGAGATAGACAAGCCCCAACAGCTTGGGTCTCCAGTTCCTCACAAAGGGACTTGGGGAATCTTCTTCATTTCCTTGAACCACAGGAGTTGAACACAGACCACCTGCATCCAATTTTTGCCTCTCACCCTTCCTTTTCTGCTCACAGTCAGATTTCTCCCACCCCTGAAGTGGTGGAACGTGAGCCTAGTCCTTTCTGACCCCCACTGCTTCTAACCAGCAACAAGGAGATGTAGGAGGTGGAGCCACAAACGAGGAACCTGCGTCCTTGGGAGCCAGTGGAACACGGCATTTACAAGCCTGTCCTCGAGAAGCACCTAGGACCTGTAAAAACAGCAGGAAATACACACAAACCTTTTTCAAATCCATTCGGATTTGGGGAAGTGTTTAGTGGCTAATCTTCTGACTCAAATCTTCTTCTTTTTTTTTTTTTTTTTGAGACAAGGTTTCTCTGTAGCTTTGGTGCCTGTCCCAGAACTAGCTCATGTAGACCAGGCTGGCCTCCAACTCCCAGAGATCCGCCTGCCTCTGCCTCCTGAGGGCTAGGATTAAAGGCACACCACCACCGCCCAGCCTGACTCAAATCTTATATGAGTTGCCAAACTTTCTGTCACCTGAGACGTGAGCTCCACCGGAGTATCTGACTCCATAAACCTGGGGGACCCCTAAGTCTGTAATTTTCAAGTGACTGGCATGGGGGACCACACTGAAAGAACCATCTTGGAATTCCAGCACTTCCTCCCTCTTTGCCAAGGACAAGGTACTCACTTTCTGACCTTTATTAACTCTATGCTGTGTCAACATGGGCCTCCAATACCTGCTGAGGCCCTTTGATCACTGATGGTGACCTGAGAGTCACTGTCACCAATAGGGAGAGAGGAAATGCTGGCTGTAAAACCATTTATGACACTTTCCAGCTTCATGACATCTGCAAGTTCCATAATCTAAACCTGCTTCCTCTTATATAAAATTGAGAGTCTCGTGTCAGTATCCTCTTCCACCTGCTCCCTCAAAACTCAAGAACAATCCTAGAAGAGGCTGTGAGATCCAAAGGTCAGGAAGGATCAGAGTGGCAAACTGCCTTCTGAATATGACTGGACCACTGTACTCATGAACTCAAAGCATCTGGACATGACCTACACAAGATCAAGCCTGTCAACACTCTAGCTTGGTGGGAAAGGTGCGTAGCACCACCCCTTACCGAAGCGCTACTGACAGCTAATGGCTTCTTCCCTCCAGGGTCAGCTTTCTTGGAGGGGTTCATTCCTGCTATGTTGACCACTCCCCATTGGGGTGGCCCCACATTCGTGAGAATTATGAGCAACACAAACTGGACTTGGTATGTTTAAAAGAAGTGGGGGGAGATCCAAGAGGAGTTAGAAGGAAGAGTGGAGTGGATATGATCAAAACACATTGTAGGAGATCATCAAAGAATAAAGATATATTTTAAAATATCTGTCTGCTGGCTGTAAGAATTACATTGAAGGGAAGGAAGAGGATTCACCAGCCAGGGCCTGGGAACCCCCACATCACAGATTCTTAGAACATTCACTACAGGTTCTACTCTGTTCTACAAAAGTCTTTACATGTCCACAGTGGCCAGGAATTTTTGACATCTACAGAGAAATGAGGTAAACACATCTCAAAATGCAGCTGTGTTCAAAAATCAATTGCAACATGGGTAGTGCAAAGAATCCTGAAGAATTGTCAGGAAGAGGTGCAGAAGGGCTAGGCAGAGGATGTTCGAGTGTCCTGATGGGTATCAGAGAGAGAGAAACGTTCCCATCTCTGGAGGGAACTTTCAGAGTAGGCAGCTGGAGAGCCCTAGTTCTCAAGACCACCATAGTTCTCCAGCAGAACCACTTCTCAGAGTCAACATGATATAAACCTGATTCCTGGATTTGGCCACTGGTAGACAGAAGGTTGGCTTTGGGGTTGGGGAAGGTGAGTTCAGCAGTTAGGCATGCAGAAAGCGAGGTGTCTGCAGACATCTAGGCACTGAGTGTCACTCATGGCCTGAACCATCCATATACACAGGACCACCGGCACCCGAACACCTTCCATGGTCATTAGCCTTTACCTGGGATGGCTAGGGATACCAATCACCCAGGGTTCACCATTCACCATGAATCAACAGCTCCTTTGGATAACATGCCTGGGTCCTATTTGAAAGTCAGCTCTGCAAGATTAGTTAGACATTTGGAACAAGCAAAAATATCCTGGCTGTTACCAATAAAAGCCTATGTCATTTAAGACACAATCCAACAGCTTTCCGAGTCTCTAGAGTTTCATTATCTTTGAGGTATTTTACAACTATGCTGTAGTTACTGCAGACTTATTCTTGTAGATAGATGTGCATATAATACATCCAGACGGGATCCGGTAGATACCTTTTCTACTGAAGAACCATTTCGGTATTGCTCTACTCCATAATGACTGATGTTTCATTGTGGTCCTCCTTTGAATGGGTTGTTAAGCTTTCCCCTTCCCTCAGTTAATGAACTGAAACTTAAACCAATCTTCACATGTGCTTATCTACACGTATGAATCCTTTAAAAATACTGTCCTTGGCATGAGGACCACTGACTCTTGGAAGTGAAAAGACTCATCTGAGTCCATGAAATATAAAACCCTACCAGCTGTCAATCCCATGCTTAGATGGGTGTCCATGCCTCTTTCTACATCTTCAGGGACGGGGTACTCAGTCCCTCAAAGAGGCCACTGCAACGCGTTCCATATGGCTCTTGGCTGTGCTAACTTTACCTAACAAACACAATCTAAATGGGGATAACATCACATTGATTCATCTTGCTGAGAGGTGACAACTGTTTAGGACAAAGGGAATCTATAAACATATAATTCAGACTTTTTTATAAGAGCAAAAGGCTGAAGGGGATGGGCATGGAGGATGAGGATGCAGGCCCCAGCAATGTGGCTGCAGAGGAGTGACACGTGGTAAGACTTCACATTCCCACTGCTTCTAGACAAACACAATCACAAGTGGCACATTTGACCTGACTTTTCCTGGCTATCTGGAAGTTTTCCCCTATACATTCACACCAGTTTTTCTTGGCACCCAGGAAAGTGCACAGCAACCCACTCCCTGGTTTGACAGTGAGAGCCTGGTTATTCATGAAGGGATGAACATGCTTTCCCACTGGAGTTGAGGAGCGTGCCGTCTCTCCCTCAGAACCCAGCAATTCCCAGGGCCTGTCCTCCCTACCAGGACGGGGATCAGATGCGGTTTCCCAAGCTTGCATGATGACCTGGCGTTCAAAACACATCAGCTAGCACTAGGCTCCACAACTACACCTACATTCCAGCTCTTTCCACTGCGCACCCTAAGCCCCTGGAGAGTGGGAGTGCTGGGGTTCCCAAGAGGAGACCCCAAGCTCCTGACCTCCAGAGGGAATGTCCTTGCCACCTTCTCACCCTGGGTCCCAAAGCACTGCTAAAAAGGTTCTAGGGACCCAGGGGCAACTCCTTTACTTGGGTGGCTTTCTGGCAGGATCCATACTCCTGTAGGAACCAGTGCGCCTTCCCCCGCCCCACTATCCTTACAGCACAGAAAGCAAAGGGACCTTGAGCTCCAGAGCCCTGCTGAAGTTCCCAGCAAACCTCAAAGACTCATTCCTAGGGTGACTGACATGTGACTGCTTCCTTTCAGCTTACCACAGAACTCAAGCTGTAGGACACTCCTCATGGCTCAGCTGGTGGAAATGTAGCTCCAGACAAACAGCCTAAGGTTAAATGTTAAAGCCTTCACCTACCTCATCTCATTTAACCCTTTAAGTACCACAAGGGAAGGAGCTACCATTCCTATGTTACAACAGAAGGAATGCGGCATGGCAGCTGGAGACATTCACCCACAAACTGGCAGTAAGTAGTGACCTGACTGGGCAGTCAGCCCCTAGAACTTTCTAACACGTGCACATCTGAAGTCCCTTAAAAATATTTTCTAAATCCTATTAAGCTATTTGAATAACAAGTACTGTAGTCCCCCGCCTTGGTGAATGATGTGTGAGTATCTAGGTACACGACACACACCTATGCGTGATTATAGATGTGGGCAGGTAAGGCACATCCCATATATGGAGGTCAGAGGACAAGCCCTGATGTTGGTCCTTGACTCCCCTCTTCAGACAGGGGTTCTCTGTTGTTCTACTGATTAGGCCAGACGAGCTGACTCACAGCTTCCTGTGAATTTGCCTGTCTGTACCACATATGTCCTGGCAGGGGCTGTGGGGTTACAGACATTTGTGCAAACGCAGGTTCTCCAGCCTTACAAAAAAAGCCCCTCTGCTCACAGTAGCATCTCCCCAGCCATTCTGCAATTTTTTTGTTTTAATGAATACTTTTAAGAGCAAAATATACCCACAGAAGGATGAGGGGAAGTGAGTGGCATTCCCACTGCTCACGCCCCAACTGACAGTTATTTCTTAATATGTGGTTGAAGCCCCGTGAGCAGCCACGGGGAGAGGAGGACAGTCCCTCCTTGACTCCACAACCATGAAGCCCCATCATGGAGACTAGAGGCTGTCTTGAGGGAAGCAGGCCCTGCCTCAGCCTCCAACAATGGAGACCCTGTGGCAGACAGAGAAAAGGAAACCAGATCCCGCTGACATCACTGAGTCCCTTGGATCACGCCAACCCTGGAACTCACTCCACCTCTGGACTTTCCAGTTTCAGGAGCCAAAACCCTCCGCTCATTGTTCAGGTTGCTTTAGCAGGGTTTCCTGTTACCTGGGACTGCAAACATAATCCCCTGAAGACCAACGTCCACTGGCTTGTGGCATATGGTACAGTGGATAGCTTGGCCGAGTGAATGCACCACAGATCAATACCCTAAGTAAAAGGAACCATAGAAAGCTGCAAAAAAAAAAAAAAAAAAAAAAAAAAAAATCCCCGTTTGGATGATGATCCAGAACATTTTCTGGAAGGATCCTTAGGAGTGGGTGTCTTCAGGCAATAGAAAACATGCCTCTCACTTCACACTCTATTTAGACAGCTTTTACTTATGATTTTAAAAAATGGAATTTAAAAGTCTGAGGTGACAAAAATGATGGTCTAAGGTGATAATTTAGTTTGGTAGTCATTAAGCTATGTTTCTGAAGCCCCTGCTGGGATGTGAGGTACAGAATACAGAAGAAAGCCAAGTGAAGGAGTTTTTGTCTCCGAGCTCTGCAGGAAGTGCTTGTATCCTGCAACTCCAAAGAAAGCACCCCCACTGCTGGTAAGGGTCCCCAAAACTCAGACAGCATCCACTTAAGGGCATTCTTTAACTTTCTCCCCCCAGTCACACCTTAGCCCCAGGGCTTTTTGTCGCTTTTTAAAGATTTATTTTATATATATGAGCAGCTTGTCTGCTTGTACGTATGTGCATCACATGTGTACCTGGTGTTCACAGAGAGCAGAAGAGGGTGCAGGATCCCTTGGAACTGGCGTCACAGGTGGTTGTCAGCTACCATGTGGGTACTGGGAATCTAACCTGGGTCCTCTGGAAGAGCAACAAATGCTCTTAATTGCTACATCATCTTTCCTGTCCCTAGCGCCACTTTTATAATGCTCGTTTCACATTTTCCAGAGGATCCCTGGAGACACCAAAAGTGACTGACTAAAAAGACAGTCCTTTTACGAGGATGAAGGGCAGCTCCTACACACTAAATAAGCTCAGCTCAGAAGGCTGGACAGCATCCTTCTGACTTAACACAAGCATCTCAACTAAGATCATGATGGGAGGTAGGGTACCCCACAGTTCAAGGCTGACAATGTGGTACCCATGATCCTCAAGGACACAGAGGAATGTAATGCTGGGTATAGTGGTCTATTATTTGTATTTTAATGTTTCCTGAAGACCAGAGGCAAAGCTAAAGGCACTAGAGGTCAGGCAATGGTGACACACACCTTTAATCCCAGCAGCATTAAGGAGACAGAAACAGATGGATCTCTGTGAGTTCAAGGCAACCCTTGGCTACACAAGATCAATGCAGAAACAAACCCATGTGGTGGTGCTCCCACCTTTAATCCCAGCACGAAAGGGAATCTAAAATGAGAGGAGGGAGAGGCTTAGTCTGTTTGGTTTGCAGTCACCCAGCCTTGGTAGAGGAAGACTTCTCTAGTGGCTTGGCTGCTTTGCTTTTCTGGTTTTCAGGTCGGACCCCAATTTCTGTCTCTGGGTTTTTAATATTTGTGCTGCAGTTGGGACAAAGGCATGGACATACAAGTTCTCTACCCCTCACTTGTCAGTGGAGGAATTCCAAACAGTTCTTTCACCTCTGAAGCTATGGGCCAGGAAGCTACCAAGCAGCTCCCCATGCCGAGGCTGCGCATTCCTCCCTCTGCTGAGGAGCCTTCCAAGGGCAGCAGCCCACGTGCTGCCTCGGGACCCTCCAAAGTGTCTCTCTTTGGAAAAGAAAGCATCTGATTCTGCACTGTGTAGAACAGAAAACCATCCAAAAGCTCACTCAGTAGTGTCCTTTCTGGAACCATGGTGTCTGCGCACTCTTGTCCAGATGGACCATATTACTAGGGTTAGATTCGAGATTAACTGCGAATAACGTCTCTTCGAGTTCTGGAAAGAAAGTTTTTACAGTTCATGCTTATAGCTGAGGGTGGCAAAGCATCAGCCACGCAGCTTCAACTGCCAGGTGCACGTGAAGGATACGGGCACTCTGTTAGGATGTACCATAACTACTGTCACGCCCGATGCCTCAGGTCAGCTCAGTGGCTCAATTTATCACCAAAATGCTTGAAGTGGGTTTTTTTTTAATAGTGATTCCAAACAAAAAATGACCCAAACAACAGCATTAATATAAAGATATATTCCATAAAAGAGTTTGGCAGGTCAAAGAGAAGCATCACACTTCTAAAAACACAAGCATTCTTCTTCCTCTAGTCTATAGAGAATTATTTAAAAAACTATAACGTCATCATCATCATGAACACACACCCACCAGTATACACCACACTAGAATGTACACCTCGGCAAGTAACTGAAGGTAGGCACTCAACCCCTGAACGGTGAGGACAGTGAGCTACAGAGAAGCATTAAAGAGGAGCCCAGCCCAAGGGGGACGGACACCCGGCGTGCCTCAGGAGTACCCAGTACTTAAGACACACATCATTTTCAAGAGCAGCCCAGAACAGCACTGACAGTGAACACAATGGCAGAAGAATGGCATCTGGGTGGAGGAGTCATCACGGGAGTTAGAAATAAGACGCGCTGAGCTTCTGTACAGCACCTGGTGTCTGCGGTTCACAAGGGCCTGGCTGCAGAGTATTGCCCTCCAGGGACAGCACACTTTGGGCCGCTAGCTGTATATGGTCGTGAGAGGAACCTGGTTTCCAGCTAACAATTAGGAACGTGGGATCCCTGGAGGGCAACGGGGAGAAAGGTCAATCACGATTCAAGTCCTGGTGGCAGTTTCAGTAGCACCGAGACCAGAAGACAGTGAAGCCAAGCAAGGGTGCATGGAGGGAGTGTGGACTGGGGAGGTGGGCATGTCACAGCTGGTTCTTGAGACACTTAGGGAAAGGAGAAGAACAGCTTGGCAACAGACACTGGGTAAGGCTGCTGAGAAAAGAATGCTGGAGAGAAGAGGCAATGAAGACATGGTGGCGGAACACTCTTACCCCTATAAATAACTATTTACATGCTTTAAGAACAGGAGAGCTGGCTCTCAGCAGGGCTTAATGCTATGGAGACACGAGGCTGTTCTACCCTGGGAGAGCAGTGTAGGCTTGGAAGGCAGTGGCAAGGTGCTTCCCTGGGACTGGCTTTGGCTGGCTCAGGCTTACTTCACTTGGACATGGCTGAGGATCCTGCAAATCCATGGCATGTTTACACCACCATGAACCCTGTTGGCACTCGGGAACCCACTGGACCACTTATCCTCCCCTCCATGATTCTTGATCCGATGGAGCCAGAAGTTGTCCTCAACCTGCTGGCCCAACACAAATGCCCCACCCACAGCAGGTAATAGTAGAGCATTACTGAGTGGGTAGGGCCTGCAGATGCTCCTGGGCTCCAAGCGGGCCATCAAGCCCCCCTTGCAGCCATGGGAGTCATCAGTCCTCAGAGTTACTACTCCAAATGAAGCCCACTTCTCTGTCTCTGGGCAAACCCCTTCAGAGATGCCATGTCAAGCGTGGGCAGAGAAGGGGCCATCGTCTTCAGCACCAGCAAGAAGAAACAGAGAGGTCACATCACACTGTTGCCGAAGACAGGGGTCTGACTGTGGGTGGCTTCACCTCCACATGTGGCTCAGCTCCACTTGCTGCCTCTGCTTCTCAGAAGTGATGGCCTGCCTTCACTGCCTCGATGTCTGAGATCAGGGTCCTCGCCAGGAAGATGCCGAAAATCTGAAACCAAAGCCAAAGGTGTCAGCGGTGTAAAACAAGGGCAGGGAGCAGAGGAGCTAGTGGGGACTGCTGGCATGGACTCCCTCACCTACCCTACCAGGTCAAAGGGCAAAGTGAGAAGAGAGCTTGAAGTAGCCCAGGGTAGGCTACTGCATCCTTCAAGCATGGAAGAAGTCAGAGCAGGAGCCACAGACCAGAACAGATGCTCAGACTGTCTCCAGGGAGTGAACACGCCACACACCATAGGCGGGACCCACATATTTGAGTGCTAGGTCAAACTGAAAAATAACATCAACTGTTCAGAACCAGCTACCCAGTAGGCCTCATTCCCAAGAGAATAGTCTCACAGCCCTGATGTCTGCAGGCAGAAATGTAGGGAGGAGAGGAAGAGGGGGAGGTTCTTCTACCTAAACAAACACACTAGGGAGATGT
Source organism: Microtus oregoni (assembly GCF_018167655.1). NCBI lineage: Eukaryota > Metazoa > Chordata > Mammalia > Rodentia > Cricetidae > Microtus > Microtus oregoni. Next base: position 17,285,927 of record NW_024543072.1, read on the forward strand.
GCTTGCTTTCTCCCCCTTCTAAGTTCTACGCTTCATAACTGAAGACAGTCTCTTAAGTTATTTTTCTGCCCACTTCACAACCTTTTTCTTTCCTTTTCCACAAGTGTCTCTCTAGTCTTCCTCTGTAGTCCCTCAACGACACAGGGAAGAATAAAGAAGTGTTGTGTGGCTGCAGCCAGGTCTACTCCAGTCACCTCTTCAAGGCTGAACCACCTGACACATAAACAGAATTGCTTGAAGGCTGCCAGTGCCTCTTACTCACGGGCCTAGTAAAACTGAGTTTCCCGGAAAGAACTGGGTTCTTGACTTTTTCTAGATTTTCTCATGGGCACCAGCCACCCCATTCACCACTGGGCTACCCATGTCTGTTCACATGAGGTATTTGTGATCAGGCAGAGCTTTAAGCCACAAAAGGCAGTGGGACATAGGGGCCTCTGTGGTGAGAGGAAGACTCCAGGAAGCCCAGCCAGGTGTTACACAAAATAGTTCTGGGATGACTGCCCCAGCTAGAAGGAAGAGTTACCTCCCTCGCTAGAGCCACTGACACCTCCTTAAATACTGCTATTTCAATCAAGCAGAAGGGAAGGATCCTAAAGAGGCAACAGTTACTGGCCATGCACTCAAGTACCCTGACCATCACAAAGGCAATCCATACAAAGCTTACTGGGCCCTCCAGAGAGGGTCACAGTTGTCTTGTCTGTCTGCCCTAATTAAAGAAGGTCTCCCTTCAGGTCGCACTGTGGGGACAGAGGAGCCACAGCCCATCCTGGGTCCACCCTCCAACACACATGTACAGCTGCCACCATGCTATACATATACATGCACATGCAACTAGCCTTGGACACTCTTTCCTGGGCCATACCTGCAGTAGTGAGATGGCAATAAAGACACCAGCCACAATGTAGATGTTCCTGGGGAGCCAGCCTTCCAGAGCTTGGATGCATCCTTTTGTAAAGATGAACTCATCCCACTTGCTCTTCAACTGCAGAGAAACAGCACAGTGGCCTCAGCCTGAGCACACACAATCCCTGCCTGCCCCCAGAGAGCCTGGCTCTGGATGGGGCAGGGCAGGCACAGCAAGTGGATGATGGTCTTGGGGGGTTGAGAAGACACAAGAAAAATCCTGCACGAGAAACACACTCCAGCTTCAGTCTAGACCTCTCTCAGGGCCTGCTGCTATTCCATCTATTCTCCTCTGGGAACTCAGTCTACATCCCCAGGCTGGAGACAACAAGGGCACGACAGCCAGAAGGACGGACCTGGGCTCAAGTCCTGGGTTACCCTTGAATTTGAGCTACTGTGTCCTGACATTTACTTAGGAAATATAAGGTACTGATGAGGAAGGGGATGCCAAGCTTTCTCAGTTAAAGAAGTTGGCAGAAGAAAGATCAGGGGTTCTTTAAATTGTGTCTCCCACTGGGAAGCTTGGCTCTGGGAGACAGAGTCAGCCAGGCCCCCATCTACCAATCCTCCTGGAAAAGCAATGTGTGGAGATCCTATAACAGCACACAGCCAGCTCGTACTACCTCATAAGTGGCAATCAGCCACAGTTTCCTCCCTGTCAACATGGATGAAACATCAACTCATGCCAGGGGCACTATGGGATACGCTGTGCCATACTTCCCCCCCCCCCCACCTCAGATTGTGACTGTATATGAAAACGGGTCTTTGCAGGTAGCCTAGGCCATCATGATGAGGTCTGATTCTGTCCGTATTTGAGACGTGTACAGAGGCAGACCATGTGAAGAGGAGTAAGGATGTGAAAACCCAGAAGATAGGCCTGGAACAGCTCCTTCTTACGCAGCCCCAAAAGTTGACCCAGCTGACAGCTTCATCTTGGCCTTCTAGGCTCCAGAATCGTGACACAATAAATGTCTGTCTGTCACTGAGCTCCCCGTCTTCAAATAGAGATGAGATCTTTAACACGAAAGCCAGGCTCCATACAGATGCCTCTCTCTGGCTTTGCCCATTCGGGATGCCAAAACAAAACAGCACAGTGACCTAAGGCAACAGAAGTTCCTTCCTCTGCACTGCAGAGGCTGCAGCCTAACACCAAGGCACCAGCAGACTCGGAGTCTGGGGCTGAGTTCCAGTTAAACAGTGTCTTCTCGCTGAATTCTCACGTGCCAGAAGAGGTGACAGGCTCTTGGGATTTTTTTTCAGATTTATTTATGTGTGTAAGCATCTGGCTGCATTTATGTCTTCACACCCTGTGTATACAGTGACTACAGAGCACAGAAGGCAGCATCCATCCTCTGGAACTGCAGTTACAGACGGTTGTGAGCCACTACATGTGTGCTAGGAACCAAACCCTCTGCAGGAACGACAGTGCTCCTTATGTCTCTCCAGGCCTTACAAGGTCTTTTAGTAAGATCAGAAATCTCTTCGCTGGGGACTAGGCTTCAGCTTGTGAATTCTGGGAGATAAAACACCCACCAAACAGCTTGTTCCTATGAAACTAAGGTTAACAGACTCCCAAAATACAGATCAACTGCCCTAGTGTCCAAGAAGATGGATCTCTACGTTCCGAGACACCTCCTCTTTCACAACAGCAGCCAACCACATCACCAAAACCTGCCAGAGAACAGACCGCAGTAAGGAGGGTATGCCTTTGTGGCTATCTTAACGCATCCAAAGCCCTCACTCCATGTGGTCTGTAAGAAGCACTGGGTTTTAGTCTGCCCTAATCCAGGCATCTCCCTCTTGCTCTTGCCTCCATGCAGAAGCTGGAGCAAGTCACACACCCCACAAGCCAACCTTCTCCTCAATTCCTGTACGTAGATAACTCTTGCATAGCTTCTGTTCCCAATTTTATACTACTTCTAATGCAGTGAGAGGGTTAGTAAAACAAGGGTTTTTTAGTCACAGGGCTTTAAGTCTCTGTGTGTGTGTGTGTGTGTGTGTGTGTGTGTGTGTGTGTGTGCGCGCGCGCTGGCGCGGTCAGACTCAGCTCACTGCAGGTTTAGATAGGACCCAAGTGAGTCTTCCTGTTTCCCCACTCCAGTTTGCACTTTTCCTGAAGCAGGAGGTTAGACCACAGACTGAAACCTAAGGAACAGTCCCCCAAAGCCCTTTGAAGCTCTGTGTTGATAATCTTACCTGAATCCTGACGTCATAGCCACACTGCGTGTTCACAACTTTTTGCTGTAAGAAAAGCAGAAAACTTAAGTCACTTTTGTCCTGTCAAAAACCTGGTGGTAGGAGGCACTAGGAAATCACAGCCTAACACCAGGAAACACCTACAGAGATTCCATCACCGCTCACACCCTGCAGCCAACTGCCAGCTCCCCTTCCATGCTAAGAAGAGGGGTCAGTGAGTTGCTTCTGTGGTGGTTCAGCAGTGAATTTTGTAGACTCAGGGTACAGAACCGGACTTAATCTGCCTCATCAGCAGGAGTATAAAATCTGGACAGCACACAAACAATCCGGCTTGACTATACTTTCAGGAAACAAAGGCCACTGGGCTTGGAATTTCATACAATTTCTTATACAAAATATTTTTTTTCTTCACCCATGTTTGAGGTTAGATGCATAATATCCCCCAAAGGCTTAGTCCTCAGGGTGCTGCTATTGGGAGGTATAGAGTCCTTAGGAGATGGAGCCTGGAAGGAAGCCCTTAGGTCTCTAGGACTGTGTCCTGTAAGGGGACAGGGGATTCTGTTCTGTTCTTTAGCTATGTAGTGGGTAGCTATGTGCTCCTTGCCATCTTCACCAGGTACCAAATTCTGAAAGCATCAGGACCACCTCCAACACTGTCAGCCAGCGTAACTCTTTCTCCTTAAATTCTAGGGATTAAATTTAGGGCCTCTCGCATAATAAGTATACTCCCTACCACTGAGTCCCACAAACCTTTCCTCAGATGGCTGGTTATAGTGATGGAAAACTGACTACAACAACCACTGAAAGCAATGCATCCTTGGCACAGGTCATACAAAGCAATCAGGCAAATTTCACCTTGGGCCACAGATGGCCACCTTTGGGCCAGGAAGGAGGTGATTATTACACTTGCTACACTCACTGCACCAGCATTTGCTGCGCTGCTGGATTTCAAACATTCCTGGACACCTCTGACGCTACTGTGCAACCTCAGCAAGCAGGCCTCTTCCACTCCAGGATCCTGCCCAGGTAATAACAGGGTGAAGGCGTGCTTCTCAGGGGCTACGACTAGGCATCACAGGGCTGTGCAGAAGCTTGTGCAGGGCTGATCTCTATTCCAGCAAAACATAGTCCGTCTTCATACATTACCCAAAGTGCTCAATTTCCAGAACCCTGAGCACTTAAGCCTTAGACTAGGAATGAAAGCAGGTAAAGAAGAGGCTAGACAATAATTAACCATGGAGTGGCTGTCCTCCATATGGGAGGTATGCATAACTTTACAATCTGTGGGCTTCTGGGCACTGAGTACACTCTGCAGAGAAAGTACAGAAGGGGGCAGACCAGAGCACACCACGTTCACAGCAAGGGCCGGGAGCACCCCTTGAAAAAGATGAGCTTTCTTCCTCCTTTCCCCCACACAGAGCCAAGGTGCACCACTATGAGGTTTCCCCGAATGCATGCACAGTATTTCAGAGTTGCAAGGACCGGAGGTGGATGGAGGGAGCGGAAGGAACGCACCACACTCCATCAGTGTTTCGGGAACCAGCAGCCTGGTGTACTCTGGCAGTGGCAGGAGCTGCTGGGCTAGGGAAGGGACATATGCTCACCGCAGGATCTGGCACACAGCAGGAGAAGGGCACTCCACATTTCTCTCGGCTGTAGCTGGCACCACTGCAGTTGAAGTAGACATTGAGGTCCCAGTCTTCAGGGCCATAGGCCCCACAGCACTGATTCTGAAATTGCAAAAGCCAAGAACCACATGAGGAAGGCCAGGGTCACTTAGCCAACCTAAGGTGTCTCTGGATGGCAGAGCATGTTCCCATTTACCAGAGAGACACCAAGGCGGCCCACAGAGACGCCGAATAACACCAACAAATGGCAACCCGCTAGGAAGGAGCAGCGGGCATGCCATCTCCTCTGTGCGGCTCACAGCTTGCTAACGTCCAGTTGTGCCACTTGCCAGAACCCACCCAAGCTACACTCCCTCCCCTTTAAAGGCTCGCTGATGTACCCCTCTCCTAATCTAGAGAGCACTGCGAGACAAGCCTTACTCCCTGGTAAACGGTCACAGCTGCTGAATATGGAGGACTAGGGTGAGCATCAACAGTTACTCATTAAACTCCTGCCTTGACCTGGGGCCGCTGCCTTCCACTCCCCAGTACACTGTGCAGCTGACAATAGTCCTCATCAGCCTACAGAGGTGCAGCCCCTGCACAATATGAACAGACCCTGAGGGAGTGGCCCAGCCTCAGCAGGTCCCTTCCTACACTCACCTTTGAGGCTGGCCTAGAGGCCAAGAGCAATCTCTCCCTCCTCCACATCCTACTTTTCTAGTGAAAATCCCATCTTCCCCACCCACGCTCCTCCAAGATGCAAGAAGCTTTAATGACTTAGTGACCATCTAAGTCATCCCAAGGCCTAAAACTTACTGGATCCTTCTTTATTTCTAGAAGAGATGGGCCTGGCAAAGCACAAACATTCCTCTAATTTCAATAATCAGAGGGTAAGCTTGAGAGTAGCCTGGGCTACACAGCAAGATCCTGTGCCCGCTGTCTCAAAAAAGACAGACAGGCGACAGGAAGACAACATCGCTTAGGAAAGAGCAGGGAAAGTGCTAGAAACTAGCAGGCCATGCCATATGAGCACAAAAGAAAGAAATGGAAGAGAGAGGGCAGCAAGGCCATCTGCAGGGGGCTAAAACGCAGGATCCTCCCAAGTCAGAAAAGGCAGGGGAGCCTCTCTGTTTGCACAAACGGGTTTTGCTGGCACCCAGGCCGCATGCAACAGGGTAAACAAGTTTTGGTTAATAACAGTGGGTCAGTTATTTTTAGTGCTTTCTGGTTTCTCTTCAGAACCAAGTGTTCTACAGTAAAGACATTTTGGAAGCCAAGCTTCTGGGAGAGGCAGATCTAACAGGCCACTGTGGCAGGCAATGGGTTCATCCCAGGGGTTACAGCAGCCAGTGATCCAAGCTTCCAGGTGCAGCTGCAGACAAGGGGAAGGGGCAGGAAGGCTGAGGGACACAGCTCTGCTTATTCAACCCCCTGGGGAATGTTTCTGAGAGGTCACAGCCCTCCTTCTGAGAAGGCTTCCTCCAGGCAGTTTGCCCTTCTTGAACAGGAAGGAGAAAAGGTCCCAGAGAGGAAGGGGACAGGAATAGCTCCTGTGGTGAGTCACAAGCCTGGAGGAGGAGCTCTATCCTTTCCATCCCCTCTCCATCCATGAGACCAAAGGTCCTGGGGAGAATTGTGACTGAGCTGACCAGAGGTAGAGGGGATGCTCCATACCACCCTGCCATGCTGTGGCAGAAAAGCCACTGAGCAGGGAATGCCTCATTCCCATCTCAGCTGTAGGGCACCCCAGGGTGACCAGAGGTGGCAAAGGGCATTCTATAGCAGGAGGCCTGTGGGGAGCAGAGCTTACAGCTTTCTGAAGGGAGTCGATGAGGTTCTGTAGGTCAATGTCGTCCCGATAGGATCGTATGTTGCTCTCGAAGAATTCCCGGAACCGGTCCCTCACCCAGTCCTGGAACAGAAAGGCCAGCACAGCCACGGCCAGTTCCAGGAAGAAAATGAGCACAATGGCCCCGCAGAACTGCATGGGCACAAGAGAGGGGGAGTCAGCCGTCATCAGCCTGGCAAACCCATGCACCCCACTAGACCCAGAGCCACCGCCCGCTGCACAGAACTTCATCTCCATAAACAGGGTTCACCACTATTCATGCCTCAGTTACCACGGCTGAAAATTGCAATGAGCAGAGAGGGAGGGAAAGTCCAAACCACCATTTCCTGGGAGGCAGCCCTCACTCCCCTCCCCCACCCTGGGGAAAGAAGCCTTGTCAGTTGCTTCCACTGGGAGCCTCCACCCAGGCTTTATCTGCTCCCATCCCTCCACACACTACCATCCTAACCCTCCACTCCCCTTTAGGAATGGAAAAAACTGAGACTAAAACACAGAGGGCATCTGAGTTCCCTACCACTCTAGAGGTAGAGTATGATCATGAGCCAAGCAGGATCGCCAGCCGCATGCAGGCCTCTCTAGAAGCATGGCTGTGCAGGCAGGCAGTAGTGACATTCTATTGGGACCCATGCAGCCATTGGGGCACAGATGAAACTATCTGATGCTAAGAAGCTTTGTCACATCTAGGAAACGGGAAGGAGCCTGCCCAGGAAAACTGGAGAGGAATCGCAAGCGTGCACCAGCACGTGCACACAGTCTGTTCCCATGGACATGAGGTGCAAAACACAGTGTTTGGAAGGGGGAGGCGATCTAGAAAAACGTGTGCTTTGCTTCTCAGATGAAAAAAGCCTGACCTAATAAACTCAACAAATAATAAATCATAAAGAAAATAAGTGTTTGCCTCACCAGGTGCTATTTAATTTTAACTAAATACATTTAAAAATGAAGTCGTATCTAAATATAAAACTAAACTCTTAGCAATTCATAATTCTGCCAGAAAATTAAGAACTCTACATTACATCCAACAGATTCACACCCAGGAGGAAGGAAATGGTTTCTTAATGCGACTGGTGACATTGTTTGATCTTAGCCAGGAAGGGCAAAGGTGAGCAACAAACAAACAATCCCTTTAGAACTCCCTTTAGGGGAGCCATAAGGCAAAGGAGGCAGGTAGAACCCCTGTATCAGCTGGCTCCTATGGGAGGGGACAGCAAACCCCATTCTCCTAGGGTGAGGAACCATCATCTGGGCTTTTCTCCCCACATCTTCCCTCCAGTGAGACAGAGGTTCAAAGGCCTCCTCCCTGCTTCTACTGCCTGGGTCAGAAAAGATGTAAGCCCAGACCCCTAGCCCAGCACATCTCCCGCCTCCCACCATCAACTCCAGGACCACTCACAAACTTGAGCAGGCAGATGTTCTCCCGGAGAGCCCCCACACAGCCTGCGAAGCCCAGTGTGAACATCACCACGCCCACCATCAAGACCAGCACCACAGGGTCGATTCCATGCAACCGGGTCACCTTGGTAAGGTCGGACAGCACACCCTGGAAGAGGCAGAGAATACAAGGTAGCAATGCCCTAGGAATGGAGTCAAGGCCCTGGGGCAAACTCTGTAAACAGCTATGGCAGGGGCCTGCTTCTCAAGAGATCAAGAGCCAGGCCAGAGTGTGCTCTAAACACTTCCAAAAGGCCCCAAGTCTAGTTAGCATCCTTGTCCACCTCAGCCTCCAGACACTTTTCCCATGAAGTTCCTGGTCCACATTGAAGTTGGGGGCTCCTGTGAGCCCAGACCCAGATTCCTCCATGGCCCGCAGGGTACCTTGGCCAGGCCTCAGAGAAGTGGAGTCCAGTGGCCTATGGTCAAACTGGCTAAAAGCAGCCTCAAAATGAACATTTTTGAGGAAACACACCCAGCAAGGAGAGATGAAGGACTAGTGCTGCCTGGAGAGCTTTCTATCAGCACGGTTCAAAGAGAACCACTGTTGGTCTTGCAGGGGCTAAGGACAAATAAGAATTGGTTTATCATTTTTATTCAAATACATATAGTCGGGGACTACTGAGGTGGTTCAACAGGTAAAGGCACTTGCTACCTTGCCTGGCAACATGAGTTCAATCTCTAGGACCCACATGGTAGAAGAAAGAGCACCGAACCTACTCCTGTAGGTTGTTTTTTTGACCTCTACTCATGCATATAAATCACACACACACAAAAGAAAGAGCAGTAAAATCTTTAAAAAGATATATGTATTTATGAAATATTTAAAAATAATTATATATAACTAGTGGCAACCACAATGGGCAGATTCTGTGATATTCAAAGCATGGGGAGTTGGGGAAGCTGCCAAAACAGATAGCTATAGCTACATATGGAGCTCCAAGATCATGGCTCATACAGGTCAAGTCCATTGCAATCCCAAACATGGCCACATGGTGGCACTGTTAGGCATGGGTTACTGCCTGCGGGTCACTAGGACAGAGACCTTGTATTGTACAGCAGCTTTTGCCATCAGCGGTTCACAAGCCTCCTTGAAATTTGGAAATATCCAATTCTGCTCCTAAGACCATCACATGAAAGCTCATAGACCAAAGTGCTCTGCTTCCTTTTTCTGGAAGCAACAACAGGTTCCACCACAGAAACAGGGGTGCTTCAGTTTTGGGTCCTGCTTGCTCCCCATTCCTGAAAGAATTCTAGCTTTCCCACCTATAAGCTACAAGCACTAACCTTTCAAAGGGTAAGGTCAGCACCAGGACTCCACCTTTCCCCTAGAGCTCTGACCCCCTAGAGTACCAAGTGCCCCCTTGTCTAGCTGCAAAACGAGAGCTTGGTTTCTCCTTCCTCACAGACCAGCAAGCGGCACACACTTTCTTGACCTCCTCCCTAGAAAGCCAGAGGCATAGAACCAGGCTTTATCTGTTCCCTTTGTTCTGTAGGCCAGGACAAGCACTTAAGGAGTAAACATGACTGTGCACAGGGACCTGTTCACTTGTTCCCAGAAATAACAGAAAGGGTTAGCGGGCAGCCCCAGGCCTGCCTTGGGCACAGCTGCCAAGCCCAGCGGGTACTCTTCCAGTACTGACCTAACTGTCCATGACCTCCAGGAGCAGAGCCAACTTTTAGAGGCAAGTTCTTTCTGGGGGTTAAAATGCTACAAACCTTTCACTGCACAGTTAGTGCCTACTGAGCAGGCTAGAGGAGGGAACAATGCAAGTCCAATGGCTCTAGGCCTGGCTGCCTGGTAACCGAGGTTCCACCTACCTTTTCGCTCCATGCCCACAGCCCGACTCCAAGGAAGACAACGCCAGCCAGCTGCAGGGGTAGAGGGAGGGAAAGAGAAGAGAAAGATCAGAAACCAGCACTAGGAACAAAGTCTACATTCTAGTCGAGTGAGCTGTCTCCTGTCCAGTGTGTCATCTGAATCTTGCAGATGAAGGAGCCATGGAGACTGCAGACAGAACGGCCAGTGGCTGTTTCTACCTGAGATGGCTGCAAGACCAAAGAGGCAAGGTAAGGATGCTGAGATCAGTCCTAGAGAGACAGACAGCGTCATGCTGACAAGAGACTGTTTCTTCTTCCTGTCCACCTTCACCCTCAACTCACTTCAGTGTGCAAGACCCTGTACTCTGGGCGACTGCCAGGGTTATCGGAGGCCTCTGACCCAGCTGAGATCTGCACGGCTTAGGCAAGCTGCAAGGCAAAGCTACAGGGGAAAAGCACAACCCAAGACCGCCTGTTGCCCATCTCAGTCCCACAGCCCAGGATTCAGACTCCAAACACAGACAAGCAGGTACTCAACGTGTTCACTGGTCAGAGCGGAGTCTCCTCATCACAACTGCACATAGCATGAGACAGATACACATGTGCTCAGGAAATTTATCTTAGCTGATAAATTAAGGTAAGCCACATTAAGCAGAAGAGAGGCACTGTAACCTCAACCTCCCTGCTACCGTCGCTCACTGACCCAAATACACCACACACTCCTAAAGCAGAGCGGCTTTTTACCATATAAAGGTCGATAGCCCGTGCTCTGCAAATGGAGCTGCCTGTTCTGTTGTTGGTTTTTTCACTATTCTCTACTTTACACTATGCTGGGACCTCACAGTAAGTAAGCGCTGGGCTTCTCTGTGACTCAACTTTGCAAGTGGTATTCTCCAACTTTAAGTGGCTTCTGCCTATTTTATTCAATACCAGACCCATGTAGCTGGAACAGGAAGGAAAAGCCCTGTGATGAAAACCCTGGGAGGTTTCGGTGCTCACTGGATCACAGGTCACTGTCACCAAATGCACACAGCCCTAATGTCTGGTTGTGGCTCTCTGAGGGCTCACAGCTTACCACGGTTGGTTCATCTGGCATTCACAGATGACGTCAGGCCAGGACCTCAACATTTCCATTTTACAAAGCATAACACTGGCACCCAGAGAAAGCTAAGATCAAGAGACATGGCAGAGGGAAGCCTTGGTTCATCTGTTCACTGTTTCTTCTTAGAAGCAGAAACTGGGTGAGCATTCTGAAGCTAGAAGACTAGTTCCCTGAGCCATCCTACACCACACTGGGTTCTTAGCAGTAAGGTCTTTGTTTTCCTGGACTCTATATCCCCTCTCTCCATCAGTTTCACAATGGCTTGGGAAGTAAAGCAAAAGGCCACCCTACCACTCCTTAAGTCAACCAGTGACTGACTTGTCTTTCAGCAGAGTGGAGGCCTTTTTCTCATCTGACCTCATCAGAAGTAAGGTCACTTTTGGTCATTGCTCCTCCTCCTTCAATCAGGTTCAGAGACACCAAACATACATAGCTTGGGGCTGTCTTCCTCCCTTGCTGCCGCTCATCCTTCCCTTACAGATCCCACTAAATGATGGTAAATCTAATGGCTCAGTCAAAGACCCTTGGAACACTGGGGGCGGGGGCATGATGATCCAGCATTCACATAGCTTTAAATACTACCACATCCATGACCATCAACCTCAGAGCTCACATCTACCATCTCCTCGTGGCCTCCAGGGACCTTCTTCCCCAGCTCCTTTCCTTATTAAACACCACTGCATCTGTTCACTAGTCATTTTGGAGAAAACTCACAAGATGGAAAGAGGCCTCATACTCACCAACTGGGACCCTCTGCTCATTTTACCTTCAAACCTTAAGAGTGTGTGTGGCCAGTTTTCTTCCTGATTCTCAGCTCCCCTCTGTCCATAATCTACCTCCTTCCAGGCCTGCAATAAACTGGAACCATCATTTAAAACTCCTCTATCATTTGGTATCCAAAGGACTGGTCTTAATGCCCCCAGTACATACCAGAATTCTTAGGTCCTCAAAGTCCCTGGAGTAAGCCACACATCCTCCCTCAGGTAGACTATTTAGTACACCGAATGGAAAAGCAAGCACTGTGCACATAGCTGTTATACTACATTGTTTAGGGAACAGTGAGAAACAGTCTTCTGTGCAGTTTTATAGCATCTTCCATCATGGTGAATTGAGATGCAGAACTATCACTTGCGGAATATGACTATGACCAGGTCACTCCACACTTCAAAATGCTGCAGTCACTTCCCCTCACACCTAGGGTGAAATTAAGGTTCTACCACAGTCTGCCACCGACTGGCCTCAGTTCCTCGCTGCCTCCTTCCCATCATCTAGGTCTTCTCCCAAGATGTCTACCTTTGCCACCCTATATGAACTTAGTCCCTACTGGCTTGGTTCTTGGTGCAGCCCTGATCCTAACCCAAGTGGACCATGCCTACCTTCAGCCACATTCTCATCTGTCTGCTCAGGCTGTAACTCCCTCATGTGGAGAAAGATGGTGCAGACTGGGCCCATGTGAGAACCCCACCAAGGCTTCAAGACCAGAAGGCCCCAAGTCTGGGGTTCTTCACACTTCCTCTATGCATGCTTCTGGGTTTACTTCTGGGTCTCAAGTACTCCCGAGGGCCAGGCAAGAGCCTACCTTAGCCTGGCTTGCCAGGCTCATGACCAATCAAACTACATACACAGAATTAGTGCAGTAAGATTGGAAGGTATCTTGACACTGCTGCCATCCAGTGTTCCCATTCAAAACTAGGCCTGCCTGACCACTCAGAGCAGTCCGCCCACTTCCGGGGATCTAGGGACAGGTGAGAAAGAAGGTTATCTTGAAACACTCAATCAGTGGCTCTCAGACTCCCCTTCCCTCCCCACAGTACCTCATTTTTTCTCCCCCCACATTAAATCAGCCTCAACTCCACATACACTTAGATGTTACTGAGCCCACGCTGAGGTGTTTGGTTCGTTTAAGACATGGTCTCTCTACATAGGCCTGGTTGTCCTGGAACTTGCTATGTAGAGCACGTTAGCCTTGAAGTGATAGAGCTTCTCTTGCCTCTGCCTCCAAAGTGCTGGGATTACAAGCGTGTACCACCACATCCGGCCTTGAGGTGCTACTTTAATTTTCCCCTGGAGTAACTAAACAGAAAGAATGATGTTGGCTCTGCCAAAGCAAGTGTACAAAGTTGTGCATATGTAGGCAGGCTCCAACTCATGTCACACACGGGCACATACCCTCCTTCAAGACCTGCAGGAGACTGCTGCTGGATCTGTTACAGTCATACAACGTTTTCTCTTACAATGACTAAGAAGGACTCCTTCTCCTGTCATCTAATAAAAAGAACTGAGGTTAACTCAGACCCAAAAGACAGGAACTTAACAGCCACATGTCTGCTCAAGGGTTCAATGAATATTGCCCAAGGCAGGAACTTTGGAGACCAATTATGGTCAAGAACCTGTGAGAGGACCAGACAAGGGAAGTGATCGGCGCCTGGACCACATACCAGCTCCAGGAGTGAATGGCAGTCCTGTCATTTCCTCCCCAGAACTCCCACAGATAGAGAACGAATGTGGAACCATGTCCGAGGTTACACTGGGCCAACAGTTAGGGAGCCTGCATCAGACGGATCTGCAAGCTGGTGACAGACTTAAGAACCCCATCTGGGTATCTCAATCCCTGACAGCATATTATCTCACTACCCACAGGGACAGAAGAGTGGGCAGCACTCTGAGTCATGGGCCCTACAGAGCACCTACAGAGGACTGACCAAATGAGACAAGGCTCCACAGAGGAGTTCTTAGGCTGCACAACCCTCAAACAACATGACTGTGTTAAGAAGGAACATTCTACAAGTCTATATCCCAGTCAGAGCAGAAGAATCTCTGAGAGTCTCTGTAAAGATTCAGGAGCAATTACAGGAACAAGAGGGTCCATTGAACAATGGGTTAAAGAAGCTCACAGCATACAATTCAAGAATCCCAGGACCAAGGTTATTAAATGAAAATCTCTGGGCAACCTTCCCTACAGTAATTGATCAGAAAGCCCCCCCACATATACACATGCATGCACACATGCACGCACCCACCACACACACATCCACACACCCATACCCCCCACCCCCATATACACCCACATACAAGTCCCCTCCACACCCCACACTCTCCCACATCACACCCCTTATACCACACACAACAACAAACAACCCCCTCTGCATTAGTCAGGGTTCTTCTGGAGGGGAACAGAACTGGTAGAATGAACAAGTAGATACATAAAAAGGAAATTTATTAGAACGTCATACAGGCTGTGGCCCAGCTGGTCCAACAATGACTGTCTACCAACAGAAGGTTCAAGAATCCAGTAGTTGCTCAGTCCACAAGGCTGAATGTTTCAGCTGGCCTTCAGTATACACTAGAATCCCAAAGAGGCAGGCTCTAGTGCCAGGGAAGGAATGGACTTACCAGCAAGAACAAACGGGCAAAGAGTGAAAGCTTCCTTCTTCCTTGTAATTTATATAGGCCGCCAACACAAGGTGTGGCCCAGATTAAAGGTAGATGTTCCCACATCAAAAGATCTGGATTAAAAGTGTGTCTTCCCATCTCAAATTATTTAATTAAGAAAATAATCCCAACAAGTGTGCCCAGACACTTAGGTTTTAGTTCCGGATGTAGTCAAGTTGATACGAAGAACAGCCATCATACCCTCCAAAAACAAGAACAAGATGCCCTACTGGAGCATCCTAATTTGGCACGGGTTTCCCTTATTCTGGAAGCTGCAAGAATGCCCTCCCCAGTCCTCAAACAAGCACTGCACTGAGCTCTGAGAGTTTTGCAGAAGAAAGGGAGGAGGGATTGTATAAGCCAGGGGGGTCATGATGAGAGAACCCACAGAGACGGCAGATCTGAACTCTTGAGAGTTCATGTACACTGGACCGACAATTACCCCTGCATCAGACGGATCTGCATGTGTGTAACAATTGCGTAGCCTGGTCTCTTAGTAAGGCTTCTAACAGCTGGAGCAGGACCTCTCCCTGGAGTTTAGCTGGCTTTTGCTAACCCATGCTGGATTACCAGGCCCCACCTCAACCTAAAGAGAAGAGCTTGGTCCTGCCTCAACTTGAAGTACCAGGGTATGCGCAAGCCCATGGGAGGTCTGTCCCTTTCTCAATGGAGATGGAGGAGGAGTAGATGGGGAGGTGGGTAGATAGGAAAGGGGAAGGGCCAGAAGGATAGGAGGGGGTGCTGGTTGATATGTAAAATAAATAAAAAGAAAAATGTTATTTAAATTAAAAAAATGCCTAACCCAGGGCAGAAAGATTGTAAGAGCCAGAGGTGGTGAACAATTGTAAGGAAACAATATTGTCTAGATTCATGGAGACTGTGACAGCATGAACGAAGACCTGCACAAGTTCAAGCCAGAGGGAAATCCCAAACCAAAGAGGGAAGCAGCTCTATGTATTTACTGCCTTTCTCTTTTCTTTTTCTTGTTTGTTTGTTTGTTTGCTTGCTTGCTTGCTTGCTTGGGTTTCTTTCAAGACAGGGTTTCTCTGTGTAGCCCTGGTTTTCCTGGAACTCGCTCTGTAGATCAGATTGGCCTCAAACTCACAACAGAGATCCATCTGCCTCTGCCCCCAAGTGCTGGGATCAAAGATATGAGCTACCACCCCCAGACCTTTTTTTAAGAGAGAAAGAACATGAACTTGGGTGGGCATGGAGTGGAGGATCTGGGAAGAGTCGGGATATAGTAAAGAATATGATAAAAGTATGAATAATTTTTTTTAATTAAAAAAAATCCCCTCACCATAAGGGTAATTTGCTATACTTTACCCAAGTAGATCAAGTGGCAATAAAAGTGTGAACATCGAAACCCTGCTAGATGGCAAATTAAGAGCATCCACCCAGGACTCAATGGCCTTGGCCCCTTGCCTGATTGCTCTAAATACACGTGTAATGCTTCGGCAATTCTTGCAGGCTCCACACATCTTAGCAAGGCCACATTTCTAGAATCAGCACTGCTGACCTCTGGTTCATGGTAAATCTATTTACACTGACTCAGGTGATCAGAACCAGTTCCCTGGGCCTTGTTATAGATAATTGAGGTAAGCAGAAGGGAACGCACCAAAAATCCATGCAGTCCAGGGTCCAGGGTCCAGGGTTGATCTCCTGCAAGTCTGGGACTTTCTCAACACAGATGGCCCTACTCAGTTAGGTTGAGAGGACTGGGGAAAGACTCTAATGGAATCTGCTTACAGCAAGGAGCCCTGCTCTCCTGGGTTCAGGCAGAGCTGAGGCCTGAAGGGCAACCAGGTGACCCTCATACACCTCTACCTGTTGCATGCCCCTAGTGGTGGTTAACCGCCATCTCCAGCGTCTCTAATTTAGAACCAATTGAAGGACATATCTCTGGATGTTTCTAAAGAGGTTTAACTGAGGGGTAAGACCAAAATTCCACAGAACAGGGACAAGCCTCAGCTTTCATCTCTCCGCATCCTGATGGTGAGCAGCCATCTAATGCTCCCGCCACCACGATGAACTGTACTCTCAAACCATGAGCCGAAATAAAACTCCCTTCTTCTTCTTCTTCTTCTTCAGTGGCTTTCATCAGGTGTCTTGTCCCAGCATGGAGAAAGTAGCTATTACAGTCTTACTCCAGGCAGTTCCCAAAAGGACTAGTGTCCTAAAAAAAAGGTCCCCGTTTCCAGAGTCTCAGCTTCCCCTTCTGGAGAAAACAAGAGATACAGGGTTCAGGAAAACAAAGCAGGAAGGATGCAGACAGACAGCAGGGTAGAGAACAAGAGCCTGAAGAAATTATACTATCAAGTTTGTTCTTCACACATCCCAAGGCTCTGAGCAGTCACCCATCTCTGGGGCTCCATCTGACAATCAAGCACCTCATGGCTATGCTTTGACACCTAAGTCCTGCCAGCAGGATGCAAAATCATGGTCATGGACTATCCCAGAACAAGAAATCCCAGGGTGAGTTCACAGACTATTAGAGATACTTGCGACTCCTTCAACTGCCTATGATTCAACTAAATCTGAGGTCATATTGGCCTCCAAGAGGCACAGACCCTAAAACAGCAGTTCTCAACCTTCGTAATGCTTCGACCCTTTAATAGTTCCTCAGGTTGCACTGACTCTCAACCACATAATTATTTTCATTGCTATACCATTAACTAATTTTGCTAGTTAAGAACTGTAATGTAAACAACTGTGTTTTCCGATGGTTTTAGACTACCCTTATGAGAAAGTCATTTGACCCCCCCCCCCAGGTTGAGAAGTGCTGTCCTTAACCCAACCTGGCCTTGAAAGTCTACTCCAGTGGGCTGAGCCCTACCTGGGTCACAGTACAGTCATTGGGGTTATGTAGCTCTGTCTACTATGAATGAAGACCCTGGGAGCTCAAAACAGGGCAGCCAATCTCTTTCCAAACAATCCCATATCGAAAGTCTTAGCTGAGGGCTGGCCAAACGGCTCAAAGAGAAAAGGCATGGAAAACTGATGACATGATTTGATCCCCAGATCCCACAGTAGAACGAGAAAGCAGACTCCCTAAATTTGCCCTCTGATCTCCATGTGCACACCATGGAACGCGCTCGCACACACACATGCAACTCTAATAAATAAAATAAAATAAAATAAACACCCATTCTAAAAGTCTGAAAAGAACCACCTCTCAACGGAAGTTTGAAAGGTCGAAGAGCCATGGGGAGGCTGGGCCTGCTTCCTCAGCTTCCTCATTACACGGGAAGAGGCAGGAGGCACCATGCCCGGAGTCACAGAGCTATCACAGGCCAGCTTTTCCTCCCTCCGGATGGGTGGCAGCTGTGACTGAGAAGCAGAGGGGCAGCTTCGGGTGACACTGACAACCTAAGCCCCAGCCAGCAAAGGTTAAGGAAAGACAATGGAGGAACCAAGTTCTTACAGGGAGGCTCTGGGCAGCACCCCAGCAGACTGTCTCTGCCTTCACTGTCCCAGATTACATAGGGAAACATCTAGGTTACTATACCAGGGTGAAAACAGTCAACATTCTGAGTTCTGTGTGTTCCCTGAGCTCTGCTGCAACTGTCCCACCAGCTGTGGACACTGGGAGAAGCCAGAACTGCTAGAGAAATGGATAGATGTGGCGGCGGTCCAGTGAAAATGACGTGCAGAACAAGCAGAACCAGGTCTGACCTGCCGGCCAGCGGCCAAGCCCAGCACTAAACTATCACATTAAAACTGTCTGGACTTAATGGGTGAAGACAGGATTTCCTTTAATTCAGCCACGTAAACTCTGGGTATCTCTAACTCTGGTATGTTTTTGTATTATTTTAGCAGATGTGAACAGCTTACAACTGTATAGAACCCATCGACACATACCTATAATCAAGTGTTCCACAACACCATACTGTTATGGAAAAACATTCTCATCAAAAACTACCTGGTACCCAGGTTAAAATTCCTTTAAAAAAAAAAAAAGAGGCCCTGTAAGAAGGTGACAGAAATCAAAAAATAAGGGACAAAGGAATGACAGCAAATTAACAAGGACTTGAAGACAGATACATACACGCCGAGGAAAACATAGGTGGCAATGCAGAAAGGAGCAAAAGACACATACGAAAAGACTCCTGTGGGTGGGGATCATGGTGCAGGCACCCTAATCCCAGAACTCAGGAGGCAGAGGCAGACAGATCTCCAGAGTCTAAGGCCATAACGAAATCCCGTGTTTCGCTCTGCACAAAACACAGTTCACATGGAGGACAGGAAACATGGGAGTGCCCTTTGAAACACAAATAAGGCGAGAATTTTCTCAATAGAACCCTAAGAGCACAAAAAACAGGCCCAAGAAAAAGAAACTACACACACTGAGGAAGCAGCAGTTTAAAGGAACAGACACCCTACAGAATGGAAGAGAAATCTTTGCCAACTACATTAGACTAAGGGGTTTAGGTTAATATGTAGAGTTCCAAAAATTGAGCACTAAAAAAAATAAATCAAAAAGGAGGAGGAGGAGGAGGAGGAGGAGGAGGAGGAGGAGGAGGAAGAGGAGAAGGAAGAGAAGGAGAAGAAGAAAAAGAAGTATTCAAAGTGCCAATCAGTCAATAGGACCATGAACCGAATACAGAGTCTCACCATGTAGCTCTGGCTGGCCTAGAATTAACCATGTAGATCACACTGTCCTCAAACTCAAGATGCCTCTGGCTCCTCAGTGCTGGAATTAAAGGTACACCAACACATGTGCCTTGCCTCTGCCCCCAGGAAATATTTGTGGATTTTTTGCTTGGTTTTTTTTTTTTTTTTGAGTGCTCAACATCAGGGAAATGCAAATTAAAATTAAAACTACTTTGAGATTTCATGTCACCCCGGAAAGAATGTGAAGAAGGCAAGCGCTGACTGATAAGGGTTTGGGGAAATAGGGGCCCTTACACAATGCTGGTGGAGTATAATCTACTCAGGCATGATGAAAATCATTGTGGAGGTTTCACAAACAATCTCATGTGTGGATGGCAGCCAGGAAACTAGAGGGCCGGTGAGACGGAGTAAAAGGCTTCAAGGAAGGGGTGTGGGGTGATGATATGAAGGGGAAGTGGAATACTGGGAGTGGAAGGATAAGGCAGGGACGGGAAGGAAGGGAGTGAGGGCAAGGGCTAAACCAACACGAAGACTGTAGGAAACCGCCGCTGTGAAGAGTACCAGTGTGGAGGCCACAAGTTATCATGGTTACTTTCTTTGTTCTCCACCTTAGTTACTGAGTCAGGGTCTCTGGTTGAACCCAGAGCTCAGAGTCAACTAGCCCTGCCAGCCACCTTGACCCGGGAATCTGTCTTCTGAGTGCCCGCCCAGGTTTTATGTGGACTCTGGAGATCTGAATTCCAGTCCTCACTTTGGCAAGGAAGCAATTTATCCACTGAACCCTTGCCCCCGCTGTTCAACAGAAATTTGAAAAGTAATTTCTCAAGAAAGAAGACAAAAAACAAAGCAGTACAAACAAGATGGAACTGAGGCACTCCCACAGGGCAGGCAGCCCTCTCTGATAGAGCTGCCATGCCAGTGATCTACTGGCACACACACACACACACACACACACACACACACACACACCTTGTATTGGCAAGCATCCTGTGGATATGTAACAACCATACGCCAGGCACTAGCCACCATGCACAATGGACAGCCTTTTGCCTTATCTTCCTTAGTGGTCTTCGCTTGGCACAGGGCTGAGGCATCCCGAGGTGAATACTCCTAGCCACACCTTAGTTGGAGGGGAGTCCCTGACATGGCAGTTCTTGCCCTCTGCCTTGGCAAGGCTGACTCTGAGAACACATGCACTCCTACTTATGCCAAGAGATAAGGAGCCTCACTTCCTGTGACTGTAAGTGGGTAAGTGTGTCAGCCAGGTCAAATCAATGCACACACCTTCTGACCCACTAATCTCACTCCTGGGAATCTACCAGAGCAATAGCTCCCTTCCTTTCCTACAGGGAAGAACCCGTACTGCATAAATCTGTACCAGTCTCTACAGTCTTATCTAGAACAGGGAAAAGCTGAAGCAACCTAAATGTCTCACATAGAAATTCCTACAAAAAATACAACCAGAAAGATAGTGTGGCAACCAAAACGTCCTCCACCTGTGTGTTGGTATGATATGCAGCCCCCAGCCAGGTTTTGAAGACACTGCCCATGAGGACATTAAACTACGCACATTTACAGAGAGGCGGCTGCAGCATGGAGAGGGGTGTATGTTATTCAGGGATGCTTTGTTGAGTTTTCTGGAATTCAGGCCATTGCAAAGGTGCATTCAATAATACTTTTATTTGTTTATTTTTGTTTTATGTACATTGGGGTTTTTATTGTTTTTATTGAGCTAAATATTTTATCCCACTCCCCCTCCTTCCTCCCTTCTTCCCATACACTGGTGTTCAGCCTGCATATAAGTCTGTGAGGGTGACAAATCCCCTGGAACTGAAGTTACAGTCAGGTGTGAATGCTCATGTGGGTGCTGGGAATTGAACTCACGTCCTCTGGAAAAGCAGCCAGTGTCCTTAACAGCTGAGCTATCTTTCCAGCCCCTCAATAATTATTGAAAGAAGAGATAGCATATCTCAGCAGTGAAAACTACATTGTTTCATTCTTAAAACAGATTTTTCAAATGCATCATTTAAAAAATGGAAGCAAAGGAGCTGAGAATGCAGTTCAGCTGGTAGAACGCTTGCCTTGCATGCATATGAAGGCCTAGGTTTAAACCCCAGCACTACATAAAACAGGCAAGACAGCAGTCTGTGCCGGGAGGTGGGGGGGGGGGCAGAGAACACAGGTGACGGAAGCTGGGAAACAAACTGCAGTCAGGTCAGGGTCTCATACAACACAGTCAGAGCTCACTGGGAAAAGCCAATTCTCCATGAATTGGGGGGTGGGTTGGGACTGCTCCCCCAGTCTTCTTGCTCACTCTCTGGAGTAGGGCAGCTGCCAGTCCTGGTGTGCCAGAGTAGACTGGGGCTCATCTGGTAAAACTCTCAGTAACTTCTCCCTTGTTGAGACTCTTGACTCAGATTATACATTATGTTCACCCTACCCATAGGAGGTATCAGTTACTGGGAAGGAGTGGGCTGAGATGTTCGAGGTTCCTGCCCCACTGTCTCACTCAGAAGCAAGGTTGCCCATTTACAACCAGATACAAACTCACAAAATTGACAAGCTAGAAAGCTAGGACTTAAACTCACTGAGGTTGTCAATGGCAGGGTGTTGGCTTTTTTCCAGCTTTTTTTGAAAGTAAAAACATGCAGAAGGTTCTCCTAGTGGTGTAGCACAGGCCTGATGCCTGCACTCAGAAGGGATAGGCTCTCCATTTTTAATCTGCCTCTGAAACATATCAGGCAAGTGCTTTATCTGAATTTGGGGAGATTACAGTCAATGCTTATGGGAGCAAGCTACCTTGACTTGTGGATCATACTCCTCGAGAACATTCAAGAAGCAAATTCAGGACAGGGTGCCTTCTTTACAAAACTGAGCTGTGTATGAACATAGACAGGGCAGTCCACAGCTCCTCCTGCCTTGCTTCCCCAGTTTCTCTTCCTCTGTCTGCTAAAATGAAACATTTCTTCTTATATTTCTATGAAACACACATGACATAAAATTTATTTTAACCATGTTCAAGTGTACAGCTCAGTGAGATAAAGTACATCACAACAGGGCCAGTCATTATCACCACCCATCCAGGGAGCTCTTTTTATATTAGAAAGGTGAAACCGCACCCCTTAAACAATAATTCCTTGCTATGGGTTGATTGCGTTCTCCGATTCATGTGCGAGAGACTTTGTCCCCATTGCAACGGTGTTGAGAAGTGGGTGTTGAGAAGTGGGGCTTTCCAGAGGGCAGTAGGTCGTGAGGATGAATGGATTAATTCATTACTGCTGGAGTGGGCCTAGTATAAAACTGAGTTTGAAGGATGCAGATAGAGCACAGTAGCAAAGCGCATGCCCAGCACTGCAGGGGAGTGAGGGGGTGGCTGCATTTGGCCTCCCTTTGCGCTCTTTCATTCTTCCACCCATGTGACACTTCTACCAGGCTATGGCTTCCCCAATCTTGCCCTTCTCTGCCTCCAGAACAGTAGTTCTCAACCCTCCTAAAAACACTGCTACCCTTTAATACAACTCCTCACGTAATGGTGATCCCCAACTATAAACTTATTTTCACTGCTATTTGTTGATACCTGTAATTTTCTACTGTTATAAATCGTGTTCTCCAAAGGTCTTTGGCAACCCCTGTCAAAGGGCTGTTGAGCCCCCAGAGATCACAACCCATGTAAGTTGAGAGCTGTTGCTCTAGAACCATGTGCCAAATCAACTTCTACTGGTTAGAGGTGACCCAGCTGGAGGTGATCTGAACGAGCGGCACAGATGGACTACGACCCTCCCATTTGCTCATCACCTGGCAACCAAATTCCACTCTTTGTGTCTGCCTGTTGACTACTCTAGTTACTGAGTGGGGCCATCCAGTCAGTATCTACCCTGAAGTGGAATCCGACTGTTATTTTTGTATCTGGGTTATTTTACTTAATATAATGTTCGAAAGGTTCATCCACACTGCAGCATGTGTCCTAGAGTGACCAAGGCTCTCCTGACATGTATATGGCACATATCCTTATCCATGGATGATCACAGGTTGTTTCTACCTTTTGGCTACGGTGATTAAGGTTGTGCACACTGGAGAACAGACATCTGACATTCTGATTTCAGTTCTCCTGAGTATATATCCAGAAGTGGGGTTGCTGGAGCACATGGTGATTTCATTGTTAACCTGAAGTAACATCAGACTGCAATCATGGATCATAACGTGTTTCCATGACAACAATGTACAAGGTCACAGATTTCTGCACATCCACATCAACATTTATTTTCTGCTTAAAAAAAAAAAAGAAAAGGAAGGAAAAGAAAAGGAAACACATCACACCTTAGTGAGTGTGAGGTAGTATCATACTGTGGTTTTGATTTGTGTTTCCCTGGGTTGAACTGAGACTCTAAACTAGAAACAGGCCTAGCACAAGTAGAAAAGTTTGTGTGTGGGGAGCGGGGGAAGGGATAAAACAGTACTAGCGTTCTCAACCAAAGTCGTAGGCTGGCTAAAAGCTACTTTCTGCATCACCCTGTGTAAAGAACTTCATGAAGCCCAATTCTCTGCTTGCAGAGAGCAGCATCCACTTCTTACCAAGTGGAGGATGGGCTCTGGGAACCCCAGTCAGAAAAAAGCAAACTGACAAAAATCACTGGAGTGCTACAAAGATCTATCCCGACGGCTCAGTACAGCTACTCTGTCCTATGACCTCAACCTGGTCACAGAAACATCAGCCTGCCATCTATCCCGACGGCTCAGTACAGCTACTCTGTCCTATGACCTCAAACTGGTCACAGAAACATCAGCCTGCCATCTATCCCGACGGCTCAGTACAGCTACTCTGTCCTATGACCTCAACCTGGTCACAGAAACATCAGCCTGCCATCTATCCCGATGGCTCAGTACAGCTACTCTGTCCCATACCTCAACCTGGTCATAGAAACATCAGCCTGCCATCTGCACACTCAAGCTGGCCTACTGAGCAATCTTCCCCACCACAACAAAGCGAACACAAATAAATGCTCCATGTGGAAAATGATCCAGGTTTTGATTCAAAGAAATCCAAGAGAGGGTGGGGATGAAGACGAAACAAAACCAGCTGTAAGAAGTTCATTTCTGAAGCTGGATGATGGAAGCACCAAGCTTGTTACATTTCTCTACTTTCTCCATCTAAAAAAGAAAACTCAGAAGCCATGTGGACTTAGCATGCCATTTTCTACTTTTTCTGAAACCTCGTAAGGGAGACACAACAGGCAGCTGAGATCAACTCTCAATGATAACACCAGGCTTTTCAAGGTCACTAGGTTTAGGAGGGAGGCCAGACTGTGTCCAGGTGTCCACAGTAGGCTGGCTTAATTTCCTCACTGAACTGGGAGCTTCCCAGGTCTCTGTGAGTTTCAGTACTTGGGCCTCCCTCTATGTTGCTGCATCCTGCCCAGGGTAAGTGAATCCCTGCCAGGAACACAGGGGACGGTGGCCAACACCAAGGGGCCCAGCCTCCCGCTTCCACTCCCATCCATGAGGACATTTTCTCACTATTCCTGTTTGTTCCCTACTCTTCTGCCCCAGTGCACGCTAACAAAAATGATTAACTCTCGACCACAGACACTAACTGCCAAGTCTGCACAAATCCTTAAAATACTACTACATACTTCAACCCAGCAGGCTTGCCACAGTTCTGGACTCACTGAACTCCACTGTTGGTGTCTGCTGCTGCTGGTGCAGTGTTCCCTGGATCTGTTACAAAGATCTGAAGGACAGAGGCGACCAGGGACTGGGCCTTGACAATGAGGGTATTGTGCCACCTGCAGCAATTGGGATGAGTCAAAGGTCAAGTCAAAAGCCAAGCAGGCAAGGCCAGGGCACTTGTTTGGGAAAAGAGGGAGCACAGGCCCTCCATACAGAGAGCGAAATGCAGTCTAAGAAACCCTGCAATACCCGGGAAGAATGGAGTGCAGGCCTCTGTGCCTAGTAACTGTAGCGCGCGTAACTGTCTAGCTCGTCAACTCCTCGCCTCTTTTGCTTCCTGGCCATGAGGAGAGCAATTTGGTGCCACACACTCTACATCACTGCCATCTGACACCACAACCAGAGACTAAAATCATCAGTCCAGGCGATCATGGAACCTCTTAAAATGTGTGCCCCAAATCAACGTGTCTCTTTTTAAGTTCGCCACACCTGGTATTTTGTCAGAGCGGAAGGAAGCAAGCACACACACTGATATCCAGTACCGCCCTACATCGGGAACCAAGCTGAAGTTGTTGGTGGAAGACTGTCTGAGCACAGGAAAGTCTGAGTTGGACGGCCATACTACTGCAGTCCACACTATTTCTCTGGGACAAAAAATCCTAAGTACACAGATAAATCGCCAGGACATGACATCATAAGGTCGAAGTTGAAAAGGCAGGAATTAGAGGGTGCATCTCCAGAACGTCACTGGCCAGTCAGGGAACACCTCAAGCTCTCCACACATACCTCGCCGAAGTTCCACCTCAGAACATGGCTCAAATGGCCTTCTCCCTCCCTCTGTAGCCACTCTGAAGCCGGGTCACAC
This sequence comes from Microtus oregoni, assembly GCF_018167655.1. Taxonomy (NCBI): domain Eukaryota; kingdom Metazoa; phylum Chordata; class Mammalia; order Rodentia; family Cricetidae; genus Microtus; species Microtus oregoni. Next base: position 17,311,417 of record NW_024543072.1, read on the forward strand.
CACCCAACACAAACAAAACCTTCTAAGAGTTAAAGAAACAGAAAGCCAGGGATGGTAGCATATGATCATAATCCTAGCTAATCAGAACGCTGAGGCAAGGGGATCATAAGTTCAAAGTCACCCTTGGCAACTGTCTTAAACAGGGTCTCTATTGCTGTAATGAAACACCATGATCAAATGTGACTTGGGGAGAAAAAGATTTCTTTTACCTTGAAGATTGCAGTCTGTCACTGAGGGAAGTCTGGGCAGAAACTCAAACAGTCGGGAACCTGGAGACGGAACTGAAGCGAGAGCTATAGAGAAATGCTGCCTACTGGAGCCTCGCTTCTCGTGGCTTTTCCCGCTTACTTTCTTACAGCACCCAGGACCACCAGCCAAAGGTGGCACCACCTATAATGGACTGGGCCAAACCACGACAGATTTGCCACCTACAGGCAAATCTGATGGAGGCACTTTGCTCAACTGACAGTTGCTCTTCCCAAATGATTCAAGCTTGTATCAAACATTAAATTAGCCAGGACAACAATTAAGATTATCTGAAAATAAAAACTAAAGGGGGCTGGGGTGTAGCTTAGTGGTAGAGTGCTTGCTTAACGTGCACTTGGCCCTGGGCTCAAATCCCAGCACTGCAAAAGAAGAAAGAGGTAAATAACAACTCAACACCCTTGAGACCAATGCAGCCTGAGCTTCCTATGGCCTGTCCTGGCCTGTGTCACCTTACTCCAGCCTCACGGCTACCTGCTGTCTTTTGCTCAGCTCACCTCTTCCTCCACACAGGCAGCCAGACAGCCTTTGCAACTACTATTCTGACTGGGTCTTTCCTCTTCAAACCGACTGGGCTGCCTCTTCATTAATACTCGGGTCTCGGTCCCTGAGGTTACTTTCTGCACCCTTGGCTCAGCGTACTCTGCCAAACACATACACAACAGCAAGGAGCTGTCCTGCCTACCCTCCGATGCTCTTATACCACTCTTAGGAAATCACTTTTTGTCCCTCCTCAACTATCCCCTCCCAGGATACAACAGAGAGCCTGGCCCACAAAGTACTTGGCTGTTCGTGTCTTGCCAAGGCATTGTTGGGTTAGGAAGATAGCATCGTCACTCCAAGACTGTGTCCAAAGGCTTCCTGAATCCTCCAGACCCAGGGCAGGGGGTAGGGTGGGTGGTGGTGGTGGTGGTTGGAGCCCTTAGTCTGACTTTTAGTCACCTTGGTGCACCCATGACATTACTCCTGGCTGGTTCTAAGAAGACAGGGACCATGGAACCTGCCCACATCTTCCCAAGGCCTCCCTGGAGTCTGGTCATCAGAAGTACAGGGAGAATCAGGACTCGGTGATGAAGGTTCCAACCAAGAGACCATGGCGGTGCCCCAGGACTTACCCAGAAGACGATGTTGTAGCTGAAGAGCAGGTACTTGTACCAGCAGCTGACCTCGGCATTCGAGTATCTATAATAGTGCATCTTCTGAGAGGCGGGACCTGCGGGGACAGCGACTGATGAGGCACAATCAGCTTTACACCTGCTCCCCAAGCGCAAAGGCCACAGCTCCCATTCAACTTCCAGAAACCTCCACTGCTCTCTCATGTCCACTTGGTCATCTAAACACAAATGCCAATTAGAGGCTAGACAACAACCAGGTTAAGTCAGATTCCATTTAAAAACAAAAACAAATGGAAAAATCTGAAGAAAAAAAAAGGATGAGAACTTTGAAGTGTCTTCAAAGTATCAGAAACTCTGGAAACTTCTCAACCATTTACTGCATCATCTTCTCAGCCATGCATTGATTATTCCACTCCACACCAAGGACAGTGGAGTTCAGAAAGGTCATGTGACCATCCCAAGACAAGGGGATAAACACAGTGGCTCGCACTGTACTCCCAGCCTTTGGGAGACTGAGACATGAGGGCTGCTGTGAGTATCAGGCCAACTTAGGCTACACAGTGTGACCTCACCTATAAAAATAAATCCATAGATAGGAGGGTAAGGACGGAGCCCGGAATCTGTACCACAGAAAGCAGCTTACACTGTCCATATTATTTTATCCACCATAGCCAAGGAGGAAATGAAGACTTGGATCACAGGAGGCACAGTGGGAAGAAAGCTGAAAGATGGGCAGGCTTGTGCAGGATCCAACCATGTTCATTTGTCTGCTGTCTGAGACAAGTTCCCATTCTCAGTGTGTGGAGAAGTGAGAAGGCCCAGTCTGGGTAGAGGCCACTGAGGCCCACAGAAGCCAGCATTCACCATCACTCCATCCTCCTTCCTACCGCCTACGCTATCCTCCATGACCATAGCTTTGCCCTCCTGGCCAAAGGCAAACAATCCGGACTATACTGTCCCTGTAGGAGCACTCTTGGAGCTGTGAACAATGTATGTTGATTCTTATCTGTCTGCTCAAAACACTCACAAAGCCAGGCCGCCAGTGTTACTTCCATTTATCCACCACCTCCAGAAGAAAGCATGGATGAACGGTGGGACAGGAAAGTTGAAAGCGGGGGGCAGGATCTGAGGCACCAGACTGTAAGGGGGTACCACCATCTCCGCACACACAACACCACCCCACATGTACATGCAGACAGGCACACAGCAGCCTGACATCTACCCCATCATCACCCCGCTACCAGGACACTTCTGTGACACCGCCCGCTAAGGATGAGTGGGGACACACTCTGCCGAGTGCTGCAGACACACGCGCCACAGAACCACACAAGCAACAACACGGGGAAGCTCAAACTCCTTCAGAAAAGAAAGAGTTCAGAAAAAGGCACAGGCACCAATCGTCACAGCATGGCCTGACCAATCAAGTTCCTGCCTCATGGAGGCCTCGGGGACCTCAACTGAAACAGGTAATATATGACCAGTCCCTGGTGCTACCATGAGGGAGGGCTTCACCTGACATCATCGGAGTCCACCTCACATTTTACAGGCTCCAGCCCCCTCACCATCTGTGTAGATTTGGTTGGGCTCTGAATGTGTATTAAGCTTTTTGGGTGACTAGGCCATGAGGCCAGATGCACGCCTGGTGGAGCAGCTATTACACACCAGAGGGAGTCTCTGTGGGAGCCTGGGAAGACAGAAGAGCCCGGCTGTGTGGGTGCAGCAGCTTGGCTGGCTGTAACAGGTGCTGCAGACCCCTAACCAGAGAGGACGTTCTTCAACACAAGCGTTGTCTGTTTCACTTGAGGACATTTGTACGGAAGGAAAGATCATTAGAGACAACTGGATGGTCCTCTGTAGGAGTTAAAAATTCAGCCTAGAGTTCATTAACTCTAACCCACTTAGCTACTGAAATGTGCTGTTCAGACAGCAAAATGTCCCAAGTGCTAGGAACTCCATCCCTTAGAGACAAGACTGTCCTGTCCTCAGCGCACCAAAGGCACCCCTTCTTCCAGGGCTCATGGAGAAGCCGGGGGAAACAGGCCACACAAGCATCCAGATGTTCACAACTCCTAGATGGCACTCCTTGGCCACCATGGCCCAGTGAGGATAAGAACGCTAAGCCCCCTCCATCTTCTCACCAGAAACACTGTCTGCTTGGCCTGGCAATATTGACCACCGTGTGTCCCAGCTCCAGGTCTCCATGATTATCCCATGATGACCATCATAATACAAATCCCAGGTCTCTTTCAGTTCTAGCCAGTTCATCATGGATAACACAGACCCACACAGAAAACCACCCCATGGGGAAATAGTATTCTGAGTGCAGTACGTTCTCCCTATACAGGGTGATGTCTTCACCCCACAAGCCCCACGACCAAACAGGAAGCAACTCTGTCTGCACAAACCAGAAGCTGGGGTCCAAACCCTCATCAAAGAACTGCAAGTCAAGACCTAATTAACCCCCCCCCCCCCCCACCGCCAAGTGCAGTGACTTCCCAACACTTGGCACCTCACTAGGAGCAAGTCTGGCCTGCAGGGGCCACACACTCCCTAACTGTCCAGGGCACAAGGTATCACACCCATACAGCATGCCCCGCCTGCTACTTACAAACCAAGAACATGCATGAGCATCATTTCACTTCCTTTGAAATGACAACTCAGACCCTGGGGTGGAGTGGCCTCCTGATGGTACTGATTTCCCCATCCCCAACTCACAGAAAGGGAAACCATTTCAACGGCAATAAAAAACCCTACTTTCCAGCTTTCTGCCATGAGTCTCAGGAAGGGAAAAATGGTGGTGGCCTTGGGCTCTCCTTTGGGGTCCTGTTGTCTCCTGCTGGCCAGAAACCCAAAGATGTATTTTACAGCTTACAATGTAGAACGACAGGAACACTTCTTTTTCAGCCTGGTCTAAACTTGTCCTCTACAACAGGGCACAATGGTCTTCAGCAAAGCAAAGAATCAGCAACTCAAAACTTCAGGGGCAGAAAAAGGACCGAGCACTCATGAGCCAGGTGCCCATACTCTTCCCACACTCACGGCTGTGAGGACATTAGAAACTAGACCTGACCCCAAATGACTCCAAAGTGTCCAGGGTCCCTGACATCTCACCTCATGGGCAGAACACAGAGTGAAGGCAGACCTTAGCCAAGTCTCTGTAACTGGAGGTTTCTCGTCCCACCTGGTCCCATAGCCACTTTGAAAATAACTACTCTGAGGCTTATTATTAATTACAAACTGTTTGGCCTATTAGCTCAGGTTTATTATTGACTAACTCTTACAACTTAAATTAAACCATTTCTATTATTCTATATTCTGCCCCAAGGCTTGTGGCTTGTTACCTCACATCTTGTTTCTCCAGTGGGTGTTGGCATTTCCCTGACTCCCCCTTCTTTCTCCCTGTCTCTCTACTTGGATTTCCCATCTGGCTCCATTCTGCCTGGCTATTGGCTAAATCAGCTTCTTTATTAACCAATGGCAATAAAACATATTCACACATACAGAGGGGCATACCACATCAAGTACTAACCCTGTACAGTTGACACCAATACTCTTTACCTTAACACGCATGCACACACACACACACATACACAGATGGACAAATGGACAGACAGAGACTGGCTAATTCTGGCTTCCTAAAAGGCAATAAATTATTCAGATACTAGCAGACCTAGCAGAGAAGAATTTAAAAGCTACTCTATATGCATCCAAAACAATGATCAGACCTCGACCATGAACTCCAAGAACTCACAGATATAAAATAAAGCATCTTCTTGGTAACAGGAAAGGTGGAATTACCTTACAGTGGTGAGCAAGCTGGTTAAAAATCTGAGGGGGATTAAATAGGCAAAATCAATCTAAATAGTTAAAGGACACACTACACCTGCAAGCGTGCGCGCACACACACTCTGGAGAGCAGGATGTTCAGATCCATCTCCCCCTTAATCATCTTTTCTTGTGAGGCATCCAGAAGGTGGGGTGTAGGAAAGTGTGAGTCTGTGGCAAATTTCCACATGATTAAATCCCATTAAAATAATAAAAGAAACATAAGTCACGAAAGCTCTCTGGAGGTGCAGCACTGATAGCAGGTAAATGTTTGTGACATGACTCCAGCTCACAGTCAACAGTGGCTATGGATGGTGTGCAGAATGAAAAGGGCAGCGTACTTTATAGACACGAACATCCCTACCACTGAAAATAAAATCTACAGACTATCCAGGGGCACTAGCTCCTACTTTCAAATTTAAGAGAATGCCACCACTTCTAGAGGTAAGAATGTCTGCGTACTGCAGGCAGCAGATGGATGTTACCCTCAGAAAAGTCAACAAACAGTCATAGAAATTAGATCTGGTCACATCCTAATCCAATAAACTCATGACTAAGAATTGCCTCATGAAATAAGCCAGCAGAAGAAAATGAACTAAGTATGAAAATGCACTAAGTATGAAACATGAACATCGTGGTTTGTAATTACGGAACAACTTGTAGGCCTGTGGGGAAAGGCCAAATGGAAAAGCAGAGCACGCGAGGGGGTTGCATGGCGTGGGTCTATGAATGATTTTCCACAACGTTTCCACCATCACACTTGCCATTTTCATCTTGGCATTATAAACACTGACGGAGGCCACTGTGGGGGAGTGGAGTGGGGAGCCCATAGTCATCATTAGCAGGGCTCCTTGATCTGACTATCATATTAATGCTGCAGCAATCTTCCCCACTGACTTCCCTTAATTTAAAAAATTAGAACCTGTTCAACTATAAAATATTTCCAATTCAGAAGAATGAAAGTGAACTGACAGACCAGTAGACCATAGCTTTTCAACTGGCATGATTTGACCTGGAATGTCTCCTGCAGGCCCCTGGAGGACAGCAGCAGTCGAGAAGGTTGTGGGCCTTAGGAGGCAGGCCTGGCTGGTAAGAGTAGGTCATTACGGATTGGTATTTGAAGATTACAATCCCACCTAGCTTCCTTGTCTGTATATGCTCCTACTACCAGAAAGTTTCATAATACCTTCCTTGCTATGATTGACTGCACCTCCCTGAACTGTGAGTCAAAATAAACCCAGAAAATTAATTAAATTGCTTAGGTATTTTGGTCACTGACATGAGAACAAATGTACCAATTCTTTGATTATGGTCCACTGTGATGGCATTTCAGGGACTAGAGATGTAGGGGCAGCATGTCCCTAGCATACATGACCCTAGGCTCAATCTCCAGTACTGCTATGATGGATGGATGGATGGATGGATGCAGTGTGCGTACTTGCATGTACAATTTCTTGAAATTTTGCTCCTTATCACATGGTATGCATTCCTTATTCCCTGTCGTTTTGAATGTTTAATCTTATTTATATACAATGTAAGAATCAACTGTCACAAAATATGAGAACCCAACAATCCTGTTGAGAAAAATGGTGGACCCCAGCCTTGCCCCTGGGTTCCGGCCTTTCCCACTTAGATTGCATTAACTTCTAGCTGACTATGTCAGCTAATCTTACGTCAACTTGACATACAAACTAGAGTTATCTGGGGTTTTTTTTGTTTTATTTAAATTTTTATTTATTTATTTATTATGTATACAATATTTTTTCTGTGTGTATGCCTGAAGGCCAGAAGAGAGCACCAGACCTCATTACAGATGGTTGTGAGCCACCATGTGGTTGCTGGGAACTGAACTCAGGACCTTTGAAAGAACAGGCAATGCTCTTAACCGCTGAGCCATCTCTCCAGCCCCCAAACTAGAGTTATCTGAAAGGAGGAACCTTAATTGACAAAATGCATCAGTGAGACCCGGCTGTAAAGTGTCTTCTTAATTAGTATTGATGGGGGAGGGCCAAGCCCACTATATGTGGTTTCATCACTCAGCTGGTGGTCCTGGGTGCTATATGGAGCAGGCTGAGGAAGAAATGCAGGAGCAAGCTAGTAAGAAGCACTCCTCCATGGCCTCTGCATCAGCTCCTGCCTCCAGGCTCCTGTCCTGGCTTTCTTCAATGATGAACACTGCTATTGAAGTGTAAGTCAAATACGCCCTCTCCTCCCCAACTTACTTTTTGGGTCGTGGTGTTTCGTGGTAGCAACAGAGACCCTAAGACAATTGACTCTCATCTTTTACATCTGAGTACCTCTTGGAATGACTCTATATGCTTCCATTAGTGCTACCTGGCTCTTACTTTAGAGCATTACTTGTTCAGGCCCCACTCTGGAAGATGATGATTTAACTCTATTCCCTACCAACCCCATCTTTCCCTAAGCCACTCCCTCACGCTTGTTCTATCTCCATCTAATTATAGTGACACTGTAGAGCTGACTGCGATCATTTTCAGAGTTGGTATTATGATGAGCATGTGAGCTAGCAGAATGAGCCACACAAACCGGGACTGTTTTCCTTTTCGGGTATTTTTTTTTCTCCCTCTAGAATGATTATTTTTGTTGACTTGGCATCTTATGAATTTATCAACAACCTCAAATTCAAATGAGAGCTGCTGAAATCTGCTCTCAGTAAGTTCTTATGCATCGGATGTTCTATTCCTATCCTCAGAGCAGAGTTTTCCAAGGTACTGGACAGATGAACACACAATTCCCTTTGGGTACTGCCCCCAGGAGGTCCTGCCTATACTTAGTGTTGTGAGAAATCCTGAGATTCTAGATAGGGTACAGGGTTACCTTTAAGTAGGAAGTCTAGGCTGGGAGTCAGTTTCATACAGAAAGTGAAGTTGCCCTTTCTCCATTGTCTATATTCTAAGCCTAAATCTATTTGATCCCAAATCTTTGTTCTTCAAGTTCTTTCTGTAAACTTATGGGGTTGTCTACACATATACTGAGACTTTGACACTGGTCTACCTCATGCAGGCGATTCCACGTGAAAAGGAGCTTCCAACACGAAGACAATTTCTTTTCCACAAAGTGTCTCCTTCCACGAGGCCACCGCCCTCTGCAGCTCTTTTTAGTGGACATGGGAACCTGGGCTAACACTTCAGACACCTTACATTTTCCGCCCTATTACCCACCACCCACCTCTGAGCTCTAGCTCCCGAAGACCACTTTAATGTTACCTCCTACTGCTTCTTAATAGTTCTATGATATTTTTGCTCAGCTCTTGTTTTTCAATTACTTTTTGCATTTTAAATGTGCCTTTAAAGCTATAATCTTGTTCTTATTTCACACTATTGCATTTCTCTTCCTCCAAACGAAACATCTGAACAGCCTTCCTCAAAAATAGTTCTTTCTAAATAAGCTGTTTCTCTCAAGATTTTTTTATTGCTGTCACTCATGGTAGGTACTTTCCATATGTCCAGTAATATTTAATTAAGAACAAATACAATGTGTCCTTTAGCAGGAAGATTTCTATCTAGGATGATCTGGCTGAGCCATTTGCTAAATCCATGTTGCAAACATTTTTGGGTTTAGAAATGTTGGTCTGTTTGCTTTTTGCTTTTATTTAGTGAGGTTTCCCCAACCAAGCCACCAGTGTTCTAGAGAACAACTCGGCTGGAGAGTTGAAACAGTGTGGTCTCAACATGAACCCCCAAGAATCCCTGAGTCTCCTAGGCTCAGGTCTGCCTACTGTAAAATAATTTCCAAAATTCTACTATTATGGGAGGGGGAGACAGAGCAGTATCATGGAGGACAGGAGTCTAGGATAAAACATCCACCGTGCTCATGTTTACTGACTCACCCCACCCTCCTCTTCCCTCTTAAATAAAGCACTATCTGAGGATTCTATACAAGTGCCCTTCTCTTTCTCCTGCCAGAATAACCCGGTGTCATCAATTCTTACGCCAGATCACTCAATTACTTACTCATAATTTACATTTTTCTTCCTATTACCACTCACTGATGCCCAAACTGGCACACTGATTCCTTTATTAAATTCCCCTTAATTTACACGATATTTTACGAGAAAGTAAAGTTAGATGTGTCTGCTCGATTCACATGTTCACCCATTACACTCTGAGGAAGGAGTTTTGGGTGCCGCTTTTTATCTAGTGAGGTAAAAAAAAAAAATCAGGAATCATACTCTACTATGAAGAGCAACAGAAACTCTGTAACTACAATTACTAATCAACTGGTCTTAACACGGAAAGAATGTGAGGGTACAACACACAGTTGTCTCTGGACACCTGTAGGGATGGTATGGAAGCCAAAACCCAGGCAGGTCCCTTCAAAAGAATGTAGGGCCAGCCAGATGGCTCAGCAGGTAAAGGCACCTGCCGCCAAGCCTGATGACAGAGTTCTATCTCTGGAATCCCCACGGTGGAAGGAGAGAACTGCCTCAAACAGTCACAGACAGACAGATATAAATAGACAGACATACATACACATATACAAACGTGCACAGGAAGTATGTGGTTTTAAAGAGGTATTCTTCACCGTGCAGCTTATGTATATCTTCTCAAAATTTAAATCATCTAATGCACTATAAATACTAAGTAAATTGTTGCTTGCTATATTGTTGAAGGAATGATGTTCAGGCAAGATATCTGTGCAGACAGATATACCCTTTTCCTTGAGTATTTTTATTCTGCGGTTGGTTGAATCCATAGATTCAGAACCTGTGGGTATGCAGGACGGTCTGTAATTACATAAGCCCTAAAAAGCAAAGCTCTTTCCCGGCCGAAGGCAAAAGCAGAATGCACAGGCACCAAGCATAAACGGTTCTGTTTTACTCTTGCTGGTTGAGGGAGGCACGTGTGACCAGAGAAGGTAGGAGTTACGCATGTGCACAGCCCCAGCTGACAGTCAACAAGGAGACAGGGATCTCTGTCCCAAAGCAGCAAGGAGAAGATTTTGCTACAGATCGTTAAAGCAAAAATCTGGGGTAAAGTTCACTGTCTCCTCCTCTCATTCCAGATCTGCTGGCAGTTCTTAACCTCTGGGACTCAGAGTTAGCTGTCTAAAGCACGCGGTTTGGTGTTTGGTGGTGCCACACCCAAAGGAGTCAAGTCCTCGCTCACCCAACAGACAAGGGAGGTCAGCCTCCTTCAGGCATTCCTAGGGCCTCCATTCTCAGCAGCTGTCAACTCTCTCCTCATTCTTACTTGCCACCTTTGGACCGTGTGCAGTTTAACACCAGGCACTGACACCATGGATCAGATAACAGCACCAGGAACTCAACTTTGCCAGAAATGCAGATCTCAGTCCCCCTCAACTCAATCAGTACTTTAGTAAGACTAAAGATGAGAGGCCCTGATAGCAACAGCTCTCTCTGCTGCACGTGACAAATCACGACAGAGGAGAGTAAGAGAGACAGACAGGCAGGAAGATGTGGCCAAGAGAAAAGGAAGCCAGAGGACAGTAAACAAAGGGAAACAGTGTTGGGAAGGCGTGGCTACAAGTGTTCTTGCCCTACCTTGCAGAACCTGACTAACCATAGAGCAGCAGCTGCCTCGCCAGTTTAGGGCAAGCTGTGCTGTGTGTTCACCACCCTCCTGTAAGGTAGCTCCAAACTTCAGGGCCTCTCTCTATTCCTGTCTTGTCCTTCAAGCCTGATTCCTAAGCCTCAGGCAAAAAAGTAGGCCAAGGTCCACCTCACTTCGGTCCCTAAGTCAGTACACACCCAGGCTCTGAGATAGCTGTTCCTGTTCCTCTCCTTTCCTCCAGGGGACTGCAGTTTAGCTCTTCCTCCTCCACACTAAGTCCTGAAGGTCTCCTGCAGCAGCCAGCAGCCGTGGGCATCCGCTCCTCTCCCACTCGCCCTGTTTGTTCTGAACCCCCAACCTATCTCAGTGCCTTCACTACCCACTCACAGACTGCAACTGCCCACCCCCTTCACACACAGTTAGTGATCCCTGACATCTCTCCTCCCTCTCATTCTCCAGAGCACGTCATTAACCAAGAATCTACCTTTTCACAAGGCTTCCAAGGCTCCTACGCACTGATGCCAGGCCCTTCCCAAAGGAGGCCCAGCACTCTCGGGCCCTGGATGTTCCCACTAAGAGGCTTTAGAGCTAACAGGGTGGTAGGAACATTCATTCACAAACTCACAGGGAGGACCCGGAGAGCAGGCTAGGGAGAGGTAAATGCGAGTGGGTACAGAAGGGGCAAGAGTTCTAGAAGAGAAGCATGTGATAACATGCCCAAAGAGCTGCTCACTGCCCACAGGAATCTCACAAAGCAACCATTTTAGGCCTTAGCCCAAGGCACTGCCACCCTATAAGCAAAAGAAGGGGCTTAGTTCTCTGACTCACGAGTCAGACCCGAGAGTCAGACATGTCTATGGCCTCTGGTGACCCAGTCCCTAGCTATCTAACACCCCATACCCACGGCCTACAGCCACTAACTAGGATCAAAAAGCAGGATACCCTGGGAAGATACTATAAAGCTTTAGAGGAAGCCGCTTCCTTTATTATAAGAACTACCCTAAAGGATGGTTGTGCAGGAGGAGATAAAGGTCCCAAGTCTGTGGGACCTCGCCACCATAGCCTGAAAATCTAGCCAGCCAGTTCTGAACCCCGCCAGGCTTTCCAGTGGGCATAGTGTTCTGTGTGCCTGGCTTCCTGTTAAACCACTGAAAATAACAAATTAAACACAGAGTTTCTACCAACAACTCACAACCCCAAACCGGCTGAGTGTCTGGAACATCAACAGGCCTCCTGGTTAACTCAGAGAGTCAGCTTTTGTCTGCTTTGGTGCCAGCGGTTGCTGCATAGGGAGAGGTGCTAAAGGAGGGTGTGTATGCGTCAGGGAAGGGGCACTACGGGGTGTGAAATGGAGGTCACCTAATTGAGTGATTTTTAGATTTATTCTTTTTATGATTTTTTTAAAGCTACAGGAGCCTTTGTTCAAAAAAGCTCTGACCCAGAAACCCTGCATGGTGGCAAGCAGAGTGGGTCACTTTTCTCTGCAGTTAGCTGGCTCCATGGGGTGCCCACTGGAAAGAAAATGTTGAGCTTGGTTCAGCTGAATCCACACACACAACATGCAGATTAGTCCAGATGTTTCCAGAGGTTCCTTCAATAAAGACTAGGATAGATCTGGAAAGCCACTTATTAAAAAAAGAAAAAAAAAGATAAACAAAAGAGAAAAGAGCTCCTTACAGGAAAATGCCAAAGGAAAAATGGAGGGCATTGTGAAGTTAGATTATCGCCATTCAGGAACCGTGACTGGAATAACCCATCCTGTCAGGATTCCTACATTTTCAAATGTAGGTCTCCAAGCACCTCCCCAAGGGCACTGACTAATTACATAGGGCAGCCTAGTAACTTAGATGTGGAGAAACCAGCTGACAGCACACTGCTGCTCACAGCACCAGCAATGAGTCAAACTGAGTCAAACGCACCTGGCACCTCGTGTGGGTCCCCAGCAGAGGCGCCCGGGCCACACTGCTTCTGTAGGAAGTGTTCCTGAGGAAGGTGCATGACCTGACTCTAATTGTGCAGAAACATCAACCGAACACAAATTACAAGTGGTTCCGAAAAATAAGGGGCCTCAAGTCAAAACACAGTCTGTATCTTTTTCTCTTAAAAAAGGAGGAAGAGGGAGGTGGGGAGGGGGGAGGGGAAGCAGCAGCAGACAAAACATTAAGGCAACGAGTCTGCAGGCCAAGCAGAGGTTTTCAGAATGATTCATGCCACAGCTCATACAACTGCAATCAAAGCTTTGGTGCAGCATCTGCAGGCCCAGGTGCGGCAGGCCCAGACGCCCACAACAGCCATGGTCTACCTCCCTGGGTTACAGGTTCACTTCCCAGCCGGTCAATAGTGGCCACCCCTTTCATCCCAGCACTTGAGAGGCAGAGGCTGGTGGACCTCTGGGAGTCTGAGGCCAGCCTGGTTTACAGAGCAAGTTCCAGGCCAGCCAGAGCTATATACAGAGCAATCCTGTAGTTCATTTCCCATAGCATTTTCCCCTCTGCCATCAAAGGCAAAACCATCCACCCACATGACGCGGGGTTGACACTGTCACAGTGCTGTACACCTCATAATCTAAAAATGTTAAGGCCTGACAGAATATCTACTCTGGTCAGTTACACACAATGTGGAGAATCTGGGCCAACTCACAGCACTTGGGGGCAGCCAATAACAACTTAGAAGGCTAGTTGTATCCCCAGAACTCTGGAGACATAGACTAGGCCCTGTGCCAATTCAGATATTCTCCAGTGGGCCATACCACCAATGGTTTCCAGACCAGCAGGGCTGAAGACAGCCTGCTTGGTATCTCCCTGTTGCACAGGCTAGCTCAGCAAGTGACCCCTTTGTTGTGGGAGAGGACACTTCATGGCTTGCTTCTGCCTCATCAGGGCACAGTGCAAATAACTCCAATGCAGAGCTGGGCATGACACGGGGACTCAGATTCCAGCTCCTGAAGACAGCAAGCCAGCACAGGAAGGCAGAACGCGGACCAGAAAGTGTTCCCCAGAGTAGCTGGTTTAGGTGTCAGGTGGGTGAGGACACAAGTTCTACAGGCACACAGGCATGAGAGCAACAGTACTGACTCATACATACATGTGGACATGCAGCAACTAAGCTAGTAGCAAACCATCGATCCAGACGCACCCTCCAATGCATTTTATCAGCAGAGCTCCCTGTGAACCCCCAGCTATAGGCTGGGCACTGTGGACAGTACCAAGACAGAGCCACACGACCACCTTGGAAAGACCAACACTAGGGTGAGAGCCACTCCTGAACTCTACAGTTACTCCCGATGAAGAAAGAGCCAACTCTGGCAAAGAGGACTTTGCTCCAATAACGAGGTCTCTGCCGGTCAGTCCAGAGCTCTGTAGGTCAGTCCAGAGCTCTGTAGAGCTGCCAGAACTCGACCTGCATGCCTAATGGGGATATGAAATGTTCTCTTTTGTCTGGGCTGCTCCCACCCCCCAACCCCACCCTGCTTCTCTAACACAAGGAAACTACATGAGAGAATTCTGAATGACATATATTTACTCCTTGTCTCCATTTTCTTCTTGCCTAAAAGGCTGAACGATTATGGTTCTGAGATGCTTAAACCTTGGTGCATCCAAAACCGCATGGTATGTACAGTATACTATGTTTTGAGACATAACCCCACTATCCTCTCTCCAATACAGTATTCTAGAGAACTCCTCCAACCTTTCCCTGCTTTCTGAGAGAGTTGAGTTGAGTCACTCTGGGCCTTCCTCAAGCAAAGCAAAGCTACTTAGGGAAGCAACGAACAAGACTACTGACAAAACAAGTAACAAAGCCTTGCAGAAGCTCGGAGAAGTGAATCTTGCTGGGGAAAACTAAATAAAGATAAGTACTCTAGACTATCAAATGAAAAGAGGAATAAAGAAGAGCTCCTTGAAAAACTGGGACTCACGGGTGGGAAACTGTGAGCAGGGTTAGCAGAAGGGGTGGGAGGCGGCAGGCAGCAGGGGGGCAGGTGGGATAAATATGAAATCTTTCCCCAAAGTCCGAGACCAGAACCAGAAGCTAGCAAGTGGTCCAGAGCTTGGAAAACAACTTCAGCCAAGGAAGCAGGTCAGTGCCCTGCTCAGCCACTCTCCTGCAGCAGATGTGGACAAACACAGACACCCACAGTCACATATTTATGCAGAGAGTAAAAGGACCTTGAAACACTCAGTATTAAACAGGAGGTCTCCATCAAATCCCTCGCCTCAAGAAACCCCAAAGAAGAAGAGACAGAAAGAGTGTAAAAGCCAGAGGGGATGGAGGACACCAAGGAAAGAAAGCCCTCTAAATCATGTGACTAGTCCACACGTGACCCCTCAGAGACTGAGACAGCGTTCCCAGGGCCTGCGCAGGTCTGCATCAATGGAGGTAAAGCAAGATGTGGCCATGTGCCTAGCTAGCTCCCTAATCCAGAAGCGATCTCCAATGTATAACCACTTGCAAATGAAAATTTATTTCTTCCAAAGGGAGTCTCCCTGGAGAAACCCTACTCTTAAAGGTAGGCTGCACGCCCGGCAGTAGATGCTAACAGAAAACAAACTCAATGGCATTTTTGGAGGTTCCTTGTCTCACAATGTCGTATTAGGGCTTTTCCTTTAAAAAAAAAATATTATTATTCTTTTATTTGTCTCTTTACCCTACAAGTCCTTTGCATGTATTTTATGGCTTCCAGTTTAGTGTTTCTATGGGATTCCTGAGTGTGCAAATGGAGTGGGTCTCAGTTTCTTGTGTCTTCTCTTTGACTATCTATATCAGTTTTGTCCAATTCTGATGTGTTAGTTTTTGTTTATTTTATTACTATCCCTTTAAAAAATAAACAGAAAATATCGATTTGTAGTCGCTCACCTGAGCTATTTACTTGAACACCAATATATACCAAAGGATCTTCGTCCAGAATGTTTTGTGTTTCCCCCAAAATGCAAACCACACTTACAGCCTGATTCTGACTCTGTCCTCCAGCTGGTAAAAGCTGAGGAAGACAGATGGGGTGGGGTAAATGGTACCAGATGGTCCACGGAGGCTCCAATTACCCACTCAGCTCCCTGCCCCACAGATGACCTCACCAGCAGACTAAAGGGGCTCACTGGATCTCAGCTGCACCCCCAGACAACCAGCACACCTGCAACACACTGCACACCTGAGAAGGGGAGGACACAAAACCGGAGTTTCTGGCAGATTAAAAGTACACAACTTTACAGGAGACCAGAGGGTAGACAGCAAAACCACAAAACACTGGCGAGGTGTGAAAATAACAGGGCAGGCGTCAGGGTCAGCGCCTCTCAGACTTGAAAGTGCACACAGCGCCTGGGAATCTCTGAAAAGACAGCTCTGATTGGCTGATCTGAGGTCAACCTTCTCCTACAAGGCTCTGCATCTCAAAGGCTCCCAGATGATGCTGATGCTGCTCAAAAGGGAGGCTGAGCAGCCAGAAAAGGCAGGTCAAACAGAGGTGCCTGGAGGGCAAGTCACCATCAGGTGACAGCGTCCTCACTGCCTCACTGCGTATGAACTTGCAGGGATCTGCCCCACGCTTCCATTGTGGAATTAATTGGTATTTTAGTGTAGCCCACCTGATGATCATGGGATTTTTCTTTGTTTTTGTGGACTGAGAGAAGCTGGACAGACTCCAGAGCAGTGGTAAGCCCTCTTCCACTGAGCCGCACCCCAGCCCTCTCACAGCTGTGAGAGCTACTCTAAGCAAATGAGCAAAGCCTGCCTCCTGTGAGGCCTTTAAACTTCTTCCAGGGTGGGGGAGCCGTTATTTGGGGAGATACACGAGAAGGTCCAGTGACAATCTGTACCTGTCCTGTGCTCAAGGAAGGAGACAGCAGGACAGCAGATGGGACAGGGAGCAGCCAGGGTTGATTGGACACAAGGATCAAGCAGTGAGGCCGGGTGGTCAAAGGCAGATAAAGGGCCACAATCCCACCCTGAAAAGATCCCAAGGAAAGAACATTTTGCCTCTTCTTAATAAAATAGACACAAAATTTAAACACACACACACACAGAGTAAGAAGCTAAGAAGTTGTGGGGGGAGGGGAGGTTATATGAGGTGTATCCCTACATTTTCGGATTTAACTTTCCTGGTATGACCTCACTTTGGGGAGAGGTAAAACAAAGAAAGCTTTATTACTTCTCCCTGGATCCAACAAGAGAAGGACTAGACCAGTAGAGAGGAGGAACCACATCCATGTCCACTCAGGACCTCTCCAGGGAGTCACTGGCCCTGTGCTCTCAAGAGTCCCCACGACCAGGCAGGGTGGCAGTGCAGCTCTAATGGAGAATCACAGACACTCTTTAGGGCCATCAGCCTGGAACAGAGGGGAAGAAATGGCCTGGAGAGAAAAACCCTTTATTCAACATACCTATCTAAAGCCATTTTCTTCTACGAGATCCTAAAAGAACAAGGGGCCTTCAAGATAGTGACCCACTCTTTAGGAGTTAAGACTCACAAAACTAAAAAGGTCACAGCTAGAACCTTGCCCAGGTTTGTCTGAGCAACCCCTCCCTCCATTATCCAGTCAAAGGCCTACATTCGAGGAAGAGAAATGCCAATGGCCAGCAAGTGTACCTCCAGGACTCAAGCCCCTGCCTCCAATTCCTGTGCTTTAATCCTAAGCAACTTGGGGAGAAAAGGGTTTGTTCCATCTCACACTTCCATGCATTTGTCCACCACACAGGAAAGCTGGGGCAGGAACTGAAGCAGAGGCTTACTCTTTCTTACCAGCTTACCCTCACAGTTTGCTCAGGTTGCTTTCCAATACAGCCTAGAACCACCAGCCCAGGGACAGCACCACCCACAGGGGGCTGGACCCTTCCATGTCAATCACTAATCGAGAAAATGCCCCACAGACAGACTGACTTGCCTACAGACCACTTTGATAGAGGCATTTTTCTCAGCTGTGGTTCCTTCTACCACATGCCCTAACGTGTTAAGTTGATAAAACACTAGTCAGGACAACGGTGCAACCTGCACTGTGACCCTGTCTTCCAGAGATCACTTGGATACCTCCAAAATGGGGTCCATATTTTACACGTGTAACAGTGAACTCCAGCCCATTCTGATCTGAGTATGCTACATTTGCTGACATGAAGACAGTCTAACATGCAGGGTTTTTTGTGCGCGGAGAGGGGGGTGGCCCCTAATTTGAAAGACAGGCTCAATCTGAAGATAGTGACTTCTGAAAGAATCAGTTTTGTTTTTTTCTGGACAAAAAAAACCTACCCTACATTTCAAAGGGTAACAGCTCTGACAGCTCCTGGTGTGGCTTAGACAGGAGTCAGAAATGGCTGGGCAGATCCAGCTCCAGGGAGAAATCCCTGACCCTGCAGTGAGAGTCATCCTCCAAAGAGAATGCTCCTTATGACCAATAAAACTGGGAATGGGGGAAAAGGGAGACATTGAGAGTGACAGAGCAGGGACTGCTTCCCTTCGGTCGGAGAAAAATCATCACCACCATAAAACCAAAATAAACAATTCCTCCATTTCTCTGGCACCCAGGCACTGATAAGTAGGAGCTGTTCTGACAGGCCTTCAAAGGCAAGCTTACCATACTGTCAGGAGGTGCTTCTGCTTAGGACCAAGTGACCAGTTCCCACCCTTTCTCATGAGCATGCATGTGCACACACACACAGCAATGGCCGAAACCTAGTGAGCACCCCTGCCTTGGCTCTAAGATTCCCTATATGACCTGGTAAGAGGAAGACAGAACAAAGGGAATGCTTGGCCTCCCTGGGAGATAGAGGTACATCTAGGGAGCCACCAAGCCTTTGGCCCAGTAGGCAGACTTGCACCATGAAAGTTTCCACTGGTTCTGTGCCGGCCTTCAAGAGCTCAGAGATGGCTAAACAAAGGAGAAGAGCTGTGCTCGGCAGCGGCAGCGGGGGTGGTTGCTGGCTGGGTTGCTGGAAAGCAGGCTTTTCTGTAGCTGGGAGCTCAAGGAGGGATGAGGGACGCGATACAGGGTGAGCACAAAGGCAGACGGGGGCGCCCACAAGACTAACAGCAGCTGAGGCACGTGTCTGGCCCCCACCCAAGGGTGCAGCTGGGCATCGAGAGCTCTGTGGACATGCTTCCCAAGGTGGTGGGCAGGCAGCTGACGAGTCAGCCTGGGCATCCTGCTCCTTCCCAGCTGTTTTGATTACAACCCAAGGAGCACCAAGCAGATCACATGACAAGAAAGAAGAAAGGGATCTTCACACAGGTGCCCACAAAAGTCACAGGGAGAGAGAAGGCAGGGCTGGAATCTGAGAACTGTAGGCCCAGTGACTCAGGGCTGTCAGCAGACCTCCACTAAGCACAATGGCCTCCAGCGTCATTAACAATAGCAGCCCTGGCCCCTCCCTCTCCACCCCCCCACATATCCCCTCCCACACACAAATCCATGATGGAAGGCATCAGGAAACCAGGGCAGAGACCATGAATGGCTCCACTGTCATCACTAGGCCCGCCTCCTTAGCCTCACAGGTCAGGCCTAGCTGTCACCAGGCCACAATAGAAACCTCTGTGCTACAAAGGGCCAAAGCTTCCAACAACAGAGCCTCCAGCATTGATAGTTCTGGGCTCCTCATGGGAACTGTATGTGACTGCAGTGGTTAGGAGTCCTCTGTATGGGAGATTGGTAGGGGTACAGTTCATAAAACCACTAGGTCGGGGCATAAAATGGAGTCCCCCTAAGATCTCCCTGCTTCTTGTCTTGCACTGACCTTGTATGGGGCAGCCACAGCTACATGGGGAGACAGCTATGGTTGGCTATTTCAGGGGGACACAGGCTACAGGAAACAAGGAAACTGTCAGAAAACTTTAGGAAGCCTGTGCCCTCTCCTACAATCCTCTCTCACACCCCAACCCCTCCTCTCTCTACTCAGGAAGGACCTACTCAAAGCAGAAAACCCATCTACCATTTACCCGGAGGTCTTCATAGGGAGTTTTACACCAAGCCAGTCAGAGCCAGCTGCAAAGCAGGCAGGATACCAGGGCTCCCACAGCAGCGGAGGGAGGCCTGATCCTAGCATCAGCCCTTCTAGCTTGTCTGAGACAGACCAGTTCCAGCTTGCTTTCACACTACCCAGAGCGTAGGCAGCTCCAACTAAGTGCACTCTGTGAGAAGTGACCTCCCTGCACAGCTCACCTCACCAGCCTCCTCCTCAGACACCAGGGCACACTTGTGCATGCACAGGCCTAGTGGTTACAGCACAGCCAAGAGTTCTACATGTGCTCATGGAAAGAGCATGGTCTGAGCTGAGCAGCAAGGAGAAAAGGAAGGAAAGCAGCACACGCAGCCTCCTGCCAACTCTGCCCCTGACGGCAAAAATAGAAGATCCCCCTCAGCTTCACGCCTCAGAAACTTCCCTTCCTCTTGGAATCAAAGCAGCCATGTTTCTAACAATCCCCTCAATGCTTCAACTCCACAGCAGGCACCTCAGACCCACCTGTGTGTTCAAGGCACCTGACAACCGGGCCTCAATGTTCATCAAGGGGGCTGGAAGAGTGAGTCAGTCAAGGCTCACTCTGCAGCAAGATGACCTGCTGCTGCTAACAAGAATGGAGTACAGTCTTTTCATGTATGTGTGCTAAAACGGGACAATCCCAGGATAAACCTCAGGGAGCCTCAGTATGGACAGAGCAATGTAAGCTGCATGCCACTGTGGGAATAAGCAAGAGAGATAGAGAGAGGGGTGTGTGCATGGGGGTTGTCACAATTGACTTGGCTCTGAACATCTGATGGTGGAGGCTTTGGGCTTGGGGGGTGATGCAGCTGAAGAAGTCAGAAGTATGCATTTCTGTTATTTCTTCTGGGTTGTTTTATGATTAAAAAAGGTGAAACTCAATTCAATGTGTTTACCTAAGGTTTTGGCTAGAGGTACCATAACCAGGTGTACTTGCATATACCTATAATCCTAGTACTCAGAGTACTGAGGCAGGAGAACAATTTAAGAGTCAGCCTAGGCTATGTAGGAAGATTTTGTCTAAGAAAAAGAAAGAAACAAAGAGAGAGAGGAGCGAGGAGAGGGGGAGGGAAAATATTTCATGAATAGCTCTCTTTAGGCAGCATCTGGCATCTCCCTAAGACAAGATGCTGTGGGGGAGGGGAGGGAGAAGACACTAAGTTGGCCAGGGAGGGAGTACAGGCCTGGGAGCCCACTCCACTCCCTGCTTACTTCATTCACCCTAAGCCCACAAGCAGAAAGTTTTCCTATCGAAGAAAAGCAGATTTTGGCAGGAAGGAAACTAAGCTACCACACACCAACGGCCACCTATAGGATTCCAAGATCAAAGGTGTTTGTCTGTCTAACAGCGTCTGTCTGTCTGTCCCAGGGAGGCTGAAACCAAAGCATCCTGCAGATGCTTCTCCAGGGGCCTCCCCAGCAGCCAGCAAGGCTCCAAGTCTTAGCGTTATGAGCCCATCCCCATTTTAGCAGCTAAAGAAAGCTATTTCAACAGATTTCTAGGCCTGGCCCCACTCCAAGGACAAGCTAAAAAACAGTTTCTCCAAAATCTCAGCTTAAAACCCCAACCCTTAGCCATGAAGCCGCATGTACCTTTCAAGAAACGGAACCATAGGCATTCCTGTGCCTAGTCTTGCTAAACGGTTACACACATGGTCTAAAAGCCCCCCTTTAATGGGTGTGTCAATAAGTACTCTGCACTAAAAAGCACGGATGTACTTCCTTCACATGATTTTGCCCCTAAGGAATAATACAAAACCCATCCCAGCCTTTCTTGCTGCCTAGGGGATGACACAATGGCCATTAGAGCAAGTGGGGGCCACGGTATAGGGAGAGACCTGAACAACAGGGAGTGGTCCATGAGCACAACCCTGGCTGCACACAACTTCAACCCCAGGAACAATACAGCTGGCTGTTTCATAATGGCTTCAAGCTCACAACTGCCCAGGGCTCAGAGAACAGAGGCCAGGGAGGGGACAAGTAAGCTTTCCTGACTGTAAAGTGTTCAACAAATGACTCCCCCCAAAACAAGCACAAACGGGATCTCAAAGCTACTAGGACCACCCTAGCAACAAACCTAAAAGCTGGAAGCACCTCCTGCTCCCTTGACAGGGCCCAGTGCAAGGTCAAGGCACGTTCTACCAGGAACCCCACCTTTTATTATTTCTTCAAGGTTCCCCCACCTCAGGGAGGCTCTGAGTCTCCAGGGCATATCCTGTTTCACCATACTGGTCTTCTCAGGGGAAAACTTCAGAACTCAGAGGGGGTTCTGTGCAGAACCTGCCATCACTGTGGTACCTAGGTCCATCCTTTTCCTATGCTTGTGGCCATTCAGGGACACAAACACTCTCCACTACCACAGACTCTTTTCTTGGTAGCACCCCCCCCTCCCAACTTATCCTGTTTACACCACGGCTTGTATTCCACAGGAAGCAACTAGGACAGCAAGAGACAATGCCCGTGGAGAGGCAGGGTGACTGCAGAGAACAGGCATGATCTCCAGTCTGCCTCTGCAGGAACAGCTACTGGTCATGGGGGCCTTCCCTTTGGAGAAGTGAGTAAGCCCTACCTGCAGCCAGCAGGTTTTCCTCAGAGCAGAAGGGAGCCTTGCTCCTAGAAGACTGAGATGAGAAGAGCTTCAGGCAGACAGATCAGTAGGTCACCTGCACCAGGGACACAGGGATGGATGACCAATGAAAGAGGGGACAGATAGAAAACCAGAGAAGTCTCCCTCTTGGAGAAGGGAAGAGCATGCAAATCAGAAAGACAACTGGGTAGACCCAGGGAATGGAAGGGGGAACCTATGGCTCCTCTTTTGTGCAGACCCAGGGAATGGGAGGGCCCACCTATGGTCCCTCCATTGTGCAGACCCAGGGAATGGGAGGGACCAAATATGGTCTCTCTACTGTGTGGACCCAGGGAATGGAATGGACCACCCCCATGGCTCCTCCATGACCTAGAGCAGAGAAAAGAAGAAAGTCCTAGGCTGGTAGGGGCTGCAGAGTGGTCCCACTGGTTTGTGTAGAACTGGAGAAGCACAAGACAGAAGCCCCTCTGCAGCTGTAGAGGATTTCAGAAAAGAGAATGCCCGTGATCGGATAGCCAATAGACCCAGAAGCCCAAAGTTTGGAGATGGGGGCTGCAGAGACACGAGGTCCTGTTGCAGAGGGGTACGCGCTGCAACAAAAAGACTAAGGTTTCAATGGTGAACACCTTCAGTTCTGGAGCCTTACTGACAGTGTCAGAAGGAATGGTACTACTGGTTGGGAAACCCCCACAGGAGAAAATGTCACTCCTGAGAAACAAATGTGGGTGATCATGAGCCTAGCCAGTGTAAAAACTCACAAAATGGAACAAAGGATACTGAAAGGATCCAGGCCTTCACCAAACTTTAGCCAAGTGCTCTAAACCCTCTGTTCAATCAGCTCTGTCCAATCTCAGATTTGTGGAGGCCTGTTCTCACATGAATCCTGCTAAGTCAATTTATCCCCCAATTTATTACCAAATTCCTCATCCTTCTTTATCCCCCACATAATATCTGGCCACTTGGCTTGCCTTGAGGAAGAACCCTATGAGGTCTATTCAGCTGAAAGTGTCTCCTACCCTCAAAAATTCTCTAGGATCCTGGCATACTGCTCCCTGGCTGTAAGTTCTGACTTTCCTAGGGTTCTGGAATTGAGCCCAGTCTCTCTCCCCTACTTAAAAACCTTGTTGCAGCCATTTTGAATAGTTCACCGTACCACGTTAACATCATTTTCTCCTTTAAACATGGAGTTCCTCAGGGTTCCAGGACTCAAGGCCCTTCCCCCTCACCTAGAGTATCACTAACACTTGGGTATGGAGTTGGTCACCTCCTACAAGCCTCAGAAGACTGGTTTCACGAGGACCAGGAGTACAGGCTGGTCAAGAAACAGAGAAGCCATGGAGAGGGGCATTTAGGGCCAGCGTGGGAAGCAAAGAAGCAAAGCTGGACATCATCAACACTGAGACTATACAGTGCCAGTGCTGGGAGTCCCACCAGAGCATGAACTGTGCAGCGGATCTGGGGCACTAAAGCTGAGGTAGGTATTTTCCTTATCCTCTGAAACTTTGAAGGAGACCCTGCTGAGGACTCCCTGATCATGCTGAACCCGTTCCCCCACCACACCAACCAACAAAAACTAACAAAAGAGATTTATCTCAGGGGACACTCATTCCCTTCTAGTTGCTGTAAGGACACTGGTTGGATGTCAGAGCTACAACATCCTCAAAGTCCCTGTTTTTGAGTGTTTGTTGGGCTCTGTAACATACAAGATCACAGACCCAATGGCTGGGGCACACAGCCAGAAAAAACCCAGAGAGAAGGTTTACCAGCCTTGACCTGGCTCTTCCCCAAATCTTCCCCACCACCTCAGCTCTGCAAGATGACTGAGAACTCAAGAGTCTAGAGGACACCATTAGCTTACCTCCTACCAGTATGCCAACAGCCACTTTAGACATCTATTCTGGTCCTTAGACACAGTATACAGACCAAGAGAGCCCAAGGAGTCTGACTGATAGATGTGGGCTCTGGCTGCTTAAAAAGGGAGGCAGAGGGAGGCAGAACAGATCCTAAGAGGTGAACAAGTCAATTGCAGTCTGCCCAAGCCCACTTACACTGATTACCAGACCTACTACTTCCAAAGAGAAAACCCACAGCCCCGCCCAGCCCCACCCAACCCTCAAGGGTGGAGGAAGCAGAGTTCCCAGAATCAGCTGTTGGTAAGCACTTGCTGGGAACTGCCCGAAAGATAGCAGCTGTCCCCAAACAGCATCAGGGTCAGGCCCAACCCAGAAGCCTGAGACTGTGGTTCCTCAAACCTAAAGTGTGTACTGGATTCTCAGCAGCCAAGACAGGCAGGGCAGGTCTGATTTAGCTCCCTTCAAAGAGGAGAAAAGATGTAACTCCAGTCTAGGTTGCACAGCTAGCAATGAGACATCAGCCAAAGGCTGGCCTCCTGACTGCCCGTCTGCAAGCTGGACTGTTGGGCATCTTCATGCTGAGCGGACAGGTGCATCAACTGTCGCACACAGGCCAGGTCCTGTCCTGAACCAAGGCAAGTTCTTGCTCTGTCTGAATCAAAGCAGAGGGATGGAAGAGAGTGGCCAGGAGACCACGAAACCCGAAGTAATTTATAAACTGGAGGCGGCACCGCTACACTGCAGGAAAAGGCAAATCGAAACGCTGCCCATTCACCAGGCCAAAGACTCTGAAAACAACCAAGCACAGCCTATTCTGGTCTCGAGTGACCAGCCAGGAGCTGCAACAGGCCTTTACGTCTCCTGCCATTGCACAGAGGGGAAACAGGGGCCCTGAAAAAGCAGTACCCATGCCTAAGAACCAATGGCAAACCAACCTTCACAAAGAATAACCCCAGGTCTCCCCACCTCTACTCATGGCCCCTGGCTGATATGCAGACAGAACACAAAGCAAAACCCAGTGTGGCTAGAGAAAAGCATCCAACAGGTTTCTATCCTGTCCTTCTCTCCAGTCACCCTAGCAAATAGGCGCTCTGCTCCACGCGCACTGTCCCGACGCTTGGCCCCAGTCACATGAGCAATTCTTAGAGCATGGAAATGAAGGGCACCTCTACCTGCTCGGCTTCTAGGAAAAGTAACTTCACATCCAGGCAAGGACGGGAAGTGCAACGTGCTCAACAGTCACTGGCCACAAGAGAAGGGCGGCCAAGCCTGCTTTCCTGCCCACAGGCCACAGGCAGGATTATCTCTCTGCAGACACAAACAGCCAGCAGCAGGAAACAGGGATTGTCACCTCCATTAGCAGCCTCTAGGCTGGGACTTCCTGCTTTAGAATAAGCATGGGAATTAGGTGATGAGGAAAAGGGTACTGCAGGAGCTCCAGTCACTTCTGAAGGGTCAGAGGAAAGAAGTACCAAGGTCTTTAAAGACCACCTCTCCATCCCTAGGGTTCAGTCATGTTTATTAAGCATCTACCTTTCAAATGGGGCAAGCCCATCTTTAAAAAGCATTTCTTTGATTAGTTTACAAAAGCGTTCTTAATGGCACAGAGACAAAGAACGAAACTAGGACCCAGAGCTTGAGGAGAAACAAGTGACAGCCAAGTATAGGCTTCCTGCCATTCATTGTTTCTGACTTCAACCCCCAACCCCACCCTGACCCTGAAGGTGACTACAGACGTGTTACTTGGTGTAGCCACATCTGCCACAAATGGGCAGCCACAAATGGGCAGAAACGATACGAGTCAAGACTCATCGGGCTATGTCTAAGTGACTGGGGATATGAACTAGGAACTGGTCTACTATAATGGCATCATAAAGCAGATAAGTGATGTGATGTAAATGTGGAGATGGAAAAAAAAAAGACTTTGGTATTAACCAATCAAACCCTGATCTCTACAGAAGGTGTGGCCTCTCCAGCCATGCTTGCAATGCTCTGGCCTTGTAGGGCAGACATTACAGTCAGGGCAAACCGTCAGGGATTTAGGGGTGGTATGTCCTAACTAATCTTGGTAGACAGTTGAGACACGTGGAAGCTGGGCCTTAAGGGAACCTGTACTGAAGGACTCACTAGTTCCGCCTTGGGCCAGGCTTTCGCACTATGTTTAAGCAACTCCAGGAGGAAGGCATCTCTTAATGAGAGGCTCCAACTCTCAGGCAGAGACCACAAGGAAATCACTTTGACCTTTCTGGGCCATAGTTTGCTCATTTGTAAAATCAGGTTGTTAATGTCTACCACATTGAGTTGTTTCAGGGATTAAACAATTAAAGGAAGGCTGAGACAGTGGCTTAATATAAGTCTCCATAACTACTAAGCCTTAACAAACTCACTATTATGCCATGTAAAAGCTGTACATTTGATCATAAGTTCATTAGATTTTAAACAAGCAAAGAGTTCTCAGGACTGGCATTTTTAGGTGTTGTAAAAAATAATTCTGTTTAACTTCTCTGCTAAAGTTAAACAAGGTCAAATCCCTAGGCACATGGTGGCCCAGGGTAAGGCCCCGGAAGTGGTTAAAGAACCCAGGGCTTCCCTGCACCCTGGCCTCTTTGTAATTTCGCCTCATTTCTATAACCTGCAGGGCAGGCTCCTCCCCACCCACACAAGGCATGAGTTTCATCCTCCATCAGAAACACAGCAAGGGAGAAGCCCTCACCTGTTCTCAGAGAACACACAGTTGCCAGTTGCACTAAAGAAGAGGGTGGGAGGGGGGTGTCTTCCCAGGGCAGACAACCCTTCCTCTTTGGTGCCTTTTCTTCTTGGAAATAACCAAAACCTTTGGAGGATCAGTGGCTCAGATGGTTTGACTGAATGGAGCAACTAGGCCTAGGTCAAGCTCATATCAATAAACACCACTGACCACCTACTGGTCAGGAGGTAAAAGCCCAGGAGTGTCCCGCTACAGCACAGGGCACCACAGTCTCTGAAACACATTAGGTGGTTCAAAGAGGGTCCAAAAATGTAGAGAGGTTGCAGAATGTACAAATGTAGAAAGTAGGGCAGAAGAATTATGAATTCAAGGCAACCCTGGCTTACACAAGACCCTGACTCCAAAAAGAAAAACATTCTCAGAATAGGCTACAAGGCTTCGGGACAGCAGAAATCTGCACTTCTTTTTAAGGGTTCCAGAGCCCAGGAGTTTT
This sequence comes from Microtus oregoni, assembly GCF_018167655.1. Classification (NCBI taxonomy): domain Eukaryota; kingdom Metazoa; phylum Chordata; class Mammalia; order Rodentia; family Cricetidae; genus Microtus; species Microtus oregoni. The sequence goes on from NW_024543072.1 coordinate 17,338,753, forward strand.
GAAAGGAAGGGTGTCTCCTTGCAACTTCTGAGCTGTTAGAACGTGGGGCCCCAGATTTCCCCATAAAGAAGGAAGCACTCAGCAGGCACCAACTTCTACTTAGAAGTCAAGGGTCTGTGTAGAAACTGTCCAGTATTTGGCAGACAACTGACCCACAATCACCAATCCTAGGGACAACCTCCTAGAGAGCTGGGAACACACCTGCTACAGACTCCAAGCCAGCGTCCTGCACACGCTGCCCAACACATCTCGATGTCCCCAAACACCACCGTCCTTATACAGCCATTAAGTGTTCACTATGGCTCTGCAACCAGCTCCAGGCAAGCACTGGCTTAAGACACTGAGTTTTGGGAATACTGACCGCCTCTCACCGGAGAACGAGTTTCACTCCTCCAGACAGCAGTTTCTGAGGTTCAGGACCGAAGTCCCCATTCGCACACTTTCCCCACCCTCTGCACTGCACGCCTAACAGGGAAGGAATGGGGGCTGCAACCTGGGCCGAGCAAAGGTAAAGCTAGAACCAAAACTTGTCCAAAGCTCGGGTTAGGTCAGGGATCGGGCTCTACTTCCAAACACAGCCTCTAGCGACCAGCACCGAAATGCCGGCGTCGCCACCTCCTCAAACTCCGGCAGGACAGCGTGGGACCCGGAGGCTGGAAGCAAACTCAGGGTGGGTGGGGGCTGGGCGACCGTCCCCCTCACCCGGGACCGGAGCTGAAGAAGGCGCCCTCCGCTGGGCTCACAGGTGAGGAGCGGCAGAGCCCAGGCGGCAGCAGGGTGCAGCCACACCTTCCGGGGCGCCCGCCGAGCCTCTCACTCCACACAGCGCCCGAGTTGGGCTCAGCGGGGTCCCGGCGGCGGCCTCCAGAGCTCGCCGGCGGTCTCAGCAGACAAAGCCCGCGCCGCCCGCGGAGCCGCCCCCCGCCAGGCAACGGAGTCCCGGGGCCGAGCGGGGACGCAGGGAGCAGCCGCCGCTGTCCCGAGGGGACGCTCACCAGGACCAGCCCGAGACAATGAGGACAGGCCCGACGCTGCAGCGGGGCCGCGCGGTCTACTTACCCGGGCGCGGCAGCGGCAGCGGTGGCGGCGGCGGCGGCGGCAGCACGGCCCGGTCGGCCGAGGAAGTTAGACCAAGTTCGGCGGCGCAGAGCGGGAGGGCGCGACTCGGGCCGTCCGAGCGGCGGGGGCGGGGCGCGGAGGGGCGGGGCCGCGGCGGAGAAAGAGGCACCGCTTCCCTGCGCCGCTCTGCCGCCCCACGCGTCTGGCCCACCCGGGCCCCGCCCCTGACGCTTGCTCCGCCCACACAAGGCAACACCCCATCGCTCGCTCCTCCCCCGCAATAGGGCGGGGCTCCCGCCGCTCGACCCGCCCCCTCGGCCATCAATCTGCACACCCACCCCCGGCTACCCCTCCCACCTTGATCTCCACGCCCCGCCCGTGCCCCGCCCCCACTGCTCACCCCGCCCTGAAAGCTGCCTGCCTTGGGTAGTGGAGCGGATCGCTGGCCCGCCCCTTTGTCCGGCTCTGGGCGGTGCCCCAAACGGGATTTACCCGGATCCTCCCTCTCGGAGGCTCCACGAAGCTGGCGGAGCTTGGATTCCGGCCAGTCACTTGTGGTGGCCAGTTGAGCGCTTGGCCGAGTTAAGCTATGCAAATGCCCCTCCGGCCTTAGTCCCTGACCCGGCGGGAGCTGAGCCGGGGAAAAAAGCGAGTTGTGAGATTCCTTGTCTCAAGGGATGGCTCGGGGTGACTTGGAGATGGAAAAAGATTGGGGGGAAAATGGCTGGTTTTAAGATGGAAGACGTTCCTGCTTAGCCTTGGGAGCCAGAGGTGGGGGTAGTCCTCTAGAAAGAGGTGGCGAGTCTTAGAGACTCTCCCCTTCCAGACTCCGGGCTAAAAATACCAAGCTTCCTTTGGCTAGCCTGCTGAGATTTGTACATCTCCTTTATGCTGAGGAGTTGGCTGGGATAATTCTTGCAAGTGGAAGGCCACAAGGACAGGCAGGTAGATGTACAATGGTATCCACACCGCTGTGATGAAAAAGGCGACCTGGTCCCAGCTTCTGCCTGCGTGCCTATAGAGCAAAGCACAACCTTGTTCCTTCTTGGTAAAATCAAGTGGCTTTGGGAGAGCTGAGGGCCAGGTCTGCTCCTCCTGGGCAACACAAAAGTGGCATGAGACTGGAACGATGCTTTTACACACGCAGCCAGCAGGTTAAGTTCATTGTAAAGAGAAAAATCTAGAAATGGAGTGTATTTGCATTGCTTGTTGTGGTTATTAGCAAGGGGGAGGCTGCCTGTCTCTAAAATACCCCAGACAGCACAAGGACCTGTCCCTGGCAAGGAAACCTGTCCACATTGTCACCTCTATTTGGCCAAAATGCATGATTGGGTGTCCAATTTGTGAGCACTAGGCCTTGTGTTTATGACCTCTCCCTCCACACAGTGGCCCTTTTTTTTTTTTTTTTTTTTTTTTGAGGCAAGGTTTCTCTGTAGCTTTGGTGCCTGTCCTGGAACTAGCTCTTGTAGACCAGGCTGGCTTTGAACTCACAGAGATCCGCCTGCCTCTGTCTCCCGAGTGCTGGGATTAAAGGTGTGCACCACCACCTCCCGGCTCACGAAGTGACTTTTAGTAGAAAAGACAAACTTCAAGTTGAAATCAATGCTGAGACAATGACAAGGGGCCTGGGATAGAGAATAAAAGTGGGCGTGGTCAGGAGACCTGAGAAGCTGATGTTGAAACAGAAAGCAAAAGAACGAAGAGTTAGCCTTCTGGGAAAGTGGCGGGTAATACAGAAAGTGCAGGCTGAGGGCAGAGGGTGCCAAGGCCTTGGAAGGGGCACACTCTGAAGCTGTTAAGGAACTGAAGGAGAATTAGATAGCTATCATTTGAAGCCTGGTTTGTAAAAGTTTGGGGATGAAGTAGAGACCAGGAGGAAGAGCCAAAGAGAAAGAGCCTTTCTGCTTTGTTCCATTGATGGGTTTTTGGAAAACACTAACATTCTGATTTGCTGCCGTGGGAAGAGTAGATGTAGCAGTTGTCAGGCAAAAATGAAAAGCAGGGACCCAATTAAACTTTGCCCTAATCTGAGCCAAGTATGTGGAGCGTTTGAACTAACATAGTAGATGTGTTAAGATGCGTACTTGAGAGAAACTGTTTTGGATTTAAGGCCAGGAAGATGGATGTAAGAGGATGAAATGTAGAAATGAAGGGGTAGGTCTCAAGTTTCTTCCAGTGAGTGGGAAACAGTGCCTCATTTATGGGGTGGGGTGGCCTGGAGGAAAACAACCACTTCCACGAGGACCACCAACAATCTTGTTTTAGCCATACTGACTTGAAGATGCTTGTTAGATACCCAGGGTTGCTCAATCACTAAGCGCACAGGAGAAGGCGCTGGGGTGAAGGTGCATTCTGGGGTGCACTCCAGTGGGAAAGACCATAGGTGCTGAGAACACCTAAAGGGAAGATAGGCAGATGCAGAAGAGAAGGTTCAGTGGGAACCCAGGGAATGAGACCGGATAGCAGGCAGGAAAGAACATTGAGAGACAGGCTGGAGTCCAGAGGAGAACAAAGGCGTCTACATACCTGTGCCCAAGACTGAGAAACCTGTTAGCTGTGTTAGATGCTGCTTGGGGCTCAGGTAAGATAAGGACAGAGAAGTGTCCCTTGCATTTAGCAGCATGAAACAGTTGCTAAACATGCTAAACATGTTCCTGGGACAGTGCGCTGGAAGACAGATGGCATTAGACCTATTGCACACAAGTAACCCAATAGGGAACAGAGAACCACGAGTGACCGACCGCACTAAGGATGTGACACACTGGAGGCTTCGGTGGCCTACTACATACGATCATGTGACTCAGTCCCAGCCGGTAAGAAGTGAAAGTGTGCAATTCTAAACTGGCTTTATAGGGAAGCAATGTGCTTTTCCTTGGCCAGCATTCTTTTCAGGAATGTGCTGGTGAAGGCTATGGCTGCAGTAGCCATGTGTGTCTGTAGGAAGTCCTGTGTGCAGAATGTTGATGAAACAAAAGGTCTGGGGAGTCACCCATTCTAAGCCATCTACCTGTTTACTAGGAACATGAAAGGAAGAAAATTATATTGTTTCCACTTACTTTCAACTTTCTACTGCTTGTAACTATATCCATTTTAATTAATTAATTTAGACGCAGCATCTCTGTAGCCCTGGCAGACCTTAAACTTGATATGTAGATCAGACTGGCCTCAAACTCAACAGAGATTTGCCTGTCTTGGCTCACCCAGTGCTAGGGTTAAAGACACATGCAGCCCACTCTTTCTAACTTTCCTTTGTGTTAGCCTATGGGGGACAGGTTAGACTATGGGAAAAGCCACAGGTTTGTACAATGATGGGAATGATGGAGAGGAGGGCTGAGTGAAGATTCCAAGCAGCGGATGATCAGAGGTGGGCTAGCGGCCCCTCTGTTGGAGGAATGAAGTTATCTCCACCACTGGAAGGAGAGGGTGGGAGGCCACAAAGATGTTTCCAGGGAGGGGAGATATTCTCACCTATTGATTTCCTGGTAGTAAACAAGGTTGTGAATGTAGGACAAGATGGGAAGAAAGTAAAACCAGCACTGTGAACCAAGGACCGGTAAAGTTAGGTCCTGCAGACTGAGCAGCCTCTGGGGACATTTCTCTCTAGGCCAGTGAGCCACAGTGCTGCTAGATGTAAAGAAGGTGGGCTGTTCACAAAGCCAACATGGCTCAGCCCACCCTCCGTAGGCCTCAATGGACAGGGGTAACTAACACGTACCTGCTAGCCTCGGGTACCTCATGAGATTCTTACAGCAGCATAGCATAGCTTCCCAGAGCACAGGGGTATATATCTATTTTGTTTTCACTTATTAAAAAAATAAAAGGAATTATAATGAAGGCGGCCCTAACCCTATGTTGTAAAAGGGTTGTACAATAATCAGTGGTTGACTATGCGTCTGGTAAAAGAGTTATATAGTGATTTACTTCGCAAGCTAGCCCTCCAATCTGTAATTGCCTAGAATATGGCTGAATTATAGTGTAGCCTACAAGCTTGACATGGATTACAGGAACAGGAAATAGGAGTGGAAAGAAGAAAGCAAGCTGAGAGGTTTCCTCTCTTGTCTTTGCTATAAATAAAGCTTTGGGTAGAACTCAGTCTTTGTCTTTCTCTGTTCTCGTCTGCAGTGGCCTGTCCTGAGGTTGCTGTGGCCATCCTGGGCTTACTTTACAGAATCTCTGTGTGCACAAGCAGGGATGGGCTGGTGGTGCCTTGGGTTGAAGAGACATTTGGTGACTAGCTCTCCTCATTCATAACTTTTTGTTTTGTTTTGGTTTTTGACATTGGGTTTCTCTGTAGCTTTGGAGCTTGTCCTGGAACTAGCTCTTGCAGACCAGGCTGGCCTCGAACTCACAGAGATCCACCTGCCTCTGCCTCCTGAGTGCTGGGATTAAAGGCGTGCACCAGCACTACCGGGCCATTACTTCTTAACCTTAAGCAAACTGTGTCACATCTCTGAGCACTAGCGTTCTTTCTGATAAGATCAAGACCATAGACATGTCTATCTTATAATCTCATAATACAAAGTGACCACAGCTGAAGGAATAGTTCAATGGTAGAATACTTGTCTACCATGCATGAAGCCTTGAGTTCAATCCCCAGCACTAACTACCACAAATGAAGTTTACAAAGCTTTGAAAAACATTGGAAAAGCTATAAAGAAATCCTTTGACTATAAATTATGTCTTCTTAGGACCAAACTCCCAGCTCTCTTCACAATACTGAGGACATTTTGGTGGCAAACACAGGGACCCCACTTAAACTGCTTTAGACAAATACAGATGGAAGATGCTACATTCAGATCACTGACAGCGCTGAAAGCTTGAAGCCAGATTTGGGGCTGGTGTGAATAAATCCAAGGGAGGATTATAATTGGTCCAGCTCTGGTCACATGCCCACTCTCGAACCAATCACTGTGAAGGATAGGCTGCCGTATTTTCATATGTCCTTGTCCTGTGTCCAAGCCAATGGTTCCTGGCACAGGGCTATGCCATGAGAAGGAATAGTGTATACAGGACTCACATCGTAATTCCTGATAGAGTCTGGTCTACCAGATGTCCTGAGGTCCTGGGCACTGGCTGAAAAGTTTTAGATGGCAGAGTGACACATTTGTGTTTTCAGAAGCTCTCTATGGCTGAAGTAGGAAGAGTGGCTCACAAGCAAAACTACATGCTGTTGGTTCTGAAGGAAACTACTGCAGTGGTTTAGGAAGAAGATGGGGAGGAAGTGGAAAAAAGTGGGCAGACACAGAATACATTTAGGAGACAGAACTGGTCGGGACCATTTGGATAGCAAAATGAGGAATAAGGAGATACCATATTCTGCTTCATGACAGTGGCATTAGTCACTAAGTGGCTGTGTATGCCTCCCCTCTCTGTGTGTGTATGTGTGCGCGCGTGTGCAAGATGAGAAGCGGTAACTTAGACCTTTTCCGTTTGAAGTGCTCCTTGAACAGAGGAGTAGTCTGTCGCGCTATAGAGTTTAGAATTGATACCTCAACAGAATCTCTAACTTTGAGAATTTTGTATCAGTTGGGGAATTATGCTCCCTTTTTTGTGTAGTTGTATCTTAGGGTTTTCATTGCTGTGAAGAGACACCATGACCATGGCAACGCTTTTAGAGAAAACGTTTACTCGGGATGGCTTGCTTACAGTTTCAGAGGTTCAGTCCATTATCATCATGGCAGGGAGCATGGAGGCATGCAAGCAGACATGGTGCTGGAGCTCACAGTCCTTACATCTTGACTCAGAGATGACAAGAAGTCAACTGACTGTCACACTGAAAGAAGCTTGAACAAAAGAGACCTCAAAACCTGCCCCCACAGTGACACACTTCTTCCAACAAGGCCACATTTCCTAATACCTTCCACTCTCTTTAGGGGCCATTTTCTTTCAAATCACCACACCATGTGTTTATATGCATGTGTGCAGGTACACACATGTATGTCCATGTGTTATGTTGATGCCAGAAGACAACACTGTGTATTGTTTTTATTCAGATGTCCTCCACCTTTTTTTTTGACAGGGATTTCTTTCATTGACTTTGGCTCTCTGATTAGGCAAGCCCCAGATATTAACTTGTCTCTGTCTCCCTCGCAGTGGGATTATAAACTCATGCCACCGTGTCTAGCTTTTTTATTTTTAAATCATGGATTCGGGGGGCGGGGGGGGGGGGGGGACTCAGACTTCCAGACTGAGCCCTCTCCCGAGCCCCAGAATTATGCTTCCTTTTTGTAACAATGACTCAGCAACTAATTAAATGGTTTTTGTTGCTGGTGGTCACTGCAGTTGTTAAAAGTGACTCTTTCATGACACAGGGAGACATCTAAAGGTAAACAGAACGGAGCTGTTTGACATCTCTGCAATGTTACTCTGGTTACAGATCAGCTGGGCTGCTCTATTCTGGTCCTGGACGATAGGCAGACTTCATCCTCATAGTTGACTTGTGATGATAAACTGGTTATGCTGGCTCCAGTTCCTCAACTAACAAGAGGAAGAGAAAAGAGAGGGCTGCTCCACTCTGTCTCAGGAAAGCAGTACTTCCCACAGAAAGCCCTACAGACTTGTGGGTCACTGACCAAGACTGCTTATGTGGCAAGAGCCTGTCTCAAAACACAACAGACGGCCATGAAAAAGGAAGAAGGCTCAATGACAAAATCTAGATGACACAGAGAAATAAGATCAGCCCAAAGAAAAAGGAAGAGTGGCTAATGAGGTAGGAAAAGAGCCAGGAAAATGGTCTGTATGAAAGGCAAGAGGAAATGAGGTTTGGGGGAGGTGAGATTGAGTCCAGAGGAACCAGTAAGACAGGCTGAAAAGGGCATGGTGGGTGAGAGATCTGTTTCAATGGAGTCAGTGATCCAAAGCCAGTTGACAGTGGGCAATACATGAGACATTAGCTGGAAAATGATGAAGGGAAAATATGTCTTGAAAAATGAAGGGACACTAGCCCATTTGAACATGTGGCATTGGCAGGCCCTGCCCTTCACCCCAATCCCTCTGCCTTGCCAAAAAAACAAAACAAACAAACAAACAAAAAAAAAAAACAAAAAAAAAAGCACTTGTTACACTCTATTCCTAAAGCTATCCATCAAGGTCTATTCTCTTATTTGACCACTTCTTCCTCCTGAGGTTGACTACCAAGGTCCAGCAATCAGAAGCCCCCTTTGGTTCACCTAATTATCATGCCCACTTATAATCAAACACCTCATCCTATCACGGGGTTTACCCCTTTACCTTTATAAACCACCATTTGCCTGGGTGCCACATCTGTCTCCTCTCTATCCAAAGATAGTCCTTTATCTCTCTGGGACAAATATCTCTGCCCCTTTCCCTTGTCCCCTATCTCCTTTACCACTGCACCCTAGCCTATTATAACACAGACCTCTGCTATGGGACAATGGTCTGTACCCTGTCACTTATATTTTAAATAAATGCTGATTGACCAGTAGCCAGGCAGAAAGTATAGGCGGGGCGACCATACAAGAAGTAGAGGCGGGACAATGAGAACAGAAGAATTCTGGGAAGAGGATTCTGCAGTCTGCAGCTGTGACCCAGCCTCAGAGGAGGCAAGATGTGAATGACTCACCAAAAACAGTACCAAGCCATGTGGCTAACATGGACAAGAATGATGGGCTAATATAAGTTATAAAAGTTAATAAATAGCCTGAGCTAATGGGCCAAACAGTGTATAACTGATGTAGACCTCTGTGTGATTGTTTGGGACTTAACAGCTGCAAAACTGGGCAGGACAGAAACCTCGGTCAACAGATCTCACCTTTTTCTCTTCTTAAGATGACACCTGCAGGGTCATTTGCTGCTGTTTATTTGCCTGAGTCAGAGAGCAGCCGCTTTAACATTTCTCTCCTCCCCTTAATAAAGGCTCTCTCTGTGAAATCAGGTATTTGGGTGATTTGTACCTAATCTTGGGTCTGGAAGGGAGCCCCCCCCCCCCGTGGGATAATCTGCTTCAAAAGAAGTTCACGAATATGCATAAATGATGACAGGAAGAGGCAAAAGAGGAGAGTAAAGAGTGTGGGGGAGGAAAGCCCCAAAGGATGCTTCTGGGACAGGCGGGAGGGGTTAGGTTTTAACCACAGACTGGACTTTCATGCCACCTGGAAGAAGGTGAGACAGGGTAAGGATGCAGATGTCAATGGTTAGGCTCCTAGAAGGCCTAGGGAAAAAGGTCCACAGATGGCAGTCAACAAAACTCCAAGCATATCAGAGAAACTGAGGCAAGAAAGATATACGCTTGTGAGAACAGGCAGGCAAACATGTTTCCAGAAGGACTGTGAGCCTGACTGAGATGAATACTTGGACCCAGAGAGGCGTCCATCCCAGAACATGTGGCCTGCTCCCGGCCCTCAGCAGCTGCTGTCAGTACAACTGCAGAGAGCGTGGGGAGTGGACACTAACCAGGGTTTGGGTTTTTTGCCAAAAGGGCATGATAGAGAAACCTAAAATACAGGCTAGCAACATTCCCAGTATGGTCGTTGGGATTAAACTCAGGAGCTTACAGTTAGATGGCAAGCCCTTTACCAACTTAGCTATCCTCATACTAACCAGCCCGCTTCATGAGTATGGGCTTGTGGCGAGGAGGATTAGCAGTAGGGGCTGCTAGATTTGGAGAAAAGGAGTCGGGTGGGGCTGGAAGATGCGGTATATGAAAACGTCAGAAGTGGTGACATGAGGCCGTGGTCAGGGAGAGGCTTGTATCCTTGGGAGTGGGTGTCCAAGAAGGAGGAGGTCAGTGTTCGGAGAATGCGGAGAGGCCAAGAGGCCAGTTTGAGGATGAGTGAGACTTACCTTACCAATGTATGCAAATGGTAGTTGCCAAGGGTCAACAGCTTTGATAGATCTTTTACTCCAAGATCAGTTTTGAATTGGTGTAGCCATTCTTAAAATAAGAGTCCCTGAAGAAAATGAGAAAAAAAAGAGAAATTTATTTTAACCTGTCATTCTGTCATACAGTCTCTGCCCCATTTATTCTAGAATGATCTAAAAAAATTAAAAAAATAAAACCTTCAAACATCCAAGCACCTTTGTTTGTTTGTTTTTTTGTGTTTTTTTTTTTTTTGAGACAGGATTTCTGTGTGACAGCCCTGGCTGTCCTGGAACTTGCTTTGTAAACCAGGCTGGCCTCAAACCCACAGACATCCATCTGCTTCTACCTCCCTAGTGCTGGGATTAAAGGTGTGAGCCATCAGCACCCAGCTAATCTGAGCACCTCTTACTCTGATGGATAACTGCAAACTTAACCACAAGACTTCTGCCCTCTAAGGGTGCTCCCTACAAGACAGACACGGTGTCTGTGATAGGAGACCATACCTGAGCATAGTGGGAATGTGATGTATGGTAGAGGCTGGAAGGGAGCTAGAAGATCACGGTAACAAGCAGTCCATCACTTCTCATCCTATCTACAAACTATGGGCAGGGGAAGTAGAAGCTTGTTTATTCGGCGATCTCTCAGTATCCTTCCAGCCCTCTCTTTGCCCCAATCATAGCTACTTCAAATGGGAGAATACGGTTTAAAAAACAAACAAAACAAACAAACAACAAAACAACAGATATGATCGTATAAAACACCGGAGGGAGATCGGTCATAAAGGTTAAAAAGAAGGACCTAGGAGTCAGACTTCTTGGCTAAGTCCCAGTTATGATCCTGAAAGGATTCTAGCTTGAGTCAACGGAACTATGGGATATGCTCAGATGGGAAAGTCACTGGACAGTGTAAAACGTGTTATACTTAGAACAGTCTCATATGTTATGACTTTCCAAAGCGCTGCATCGGTAAGCTAAACATGAATAGAAGGCTCTGAGGAGTCACCCAGCCCACAAGTGGTGGAACCAGGATGCCAACTTTAGGTCTGGAATGAAGTCCCCTCTATCTCATGCTCAGGGATTCAAAGATCTCCATGATCAGACCCTGCCAGGAGAGACCCAGGATGTACCCCTGCTCCCACCGTAGAGGCAGAGGAGGCTCACCCTGAATCACCCAAACAAGGAGGGGCACAAACGGATGTTCCAGGCATGTCTGTCCCTCACACAGTTAGAGGGTGGGGCATAGCTGGTCTCCTAGGACAATCCCTTAGGGAGCAATAGATGGTAATAGCAGATTTCGCGAGTGCACACTGCCACCTAGGGGTCATTCTCTGAATCTTTGAATTTATCAGAGGGTGTGTGTGTGTGTGTGTGTGTGTGTGTGTGTGTGTGTGTGTACGTATGTGTGTACGTGTAAGCGGTGTGTGTATATGAGTGTGTGTGGTGTGTGTATGTGTGTGAGTGTATTATGTGTTTGTGTGTATGGTGTATGTGTGTGTGGTATGTGTGTGTTTGTGGGGGGAGGGCTAGAGGTCAACATTCAGTGTCTTCTTCATTTTTTGTCAACTTGCTTTCTTTTGGGAGTGGGAACAAGGCCTCTGGTGCCCCCCACAGTCTCCAGCTTTTGAACGTTTGTTCCTCAGTTGGTCCTGCTGTTTGGGTAGGTATAAGAGGTGTAGTCTTGCTGAAGAAAGTATGTCCTAGTAGATTCTCTCCTAGGACCTCTAACCAGCTAACCACAGGCTTTTGACCCTGATACCAATATCAAATATGGGATTCCATATTGTAGATTGGGTCTTAAAGCCAATCAGAAAGTGTTTGAATTACTCCCATGATACCTGCGCTATTACCGCACCAGTAGGCATTATCTGGGCATGGCAGTCATCACTGTGGCTCACAGGGTCCCCTGCCCCTGATGGTTAACTTCCTCCTCTGGAAATATGCCTTGCACCTTCCAGCACTATGAAAGCTAAGCAGTAGGGACAAAGTGATCAGGTCAGCACCAGCTTGACTTCTCTACATTCTATGACTCAAGTATATGACATCTTCAGAAACAGGGTCCTACTGTCAAGTTCCGGAGGGTAACCAAGAGCAATGGCAATAATCTACAATGTCTGGGGGTGTCTTTGGGACCCCACTGCTCACAAAGTTCAAAGGAAGTAGCCTATTCATGGCACTGGATGTTTTATTAGCTAGCTTGTAATATATAGCAGAGGAGTAGTTTATTAACTTTATAAAAAGAGGGCACAAAACTGGGGGAGGAGGGAAATGGGGAGGGATTAACAGAACAAGTTGGAGATGAATATGATCAAAATATATTGTATCAAAATCTCAAAGAATTAAAAAGTTATAAAAGAAACAAGAAAGATTAAATGATGAAGTCTGGAGCTAAAAGGATAGAACTGGAAAGAGTCATCCTGAGTTTGGTAAGTCAGACCCAGAAAGACAAATATCGCATGTTTTTTTTTATCATATGTGGATGCTGATTTGGATTTTTAGATATGCATTTTTCATTTGGAATACACAGAGATGAGGAAGCTAGTAACGGGCCATGAGGTGTCTTTTAGGGGCCATGAGACAATGTACACTGAGATAAGGAGGAAAATGAGGACCACGGAACAGAAAGGATTAAATGGAGTCAGTGTGGAAGGGCAAGGTAGAGGAGGATATACAGAGAAGGCTAATTAACACTAAAGGCATTTCAGTATGGAATCCTACCACTTAGAAGCATCCTAAAATATAAACATATACATAAATAAAAGGAGTTTAGATAGAGTTACTCTATGACTGGGGAAGATTCACTGTCTGATTTGAAGAGTTGTTGGAGTTTAGTGACTTGAATTTCATAAAGTCACGAGGTAAATTTTGGTTTGTGATTAGGACAGAATTTCCAACAACTTCGGAAATGGCTCTAAATGTGCTGAATCGTCCTCAGCACTGGTGACTATAAAACCACAATGTCCATCAACTTTGAAAAGCATCAGCGATGCTCTACAACCTGCAGCCGAGTTTCCGTTCTTTACATAAAAACAGACAGGTGCACCATCCTACCAGTGCCCACCATGCTTTTTTAAAATGTAGTGTCAGTGTGTATGTATATTAGTGTGCAATGCACACTTGGGTGCATGTGTGGTGGTCAGAGGACACCTCTCTGGAGTCTATTTTTAACTTCCACCCTGCTGGGGCAGGGTCCTTTTTGTTTTTACCATGCTGCATATGAGAGACCTCTGGTATGGGGAGACTCTCACTCAAGGGATAACACAACCCCCCTAGTAACTCACGAGAGACGGTCCTTGCTGCAATCACACGAGGTTTATTGACAGGTACCGGTGCACTGGGGCTGAGACTCATAACCCACGCAGGAGAGGAGTTCGACCCAGAGTCCGAGTGACGGGGAGAAGGTTTTTTTTTTTTTTTTTTTTTTTTTTGGATTTTTCGAGACAGGGTTTCTCCGTAGCTTTTTGGTTCCTGTCCTGGAACTAGCTCTTGTAGACCAGGCTGGCTTCGAACTCACATAGATCTGCCTACCTCTGCGTCCCGAGTGCTGGGATTAAAGGCGTGCGCCACCACTGCCCAGCTGAGAAGGGGTTTTTATAGGAAGAAATCACAGCCCAGTAATCTGAAATGGGCAGGGAGGGTGTCACAGAAAATTCTGAAAATACCAGTGATGATCACAAGGGGGCAACTACCTGCCTCTCAAGATCACAATCAGCTAGTTCCTGAAACACAGTATTCCAAAAATACCAATGATAATCACAAGGGGGACACTCCCTGTTTCTCAAGATTATTCTCAAGATTACAATCTAACTTTATCTTCAGCTATTTCCTGAAACACAGTCGCTGAACCGGCTAATCCTAGATTTCTGATTCTTTTCTCTCTGCTTAGATTTTTGGCTCTATTTTTTCCTGCTAGGGGGGAGGGTGTCTGGATTTATCCAGGTCTTTCACATACTCCAGGTTAGCTGACCCATGAGCTCTGGGAGGCTCTTCAGACAGCACCTCCCATCTTGCCACAGGAGTGCTGGGTTAAGAAGTGCATTATTGTATCCAGCTATTTATGTGGGGGTTCTGGAGAGCAAACTCAAGTTGTCAGGCTTGTATATTGTGGTTTGAAAGAAAATGGCCCCCAAGAGGAGGGGCCACTGTTAGGAGGTATGGCCTTGTTGGAGGAAGTGTGTCATTGTGGGGGTGGGCTTTGAGGTCTCCGCTGCTCAGGCTAGGTGTGAAACTCAGATTGCTTCCTGTTGCCTGCAAGGTGTGGGAGTCTCAGCTCCTTCTCCAGCACCAGCTCTGCCTGCACACCACTATACTCCCCACCATGATGATAATGGACTAAACCTCTGAAACTGTATGCTAGCCTCCTCAATTAAATGTTTTCCTTTATAAGAGTTCTTGTGGTCATGGTGTCTCTTCACAGCAATAGAAACCCTAAGACATGGAAATCACTTTCACCCATCAAACCATCCAGTCAGCTCCCAATTTGATTATATATATATATATATATATGTATATATATATATGTGTGTGTGTGTGTGTGTGTGTGTGTGTGTGTAATATACATATATAGCAATTTGCCTGTGGTCTTATAAAATATTTTCAGGTTAAAGGAGCTGCAAATACAAAGAAAGAGCCCTGACATAGAAGACCATGAACAATCTAAATGGGTGTGGCATAGTTGTGTTGCCAGGAGAGGGCAGTGATGAGCAACATGCAAGCATATTCAGTCTGTGCCTCTTGTTTTTAAGACTGCTGATGCCAGGACATACATAATGAAGCCGGCGTAGAAGTGCATGCTAGCTAGCACTTGTAAGCATATTTAGCGTGTGCGCTGAGGCAGTCTTGCAAGGCTTATGCTGTTGTTTTCGATATTTAAAGGGGTTTAGACTTAGAATCTGGAAGATGATCACACTTAATGCTTAAGTGTTTGGGGGAAATCTATTGAGTTCAAATTATAAAACCCCAATCTATTCACTGTAGTAGTATGTGGATACGGGGCGGTGGGAGGGGCTGTTTCTGTTTTCCTTCACTAAAAGTTAGGCAAAATGTGGAGGTAGCTATGTTCCTCGATGTGCACACAACCCCATGGACACCCTCAGAGGACTGGGAAGCAGGCCAGGAAGCAGGCCTGAACATTCTGCCTGGGGAGAGGGGAGTTGGTTCTGTGATCTCTCTGCAGCCCAGTGGCGTGGCGGGGGGGGGGGGGGGGGGGGGGGGGGGGGGGGGGGGGGGGGGGGGGGGGGGGGGTTGAGTTGGGGGAAGGTGGGGGAATGCCCTCCTGCACTAGGGTCTCTTAGGCCCCACCCTGTGCAGTCCAGTGGTTTGCCTCAATGTTCTCATGAGCCACAAAAGCTGTAAAAGAAACAAGAGTCATATAAGGGGAGTCTGACCTCCGCCTGGCAGAGACTTCAAAGGCTCCGGGTTCAAAGGGCAAGAGGCACCCACTGCCTTAAGAGCTGGCTGTGCCTCAGTTTCCAGGCCCCTCCTTCAATGTATACCTTGGTTTCCAGATCCCTCTCTCAGTGCCCCCAACCCTGCCTGAAGAACTCCAGTGTCCCCCACCTATGTTTGGTTTGAGCTTCACTGGAGGCAGGCTCCCGGCAACAGCAGGCCTCACAAGCTAAAGCTAACCATGGTCTGGACAAGAAACCTGGCTCTCCCAGACCCTTATCTGGATCTGTGTTCTTTTCCAGGCCCCTGCTCATGCTGCCCACGGGGTTTTTCAGGCTCCTCGAACCATATGGATTTTGAGCAGTTCATGTGGCCCGTGTTTCACATCACATCTATCTATAACCCTCTCTGAGGGGGCTGAAGTGGAAAAAGAGAAAAGCCAACTCCTTGTCGGTGAACCAGGCAGAAGATTTACTGAGCACAAAATTTGCTAGTATTTGCTCTAGCTTTGTTTAAAATGTTGTGTGGCTAGTTAATAGATCCACATGGGGCAAGTTATAAATGTACAAAAGAGCATTAAGTGGAATGTTCTCTTCCCACCCATGTCCCTAACTACTTGCACCTTGTCTTAGAGACAAGTGCTATTACCAGGTTTTCATGTTTTTTTTTTTTCTGTGCATGTATCAGGGCACACACAGTTGGTTTCACCTGAAATTCATTCTTTTGGGAGGACGTGGGGGGCGAAAAGGGATAAGTGATAACCACAGAAGTATACAAGACCAAAGCCATTTACGAGAAAGACTACATTTCTGGGACTAGGGATGAAGCTTAGAGACACTGACTCCAGAGAGAATCACAAAGGTGGGGTAAAGAAAGGAAAGAGGGAGGAAGGAGGGAAGAAGGAAGGACAGATTTTCTTGCTATTATTGCAGTTAACTACATCCCTGAGTCTTGGCCAGTAGGCTGTGAGCAAAAGTAAGGTGTGCAATTTCCAAGGCAGGCCTTAACAGGACAAGGTGCCCGTCTACACCAGCTCCGGTGAACATGGGGATCTTTCAGACAGAAGACACAGCCTAGGATGGTGTAGTGATAATATATAAAAAACTGGTCCCTGACCTTCTCAGCCTGGGTTGCTTATGTACAGATTATTACATCCAAGAGAAATACCAATTGTGTTTAACCTTAGCTAACAATATGTAGGTGGATCTAGTCAAATTGCATGGAATTCTGTATACTTCAGTTTTTTTTAACATACCAATTTGATTTGTCAACATAGTTAATATTGCAAATGCCGTATAGGCTAAATATGGTGGTATATGCCCATAGTCCCAGCTACTTAGGAAACTGAGGCAGGAGGATTACCTGTGCCCAAGAGTTCATGGCCGACTTGAGTAACAGTGTAAGATCCTGTATCAAAAACACACCTCAAATATACTGATATATAATATATGATATGCTTACCAAACTCATGAAACATTCTTTCTTTGCTTTTTCTGACATACCTCAAATATACTGATATATAATATATGATATGCTTACCAAACTCATGAAACATTCTTTCTTTGCTTTTTCTGAGCACGGAAGAGCATGCCTTCAATCCCAGTACTTGGGAAGCAGAGGTAGGCGGATCTCTGTGAGTTTGAGGACAGACTACTTTACAAAGTGTGTTTCAGTATACCCAGGGTTATGTAGAGAGACCCTCTTTCTAAACAAAACAGGCAAACAAACAAAAATCCTCACTTTAATGATGGCTACATGTTATGTGGCATCAGCGGATATTTGTGCTAATATGCATACATTCATATATGTAATGACTAATTTATTAACGTGCAATAATTATGAATAAAATCAGGTAGTTTTATATACTTAAGTTTTATTTCCTGTTCTCTTGAGTTCTGTTCATAACTCTGCCCAGTTGATTTGATTTGTTAGCCAAAAACAAAACAAACAACAACAGAACAAGCCCCCAAATTTTTGTGGTTTATAGCAGTCTTAGGGTCACAGTGAAACAGAGTGGAAGGAAAAGACTTCTCTTTGTATCCTCCACTTCATACCTGCACAACTCTGCCCGTTGTTCATAACCCGTGCCTAGGTTTGTTACAACTGATGGCCCTCTATTGGCAGATAAAAGCCACCAATGTAGTGAGCCCCAAGTCAATAGGAAACACTGCCTCAAAAGATGTGGCTGGTATTCTTGAGGTTCATGCCTTGAGCTGTCCTCTGGCAGCCACACACACACACACACACACACACACACACACACGTTCACACCAGCATGCACAGACCCCCACAAAATATCTTAAAATACATGCATATATAAATACATGCACTCATTTTGCTATGATAGAGTTCTAAGAATTACTTGCGTCTTTCAGACTGAAATTCTTCTTTAAACATTTTTAAATTGATAACCATGTATAGTAACAGGATGTATGGAATGCTTGAACTACTTCCCTCTTGTTGAAATAATCAACCTAATTAACATATCTATCACATTAAAGGAAGTCAGAATCTTGCTTTGCTATGCTGTTGCTATTTTGAAACATACCTATGAAGCCCTTGCTGGCTGGAACTTCCTATATACACTAGCCTTGCCTCTAAATTGTGGCCATACGCCTGCCTTTGTTGCCTAATTACTGGGATTGTAAGTGGGAACCGCATCCAATAGAAGCCATGGCTTTTAAAGTACAGTTTTATTTTTATAAGAATTAACTCCACAAAAGCAACTTCTACTGTCTTGACCTCTACAACTTTTACTGAAAAAGTGAAAGATAAGGCAGCCTATAACATATTTCGCACACCAACTATTACCAAATTAACTGCATTTTAACATACTGTAAAAGTACATTGCAATAAGTATTCACTTACTAGTAGGAACTAGTGTACCTAAAAAAAGACACACGGACACATTTTTAAACTATACAGTCTCATATCAATACACAAATATATATCTGACATATGTATTCCCATCCATGTTACACACAACTTCGTAAATATTTTTTAAATCAATCTTTATTTTTAAAAGATTTGTTTATTTATTTATTGTGTATACATCATTCTGCCTTCTTGTATTTCTGCAAGCCAGAAAAGGGCACCAGATCTCATTACAGGTGGGTGTGAGCCATCATGTGGTTGCTGGGAATTGAACTCAGGACCTCTGGAAAGGGTAGTCAGTGCTTTTAACTGCTGAGCCATCTCTCCAGCTTGACTTTGTGAATATTAAATTACACAAATCATTAGTTTTTTTATACTGTCAATTTGGAAGTTGAAAAACCGGGTGAATGGAGCCTTAGGAAGCCACAGATGCTGCAGTTTGTATCCGTGAGCACACTCTGAAAAGGAGTGCTAGAAAGAGCTCCTTTCAGAGATTACTTCTGAAGTTTCAAATATTATCCCATCTGAAAAGTTAGAGCTTTTCATGAGAAAATCAAGCTAAATGATGTATTTATTCAATCTCTAATGATATAAAAATCAGATTTTGTGCAATTAGTTATGAAGAGGCTAATACCAATACTTTAACAAAAATAGCCTCATTCTGAAGTACCTACTAGAGTTTCCTTAGCTTCTCAGAAACTATAATTTAAGAATATTGTATTTATTATTTTATTATTAGTATTCATGTGTGTGTGTGTGTGTGCGTGCACACACACCTACAGGTGACTATATAGAGTTGGTTCTCTCCTGAGTTTATATGGATTCTTGGAATTGAACTCAGATCACAGTGCTTGTGTGACTAGTGTTTTTAGTCTCTGAGCCATTTTGCTAGCCTTTGTTTTGTGTTTTTGAGACACTGTCTCACTATGCAGCTTGTTTGGACTTGAACTCCAAACCTTAACGCCCCAGCCTCCCTATTAGGGAGATTATGGCATGTGCCAACAACTATGCTCTGCTTTTTCTTTCTTCCTTTCATGCTTTCTGAGGAAAAACTGGATGCAATTATTTGCTTTTCTAAAAGTGTTTTTCCCCTCTGTGATTTCTTTTAAGATTCTTTTCAGTTTGGATACGATGTACTGTTATTATATGAATTCGAGGGCTAGAGAGATGACTCAGCAGTTGAGAGCACTGGCTGTTCTTCAAGAGGTCCTAAGGTCAATTCCCAGCAACCACATGGTAGCTCACACCCATCTGTAGTGAGATCTGGTGTCCTCTTCTGGCTTGCAGACATACATGAAGACAGAATGTTGTATACATAATAAATAAATCTTTTTAAAAGGATATGTGTAGTGAGCTGCGTGATGTCACACCTGATGGAGATGTATAATCAACTCCTATGGCTAAAGTCTGACTTATGCCTGATCATGCAATGATCATCAGCTGCTTGCATATGCGTGGGCCTATGGGCAGTGCCCACCTGGCAATCCAGGATTGGCAGCCCGTGCCTACTTAAGGGCTGGGAGAGGGGAGACAGAGAAAGGAGAGAGGAAGGAGAGAAAGAGAGAAGAGAAAGAGAGAGAGGTCAGAGAGAGGAAAAAGGAGAGAGGTCAACGGGGAGAGAGGGGAAGAGAGAGAGAGGAAAAGTGAGAAAGTGAATAAAGTCCTGGAATAAACTGCAGTGAGAAGAGCTCAGGTGGTTGCGTTATCCTTCCGGGTCGAGGGTGGCCGTGACAGTTGGTGGCCCGTACGGGGACAAGCGTATGGGGAACCTCCAAACCTCTCTCCATGGAGCCCAGAACTTGCTGCAGTCAGGGGGTGCACCAAATAATCCTCAAGGTAAAGATTGGGGATCTGCGACAAAAAGCGGGTTTTCCGCTCTCGCCGGTAGAAGAAGGGAGAGTGGGGGTAATAGGGCCGCAACCAAAGCGGACGGTTTAAAGTCAGAGCCATGATCAAAGTGGATGGTTTAAAGTGAGGGCCACGACCAAAGTGGACGGTTTAAGAATGGGATTTTAGAATGGGCGCTTCTACATCACACCTGATTTTTCTGGCTTTTAACGAGCTGTTACGGAACGCTTTGGAGAGGTTTTGGCTAAATGTGACACAATTGCCCCTTGGTTTGCCGTCTCTGGCAATCTTAATGTGTCATCCAGGGATAAGCTTGGTAGAGAGCTGAATTTTGCCACCGAACAAGGTATGCTAAGGAAGGGAGTGATATTCATGTGATTTGAGTTACCGAGGCCTCCGGCGTTTGTAGCAGAGTGTGAGCAAGCCGTGGCTCCAAGGCCAAGCAGAGCACTGAGGTTCTGCGAAGCGAACAAACCCCAGGACCTGCCTTGAGGCCGGCCGCTCCCAGCATTGAAGCCTCAGGGCATAGAAGCACAGCACAACCGTGGTAAGATCTGTTGGCCTGAACCTCTGTCCTAGCCCCGGGCAACCGGCCGGACCGGGTCGGGCTGGTTTCAGTTCAGTGGGGAAGTGAAGTCTCCACCTCTCCCCTGTCGCCGCAACCCCGAGTACAAGCTCGACTAGAAAATGGCAGTAAATTGTAGTAAAAACCCAGAAGAAGGCAACGTCCCCGCTCAGCAGGAAGTAGCCAGAGTGATTGACAACGCCCAAATTCCCTAAAACACGGTTTAAGTGGGGCCTTTTCAGAGCAGAAGCAGGATCAGCTGAGCTGCTAGGGAAGCCAGAGGTGCACGAGGGAGAAGGTGTCTTCCATGCACTCGGCTGACAGGAATAAATGAGCTACAGGGTATGGCAGCTGGGGTATGTTATTTAGGGGACTGCTGAAGGATCAGTGGTTTCTGACTGCTCCTGCCGTCATGGCAAAGCCACTCCTAATGACAGGAGCAGGCAGAGGAAAGCCAGGGAGGGGAAAGCAAGATTGCCTCCCCTTCCTCTCTGTGCTGGCCCCTCTGCTGCCAATTCTGACTGCCCTTGCTGCTGCCACAAGCACAGCCGTGGCTGTGGCAATTGGCTCAGCTTGGCTGTGAATGGAAGAATCCGGGGCTGTGTGTGATATGAAAAATATAAAGAATTGTCTAGATATCTTTTAGGTAATTGGTCTGGTGAATTTGAAAAACAACTGGAAAAGCTGCGAGTGATGATGGTGACTGCAGATTCCACACGCATGGATGCCAGCCTGGCAGACGGACTATCTTCCTGGATCACTCCATGGGTCATCTGAGGGAGTGGGCGGGAATAAGAGCCCTGGCAAGCTTAATGGTGCTTGCCTCCCTGGTATGCCTATGGTGCATTTGCCACATTAGGGTTTCACAGCATCGCAATGCAGTTATGATCATTCAGGCCTTCACGGCCATTGAAGCAGGACAGTCTCCCCAAGTTTGGCTAGAGATATAAGAGCAAGTCTGATTGCATGTGGGTTTGTGTCTAGCTCCCACCTCTGTAAAAAGGCACCGGACAGGTCTAGTGTTCTCTGAGTGGATGACACCTGGACAAACACTAGTACGTGTTTCATTTTTAACAGAGATCAGACCTCTACTCTTGCCTGTGGCTTTACAAAACAAAAGGAACTGTAGCGAGCTGCATGATGTCACACCTGATGGAGATGTATAATCAACTCCTATGGCTAAAGTCTGACTTATGCCTGATCACGCAATGATCATCAGCTGCTTGCATATGCGTGGGCCTATGGGCAGTGCCCACCTGGCAATCCAGGATTGGCAGCCCGTGCCTACTTAAGGGCTGGGAGAGGGGAGACAGAGAGAGGAAGGAGAGAAAAGAGAGAAGAGAAAGAGAGAAGAGAACGAGAGGTCAGAGAGAGAGAGAGGAAAAAAGGAGAGAGGTCAACGGGGAGAGAGGGGAAGAGAGAGAGAGGAAAAGTGAGAAAGTGAATAAAGTCCTGGAATAAACCGCAGTGAGAAGAGCTCCGGTGGTTGCGTCATCCTTGTGGGTCGAGGGTGGCCGTGACAGGTATGAATTTAAAATGTGCTCCCCACACACTCATGTGGGACCCTTACAAGTTGGACCTGGCTGGTGAGAGTAGTACAAGCATTTGAAGACTGTTACCTGGTGTAGCCATTCTCTACTTGTTGGTCTACCAGCATTTGAGGAACATTATGCTCCCACCATCATGGGTAGAACTGTCCCCATCAACGTCTTTCCCAGGATGGTGAGCCCAAATCCCTCCAAAAATCAGAGCCCAGATAACCTTTCCTCCCATAGTCATTTCTGTCAGGTAAATTGATCATAGCAACACAAACAAAAGTAACATGATAATAGGTCTGGGTGCATATAATAATAATATACATGCGTGTGTGCTTGTGTGTGTATGCTTGCGTGAGTGTGTACGTGTGTGTATGTAAGCACGAACACTGTCCTGTGTTGGCATTCTCTGAGCTCAGATCAACAGTTTATCACCCTTATTAATGAGGTTAAATTCACACTCCTGTTACTTCGAGTATTTCTCCTGTTGCTACCTGTTCTCCTTCAGTGTTTGTCATGTTTATAGTCATCTCCCAGTACACTCCTTCGTCTCCTAGCCTTCCTTCCTTGCAGTTCAGCAGGTTCCCTCTGTTTCATGCTCTCTCAAACGTTTCATCCGTTGACATTTCCTGCTAGTCTATTTTAGTCATTGAGTTTTACCATATTGATGATTTTATTTAATTTACTGATTTATTTACTCTAAATATCTACTCGTGTTTAGATATTTACATATTTAAATATGTATAAACACCTACCTCCTCCCTACCTATCTGCCTGCCTGCCTGTCTAGATTTGTCTTTCCATCGTGCACCGCCAGCTGAACTTAATCCCTGCCTACTCAAGGATGGCTTTGAACACTTGGTCCTCCTGCCTCTACCTCCTGAGTCCTGGGATTTTAGACACAGCTAGTTGATGTGGTGCTGGGGGAACAAACCCAGGGCTTCTTCACTCTAGGCAAGTGCTCTCTCAAGCGAGTCACTTCCCAGCCCCAGAGGTGTTCAGCGGCTCAGTCTGTTTGTGTCAGCCCCACTCCATGTCTGAATCTGATGGTGACGCTTGCTCTGTGTGCTCAGACTGTACCTTTGGAGCTTTACTGTGCCTCGTGTTTTTCTTCTTGATAGTTGGGCACAATGTAGCAGGTAAAGAAGGCTCCTATAAACTGCTCTGTTGTGATCTTGTGATAAAATTTAGTAATAGGAGGAAGAGGAGGCCTTCTTGGTCCTGTGACTAATCCTTAATATTTCAGGAAACTTCTGAAATGTGACCTTCACAAGGCCTTTTCTGTTTCCTTTTCCCTCCTCCTTTGGTAGGTAGGACAAGACTGGGAAAAACGGTTGAATGTGGGCATTTCACTCCCTACTTTGTCAGGGAGGCTTTGATAGGATTCCAGCAGGTTTAAATGGTTAACTCCTTCGCTGGGAAGCAGGTTCGTTGTGACCTGCTCACTAACTTTCCAGATGTAGGATACACAAAACCAAGTATGTGAATCAGGTTTATTATTTACAGATAAGTAGCGAGAAACAATAGAAGCCTCGGATTAATTATGAGCAGGTCCTGCAAGGCTTGGCAAGGCTGAGGGATGGGTAGTGTTTGGTCTCTTTGTGCCCTGCCTGCATTGCAGCAAACAGACCCCAGAAATTAGTCAACCCTGGGTGTTACATCTCAAAGCAAAATGACTAAGTGAGCTAAAGCATTAATATCCTTCCTGTAGGTGCAGCAGGAAAAGAGGCCCCATTCCTCCCCAGTTCCTCCTTATTTCAAGACCTCAAGGTGCTCAGCAGGCCCAAAGAAACGAAGAATAAAGAACTGAGTGTTCGAAGTCACGTGGAGAATTATCCTGTAGCCTCTTTCCTTTACCTGAATGACACCCGCCCCCCGCCCCCCGCCCCCACCCCCTCGCTTAGAAAAGCTAGCTTTTTAAAAATCTTTTGAAAACACGTGTGTGCATGTGCACATGCATGTGCTGTGTAAGTGCAGCCACAGTGTGGAGGCCAAAGGATTCTCTCCATTGTCAGCCCTTGCCCTCCTGATTGTTCGAGACAGCGTTTCTTTTGTTTTTGACTGCTGCATAGAAGCCAGGCTAGCTGGTCCATGTGCTCCGGGGAATTCTATTCCCACTTCCTATTTTGTTGCAAGAGAACTGGGATTGCAGGTGTGTGCCACCATCAGAGTTAGATGGGCAGACTCCCACACTTGGGCAGCATGTTGTTTGCCCACTGAGCCATCTCCCTAGCCCACTAGTCTGCTTCCTAGGCATACCAGCCTCTCAGGACGTGGAGGCAGGACTTCGTGTCACTTGCTTTATCACATCTTGATATCATCTCAATGGAGGGCATGAAGGCATAACTAGAATCTATCTCCCTAAGTTTGGGATGAGAACAACCATCGAATGCCCTGTTCACATGGCCCAGTTCCATCGCCGCGGACTCAGGAATTCAGAAAACTCACTGCCAAAGCAAGCAAAGAACCCTGCAGAGGTTTCTACTGTGGTAGACCTGCCTCTGTATCTCCTCCATTTCTACCTCTGTGGTACCCAGGGTGTTTATGCAGTTGCCAGAGCAAAGGTTAGCGTTATCAGACATTCCTCTCACCTGCTCTAAAATAAAGTCTAGCAGATATGTTTGATTCTGTGGCCCATTCGTCCTCATTCAGCTGCACTTGTGCTTCTCATACTCCTGGGTGTGGGACACCTACTGGAGCATGCTTGATCTACCCAGTAAACATACCCCTAAATAAAATGGATGCCCCCCAGAAGCTATCAGCTGTTCATAGCAGTTAGGTTAGGAGCGGCTGTCTTTATTCTCCATGCTAGAATGTTGACTTACTTGATCTTATGTGGGTAACCATGGCTGCTTTGAGTTCACGAGTGTGGTAGTTCTGTCTTATCCGGCAGCCCCTGTTTTGTTTTGGTCCTCCCCAACCTCGGGCTCTTGCTATCTTTATAACCCCTTCTTCCAGGATGCTCCCAGAACTTGAGGGAGGGGTAATGTGTGTGGTATACATGACGTTCACTAACACTGACTCATTAGTCATGAGCTTCTGTGTTAAGCACCATCCAAGTCACAGGTATGCTTATTGATGCTCAAATCATCCAGTCTTTGCCACGGGAGACTCTCTGGAGTCTGTTCCCTGCACAGCCCTCAGGGTCTTTGAGAGCCTGGTTGACATCTGAAAAGACAAGCTTCTCTGGGGACTAGCCATCAGGAACCTCCCCAAGGAGTTCCTTTTTTGTAGAGACTGATACTGCAAAGCCACAGTCTGGGTTCAACCACCTCCAGCAAAGTTTACCCAGATTTCTTGGATGAACATCATGGGATTTAGGACATGGGCATCTCTTGCCTAAATCCAAAACAGACACTGACAAAGGTTTTGCTACAAAGAGGAAAATTCCTTTGTTTGTCAAAGATTTCGCAATTGTTTCTCAATTTAGATCAGTGCTTTTCCACCTTGCCTACATGCTAAAATCCCCTAGAGGAGTTTTTATAAATACAAATGCCCAGATATATTCTGTGTTTAACTGGACTAGGGTCTTGTCTGAGCAACATGGTGTGTGTGTGTGTGTGTGTGAGGATTTATGGCTCTACCACTCTGTGTCTTATCTGCCTGCCACAATCAGTTAACTTACCATTTGCCATTTCTTTGGTTAGGCTGGCTGGCCAGCAAGTCCCAATGATCCTCTGTCTCCACCATCACCACCCTCTAATGCTAAGTTTATAAGTATACACAGCCATACCTGGCTTTTCTGTGTAGCTAGAGGTCTGAGTTCAAGTCCTCATGCCTGTACCACAAGTGCCCTTACCTGTGAGCCCTCTTTAGGCCTGGAAATGGGATTTTAAAGGGCTGAGCTCCTGGATGGAGCTTACATATGTCTTACTATGTGTGTAAGTGAAATCCTATTTGCTATGTTCTTCTAAACATCACTAGCATTGTTACAATGTGAACAAGTTGCTACTCCTCTAACTCATTCCTTGTCACTGAGGCAGCAAATCAAAAATTTCCACTGCTCTACTGCCTACTGCTCTTCCTTATTGCAAATCACACAAAGAGTTAGCTGTTGAGGAAAAATTGTGGGGTCATCCATGATTCCTTGATCTCACATCCCACATCCAGGATCCTCTAGGCTTCTGACAGTTCTCAGTGCCGTCCTGTCTGTTGCTCCTGCCACCATTATCTGTCCCTGGATCCCAACCCCCATTCGCCAGTGATCGCCCCGCTTTCTAGCTTCTATGGACTGTCCTGTCCAAGCAGCCAGAATACTGGACATTGGCTCCTGTCTTTCCTCGTCTTAGAACCCTGCCATGGACTCCCATCTTGGTCACAAGAACTCCAAGTTAGAAGTCAACAAGAAAAAGTGCTTCTCACCCAAGTATGACAACCTAAGTTTGATCTGATTCCCAGAGCCCAGGGTGAAAGGAGAAAAACCACCCCAAAGCTTATATTTTCACCTCCTTATCTTCAACATGCTTGCCATGGTATGCCTAGGCCTCACTTACACACACACACACACACACACACACACACACAGAGAGAGAGAGAGAGAGAGAGAGAGAGAGAGAGAGAGAGAGAGAATAACAAAACTATCCTAAACAATAAAAGAACTAGTGGAGATGGAATCTCAAAGTAGTTTTGATTGACATTTCCCTGATGGCTAAGGACACCAAATATTTCTTTTAGTGTTTCTCAGTCATTTAAGATTCCTCTGTTGAAAATTTTCTGTTTAGATCTGTATCCTATTTTTTAAATGAGATTATTTGGTTTGTTGATGTCTAGTTTCTTGAGTTTTTTTTTTTAATTTGGTTTGTTGATGTCTAGTTTCTTGAGTTTTTTTTTTAAAAAATGTATTTTAGATATTAGCTGTTTATTGGATTTGGAGTCAATGAAAATCTTTTCCCATTCTGTCTGCTGCCATTTTGTCTGGTTGATGGTGTGTGTCCTTTGCCTTGCAGAAGCTTCTCAGTTTCACTAGGTCCCATTTATTCCTTGTTGTTCTTAGAGCCTGTGCTTTTGATAGTCTGTCCAGGAATCTGTCTCTTGTGCCTCCTGTGCCCTCCATTCTACAGGAATGTCTGACATTGCCTGGATGGCCAGGAACCAGAGGCAGAACAGCCCGGAGTCCCAGTATAGAATCAAATATGACTGGCAAATAAATAAATAAGTAAATAAATAAACAACTAAGTCAATGAAATGATTCCTAATGATATTCTGCTATGCTCATAGATCAGTGTCCAGCCCAGTTGTCATCAGAGGGGTGTCATCCAGCAACTGATGGGAGAAGATGCAAAAACCCACAGCCAAACACTAGGTAGAGCTAGGGGAACACAGTAGAAGAGGGGGAAAAAGGATTGTAGGAGCCAGAGGTATTGAGAATACTACGAGAATACGGCCCACAGAATCAGCTAAGTGGGGCTCCTAGGGGTTCACAGAGAATGAAGCAACAAGCATAGACCCTGCATGGGTCTGAGCTAGGTCCTCTATGTATACCTTATGACTGTGTAGCTTGGTGTTCTTGTGGGACTCCCAAAAATAGAAGTGGAGGGTGTCTCTGATTCTTTTGCTGGCATTTGGGACCCTTTTCCTCCTACTGAGTTGCTTCATCCAGTCTTGAAATGAGGGTTTGTGCTCAATCTTATTGTATCTTCATAGGCCATGCTCATTGGATATCCCTGGGAGGTCTGCTTTATTTTTTTTTTAAAGGAAACAAAAGGGAAGTTGATCTGAGGGAGAGGGGAGGGAGGGGAAGGACTGGAAGAAGTGGAGGGAGGGGAAACTGGGGTTTGGATGTAATATATGAGAGAAGAATAAAAGTTTAAAAAAATGTTGCCAGGCGGCAGATGCCTTTAATCCCAGCACGTGGGAGGCAGAGGCAGGCCGATCTCTGTGAGTTTGAGGACAGCCTGGTCTACAAAGCAAGTTCCAGGACAGCTGGGGCTGTTACACAGATACCTTCTATCTCGGGGGGTGGAGGAGTCTCCTGGGACCCACCCCAGAGATTCTGGAGTAACCAGCAGTCTCAGCATCCGAAGCTGTTTTAAAAAGTGAAAAGGGAAGGAAATGAATGTTTCCATTGGTTTTACAGCAAGGAGATGTTGGACTCTCTTTCCATTTCCACTGTTGATTCTCCTTGACTTACCAGATAAATGAGAGAGGAGCCTGTTGGCATTTGGACGGACGGCTGAAGCTTCCAGCCTGGAATCCACAGACGTGAATACTTTTCCATGGTCGTCATTAGAGCCTTACTGCTCCAAGTGTGACCCATGGAATAGTTTAACATCAAGATCACCTTGCTCTTGTTAACTATTCAAAGCTGCCGGCTCTACTTTGCTATACAGAAATCTTAACAGTGCCAAACCTTAACAGCTCAAAGGGTTCTGTCACCTAATGCCCAGCAAGAGAACTAAACAAACACTACACAGTCCCCTGCAGCCCAAGGCTGGATTTCCCCTCAACCTGGGAGAGATCAAGGCTGCCAAGACAATTTAGCATTTGTCCCAGCCAACGCATTAACCATAGGCAGCTAAAGTCCCTTTTCATAGGACACTTATTTTAAGCAAGGACTCTACTACTGAACTCTATCCCTAGGCAGAATATTTTTTATAAGATTTACAATTGTTAGGGTTGAGTGAAGTAACTCCGTCGGTAGCGTGTTGCTTAGCATACATGAAACACTGGGTTCCAATCCCAGTACCAAATAAACGAGGTCTAGTAGCACAGGCCTCTCATCACTTGGGAGACGGAGGCAGGAGGATAGCAGGAGCTTAAGGCCCTCTTTAGCTACATAGTTTTTAGGTCTCAAAGAAACCCGGGACAAGTCCCACCCAGTGTCTGTGTGTGTCTTCTCTCAGCACTTCTCACCCCTCCCCTTGCCTAAACCTCTCCCTCCCAGGGGCTGCACTTCCCTTCCCTTCCCCCAGCCTGATCCCCAGATAACCCAATCATTTTGGACATGAGGTGTCTTGGTCTCCTGCCTCACTCTTGGCTTCTTGGCCACCGCTCCTCTTTTGCCGTCTTCCCCACTCTCTTGTATCTTCCTCTCATGCTCTCCCCCACCACTCTCTCCTCTCATGGCCTGGTTCAGTCTAGACCCTCCCAGCTGCCACTGGGTCTGCTCTCCCTCATATCTACAATAAGCCATCGCCTCCATCATACCTAGAGGCAGTTATGTCCTAATTTATCATTCAATAGGGAGTTTGAGGCTAGCCTAGGATACACGAGACCCTGTCTCAAGAAAAAAAAAATCACTTAAAATTTATAGTTGTCAGTCCCTTATCTCTTTGAGACACCTTACAGAGTGTCTGTAAGGACCTGAGAGCCACATAATCAAAGTATAGTTATCAAGAAAGGTATGATAATTCTTAGACCCATGAGAGGCTAGAAGCTATTCAAACACATGCCCATCACCAAACATAGCCTGATCACATTAACCTGGACCAATTTTTGTAATTACAATTACAGGGGATCTGATGCTGTCTCCTGACCTCCTCAGGTACAGTATACACATGGCACACAGAGATACATGAAGGTACAACAATCATACATGTAAAATAATAATTAGAAAAAATAAGGGGCTGGAAAGGTGGCTTACTGGTTAAGAGCACCTTCTGCTCTTCCAGAGGACTTAACTTGGCTTCTAGCGTCCACATGGTAGCTGATAACCACCTGTAACTCCAGTTCCAAGGGATTCAACAACACTCTCTTCTGGCCTCTTCATACATCAGGAACCACCTCAATATACCTGCAGACACACACACACACACACACACACACACACACACACAGTAAATCTTTAAAATAAATAAACCAAATTCCCAATAATGTCTATGCAGATCAGTGTTGATTGTGGGTCTGTAGCCATGATTATGCTCATTGTCCTATAAGGAGAAGGAAATATACCTCAACTGCCTTTAGCCTCCAGCTTCACGTCTCTCTCTTCACGAGATGCTCCAGTGGAGCGCTGGCATCCTACTCGCCAAGCCCTCCGGGATTCTTCATAAATACTTCCGAATGACAAGTGCAATTTTCACACCCTCTTTACCAGTGTGGAGGATGCAGCTTTGCTTAAAGGCACACACAAGGACTAGGGCCCTCTCCACTCATCCTTGTGCGGTTTCCACGAGGCCACACTAAGTGGAGAGAGGACTGTGTGGAAACTGAGGACCAAGAGCACACGGCTGGTGGATGAGAAACCAGTAAGATGTGTGCATTCATCCGTGAAGTGTGCTTTTCTAAAATTTGTGTGCATTAGTGTGTGTGTGTAGAGGCTAAAGGTGGAGGCTAGGTGCCTCCTCTACCACTCTCTCCACTTTACTTTTTTGTTCTTTTTCCTTCCTTCCTTCCTTCCTTCCTTTTCTTTCTGTTTTTTTTTTTTTTTTTTTTTTTTTTTTTTTTTTTTTTTTTTTTTTTTGGGTTTCTCTGTGTAACAGCTCTGACTGTTTTGGAACTCACTTTGTAGACCAGGAGGGCCTCGAACTCACAGAGATCTGCCTGTCCCCCAAGCGCTGGGAATAAAGGCATGCACCGCCATGCCCAGCTTTCACCTTACTTTTCAAACAGGTCTCTCAAAGCTCATTGAACACAGAGCTCACCTACTGGGTAGACTGGCTGGCTAGCAGCCTCACCCTCCCTACCCCTACCCTACCCCAGCCCTCCAGGTTCCTCCATGTTCCACCTTTCATTACTTTATAGGCAGCCACACCCAGCTTTTTTCATGGGTGCTGGGAATCTAGATCCTTAAGCAAGCACAACAAACATTTTGCCCATGAGGCATCTCCCTTTTGCTTTTTGGCGCAAGAGAGAACTGTTTTTGAGCCCTCCAGTGTCTTTGGGGCCTCCAAAAAACCTATTTACTTATCTTATCAAGTACCAGAGGCCCAGGGAATACAGCTTCTGGGAAAAAAGTCATATCAACCCACACAGGGACTGGAAGGACGTTGCCTCAGACTACAGAACCATGAACAGCATGGGCTGTGCACCGTCCATGTCGCCATCCCCACCCAAAGTCAGACCCCTGTTTGATCTTGGTCCTACACCATCCCCCTCATTCCATCTGCATACTCAGTCCCACCTTGCCTCCTTTCCTGGCTTGACTGCTGGCCTGTCTGCTCCCCTATTTTCCTAGAGGACAGATTCTAGCCTGGTCCTCCTCTGACTCCCACACCCACCTCTCTGCCACTGGACTACTTGGTGTCTTAGTGGAGGAAGGCAGGAAGACTCTCCTTGGGGCTGCTGACTTTATACTTCTTTTGGTTTGTTTGCTTCAAGACAGGGTTTCTCTGTGTAGCCCTGTTTGTCCTGGGAAAATCTGTAGACTAGGCTGGCCTTGAAATCACCGAGATCTGCCTGCCTTTACTTCCGAGTGCCGGGATTAAAGCATATGCCACCACTGCCGGGCTCTGACCTTATACTTCTGAGACAAAAATTCAAATTCAGCAAATGGGTGGAGTTATATCTCATCTTCAGGATGTCCTCCTTTTTCTGGTTGACCAGATTAGGCCATAAGAACAATATGAAGGGAGTTGTCAAATTTCAATGCTGAGATCATTCCTCCCGAGAAGACAGCCTAACTACTAACAAGCATGACAGAATACATCTTTCTGACCATTTTTAACCCCATTAGGTCACGGTCACGTGAGCTGCCCTTCCTTACTCCCTCCCAGGAGAATACTGAGTTTTCACTGCTAGCCAACAATATGGTGACACTTTTTTTGTTACTCATCAATAAAGAATCTTGTGACTTGCTAGCTGTGGTGGCTAGTGTCTGTAAGACCAGAACATGAAACTGAAGCAAGAGGAACGAGGAAAAGAAAAACTTGTGTACAAAGGAAATTTCTGATGCATGCTTTATTAGAGCCAAAGGTGACAGCTTTGTCCACTGAAACAAATTTCTGAGTTCAGAAGAGAAGACCACAAGAAATTTCACTTTGTAATTTTCCTTTATCAAACTATCCAGGAACACAGCAGTTGCTGTATGTGGTCCATTGGCATTACATAACAAGCTGTTAACAGAAAACACACCGAACAAAAAGCCTTATATTCTCTAATTGTCAAGTTAATCACCAACTTCTCTTAGATATGTGTGTGTGTGTGTGTGTGTGTGTGTGTGTGTGTATCCAACCCAAGGGCCTTGTGGTGTTAGGTAAATGTTCTACCACTGAGCTGTTTCTTAGTCCCACTTTTCTTAGATTTTAGATTTTTTTCTTATATACGATAATAAAATTCACTTCAAATACTAGCAATCAGGCTATATCATTTGAAAGGAGGTGGAACAGTCAACTTTAAGCCTTGGATTTTCTAGATCTTTCCTCAAATAAACTATGACTGATCTGCTAGATTTTAATCACTTTTCTCTGGGACCTACTCTGGGCCTACACAGAAGACGATACTAATATATCACCAATCCCTAGTGAATATGGTCCAGCAGCTCCTAGCTCTTGGAAGCACAGCTCATTCAGTGAAGACGCGTGAAGGTCCTGTTCTCCCCCAGTCAGCTGTTGTACATGATCAGCTTTTCCCTGAGGCTGGATTCTGTGGCTTGATCTTCTTTACAGCTTCCAGAACAGAGAATGGGTTCACTTTGTCTCCAAACTCTTTTTCTCGGTGCTCAAGAAGGACGCCCTACAGCAGAAACAAGAAGGGATGTCAGTTTTCAATCATGATGCGGACTCTGAACTTCTGCTGTCCATCAAGCCCTGTGATAGGGCAGCCGAGAGCCCAGCACTGAATGAAACCCACACCTGCCCTTGAGGAGGCCAGGCTTCTGAGGAAGGGGACTGAGGAATCTACACCCCAGTATTTGGGACACAGGAAGCCAGGATGGATGGAAGACTTCCTGGATGACAGGCAGATAAAAGTCTATCACCCCGGGAGAGAAGAGAATGAAAACATAAATATCCTACAAAGTATAGCTCAGAGTCCACATTGATGGGTGCTAAATGACCATCTGAGATAGCAGACCCCTTTAATCCTCTTAAGAAACTGGGGTCACAGCTGGGTGGTAGTGGCCCACACCTTTAATCCCAGCACTCGGGAGGCAGAGGCAGGCGGATCTCTGTGAGTCAGAAGCCAGCCTGCTCTACAGAATGATTTCCAGGATAGGTAACAAAGCTACATAGAGGATCCCTGTCCCGAAAAACAAAAACAAAACAAAACAACTGCAAAAAAAGAGAAAAGAAACCAAACTGGGGTCACACTTCCAATACTGTGAAGGAAACACAATATCACATAGGACATAGGACATCCCAGTTTCTCTGAAGTAGTAAAATGATATCAGGAATTGTCAGAGTTCTCTAACTAAATGTATCTGGACACTAGCCTTACATTTAAAATGATCTGTAAGGTGTTCTATCATTATAAAAACAATAACAACAAAAACAAAGCAAAAAGCAAAAAAGAAGTTGGGTTCAGAAGAAGGCTTGTCCAGTAGAGGCACTTGCAATATACAGGGCTAATAACCTGAGTTTAGACCCTGGATCTTAGGAGGGAGGTGAGAACTGACTCCTGAGAGTTGTCCTTTGACTTCCACACATGCATTGTGCATGCACATTGCTGTACACACACACGCGCGTGCACACACACACACAAAAATAAATAAATAAACAATAATTAAAACCCCATCCTGCTGTGTTTACTATTGGGAAGTGAATGATGAAACTGCAATTACTTGCTCAATAAGCCAAATGCAGGCAGTGAAAATTCAGGGAAGAATATATAATGGCGCGGGAAGCAAACCCACTGCCGTCAGCTGACAGGAAGGCTCCACCCACCTTCCACTAGTTTGTTCTTTTTGGAATCTCTCTGGTATATGCATTTCTTTAAAGTAGGAATCACAAATCATTATTTAAAAAAATTCATACCTAGAGGCACTTGACATAACAGGGAGGCAACAGCCACCTCCACTAGGAACCCAGGTGAGTCCTGATGCCCGCCATCCCAGTTCACCTTCTACCTTTCCAGAAACTCCACAGAGAACCAACACCCACCTAAGGATACCAGGAATGTGCGAGCCCAGCCATGAGTACCAAGTGAGTCATCACCAGGCAAGAAAAGGCTAGCAGCTGTGCCAAGCCCTGCCCTAGGGGCCACCACAGGAGGCAGAGGGAAGACAATGAAACCCCACAGGGCCCAGAGTGGGCAGGGCGGGCACCTTGGAGGGTCATGTGGGCCCGGTCACTGAGGACCACAGCTGAGGACAATTGTAGACAATCTGTAGGCGGTATCCTTCTATATTCCTGGGTTTAGTTTTTCCTGTGCTGCTTACCAGCGGTGCCTCTGGCTGACTTGCTTGCTCTCTCTAGGACCACTTTCTTACACAGAGATGGAAACGAGAAAAGCTAACATCCTAGACTGGTCATAGGGAAGACATGACAGGCAGGTGCTTTGCAGCCGTTACCATTAAGACACTTGGTATGTTTACTAGAAATCAACAGACAGAACTATGCCAAATTCAACACCGTTTAATACTAAATTCTAACATGAGTAAGTAAGAACAATTACCAATGCCATTTTTAAAAGATTAGAAATAAAGATTAACAGTCAAAGATTTTGGTTCTCATTCTTATTTCTCTTATATTGTGAGGTCCAACAATGCAGACTAAGGCTGCTTTACTACAGAAACAAAACACCAAAGATCCAACCACTCCGTACACATGTGCATGTCATAACCAGGTCTTCCTTCTGTGACCCATGCCTGCTATATAGTGCACTGGAAGCCCCAAGGCCCAATGTGGGGTGTCCACCTGCCTCCCAGTCCTCCAGGGACCTCATCTCTCTTTCCCCTTCTCTTCCTCAGGGTCCCCACATTGATTCTGGGCCCTCACTACCAGGACTCCTAACACCCTATCCATAGAGGAATAGGTTCTCTCTCTAGGCACAGCCCTGGTGCCAAGATCTCCACAGGAAAAATACAGTGGTCTCTCTCATACCTCCTTGTCACCCTTCCTCATCAGGTTGCTTTTGTTTGTTTATTTGTTGTTTTTCAAGATAGGATTTTTCTGTGTAGCTTTGGAGTCTGTCCTGGCACTAGCTCTGTAGATCAGACTGGCCTCAAACTCACAGAGAACTGCCTGCCTCCCAAGTGCTGGGATTAAAGGCATGCACTGCCACTGCTCAGCCAGACTGCTTTTATCTATCCCTTCTCCTCTCTGCTTTTCTCTTTATTCATCCTTGATGGTTTGGGAACATCCCAACTGAGTATATTCATCAATAGAATAAAAGTGAGATATCTGGCTGAGAACAGAAACACAACTTGAAATGAGAAAACCTGGGCTCAGGTCCCTGCAGTGCCGCGCTGGACCAAGCACCTTGGTATAGCTGCTTACTTCCTCTCAGTCAAGGTTGCCTCCTGCAGCGTGAGCATCAGGACTGTTTCCTAGCCTGACTGTAAAGTGTGTGAGAGGCCAGCATACGGTAGACTTGTGACCAGCGACAAGAGCTGGGAGAAAGGATGGGCGACTCTAGACATGGAGACCCCACACCCAATGCCTGCCCCTCTCCGGATCTGGCCTCAATTCCACAGATCTTCCGCAAACACAGATCCTACCTGTTTTCCAGGTCCTATCACAAAAACCCCTCCGAGGATGAAGCCTTCGCCTTCTAGGTTTCCAGAGAAGCCTCCATTCCAGGCCCGGAAGGAGTTGTACCACACACCCAAACGGATGAGGCCCATGAACATCATCTTCCTCCTCTCTGGACCGTAGAATTTTTTCTAGGGAGCAAGAAGACCTTGTGTGAGCAGTCTGTATGTTTTTCATCCCCAGGAAGGATGCCAAAAGCCCCAGAGCCTGTCTAACACATGACTCCACCCAGGGACATACTAAACTGCCTAGGGAAATAAAAATTTGCCAGCTCTGATTTAAGGAAAAAAGAAAAAAAGAAAAGAAAAAAGAAGAAAAAAAGCCTTTTTTTTTAAAAAAAAAAACCCAAACTTTATGTTATTTTTATGATGCAGGGATAGAACATGGAGCCTTGCATTTGTGAAGCACTATACCACTGAGGTCAACTTCAGGTCTCAAGGAAGCTCCAATCTAGGGAAATAACTCTGCCCCCACCGTCTCTCTCCTTACAACATTGTGCTGGGGAAGAGAAGGGAGGCACAACTGCATAAATTAAGGGGCAGGGGTTCATGCCAAGGGGCTGGAGTTTGCTGCTGTTTCCACCCTCCTGGGTCAATTAAAAAGAAAGCCTTAGAAATAACAGCCAACAGCCTTCCTGAGTTTGCCTGCGCTGTGCTCTGAGAGCTGGGGGACCCTGCCAGCTCAGGCAAACAGAAGGGGAAGGCCCTCCTCCAGTCCCAGGCCAGCGACCTCTTCCAGATAAGTACCATACCTCCCAGCCTAGGGCCCACAAGCCTGTAACATACTCTGTCTTTCTGCATTTTATTTCTAACTGTGTTTATACATGCATTTGTGTGTGTGTGTGTGCAGTGTTCACAGAGGCCAGAAGAGGGCACTGGACCCCCTGGAGCTGGCTTTGCAGGCTGTGGTGCTGGAAACTGAATGAGGGGCCTTTGGAAGAAGAGGAACGTCTTTTACACACTGAGGTTTCTCTCCAGTCACACACACTCACCTTTTCATCCAGGAAGATTTCCCCTTTGAAGTAAGGCTGGAAGTCCTTCACTTCTGCCTTAACCTGCTCCTTCACCACAGCATAGAGAGGGACACCTAGTTCATCCAACTGGGGCTTCAGGGAGGACAGGTCTGCTGCCTCCTATGGAAGACAGTTCAGGGACATGAGCACTTGAAGAGGTGATGTTAAAACAAATAAACAAACAAATGAAACAACAAAAACAACAACAACAAATCCAAACCACTGCCCAGGGCATGGCTGACACTGAGCAGAGGAAGAAAGATGACAAAAATCCCAGAGACAAGTCAGGTCTTGTAGCCCATCATGTGTTAGACACCAGGCCTCAGGACAGGGTTTCAGGTGGACTCCCAGCCCAGGCTTCTTATCTTCTCAAAGTGGGAAAGCGAAATATGCCCAGGGAGTCTCTGGAACAGTGGCTGTCCCAAACATGTCCTTTATGCTCAGTCAGGACAAGTTTTCCTACCTTGTATACTAACCCAAGGGTCTATCAGACATATGTGTGAAGGCCATGCGACTGTGGCCTCCAAGCTTCAATGCAAGGCGATCCCCTCCATTCCCTCCTAGATATCTCCTTCTCTTTCCAGCTCTAATCTAACCTACTGGAAAGGTATCTTTGTTCTAGAAAGGTCTCCTGGACCTGTCCCTACGTCTCAAGTATGTTCTCTGCCTTCTCTCTCTCTCTGTGTATGTGTGTATGTGGTTTTTCATTTGTGCTAAGCCTTCATGTCATCATCATGCATTATCACTCGGATTCCTAAGTATGTCTCACTGCTAGACATTCTGTCTTTTGTTTCATAGTGTCTAGAATGTGGCTGGATGTTCGAATGTCCTGAATGTATGGCAGGAAGAGCTGAAGATGTTCAATGGGAAGATGTGGCAAAGTTGAATTGGTACACACATCTTTGACCTTCATGAACCATGTTCTGGAAGAATAAACAATACCGCATAAATCATGGAAAAGCTTTAACCTGAAGAACCACTTCCTTTTTCACATAAGATGCTGTAATTAAAGAATCATCAGGAAGTTCTTTTAAATGTAGCTGGCCCACCTCAGATACAAATACAATGTAACATGAAAGCAACTATGTTTCCTAGAATAAGAGAAGCATAGCTAGACAAAACAGGATTGATTATAACATAATTTCATAAAGAACTCTACTGAGTAGCAAATTTTGACTGGAGCAGAAGAGAGGGGCTGTTGTTTCTGATATGGTTGAAGACCACCTGTTGGAAATGAGGTTCACTGCTTTTCCTGGGCTATTTCCTCTGGGTATGTCACCCTCTAAAGCCCTTGAGAGGAAATAGAGTCCTGTAACTCCTGCCCATGTGTCTGTTGAGTCACTTGTTTCTATCCACTCAGCTTTCTGGACACTGTAAGTTTCCACTGAATGCTGCTCCAGGGCACAGAGCAGAACACAGGAAAACTGGCTGTAGTGACCAAGAGCTGTGGCTCCTGGGACCCCTCTCTGTGTCACTGACTTCAACAGATCATGTCAGAACAGCATTTCTGCTGGTGTCTGGAGGCATCTCAGAATGGGAATCAAGAGCTCCGAGTTTATCCTCCACCTCCAAGATGAAAGAAAATAACAAACCCGTAAAGATGGCCAGCTTTGAATGCCTGTGACCTGTCACATGGCTAGGGGGACTGAGACTGACAGGAAACAGCTTGGCGATCACCTGGCCTTAAATGAGGAAGGCCCTATGCTAACTGGATGGGGCCAAGGCCATCACTGGGGTCTTGGATGGAGGAGGGACAGAAAGTTAGTATTTAGGGATGTGATGCAACAATGGGTGAGCAGCAGTTGCTGACTTTAGAAACACAGGGAGAAATCACAAGCGAAGAAAAGTGGTGGGCTCTGGAAGAGTGGAAACGGCAAGGAAATGGACATCCTCTGCAGTTTCCAGGGGAATGCAACCAGATTCCATTTGGGAATTCTGACCTCCAGCCTGTAAGCTAACTGCTGTGAAAGCCACCAGATGTGTGGCATTTTGCTACAGCAGCAATAAGTGAGCACACAATAAGCGGGCAGCTTGGCTTTGTGGCAACCTCTGTACCACTGTCCTGTGTAGAATGACAATGGTGACAACAGGTTGCATTGCTAAGATGCCCTTGAGAAGCCCTGCACAGGCTGGGATGTGGCTCAGTTGGTAGAGTGCTTGTCTTGCATGCACGAAGCCTTGGGTTCAATCCCAAGCATTACAGGAAATTGGACATGGTGGTACATGTCTGAAATCCCAGCACTCAGGAAATGGAGATGGGAAGACCAGAAATTTAAGGGCTACCTTGCAAGTGGAGTCAGTCTGGGCCACACGAGAACCTGTCTTAAAAAAACTGGAAAAGAGGGGCCTGGCAGGTAAGGAGCTGCAAAGGCTGTGTACTCAGCAGCATCCGTGGATTCTGTACCACACATACACAACAGAAAGAAATCTTTTAGTGGTGGGCCAGGCTTCCAGAGAAATGAGAGTGATGACCCTGACAGGGAGGAGCCAAGGGATTTGAAGGGCAAGAGAACCCTATTCAATTTTCTCAGCTCTCCAGACCATTATTTCGACAAGTGTCCATCTATGCTGACCAATAGGAACTCAGAATTTGCTCCTGCTGCTCTTCTAGATCTAATGAAAAGGTGGGGAAGGACATGGCTGCTACCATACTGGGCAAAAGGTCTGAAGGACAAAGAAAGCAGACTTGTTACTAACCCCACCAGGATATACAGAATTGTTAGGGAAAAACAAAAAACAAAAAACAGAGCAAATGTCAAAACAAATGCAGAGAGCAAATAACAGAAGCATCCAGAACTGACAGAAGGCTCAGAAGCACACATAAGCCCTTTGGTCTTGGCTGGAAATACTCCAGACCCCACTGTCAGATGCTTCCTTTCCAAGAGATCCTCAAAGGCACTCACCGCTCGACAGAGGAAACAGCCCGGCCTTCGCACAGCCATAATTACAGCCCCATTCTTCTCCCATAGCTCCTTTGCTTTGAATGTCCTTGATTCTGAAAGAGAAGAAGGAGAGTTACGAACTCCTCCTAGGCCTGCCTAGGAGGCCTAGACACTCCTGAACCACACGGAGCCAAGCTCAGGCCAGAACCCAGCCTAGAGGGGGCCAGGATGAGTACTCCACACCTAAGAGAAGAAAGCAAGCACAGAGAGGGAGGACTCACCTTCCCAAAGAACACTAATAAGGCTTAAGGACCCCATCATACACTCCAAAGATCCCTCTCCCACAAAATTCAGTGTTCCACTAGAACATCCAAATTGCACTAATTTCTAGCAAAATTGGCAAATTCCACTTATGGCTAGCAGCACTGGACACTAATAATTCTGTGGGGCCCAAACTAAGTTTTATATTTTGATATCCCTCCCAAAAGTACCCTTAAATGCATATTAAAAGAAATGAACAATATTTAAAAAATTGTTGTCTTTATCTTTTATAGTTTTTCAAGACAGGGTTTCTCTATGTTGACCCAGCTTTCCTGGAACTTTGAGATCAGCCTACCTCTGCCTCCTAAGTGCTAGGAACAAAAGTGTGAGCCATGATCTCCCAGCAAAATCAACATTTTTAAAATTTAAATTGGTCTAAACATGTTAGCTCCAACGCTTGCACTACTGTAAACAGAATAAAGTAGAAGACACCCAACAAGGAGATGCTTGGGAGAGTTAGTGAGGACTCATTAAGGATGAGTCTTAATTGTTCTAGTTTTCTCCAGAGGTACCCAAGTACCTGTGAAATGCAGTGTGAACAAAAACAGGGAGAGGGAGGCTGCCATCACGTGAGGTTTTGGAGACTGAACAAAGCTTGCAGGAGTCTCTCTGCACTGTCCTAAGGTTGCCTGCCTGGGTAAGAACCTCCACACTCCTGCCTCCCGAGGCCAGCTCCCTCACCAAATGGGGTAATGATGATGGCTTCTCTCTGGGAGTACTAGACAATGGACCACCCAACAGTGAGCCCTCGGGTGTACCAAGAAATTCCTGCCGCAAATGGACATGACTGAAGCCTTAGCTCTGTGTGGAATGCACCTGGCGTGATGGAGTGAGGCTCACAGCTCTTGCCATGAATTCCAGGTGGGCCCCTGAGGACGGGTACAGAGGGCCCTGTCTGCAGCTTCATCACAGGATAACCATGAAGTACCAGTGGCTCTCCAGATCCCCCACTTACAATGTACAAATCCTTACTATGTAGCAGGCCCAGTATCAAGCATCAGGAACACAGAACTGGATAAGCAGTGTTTCTTGAGCTCATTCAACTCAGACAACCCTATTCATTTTATTTTATTCTTTATGACATTATCAGAAGACTTGGAATTCCTCAGAATATTCTCTGGCTTATTAAGTGATGGTAAAATATTACTAAATATTACGGAGCAATTTATCATCGCAGTTAAGGCAATAGTAATAGAGAGTGAAAAATGACTTTGATAAGAAAAAGATAAATTAGACAATAATACCCAGATTACATTTATGTGACTATATGTAAGCATAGAAAGGAATACAGCAAAGTAAAAATGACTGTGTTAGGGTGGTATAACTATTGGTAATTTAAAAACTGTTATTAGATTTTCCTCTAATATTGCTTTAAGAAAAAGAAATGATTTTAGGAAGGAAACGAAAGAGGTTAAACATGCATCCCAGCACCCTGGAAAAGTACCGAGGCTGGCAGTCACTCATTACCTTTCCCCAGCGTCTTCAGGTCTATGTCTTCCAGATATTCCAGCTCTGCTTTCCGGGGCTTGGACAGAAACATATCCGTGTTGGCCAGGAGTACTGCCAGAGCAGCGGCCCCCAGGGCTCCCGCACCAATGGACCACATGCCCATGGTGAAGAAACTTGCGTCCTGGAGGAAAGACATGTCTGGAGATTGAGAAGAAGGAAGATGTTACTGTTCCCACAGGACAGCTGGAATCTGACCTCCTGCCCAAGACTCCAGTGGGCAACGGGCCAGGGGCCCAGGGGAGGAGGGGCTGAAGCAGGGAAACACGAGACTGGTCAGAACCGCTCAGCTGCTTGTCTCAGCCTCATTGTGAGAGCGTGGGAAAAGCACAGACACGTGCCGGTTTGTGCCCCGAGAAGCTCACTCACTCAGGCATCAGGAGTAATTAGAGAAATGACAGTCTTCTAGGAGCCTCTCTAGCGCCTCTGCCGCACTGAGCCTGTCCCATAGTCCTCTCCTCACCAAGCCTCGTTCTCTTTCACAGCACAGGTAGTAAGTGACTCAGCTGTCACCCCTCTGGGTAGGGACAGCTTTCTCATCTGCGATCAGAGGATTCCTGTTTTGTTGCCCCGTCTTCCTCTTGAGTTTAAGAAATCTCCGAGAAACAAGGGCGACATTCTACTCATCAAAGCCCCAGCCACTGCCCAGCAGGGCCTCACTCAGGGTAGACAGTTAATCTCAGTCAATTTCTCCCAGCTGAGAATAGCTTTCTCACTCATTATAGAAATGAAACAGGCTTCCATTGAAAAGAAAACAAAAAACAGTTTCAGCTGCACCAGTGCATAAAACCACAGCTGACGAGAAAGTCAACACTCCCTGAAGCCTACCACCTGGAGATGGCCACTGCTAAAAACACGGGTATCTAAGAGGGCATCCTTCCCACAGCCCTGCCCCCATGCACACACACGAGAACAAAACTGCAGGGATATTTGCTGAATGAATGGGAGAGCAGGGAGTAGGGTCTGTGTCACATCACAAGGAGCAGAATTTTTCAGAGGAGGCTGAGTCAGAGGTGTATGCATAGAGAAGGGGACCCTATGGAATCTAGCCTTATTCCCAGCTGGGGCCTGGTTACCTTACTAGTAAGGCTCTCTGTAGCAGGGTATCCTTTTGTCTCTGGGTGGCAAATCCAGAATCATCCCTGTTGTAGGATATTGGTACACTGGGTGAAGATAAATTGCTGTGACTGGTTTAATAAAGAGCTGAACGGCCAATAGCCATTAGGGCAGGAGGTACAGATGGGATTTCTGGGCAGAGAGAGAGGAAGTAGGAGATGATCAAGGCACAGAGGAGTCACCAAGGAGACGTGGAAGGAGTTGGACATACCGAATGAAAGAAAGGTAAAAAGCCACATGATAAAACATAGATTAATAAAAGCATGCCAAATTTAAGTTATAAGAGCTAGTGGAACAAGCCTAAACTAAGGCCAACCTTTCATAATTAATAGTAAGTCTCCATGTTGTTGTTCATGAGCTGGCGGGCCAAAGAAAAACCAGACTACACATCCCATCCCGAAACAGCAGTAGTCCATCCAGCCTGCCTTCTCCTGACAACTCCCTGTAGCCCCAGCGTTTCTGCTGGCTCTCACGCCACCCTAAGTTCTCACTCACCCCGATACTTCCCCACGTTCTTCTCCCAGCTTGACTCTGTATGCTTGGATGACTGGAGACAAGACAGGGACAGTAATTACCCCGAAAACACTTATTCTACCCTGCAAGTTTTGGCCTCAAAAGTTCAAATTTGAGTTAAGAAATAAAAGAGAGGCTAGGTCTAGTGGCACTGGCCTGTACCTCAGCTCTTCAGCAGGATGAGACAGGGGGACACTATCAAGGTCATGGTCATCCTGGGAAATTTATTGAGTCGCTGTCTCAAAGTAAAAAGAGGATGGGACTAGAAAACTTGTCTAGCACAAACAAGGTCCTAGGTTTAATCCTCAGTACCATTAAAATTAAATCAACCAATTAATTAATTGAAAGAGAACTCCAGGCAAGGAACGGCCAAATAAATATGACCTTAAAAAAAAAAAAAAGAGGAACCTGGTACTGATACACTCGGGAAAAGGGAAAGCAGAGGAGGCCAGTGTGGGTGTTGGAAGGAGTGGTGGCTGCCACTGTATCGCTGATGCAAGGGATTTCAACTGGGAGGGAAGGCTTACTTAGAACCACACAAAGTGTGGTCTATGGTCAATGGCTTACCACAGACAAGTGCTGAAATGAATTCAATACAGTTGAGTGATGAACATGACTTATGTACAATCAAGTTCTTGGGCAAAGCCGGAAAGAATGTTCCACAGGCCTGCTTCCAATTTTTCTTTGGCAAAGTTACACATTACTGGATTATAGTTCGCAGAACAATTGGGAGGGAATCACAGCTCCCAGACACCTGCTCTATACAGGAGCATCCACACAGCCTGGAAAAATGCTGGTGCTCTTATGCCTTTTACAGCAGTTTTGGATTACAAGCCAGTATACTTAACGCAGGGGCACACGAGTGCTGTCATCTTGTGCACAGATGTGCTAAGCATTTCTGTAAGAGGAGGCACAGGCCATCTTACATCTACCCTACAAATGGACTCCTGGAACCTAGTAGTGCATTTGGGGAGTCCAGGGACCCCCTCTCCTATCAACACAATCCTATTGAACTCTTGGAGGCCCCCAGGCTACATTTCCCCACCATCCAATGGCAAACATTTGGCTTGTTTGCTCAGTGATCACATCTAGGGAATTCAACTAGACTGAACACTTATTTTCATAATTTATATAGTACCGGCTGGTTGACTAAATGGCAATTTGGGAGAACTAAGTATGAAACATGATCCTTAAGAAGACATAGGCTCAGTTCACAGAGTAACGGGAAAGTCGGTAGGAAGGTTAGGCATCTTGGCTGAGTAAGAACACTTGGGTTGTGGGGCCACAAGGAAGAAAGCCAATCTGGGCAGCCACAGAAACAGAGGGAGTGGCTTTGGAATTGGTGTGGGACACAGTTCACAGTGTGAAAGTTTGGCTGGGCCAGGAATGATTGAGCCTAGCATGGAAGACTGACTCCCAGAGGGGAGAGGAAACCCAGAAGCCGCCACCCCTATAGCAGCAACCCAGTCCACCTGCTGAAAGTCACCTAAAGCACCTGTGTTTCCATGGGACTCTCATGCCATCTAGGATCTCATTTATTCCCAGGCCTCCCTAAGACCTCTTTTCATTCTGTGTGCTTAGATCACTGGGCATAGGTCAAGGATAGGATAGGAATCAGCCACCGAACAGACTCAACTCTCCCCTGCAGGAATTGATCATGCCCCAGAGACTCCCCTCTTTCCCTACCTCAACTTGGATTCAAGATGTGGGCATCAAAGCTACGCCAGGCATGATGTTTTCTTCCCTTAGGCCCTCGCCTACTGTGATCCACTCCTCTGGGGAGAGTACCCGCGCAGGCTCTGCTTTATCAGCAGTACCCTGGAAAGGCGGAC
Organism: Microtus oregoni; assembly: GCF_018167655.1. NCBI lineage: Eukaryota > Metazoa > Chordata > Mammalia > Rodentia > Cricetidae > Microtus > Microtus oregoni. The sequence continues at coordinate 17,383,589 of NW_024543072.1, forward strand.
TTCTCTGTGACTGGGCTCAAGCTGCTCCCACCCCAGCTGCGGCTCTTCTGCTGGTGATAAGCACGGAGAAGCACCTAGCTTCCGTACCTTAAAGTACCCTCTCTCCCAGGCAAGCCTTGGAACCGATACCGCGACAACCTGCTGCACAGACTTAGTCCCTGACTACGTTAATCCCACTCCCACAGGGAGAGATTTTTCATATCTAGATGGAACAGTCGGTGCTTTTCCACGTGTGCCTCCAAACCCACTGAGTGCAGAAGCAGGGAGACCAGTAATCCTGAATTCTCTGAGCGTCACTTGACATACTTGGCTCAAGTTCATTCTCCCAACTGTCTTGTGTAGCAAAGAATATTCTTTCTGCAGGGGCCGACACTAAGGTTCTGAGTCCACGAATTTCCTTGCTGTCACAGGGCCAGCAGGTAGCAATACTGCCATCTGTAGCAAACAGGAGAAGTTGCGCCGCAGCTGTTCCCTGCAGCCACACCTGGACTCTCTCCACACATTTGGAAGTAGATCTGTGGGGGTCAAGGGCATGAACCTCCATCTCCAGGAAAATTTCAAACAGGCAGTTTATAGCCTTCAGCCATCAAATACAGTGTCACTATGTCTGGTCTAAAGGAAATTTACCATACACCAGCTGTCCCTTCTCTTTTTCCCACTCTGTCTCTTTCTTAAGGAGGGGGCCAGTCTCTCTCTAAATGACAACTGGCAGATTGTTTACAGAAGGGCTAGCCCCACAGCTCCACGACTCAGCTCCCTAGGGTGGGGTTTATCTGATCCCCTTGTCTCCCAGAAGGTGAAGCTGGATAAGATGGCAAATAAACTGCAGCTGTCAGAGCTCAGAGTGGCAGCTCGGGTGTGGAGACGCTTGAGAGTTGGTAGAGGGAAGCCAGCTGGATTGCCCATGCCAAATGCGGCCATCTTCCCCAGGCCCATCTTCTCAACTCCAAAGTGAAGGTGTGCTACAGCTCCTCAGAGCACAGGGACATTGTCTGATGCCAACACAAACAGCTCTCTCTGGAGCCCCAACATTCCTGCTCTTCATTAACCTAACCCCACCTTGGCCCACTGCCCATTCAGGCTTTATCCAGCTTGGCTGCCCCCCTCCCCTATATCCACCGATCAGCAGGCTAAACCTGGAGCTGCACTTACCATCTGCGGCGTCCACACCTCTGCTTCTGCTGACAAGTGGTTCTGGCTCACAGGGTGTGCAGGCCGGGTGAGCAGGCACAGGGAGAGTTGGAGGTGGGGCTTTGGCGGCTTAGCCACTCCACAGGCACGACTGGGCCACACAGAAACCCTAGGGCTCCTTCAGCTGCCAATGGTTAATCTCCAGAAAACATCGAAGTGGCCAGCTGCCAAGGCCCCCTAGCCCTTCAAAAAACTGAGCAGAGATTTGAGTCATTTGCAGTCATGCAGACTGTAACATTTCCCAAGGGCCAGCAGACTCCCCCTCTGCTATGGGTGCACTGTCAGTCAGGCTCTTAACACAGGCCACATGGCAAAGTCACAGCATCAAAGAGACAGGTCCTTTTGTCCATGGTTCTTTGTGTGGCCTGCTCTGTACCCACTTAAGTCTACATCCAGGAAGTCAACTGGACAACCAAGGAGCCTTGGTATCTATCCATCACCTCTCTTTTCCCCTTTCTCTGCCGTTTACAGAACCCCTATACCCTTCCTGCCTGACCTCATCTAAGGCCAGCACCTCACTCACTAGCTTGGCAATGCCTCCGACTTCCCATTCCTGTTACTGACTCAAAGTTTCCAGGTAGGAGGTTTATACGGATCTGTCACAGTACATCCAAAACTGACCTCTGTCCACTATTGATTTCTCTCCTAGGGCTCCTGACTCAATGACCCAGATATCCAGACAGCTGCTCAAGCCAGAAACCTAACGTCAATTTTCCTTTCTTTGGCTCTCACTGCCTACACGTTATCAGTCAGAGTTCTGTCCATCTCTCATGGGTCTGTTAGCCTCTTCCGACCTCACGGCTACAGTCTAAGCCCAAACCCCCATTACTCTGAACTGCTCAGAAGCGGACGAACTTGGGCAGCCTTTACTTTGGTTCTTTACACATCACTCTCTATGTTGTAGCCAGAGTAGTCTTTCTTATTTATTATTTTACTTATGTGTAAGGGTGTTTGGCCTGTGTGTATGTCTGTGTACCGTGTGCAGACCTGCCTAGCGCCAGTGAGGCTAGTAGAGGGCTTCAGATCCCCTGGGACTGGAGTTTCAGATGGTTGTGAGTTGCCAGGTAGGTGCTGGAACACAAACCCAGAGAGTCTGGAGGCCCAGCCAGTGCTCTGAATTCCTGAGCCGCCTCTCTAGTCCCTAGCTAGAGTGATCTTATCACTCCTTACTTCCATTTCAGCTTCTCTTACAGTGAGCGTCTCCCCAGAGCTGACAGGGTCTAACTTCAGCCCACCATTCTGGTCTCATCCCCGGCTCCTCTAGCACCCTCACCACACTACCTGCTTGCAAGATCACACTCTTTACTGTTCATGTCATTCCTTTACCGAGAATTCCCTCGCCCTGAATACCAACTAGATGCATGCCTACCTGCTGGTAAAACCCAGCATCAACAATACATCCTGCTAAAACCCTTCCCTAAAAGCATTGCCAACTGAATGCTCTATCTGGTTACAGGGCCCACACATGTGTTAACATATGCACACCCCTGCGCACTGTGAAAAATGGGCTTCATGTGTTGTGTTTCAGTTATCTGTCTGACTTCCCAGTAGAGGACACGGGGAGATCATCACTATTACACCAACAGTGCTTACCAAGGCTCTGCTACATGTAATACAGGCAATGGAAGGTACGTGTAATTTATCAAATTTGTAATGAAGGGATCTGAATTTTACTTCTGAAGTTTCACAGTGGAGCAGAGTTGGAGCTAGCCTGTTGCTGCCCAATTTCGCCTCTGTGTGGAAGGTAATTCTGCACACTGCTAACCTGGCTTTAGAGAAGACACTCACACTTGGAACTGATCGTGCATCGAGTCCCAGCTCTGCTGCTCACTGGCAGGGGGAGCGGACACATCCGAGCCCAAGTATAGTCACTGAACAGACAGAAGAAACTAGAAATCCTCTGTCCCCACTCTCACAGTCAGACTCTGCAGCACCAATGACTACTTCTACAGGGAGAGCCTTAAGGGCACCCAGCGCTACCCAGTGTCTGCTGTGTGAGCACATTCTCACTTTCTCCTGCTGGTTCAAAGAGCTGCCTCTGGGCAGGAACCGATAAAAGTCTTAACAAAACAGAGCGTCAGCACTGGGTGGGTTAACTCACGTCTGAAACGTGTAGGGACAGCAAGACAGCCTAAACATCAAGAGAACACTGCCCTGCCCAGCCTCACCCAGGGACTCTTCCCACCTCAGAAAAAGCTGGCCTGAGGCAGACCCAGGAGAATGAAGAAAGGAAAGAGAGGGAAGGAGCAGGGAAAGAAGAGGCAGTGGTTTCCTTGCCTCAGGCTCTCAATGAACAGACTGGAAGGATGTTTCCCAGCTCTCCTCTCCTCCACCGTCCTCTGCTGTTAAAGTTCTACTTTAGTAACCCCTTTACTGAATAAACGAGGAGCAGACTAGCCCAAAGCCACATGGGTAAGAAGGGCATCAGTGCCAATGCTGGGGCTCAGGTCTGGGTCTCCCAACTCTCAATCTGAGCCAGCTTATTCTGCTTTGGTTTCCGAAGGTTCCACACACCCAGCCCCGAACCAGGGCCCTAAAGCTCAAAGAGTATGCACATACATCGGAGTCAAGTGCAGCTAGTGCTGAAACTGGATCATTGGCCTTAGGCAAGCTGAGAGCAAGACTCCTGGATGAGGCCTGGTGTTGGAGAGAATCCCAGTCTCTCCCAGGCCTAATCCCTGGCAAGCAGTTTACAAACCAATGCCAAATGTTTTCTTTAGGATCATACTGCCCATTCTCCGCTTAGAAGCAGGTCTGCATTTTTTCCTATACACAGTAACAAGGCCATGCTATTTCTAGATGCCATCATAAATGCCAGCTTAGCAGGGCGAAAACACAGGGAACAACAGGAGAGCCTTCACAACCACCTTCTGGAATTGGCAACCTACAGTGAGCTGTCATTTATTTGCCAAAACCTTCAACTTTCAGCTCTGTTCACTGGGGTGAATGCCTGGCTCTATCCCAGCCCTCCTCTGAGACACTAGGGTCGGAACCATGAACAGGCACTCAGAGGAGAAAAAGATAATACTGTCAGCAACTTGGAAACTGAGGCACAGGTACAGCGAAGAGTAAGGGGTATAGCTGACTGGGAAAGTCGTTTCCGCTCAGAAATGATTAAACCCAGGCCCCCCCCCCCCAAAAAAAAGATCTGGCCATTCAGCTGACTTTTCAGCCTCCTGCCTAGGCTTAGAAGACCTGCTCTCTCACGTTGCATGTATATGGACAGGAAGATGAGGGCAAGCCTCCAAAATGCACTGGGGTCCAGCAAACAAGTCCTAACTCCCAGTCTGGTCCTGAGAGGCCATTTTATCCCTCACCACCTCAGGATCTTCTGGGAAACAAGTTGAGTGCAGTGATGGCACATGTCTGTAATCCTAGCACTCAAGAGGCTGAGGCAGGAGGATTACTGATGAGGTCAGAAAAGGTGAGGGAGGTCATTCTGTAGGACTATCATAAGGAGTGTGCGAGAACAACACGAAAAACGGCAGCACTCTGGAAAACTTTAAAGGTTTCACATTGGGCTCCCCCCCCTTTTCTTTTAAAAAGATGAGCTCTTGATCTGTAGCCCAGGATAGCCCAGGACTCGCCACCTTCCTACCTCAGCCTCCTTTGTGCTGGGGTTTTAGGCATGCACCACCCCAATTGGCTTTAGCATTGTCTTATTGTCTTTATCTTTTCCAGGGTTTGGATCCACTGACTGTCCTAGTAGAGCAAAATACATCCCGAACATGGGACAACTTCTCCAGCTATGTTGCTGCAAGTCTGCTTGCTAGGTGGAAGTTCTAGGTCTGGGGGAGTCCTCCTCCACAGCACATACTCTGACTTAACTAGGGCTCCCCGATACTGCCTTTTGCACTGGCTGTGCCAACTGGTGGTGCCAAAGGCAAAGGGCAATACTCAGTTGTAATCTCCCTTGGCAGAGGCCACTGAGTGCAAAGGTGAGCAGGGCTCCTTCTACAGTACCTTGTACAGTTCCTGCCACACAAACCTCTGTCCAAACAAATTCTTTTTTTTTTTTTTTTTTTTTTTATTTTTTTTTATTTTTTATTTTAATTTATTTATTTATTAAGAATTTCTGCCTCGTCCCCACAACCGCTTCCCATTTCCCTCCCCCTCCCCCGATCAAGTCGCCCCCCCCCCCCTCATCTGCTCGAAGAGCAATCAGGGTTCCTTGACCTGTGGGAAGCCCAAGGACTGCCCACCTCTATCCAGGTCTCCTAAGGTGAGCATTCAAACTGCCTAGGCTCCCACAAAGCCAGTACGTGCAGTAGGATCAAAAACCCACTGCAATTGTTCTTGAGTTCTCAGTATTCCTCATTGTCCGCTATGTTCAGCTAGTCTGGATTTATCCCATGCTTTTTCAGACCTAGGCCAGCTGGCCTTGGTGAGATCCCAATAGAACATCCCCATTGTCTTAGTGTGTGACCCAAAAAGAGGAACATGGGATGTACTCACTCATATTTGGTTTCTAGCCATAAATAAAGGACATTGAGCCTATAATTCATGTTCCTAGAGAAGCTAAATAAGGTGAATCCAAAGACAAACACATAGGCATCCTCAGGAATATTAACCTTCATCAGGCGATGAAAGGAGACAGAGACAGAGACCCACACGGGAGCACCGGACAGAAATCTCAAGGTCCAAATCAGGAGCAGAAGGAGACGGAGCACGAGCAAGGAACTCAGGACCACGAGGGGTGCATCCAAACAAATTCTTAACATTGCAGAGGCAGACAGCCAATTAGCAATTGGCTAGAGAGTTATCTTTAACCTGAGATACTGACAAAGCCCGGGCATGAGCTATAGGATTCAGGGCCTAAGCAAACCTTCTGGTGCTACACAGCTTGGGACTATCATTAGAAACCAAGACTGCAATGCCAGCACTCAGAAGGCTGAGAGAGGGGCACTACAAATTCAAAGACAGCTTCTGTAAAATTAAAAGGCACCCTGACCCATATAATAAGACCCTGTCTGGAAGAAGAAAAGAAAGAGGGCGGGGGAGGAAGGGAAGGAGAAAGGGAAGAGAGAGATAGAGATAGAGATAGAGATAGAGATAGAGATAGAGATAGAGAGAGAGAGAGAGAGAGAGAATATGAATGTTTTGAACCCTTTCAGGAACAACACACAGGGTAAATGGCTTCCCTTATGAGGAAGGAGACTACTGGAAAGGCCAAACCAAGAACACACACCTAGGTCCAATTCCTCCATGTTGTACAAACCTGGACCAGGCACTGTTTTGCTTCAGTAAAATGGGAACAATTCCTGAATCACCTTCTACAGAGATGAATCAGGATTAAAGACATAGAAGATGCTATAAGCTCTTTACAAAGACTGCCAGAGATGCTTAATTCTTACTCATTTCTGGATTAGTCAACGACTACCCCAAATATACGAAACAGACTATTTTCTGATGAATATCTTCTGAGGAATCAGGGTGTGCAGTGTGAACCCCAATTTTGTCTCCAGGGCTGGGCTAAAACAGGAGCATTTAAGACACTATAAGCAGGTTCCATGACAACACTTTTCAAAATAAAACCTAAGTGATTGTTTTCTATTCAAATAGATCATCGACTAGGCTCCAAGGGGGGAAAATGTTGAAATAAAAATAAAACCCCGAATTAAGCTGATATCTAGGTAAGAGGGCTTTGAAGACAGATAGGAGGCACGGTGCCAGCAGGACTCTGGGTATGTGCCTCCGCATACCTGCCAGGGTGCACATTAACTTTCCTTGCTCTCCCTTAGGCCATTTCCACCAACTGCTTCACCGTCTAAAAACCCAGAGGATGGGCTGCCATGTGCTCTGCTCATCTCTTCACCACACCTCAGCTGTACTTTAAAATTTACAACTGGGCTTTCTAAGTCAAAGGTTGGTAACCTTTGGAAGAGACGGGGAACAGGTGCCTCTGAGACTTCCTTCCTCAAAGGGCACCCAAACAGAGACAGGACAGCCACTGCCATCCTCCGGCAGCCTCCAGAACTCCTGCCGGCGAGTTTGGACAAGAGTTTCTCAGTCCTCTGGCCCAACAATTCAGACACCCAGTTGGTACCACCAGTGCCAGTTCGGGACCGGGTATCTTGGCCCTAAGCCTGGAGTCTGTCCCAACATCTCTGGGGTGGGCGGAGGGCACCTTGGAGAGCGGCCCCAGGAGAAGGTGGAGCCGCATCCTCTATCCGTCCGCACCACTCTCCACGGTCGCGGGCTTGCCTGGATCCTCACCTGAGCCCCGAGGACCCCACCTCCGTGGACGTCACGGGCCTCGCTGAGCTGTGCCAGCGGACATAGGTGTCTCCCGCCCGCCTCCTCCTCCGCTGGAGCTCAGCGACGGGAGCCGAGGGACCCGGAGCTCTCCGCGCCTGCGCAGCTCGGCCCCCACGCCACCACGCCACTTCCACGTGACGGACATGCCCCCGCCCCGCCTGGGGTCGCCTTTGCGCGGCTCTCCTCTGCTCTCTTTTCCTTATTCTTCTTCACCCCCAAATGCTGGTTATCAGAGTAAAGAAAGGCAGCTGAGAATTGGCTCTAAGGATAATACCATTTCCTTTCAGCTTCTGAGCAACCCCAGGGCCGGTTTGTCTTCCACTCATTCGTGTTTGTTTATTTAATGTGGCTCCCAGGTGCTGGGATCACAGGCGTGCACTGCCATGCCCGGCCTTCACCCATTTTTCTCAGTCCTGTTGTAAGTGTTCGTGCAGTTTCAGGGACAGAGTTAACTGACTAATACAGAAGAGGTAAATGCAGGGGTGGGGGAGACAGAAGCAGAGAGGGGTGCCACAGCAGTTTTCAAAGAAGTGTTGAAGCAGCCACACTGATCAGAAATGGTCACTTCTTCCACAGTGTTGGGGTGTGTCCGCGTGTGTGCTGAGCTGAGCACCCGGCCAGCCAGGGTGTCCTGATTTATCACTCTTTGTCTTCTTCTCACGTTCCTCCCTGTGAGAAACGAGACCCTTGCTATATACTAACAAATTCAAGAGGCTAGGGAAAGTAAGACAGTTTTTATTTTATCCTGTGGAACTGGGTGTTATTGTAGACAAAGGCAAGAATGACTTGCCTGCCAATTTGGTGTCAAGCAGTGATTTTTACAGTCCTGATCGTAAATATTTTTGCCCCCTTTCCCATGAGCTGGGTCCTTTGGAGAGTTACAATCTTTCCCACTCATCTAGCATAGCACTCACCCCAAATTTCCCATCCCCCTAGAACTGAAGACCCTGTCATTCTTTCCTGATAGGTCACTCAGTCAGTAGCTGTCCTAGTTAGGGTTACTGTTGCTTTGATGAAACACCATGACCAAAGGCAAGTTGGTCAGGAAAGGGTCTATTTGACTTACCCTTCCACACTATAGTCCATCATTGAAGGAAGTCAGGGCAAGAACAGAAACAGGGCAGGAACCTGGAGGAAGGAGTTGCTGCAGAGACCATGGAGGGATGCAGCCTAGTGCCTTGCCTACAGCCTGATCTGATGGAGGCGTTTTCTCAATTGAGGCTCCCTCTTCCAGTTACTCTAACTTGTGACATCTAGTCAATTTGACACTCAAACACATTACTATTAAGCCACAACCTTTCCTTTCTTGTATTAATCACACATTAATATTGGTATTATACAAAATATATTGAAAACTTAAAAAGTTCCACAATCTTGCAAATTCAGATGTTTTAAAAGTTCAGTCTCTTAAAAAAATGTCTTTCAACTGTAGGCTCTATAAAAACAAGTTAAATACTTTCTTACTTCAAGAGGGAAGAACTAGGCCACAAACAAAATTCAAATCAAGCAACAAAGCAAAACCAAACTTCACCGTGTAAATAATTCAGTGTCCAAGGTTTGGGCTCCACTCATGATCTTCTGGGCTCTTCCAAAGGCTTTGACTAATTTCTCAGACTCCACCCTCTGCAGCCCACACAGATTGTCTCCAAGTTCAGGCCAGCTCCAGCCCGTACCTGCTGCTATTATTGGCAGTTGCCCCACGGTATTGACATCTCCAAAATGCCTGCAGCAACTGGGCTGCACTTTCACCAATTGCCTCTTCTGGGCTTTCTTCATTGTGCCAAGTCTCAACGTCTTTGCACGAGCTCTTCGATCCTGGGGCTTCCATAGCTAATTAAGGCTGCACCTCACCAATGGCTTCTCCTGTTCTGCCACAGTGCCAAGCCTCAGCTGCTCTCCATGGCTTCTTCACAGTTTCAAAACTGGTACCATCGTGATGAGACGTGGTGAGAAGTTCAACTGCTCGTGTGAGGTACAACCTTGGAGCACAGCTCCAAGGAGCTCAGGAGCACAGCTTCTGTGTGCTGATTCACATCAGTGATAGGCTCTCTTCTCATCCTCCTAACTTCTCAAGTGCAGGTAGCCAGCGTTAGTGTTCCAATATTATTTCAGTGATGCCGGTCTCTTATTGGTCACAGTTGATTCGTCAGCCCCAGCTGATCCGGACCACAGATACTTAATTCAAAATATACAATATCCACCACAGACTCCTTAAGTGTCAAACATCCCTTTGGAATTCCATAGTCCAGGCCTCCATCCTCCGTATTTCTCTCAACATTCTTGTCTTCCATGCTCCCACGGAGCAGCTCAACAATATTTGAACACTCAGTGGCTTTTTGAGCCCAAAGTTCCAAAGTCCTTCCACAATCCTCTCCAAAACATGGTCAGGTCTGCCACGACAACACTCCACTATCCTGATAGCATAGGATTACTATTAATTAGGATTACTATTGCTAGGATTAAATATCATGAGTTAAAGTCAGCTTGGGAGGAAAGGGTTTATTTGGCTTACACTTCCACACTATAATCCATCATTGAAGGAAGCAAGGGCAAGAACTCAAACAGGGCAGGAACATGGAGGCAGAAGCTGATGCACAGATCACAGAAAGGTGTTGCTTAGAGACTTGCCTACAGCCCTATTTTATGGAGGCTGCGGTGGTTTGAAAGAAAATGTCCCCCCAAAGGAGTGGCACTATTAGTAGGTGTGGCCCTTTTAGAGGAAGTGTGTCACTATGGGTGGGCTTTGAGGTCTCTTTTGAACAAACTTCCCTCAGTGTGACAATCAGTTGACTTCCTGTCACCTGCAAGATGTAACAGTCTTGGCTCCAGCACACCAGCTCCCCATTGTGATGATCATGAACTGAACTTCTGAAACTCTAAATGAGCCACCCCAATTAAAAATTAAAACAGTTTCCACGGTCATGGTTTCTCTTCACAGAACTGAAAACCGAGAGAGAGAGAGAGAGAGAGAGAGAGAGAGAGAGAGAGAGAGAGAGAGAGAGGAATTTTCTCAGTTGAGCTTCCAGCTTTCCAAAGACTCTAGCTTGCGTCAGGTTGACATAAAACTAGCCAGCACAGTAGTAAACTGACTTTTCAACCCTACGATAAACAGAGCTAGACAATTGGGTGCTATCTGCCAGCTATAGATGAACAGAATCAGCCCTTGTGTCTCCTAGTGGATCATAATGACGCATTTCTTACACTCCTGAAACCTAGAGCTTGGACTGTGGCCAGCAAGCCCCAGTGAGCCTCTGTTTTCTGGCTGCCACAACACTAGGGCTCCAAGCCTGCATCCCTGCAATCACATCTGGCTTTTTACTGATAACAAGGGTTTGAAATCAGGTCCTCATGCTTGAGCAGAAAATGCTGTTAGCTGCTGACGCATATCCCAAACCCAAGATATGGTCATCTGTCTGCAGTGTGCCCCCTACCTTGTTCACCTGGGAAACACCTAATGGTGTACAATGTCCAAAGGCTTTCCAGATTTGCATCCCTGACTTCGTAGTCAATCTCACACTCCATATGTTTCTGGCAACATCCAGCCCAGAGATTCTGTTCATAGATCTCTTCTGAGCCATATTGTAAATATCTGTTTCATTGCTGGGTCCCCTAGAGTCTGGCCCTGGAACAGGATCCGGATGTACCTGGGAAGGTTTGTGAAAGAAGAAAGTCTAAACTGAGAAGTGTCTTAGACCGGACAGACCTGATCTTGCAGAGAAGAGTACAGTGTGTACTTCTTGTACAGCGTGGTTATACTTATGAAACAACAATTCTTCACCACCCCCAGAAGACTTTGCTTATATGTACCTAGCTTCTCATTATGTATCTGTCCTGAAATAGGAATGTTGGGTAAAGGTGAGGCAGAGTCCCAGGGGAAGCTATTGTGAGTAAAACAGAAAGTCGTTTCCTTGAGATATGGACACTCAGAACCTGGTGGTTAATAATAGTGTTGTTCCGTTTAGGAACAGTAAAGTTCTAGGGTTTGGGGACACTAAGAGTCTGTTGAGATATACATACTACTCAAATATAAAATACCATGATTCTATTTATGATTTTTTGTAAGATCCCAAATCTCTGGACCTCAAAAAGAAGGCAAGATCTGAGAGCTCATTAATATGCACCCACAATCCTAAATTCCTTTTTGTTCAAGAAGTCACAGGCTGAACTCATTAAATTGCCAGCAGACCAGAAAAATAAGTTATGTGAAAGCCAGCACAGGAAAAATAATTTGTAAAGTTCAGCAATTTTTAAAAGATCAAAACAAAACCCTTGAATAATAGGCTGGGCATGTAGCTCAGTTGGCAGAGTGATTGCATGAAGTCTTGGGTTCATTTTCAAATCCCAGGTTTGTAAGTAGTACATGCCTGTAATTTTAGAAATTAAAACTTGAAAGATAGAGGCAGATGGACCAGAAGTTTAAGCTAATAACTGGCATTCAAAACCAACTTTGGATATGTTGAGATTCTGTCTCAAAATAAAACAAATAAGCAAAAAGCAAAAAAAAAAAAAACCAAAAAAACAAGAACAAAAACCCCAAAAACCCTTAAACCAGAAATAATCTCTCTAAACTCCAAATAGCCTGCAATATTTAAAAAGAAATGTAACTAGACATGTATAGATCAAAAGATACGTAAGTTTGTTTTGAAGTAGGATGTTGCTATGCTGCCTCAAATTTATAATCTTCTTGCCTTAGTTTCCTGAGTGCTGGGATTAGATCATGCCTCGCTAGCCTTACAATTTGAACCCAATGAGATAAATGTCAGAGATGACCAGGAGCCTTGTGACAGCCTTGATAACACATGTGTTCTCCCATCTTGATGGACTAGGTCACATTTTTTCTTTTTTGTACCACTATTAGATCAGACAGCAAGCACTAAGAACAGGAATCGCGTCTAGATAAAGACTTGTCACTCAGTGTCCAGCATCTTCAGACTGAGCTGGCTTCATCTGCTTGCTCAGAAGTGACCCAAGCAGGCACCATGACATGCTTCTCTGAAGTGATGACCCTGCAGCATTTGGGCTTAAGGGGGAAGAGTTCAAGAAGCTGCTAGCAGTAAATGCAAAACAAGAAGCAATTGCTGCCTGACTTTACTGCTACATGTCCATATTCCTATCCTGTGCATGAGTAAAAAATCAAATTAAGACAAGAATTTTCTATGAACCCCCAAAACAAGTGAGTACTGATCAGCTCTACGCATCTGCTTGACTTGTCAATATTCTTAATTCAGCTCTTTTTTCCCTAATTCCTGCATTCCTACTTGCACCTACTGACTGCTGAGATTGCCAGTGAAACATCATACCTGTTTTTTTCTCTTAATTCTTGAAGCATGAGGACACCATTCTTCCATGGTGTGCCTCAGAGCAAGTCAGTAAAGCCTTGTTTCTAGAGCCTCCCAGTGGATTACCTGGTGAACCAATGACTGATTGGAGGCTGGGTGGTGAGAACATTCTCCCCAGATTAAAGAAGACTGCTAAAGCGTACTTCCTATTATCCTAACTATTAACTAAACCTGTGCTTAGCCAGGCCTTATTTATTAAAGGTTTTATTTATTTATTAATTTTTTTTACAAGTAATAGAAAAAAGAAACACCTCAAATTGTATGGAAGTAACCAGGTTTGTTTTTCTGCTCTGTTAGCTACGTGTTGGCTTCATACTAAGGCCGATTCTTAGAATGGCTCCTAGGACCCAACATAGGGAGGAAGGGTAACTACATGCTAAGCAGTGAATGACCTGGAACTTTGTTGTGCTGTCTAGTCCTGTGGCCTGAACAAAGCTGTAACCTGATTGGTCTCAGTCAGTATCATTGTGAATCTAGAAGAAAAATAGAAATGGAATAAACATGTTAAGGCATTCCTTACATTTTTTTTTTGCAGCCAAAGTTAACCCTTCTTTGCTATTTTTAGTCTCAGTCATTGATGTCTGGATTTGTACACAGTATTATCAGTTGGCCATCAGGAGATTAGTTATCCGGTATGTCCTCTTCTTTCTTTGTGTGCATGTATTTTGCTTGTTCGAGTTTTTGTTATTTGAGACACAGGTCACGCTATATAGCCTAGGTTGACCTGAAACTTGTGGTCCTTCTGCCTCCACTTCCTCAGTGCTGTAGTCACAACCAGCCCGTACCAGCCCAGCTGACACAGCATCTCTTCAAAGATGCTCCCCCTGCATTCTGTTCAAAGTTGGCGTGGAAGTATTAGATGAGATAAAAGCAAGTGTCACATCATCTTTTTTTTTTTTCTTTGAGACAGGGTTTCTCTGTGTAACAGCCCTGGCTGTCCTGGAACTCTCTTCGAGTGTCACATCTTAATGACAATCTTTCAAAACAGATTGAGACAATTGAGAGTGGTGGTGCATGAGGAATCCCAGCACATCGTTGGTAGGAAGTGGTGGGGAAATCAGGAGTTCAAGGCTGGTGTGGGCATATTGAGACGAACCCACAATAACAACAAAACTAACAAACATGAAAAGTAAAACACGTGTACGCTAATTGTAACCTCTCATTCTTTGAGACTGTTTACACGTTTTAAGAGATTCAGCAACTTTGACAGTCTACTACGGTTCTTGGCTTTGTGGCTTAGTGCCCAAACAATGAACAATAAAAGACTATGTTCACGTGTGCTGCGTTCCTTTCTTCGTCAGGACTCTGCAGTCTTTCAGCTGTTCTGCAGGAAACTAAGGGAGTTAAATTAATGACAAGATTTATTCTGTTGTTATCAAATTTTGTTTTGCTGCTCCGTTTCCATGTACGTGGAAGGACCTCTTCAGGTCAGCGACATATCGGTGTAATGCTTCAGGATTTATGAGATGGAATTCATACCTTTATAAATAATATACATGGGGGCTGGAGAAAAGACTCTATGGTTAAGAGTGTGTGCTGCTCTTGCAGAAGGCCTGGGTTCAGTTCCTAGAACATACACTGGACAGCTCATAGTACATATAGTTGCCTGCAACTGTAGCTACATGGGAGCTGAATTCTTCTTCTGGGCTCTGCAAGCAGCTGCATTCACATATGAGCATTCTCCAATCCAACTACCCCCGCTTCTGCCACCCATATACATATAGTTTTTAAAATCCCACAATGAACATAATTCAAATAAAGGGTCCATGATCTCAGCAGTTATGATCACATTGACAGGTGTTTGGGTGATGGAAACAGGTCATGCCTGCTTTTCAGCCAATTGTAATTGTAGGATAGCACTGGCTGGAATACATAGCACAGTTTCAGAGGTATGAAAATTAGAAATGGAAAGCTTTCTGATTCTATAACAATGGCTTTTTTTTTAAATGTCTTCACCCCTGTATTCCGAACCATGAGGTGCTTCAACAACATCACTTAGGCTCCCATGACAGTTCGTGTTAATTGCCCACTGGACACAGTTTAGAATCATCTGGGAGTCTTTGTATTTTTCTTTGTTTTTAATCTAATTTTTTAAAATACAATATAATTTGGTCATGTTTTCCCCTTACCCAACTCTTCCCAGTTCCCCCTACCTCCCTGCTCACTCAACTTAATGGTCTCTCTCTTTTTCCCTCTATCCCTTTTTACTTCCCTCCCTCTCTTTCTCTCTCTCTCTAAAAAAAACTCATAAAACAAAAATCAAACAAAAATATTCATAAGACAAAAAAATTCAAAGCAAAATAAAACTAAACAAAAAGTCTATCAAAACATAATGAAACACAAAAATATGGGGTTCATTTTGTGCTGGTCAACGCTCTTGAGCTGCCTGGGGTATGGTTGCCACCCAATTGGAGACAACTGATTTCCCTCTGCCACAAGGTATCAAGATATATCTATTGCTAGTAGCTTCACTCTTAGTAGGGCTCCAGGTCCACTTCCCTTTCTCAGTGCTGGGATCTGGGCTGGCTTAAACCTGTGTAGCTCTTGTGAGTGCTGTCACAGTCTCTTAGTTCATATGAGCAACAGTCCTGGTGTGTCTGGAGGACACTTTCCTTGGAGTATCCATCACCTCTGGCTCTTACCTACTTTCCATACCTTTTTGGGTAGGGAGTCTTAATAATGAGCTGTCTAGGTTAGGTTGGCCTCTGGTCATGTCTGTGAGAACTGTCCTGGGTTTGAGCTCTGATCTGTGTAATAGAGGAAAAAGAGAGCAAAGACTTAGCATGTGTCCTCATTAGGTTTTTATTGCTTTGAAGAGACATGATGGCCATGGCAACTATTACAAAGAAAACATTTAATTGAGGGTGGCTCACTTACAGTTTCAGAGGTTCAGTCCATTATGATCATGAAGGGGAGCATGGCAGTGTGCAGGTAGATGTGGTGCTTCTTCCCTTAAGTTTCTTTCATCAGGGTATTTTATCACAGCAGCAGGAAACAAAAGTAGGACAACAACTAAACAGGATTGAGCCTAAGAATGCAAACCGTGCTAGTATCAGCAGATCTGTCCATCAGTCTATATGGACCCATTAAATGTGGCAAGCCTGCTTATCATGTTAATAGGTGCTCAAAGGAATTGAGTCAAAAAAATCACAACTTTTTCCTATAACATCCCTAAATGAAGCAAGAATAAAAGTAATTCATTTAAATACTTTGTTTGTGAGAAAAGATCTTGATGTGGGATTCCCCTATGTATGCTGTGAATACCATTGGTTAATAAAGAAACTGGCTTGGCATGATAGGGTAGAACAGAGCTAGGCAGGAAAACTAAACTGAATGCTGGGAGGAAGAAGCTAGAGTCAGAGAGAAGCCATGGAGCCGCCAGAGACAGACATGCTGAAACTTTGCCAGTAAGCCACAGCCTCATGATGATACACAGGTTAATGGAAATGGGTTAAATTAAATATGAGTTATCCCTAAATACGCTTAAGCTATTGGACAAACAGTATTGCAAATAGTATAGTTTCTGCGTGGTTATTTTGAGGCTGAGCAGCCAGGAACAAACAAGCGGCCTTACTACAACTGGATCTCTTATATTCTAGAATGGCCTCATATTCATTGAGTAGTTAAGAATGACCTTGAACTTCTGATTCTTTTGCCTCTGTCTTCCAAGTGTCATAATTTCAGGCATGTACCACTGTACCAGGTTTGTACGTTGCTGGAGCTCAAACTTAGGGTTTTATGCAATTGAGTTATAGCCTTAGGTCCTGAAAACAGATTCTTTACCAGGACCAAAAAGCAAATATCATAAATAGAATGATGCTAATTTTAATTAAACAAAGAGCTAGTTCTGTGCATCCATAATCATGGAAGATAAACAAATTTAATAAAAGCAAATAATGAGTGCACCTTTTGGGCAAGAAGAATACCTCTTTTTGCTAATGGTACAGCTGTATCCCTGATTACTAAGCCTTGGCATACCTGAAACTCTTAAAGTTATACCAGCAAAAGGAGCCAGAGTTGTTCCTTTCAAAGGCAGCCCTGGCATTATGTGGCCCAATTACAGTGGTGGTTACAATGACCTAACAGAAATCACTTTATGATAATGGCTGTATACCTGTGGTGGTTTGAAAGAAAATGGCCTGGAAAGGAAGTAGCACTATTCAGAGGTGTGGCCTTATTGGAGGAAGTGTTTCACTTTGGGGGTGGGATTTGAAGTCTTTTTCTCAAGCTCTGCTCAGTGTGAGAGTCAGTCAACTTCCTACTGCCTCTCAGTCAAGATTTAAGGACTATCAACTCAAGCACCATGTCTGCCTGCATGCGATCACGCTTCCTGCCATGATGATAATGGAGTGAACCTCTGAAACTGTTAGCAAGCTGCCCCAATTAAATGTTTCCTTTATAGGAGCTGCCCGTGGTCATGGTGTCTCTTCACAACAATAAAAACCCTACCTGTAGTAATAAGGGTGCGGGCTGCGTCCCCAGCACCCCAGCCGCCTGCACGGCTAGCTTATGCCCGAAATAACAACATACAAACTGTATTCATTTAATTACTGCTTGGCCCATTTCTATCTAGGCTAATTCTCACATATTAATTTAGCCCATTTCTAATCATCTGTGTAGCGCCCCTAGGTGCGCTTACCGGGAAGATTCCAGCCTCTGTCCATCCTGGGTCAGAGCTTCATCCCGGGAGCGGGGCATGGCGTCTCTCTGAGGCATCTGCCCCCGAGAGGAGAGCTGTCGAGTCTGACCTCACTTCCTCTTCCTCCCAGCGTTCTGTTCTGTTTACTACTCCCACCTATCCTCTAACCAATAAAATGGGCCAAGGCAGTTCCTTTATTAGCCAATGACCTTCCTTCATCATTTCCCCTTTTTCGGTTTAAACAAAAAAAAAAAAGGCTTTAACTTTAACATAGCAAAATTACATATAACAAAACAGTTATCAAGTAAAAGTTACAATAATCTTTATCATAACTAAGGAAAACTATAACTATAACTAACTATTCTGAACTCTATCAAAGACTCCAGAAAGATACAATACTACCTAAGCAAACAAGAAAAAAGCAACTTTTAAACTCTAGAAATGACAGAGACATCTCGCTGCCTGGACAGTCACCCAAAGTTCCTCTGTACCGTTGGGGCATCCATCTTCAGCCTTCAGGCCCATGGTATCCAGCAGACATTTCCATAAAGCAGGAAAATTCAAAGTCAGTTCAGTCACTATCTGTTGTGTCCTGCAAAATGTCTCGCAGACTCTTTCATGAATCAGGAACCCTGAAAGATCATCTCACCTTAGGCAAGTTCAGTAGTCCTCTCTCTGTGGGTTCTCTGTGTCCAGTTTATGCACTAGTCCAGGCAAGAGCAGTTTCTTGCCCCAATAGCTATCAAACACCATAACGAGCCTCTTCAATGCCCATCTTCCTCTTGAAGTAGATTGGTGCTGCCAGGAGCAGAGTGTCTCATTGTCATGAAAAGTCCTCAGTTATTAAAACATTAAATGTCCTATTCTGTAATCTTTGAAAGACATGAAGAATGTCTATCTAAAATATATCTCTATATATCTAGAAAATCTAACTAACATGACTACAAGCTTTACTATTATCGATGATTATCCATTAACAACCTATATTTCTTAATTATACAGTACATATTTAAATGAACTACACAATCACAATACCTTAATCAAAATCAGAAACACTTATACATATAACAAAATTGACCTTAAATCTCTATCAATAAAGCAAAATCTATATTAATGCAAATTATTCATATCTATATCATATCCCCCTTTAAATGTAAAAGAACATTTATAAACATTTTTTGGGAATATGGGAGCAGTTATTTCTCTCCAAAGTGCTTCCTGCTGAATGGGGGCGTCGTTAATTAGGTCTTTCATGGTATAACCTGTGTGCTAGTTTCATCTCAGTTGGCAGTTGAGCGAAGCAATTTTCTGAAGATGTTCACTGCAACCCTTCAGGAGGGCGTGGTCCATCATACCAAATCGGAATAGAAGAAATGAACAGCGTCTCATCCTCTGTGAAAACAAAATAAGAAACTACATTCCAAAGTATCATATCCTTAGATCCAAATTCAAAATATCTATGTTGGATTAGTTCAGCAGTATTTATAAATAAATATCTTTTAGCAGCTTTTGCTCTTTCCTCAGCATTCAAACAATTCAAAGAGAGCATAATAGCATACAGTATCAAGATTCTCTGTGTATTTTCCATCTTTGTGCAGCTTTGTTTTAACCTCTATTTTTTTTTTTGGTTTTTCGAGACAGGGTTTCTCTAACCTCTATTTTGTTTATTTTTACTTTTAACTCTTTGCTTTTTGAGACAGGTTCTCTGTATCTTTGACCTGAAGTAACTCTGTAGACCAGGCTGTCTTTGAACTCTCAGAGATCCGCCTGTCTCTGCCTCCCAGGCATTCGGGATTAAAGGTGTACACTACTACACCTTGAACTCACAGAGATCTGTTTGTCTCTGCTTTCTAGGCACTGGGATTAAAGGCGTGTGCTACCACACACAACAACTCTCTCCCTTTTTTTTTTTTTTACTTTCGGGATTAAAGGTGTACACTACTACACCTTGAACTCACAGAGATCTGTTTGTCTCTGCTTTCTAGGCACTGGGATTAAAGGCGTGTGCTACCACACACAACAATTCTCTCCCTTTTTTTTTTTTACTTTAAGAACTTCAACTTTTAGTCTGCATATATTTTTAACACACTTTAAACCATTCAGAAATTTTCTCTGTCTTTGAATCTCTCTTTACTGTATATCTCTCTTTTTCTGACCACATGAGTCTTTAATTTACCAAGCAATCTCAGTAGGACTAAAGGCGTGGCTTTGTCGGCTAGATCCAGTCCATTCCTTAGCTTTCCAGCCTCATGGCTGAGGTACTGGCTGTAGCCAGCAAGCGAGCTTCAGCAGCCTGTGCTTGCAAACCGCACAAACCGCCTGCTTAAAAGAGTCAGCGTTTGTCCTGGCAGGACAGCCCAGAAAGCCGGCATTTTTAAACGGCGCAGCTTTTTTCCTGCTATGGCTGAAAACCGAAAAGCATGCGTTCAGCTCTTCGTCAACACTGTTTAAGTGTTTCGTGGCAGGACCTCTTAATGAGCTGCAGGCTTTGCAGCTAAAGCTGAGTCAGGAAGCCTCTCTTAGATGAAAGTGCATGCTTGCCTCTAACAAGCAGAGCAGACCCGAGAACACAGCGAGTCTAGTTGCCATCAAACAAATCGTAGCACTTTACTCCAAATGCTCTATTCAAAAGCTCTGTCTCCCGCAGGAGCCAGACAGAGATTGCAATGGCGGCACAGCCCCAGGAAGTCGCGCTTTAAAATGACACAGCTTTTTTCTGCTACTGTTGCCGAATCAGGAAATCTCTCTACTGCACGCCACCAACAAACAGCAAAAATCTGTGTTAAACTCTCTCTCCCTTATTTTTAAGCCTTCTCAGGTTTTTTAAGTGGGTTTAGTCCATCACGTGGGGTGCCATTCTGTAGTAATAAGGGTGCGGGGCTGCGTCCCCAGCACCCCAGGGGCCCGCATGGCTAGCTTATGCCCGAAATAACAACATACAAACTGTATTCATTTAATTACTGCTTGGCCCATTTCTATCTAGGCTAATTCTCACATATTAATTTAGCCCATTTCTAATCATCTGTGTAGCACCCCTAGGTGCGCTTACCGGGAAGATTCCAGCCTCTGTCCATCCTGGGTCGGAGCTTCATCCCGGGAGCGGGGCATGGAGTCTCTCTGAGGCATCTGCCCCCGAGAGGAGAGCTGTCGAGTCTGACCTCACTTCCTCTTCCTCCCAGCGTTCTGTTCTGTTTACTACTCCTACCTATCCTCTAACCAATAAAATGGGCCAAGGCAGTTCCTTTATTAGCCAATGACCTTCCTCCATCATCTACCTAAGATACTATCAATATAAAGCTTTTGCTGAATAAGTCCTGAATTGACTTGATGAAAATATTGGCGATGACTTGCCAGGTATGCAGAAAAGTATCCTCTAAATGTATCCCTGCATGTGGTCCTCCAAGGGGAAACAAAAAGATTTAGAATCTATATATTCTCCAGAGAAAGAAAGATTAAGTTTTCTGTCCTGGGCAGCATGGTTGAAAGGTCTGTCCCAAGATCAGGCTTGAAAGCATGCTCATAAATATTGGAATCTACCCCTCCAGCATGGTGACTCAGTGGGGCGGTAGGGACTATTAGATGATTAAGATGATTGATATTTGAGTGTAGGCGGGTCTGCTGATTGAAGTACAGGAAGAACTAATCACTAACCGCAGAACCTTCTTTAGAGGGAACTATAGAAAAGCTTGTGTTGATCCGTAGTCACTTTAGGTTCATGCTCATCATCTAAATGCCCACTCCATTTGGTTGGCATTGTAGCTAGGATGACAGAGTTTGTGGTGCCTGTCGTGACAAACACCAATGTGCAGAGTCAAGAACTGAATCTTTTAAAGATGCGTTAGTGAGTCAGCAGTCTGAGAAGGCAGCAAATAAGTTCCCTGAAACAAAACCGTCTTACATCTCCTCTCTGTACAGCAGATTATACTGGGATGGGGAAATGAAAGCAACCAGTTATTCCAGAGTTTGTTCTTGTCTTTCTGTTCAGGTGATCAACCACATAGCTGAGACACGAGATGTCTATGTCGCTCCCATTTTTATCCTCCCACCATATTTTCTGGGTGCTTCTTCTCGAGGGACATCTAAAATGTAGAGTGCTAACTCAAAACATACTGCTACTAATTGTGTGTTAGGCTATTGATGCATGTACAGATTCTTTCTTACAACATGAAGTGAATATCGTCCTTCTAATACAGAATATAAAAATGTCCTTAACCAAATCCTTTCTGCCCCCTGTATTTTCCATTGTCAATAGTAACTAATAACTATAAAACCTGTTTTATGTGGAAGATTTCATTCTACTCTTTTGCCTTTAGTTGGTTGTATGTATTCAGTGTGGCTTTTATTTGTAGGAGATTTTTGAGCATATAGTTGTGCACATTGGTTCATACTAATTTCTTCTTCTTCTTCTTCTTCTTCTTCTTCTTCTTCTTCTTCTTCTCCTCCTCCTCCTCCTCCTCCTCCTCCTCCTCCTCCTCCTCCTCCTTCTTCTTCTTCTTCTTCTTCTTCTTCTTCTTCTTCTTGTTATTTTGAGACATGGTTTAGAGCTTTGTAACCTGTTCTGGAACTAGCTCTTGTAGACTAGGTTGGCCTCGAACTCACAGAGATCCACCTACCTCTGCCTCCCAAGTTCTGGGATTGCAGTCCAGCTAGTCCAACAATGACTGGCTGTGAATGGAAAGTTCAAGAATCCCATAGTTGCTCAGTCTGCAAGGCTGGATGTCTCAAGCTGGTCTTTAGTATGTGTTGGAATGCCAAAGAAGTAGGCTCCAATTGCCGCCCCCACCTGGCCAAACAGTTATTCTTCTTTAAAAATAAAATAAATTTTTTAAAATGCTGAAAATAAACAACACAAACAAAGACACTAAGAAAGGGAGAGTGAATGGTTCACCAGGGCCCTCTCTCCTTGTTAGCTAATAGCACTCTTTTGGGTTTCTATAGAAAGAAGCATGTTTTACTTGTGTGATGGCTATTATCAGTTGCCAACTTGACTATATCTGGAATGAGGTACAATCCAGAAGTGGTGGACATAAGTGTAAAAGATTTTCTGCTTGGTTTGAAGTTGGTGAATCCATTTCTAGTCTGGATCTTTGAGGTAGGAAAATACACACCTTTGATCTGGATTCTGTGGCGGGAAGATATGTCTTTAACATGGGCCATACCTCCTGCTGGAAGTCTACATAACGATGCAAGAGAAGAAAGCTTTCGCCCTTTGTCTGCTTACCTTTGCCTTGCTAGCTCCTCCACTCGTTCACTGGCATTGGAGCCTACTTCTTTGGCATTTCAACACATACTAAAGACCAGCTTGAGACATCCAGCCTTGCGGACTGAGCAACTATGGGATTCTTGAACTTTCCATTCACAGCCAGTCATTGTTGGACTAGCTGGACTGCAACCTAGAAGTCATTCCTATAAACTCCATATATTCACTCCATACATTCTGTTACAAGAGAACCCTGAACAATACAGTTTCAAACAGTTATTCTTTTATTTTATTTTTATTTATTTTTTTAATTTTTAATTTAATTTATTTTTATTTATTTATTTATTAAAGATTTCTGCCTCCTCCCCGCCACCGCCTCCCATTTCCCTCCCCCTCCCCCAATCAAGTCCTCCTCCCTCGTCAGCCCAAAGAGCAATCAGGGTTCCCTGCCCTGTGGGAAGTCCAAGGACCACCCACCTCCATCCAGGTCTAGTAAGGTGAGCATCCAAACTGCCTAGGCTCCCACAAAGCCAGTACAGGCAGTAGGATCAAAAACCCATTGCCAATGTTCTTGAGTTCTCAGTAGTCCAAGGTCAATGAGATGACTCAGCAAGTTAAAGTTCTCACTGTATAAGCCGGATGGGCTGAGATCGGTCCTTGGAAGCCACGATGGAGGGAGAGAACTGACTCCCAAAAATTGTCCTTGGACCTCCACATGTGCATGCTGTGATAAGCATGTATCTGTGCTCATACATGCATCACACACAGTAAATAATGTTTATAATTTAAAAAGTATTAAAAATTAGGAAGTTGGGGTGTAGGAGCCAGGAGAGAAGAAAGCAGAAGAAATAATCAAAACCGAAGAATTTGTCCCCTTTTCATACCAGAGACATTTTTTTTCAAGATACATAAAAACGTTTTATTTGCAGGGGAGCAGATATTTAATCAAACAAGCCAAATCCCATGCCATCATCTGACTCTTCAGACTCTTCCTTCTTCTCATATTTCTTCTCCTCTGCTGCAGCAGGGGCAGAACCAGCAGCAGGAGCTGCAGAGCCAGGGGCAGCAGAAACAGCCACGGCTCCACCAGCAGGCACACTGGCAAGTTTCCCAACACCCTGGGTGATGACATCCTTAATGTTTTTCCCATTCAGCCCACTGATGACCTTGTTGAGCTGGTCATTGTTCATTGTCTGCCTCGATGCCCACGCTGTCTAGTATCTTCTTAATATCTTTGGCTCTAGGAGGGGCATTGCCCCCAAGGGTGGCAAGCAAATAAGAGGTGACGTAGCGCATGTCAGCTGCTGTGGACTGGCCTCACGCGTGTTACCTTGGTGGCGTCAGGCAGTGAAAGTACCGTAGACATTTTTATGAGCTGTCCTAACTTTCTTTTAGATTTGAACATTTTTACCATATCTTGTGAAGAATGACACTTTTGTTCTGCAGAAGAAGTATTTGTACTCGCCTCTCTTACAAGGGAAATGACACTATGAGGAGAACCATGTTCTTCTTCTTCCTAAAAGCCACTATTTTCTTGCCTGGCATATGGACAGTGAAGGGTTAATAACCTAAAGGCCTCAGGTGGACTCAGAAACTCCCCATAGGAAGAGTTGTCATAGGAGCTGGGAGCTCCTGTCAAGGGGTCAAAATGTCAGGAAAACTCCTGGTGCTAAGGCTCACATGATAAAAACTCCCACCAAAAATCAGTCTCGGAACAAAAGACCTCTTGCCAGGGTATGGGCATGGAAATTTAGAAATATATGTAAAGAATATGAAGATGCATAAAAAGTAATAAGACAGAAAACATAGAATAGTACTGGGAGGGCATTTCAATGAATACTGAAATCACCTACATTTATTTTTCCATAGCTTTAATACCCAATGTAAATGGGGGGCAGGGATGGTAACAAAAGACTTTGTTAACATGATTGGTAGGGCAACTCAGTCAATCACTTTAACACTCTGAGACATCAAATCAGTAGCATTCTGTGGTCTGTGTATTGATGCTGCTATAGATCATGTATCCTGAAGATCCCCCTCCTGAGGTGACCTCATAGTTACAAAAGAAGGAGCAGAAGTACATTTGCATATCCTGACCACCTGTCAGGATGGCATGAACTTACTTGACTGAGCTATCTTAATGTTAAAAGAATCAAGCAAATCACCTCCTAAGCTGGGACCTGTAGCTATGCTTGTCAGTCATTTTGAGCAATCTCCAAACTCTTTGACCATCAG
This sequence comes from Microtus oregoni, assembly GCF_018167655.1. NCBI lineage: Eukaryota > Metazoa > Chordata > Mammalia > Rodentia > Cricetidae > Microtus > Microtus oregoni. The sequence goes on from NW_024543072.1 coordinate 17,408,451, forward strand.
ACAAGGTGGAAATGGACCCACATTTTTAGGCCTCCACTATCTTCCCATCCTAAAGTTTGATTTTTCTGCCCTATAAGACCCCCTAGCTCCTATGGCAAGACTGACTGTCTTCCACTGTTCTGATTAAAGGAGAATTCTGTGTCTGAGGAGGTTGATATCTTTGTTTGATTTTTGTGTCACTACAATCAATCCTGATCTAACAGATAGGATGTACAAGTCTCTGCCTTTCCAGAGAGACTAAAGTAGAGAGGGTTGAGAGAGGTGGGGAAGGTGGTACTGATATCAAGAACAAACTTTAGGAACCTCAAATAAAGGAACTAACTCAAGAAAAGTATAAAGGGGAAATATAATAGGTGTTACACCTAGGCATCGAAGTAGGAAGACTTTCATAGACAGACAAGCATAAGGAAGGGCAGTCTAGACTAAGAGGAATAGTGTGTGTCCAAAGGCACCTGAGAGTCTGGAGGCAGGGCAGAATGGCAATGTGTCTAAATAGAAGCAGGTCTCTGTGTTGAGACTTATAGGAGTCTCTTAGTGAGATGTGAGTGCTTCTGAACAGGGCCCTGGCTAGATTCATTCCATTGACTACCATCCTTTGTGTCCAGAGCATTTGGCCAGGGAGGAGTCACAGTTATCACTTTGAGCTCCAGAAGAAAGAAAGCTTGCATGCAAGCCACACAGGGATCACTTCTGTGCAACTGACAGGGTGACAGAAATTCCAAATCACCGAAGAGAAGACCTAGGAGGCAAAAGCTTTGAGCTGATGTCTTATGACTTATGTCTTATACTGGAATGAGTACAAAATGCCTGCTGCTAGCCTCTCTCTGAAGTAGTCTTAGTGATACCACCTCTAACTTGAAGTTTAAAAGCGTCCCTTGAAAGCAGAACAACATCTGCAGCTTCCACATTAGCTCCTGAGGTATCTGTCCCTGTACCAGTGAGAAAATACAGCTGGTACTTTGAGATATCATGAAGAGAGTCTCCAGCAAGGGTGCTGGAGGCAAGTGGTAGCTGCTGGTAGTATATTACTGTTCAAAGCAGGCCATGGCCTGAAGACAGGGCTTTTCCTCATGGCAATGAGACCCTTCTGTCTTGGACACATGTCTCACTGAACAGGATGTAGGAAAAGGACTACACATGCAGACTCTTCCTCCAAGGCTTTTTCTTGGAAGCATTTCTGGACTAAAGCTGAGAGTACCCAGTGAGTACACCTTGTGAACGGAATCACTGGTCTTTCTAGACAAGGCTGCTCTTCATCTCAGAGCTCCCAGCCCTTCCAGTCTCAATGGCAGTATAAATGATTTCTATATAACAACTAATGAGTAAATCAGAGATGGAGAGAGTGATCTTCCAGAGCCCAGGTATCCAGCATATGCAGTGTGAGGACACTTTCAGTTTTTAGTATTGTCATTGTGTTATTTTTAATACTTAAGCTTAAATTCCAGCAAAACCCACATTGCTAAGATTCAAAGGGAACCTGTTCTTCATCTTTTACTCCTGCACTGGCCTCTTCCTATAACTATTGTTTGTTGTGGGAATTCAGTCTGATAGTCAATTGTACAGGGTTGCTGGGCCCAATGGATGTGGTCTTCTCTGGAGATAAGTGACTAAAAGTTCTGTAACTTCCTCAAAGAGAGCTGCCAACTGGTGACCGAGTTCTCAAATATATGAGCCCATGGGGGACATTTTTGATTCAAACCACTATAGGCCAAGTATCCTAAACCATTAAATAGCTTTGAGGGTCGAGTAGCTGGTATACTTTTAGTGGGGAATACACGCAGGAAGATTGATGTATTGACTGTTGGCATTTTCTAGTATTCTTATGATTTTCTCTGGGTACCTGTAGAACCTCATTGTTTCCGAAAGTGCTTTCCTCTAAATGCTATTGAATGCCTTCCTGAAATCTATGTAACAGACATATAAGTCTTTTCCCAATTCTTCGTATTTTTCTGCCAGTTGCCTCAAAGTGAAGATTTGATCAATCGTGCTCCTGTTAGCTCTGAATCTGCCTTTGCTAGGATTTCCTCTGTTCTGCCCTTGATCTTTTGCAGGATAATGGAGGAGAAGATCTTGCTATTATGGCACAACAAATAATGCCCCTGTAATCTGAACCGTTCAGCTTGTCCTTTTTCTTGTGTATGGGGAACCTGGAGAATTTAGTATATGGGTGGCAAGAGGTCCTGGTGGTCGGCTAAAGGCTACCACACAAAGAGAAAGAGACCTGATCAGTTGTCCTCATCAACTCAGACCATAAAACCCATTCCCCTTAAACCTCCAGCCACCATACCCCTTTTTAAATGGTGCATTTTCTTTTAAATTACATGTAAGTGTCTTTGTATGGGGATGCATGTGAATGCAGATGCTCCTAGAGGCATGGTTCCCCGTGGATCTGTAGTTACAGGCTGTTGTGAACCACCCAATATGGACACTGGGAACCAAACTTGGGTCCTTTGTACAAACAGTGCATGTTCTTAACCACTGAGCCATCTTTCCAGGACAGTGCAACACACACATTCTTAGATAAATCACTAGCAAAGAAGTGTATGGTTGGTGTAACAAGTAGCCATAACTCATTGGGATGAGGTAGGAATCAACCTTCCTGAAAACAACTCCTGGGCTGGAGAGATGGCTCAGAGGTTAAGAGAACTGACTGCTGTTTCAGAGGTCCTGAGTTCAATTCCCAGCAACCACATGAGGACTCACACCCATCTATAATGAGATCTGATGCATAATAAATAAATTAAAAAAACCCAACTCCTGTCTACACATTGCTGAGCCCAACTGTGGTTCTATTAGAAAGAAACTATGGGGATAACAGCCAAGTGGATAGTAGCACCTGCACATTTTTACATTGAGGAATATTTCATTTTTCAAAAAAAGATACTTTAAGGCTTTATTTTAAAACACATTAGAAAAATTCATTTAAAAGGCTTAATAAATTAGGCTGGGCAGTGGTAGCACACTCCTTTAATCCCAGAATTTAGGAATCAGAGACAGGTGGATCTCTGTAAGTTTGAGACCAGCATCATCTACAGAGTTAGTTCCAGGACAACTCCAAAGCTACAGAGAAACCCTGTTTCAAAAAACCAAGAAGTAATAAATAAATAGATAAATAAAATAAATAAATAAAAGGCTTAATATTTTCATAATATTCAAGTTTTTCATTGAGAACTGATATACATTCCTGTCTGATTTGATCTTCTTTTAAGAGCCTTAATAATATTTTTGGGTTTCCTTAATATAATTTTTGCATCTCTCTGGATCAATATAAACCACACATAAATATTTTCAACTGTTTGTGAAAATGGTAAATGGAATCTTTTTCCAGTATTTGCAGATACTTGTGGGCACAAATCCCTCATGTTCTGCCACCCTTTTATGGTATGCCATTGAGAGGTACTTCACAACACATGGCATCGTGAAATCTAATCAGAAGAGAGCTGCTCTTGACCCAATCTGTGGACTGTCTTCCATTGTGTTTCCATCCTTGTGATAAAACAGTATGACCAAAATAAAATTGGGTAATAAAAGGTTTATTCTATCTTACAGTTCACAATCCATCATCAAGGAAAGCCAAGGCAGAAACTCAAGGCAGGAACATAGGAATCAAAAGCAGAAGCAAAGACCAGGGAGGACTATTGCTTATAGGCTTGTTCGCCATGGCTTTCAGCCTCCTGTAGTATACACCCCAGGATCACCTGCTCAGTGATAGCACTGCCCTGTGCATAGGATACCACATCAATCGTTAATCAAGAAAATGTCCCACAGACTTGCCTATAAACAATCGTACGGAGGTATTTTCCTTGTTGGGGGGGGACCAGGATAACTCTAGCTTATGTTAGTTGACAAAAAACTAACCAGGACAGTGACTTGGGCAAATTATTATCCCTGAAAAAAATTCCCTGTAGAATAAATAATGATGCCTCTAAAGGCTGTAATAAGAATTTAATTGAATATCACATAAAAAGACTTAGAACAGTCTTTGATACATATTAAATTATATATTAATATTTCATATGATTATAAAAAATGCCTTGTTTTCATGGTTCCGGGAATTGAAGTTTTGCTCATGCAGGGCACTTTTCTATCACTAAGCAAAATCTTAAGACAGTTAATTAATTCCAAGCATTTTAAAAACATAATATCTTGAGTTATCTAGGATACCTATAACTACAAGATTCAGGTTTTATGAAGAATGTGTCATATCTGGTCAGATTCACAGACAAAAATCAGAGAAAAACAGGGTGCTATTTAATGAGGATTGAGTTTCAATTCTGTAAAACAAACTGCTTCTGGAAGTCTTGTGCAGCAATGTAAACAAATATATTTATGCTACTTAACTGTCTAAGTGTGGTCTGGTTTCTAAAAATCACAATAAAAAATTTAAGTAAACAAAAATCAGGCTGGAGAAGTGGATCAAAGTTTAATCCTAGCACTCAGGAGGCAGAGGCAGGCAGATCTCTGAGTTTGAGGCCAGCCTGGTCTACAGAGCAAGCTCCAGGACAGCCAAGGTTACACAGAGAAAGCCAGTCAGCGGAGAAAAAAACTAAAACAAAACACTTACTGCTCAGTGAGAGAACCAGAGTCCAGATCCCAACACCCACATGAGGTGGCTCACAAGTGTCTGTAGTTTGTGACTCTGGGCTCCCTTCTGATCTCTCTGGGCACACCCCTGCCTTAACACACACACACACACACACACACACACACACGCACGCACGCACGCACGCACGCGTGCACGCACACACACACACACACATAAACACACACGTAGATAAATATGTATACAGATCTGTGACAACCCACCCCCACACTCACAACCACATGTACACATAAACATACATATACATAGACCTATGTTCTCATTCGTCTTGTGGTTTTCTTTTTTTTTTTTTTTACTGTGATGTTGAGCTTCATATTTTACTGGAATATATATGTATATATGTTGGATTGATTTCCTTTTGTTTCTTCTTTTCTTTTTGCTTTTGTTTTGGGATCTCACTGATTTGCCAAGTCCAGCACTGGTTCTAAAGATGGCAGAAGTCCAGAGTGCTGCCAAAAAATGGCAAAATGAGGCACACACAGTCCCTGGGGACTTTTCTGAGCCTGGCATAAGGAGTCTCATTCCCTGCAGACACCACCCTCCCTCAGAGCAGTTTTCTAGCTCTTCTAGTTGGCCTGGACGGAGCTTTGAATTTCTGCTTTTAGAGACTCCTTCCTGGAGTTGCTCTGCCTGCAGAGTGGGGAGAGGGTGTCACTGAATATGAAACTTTTGAAGGCGTGATGGCCTCCCTGCCTCAGTACTAATTTATATTCCCAGTTCTATCTCATTAGAAATCAGCATTCAGAGCTATTAAATTTCACTCAACAGGGTCAGAGTTGAACTCTGCACATGAAAGGCTTTATCTATAAGCACCGATAGTCATTATCTCACCAAGGCTGTGCTTCCGTGGAAGAAAACAAGAGAACACTAATAGCTCAGGGGCCTGATCAGACTTTGGCTTCCAGGTCTTAGCCCTAGAACCCTGGGCTATGAGTATGTGTTTTTTTTTTTTTTTGATTTTTTTTTATTGAGAAAAGAAAAAAAAAACAAGTTTCTGCCTCCTACCAGCCTCCCCTTTCCCTCCCCCTCCTCCCACCCTTCTTGGTGAGCTCCCAATAGATCAGCTCCACTGTCTCAGTGGATGGGTGCACCCCTCGTGGTCCCAACTTCTTTGCTCATGCTATCCCTCCTTCTGCTCCTCATTGGGACCTTGGGAGCTCAGTCCAGTGCTCCAATGTGGGTCTCTGTCTCTATCTCCATCCATCACCAGATGAAGGTTCTATGGTGATATGCAAGATATTCGTCAGTATTGCTATAGAATAGGGTCATTTCAGGTTCCCTATCCTCAGCTGTCCAAGGAACTAACTGGGGACATCGCCTTGGGCTTCTGGGAGCCACTCTAGGTTCAAGTCTCTTGCCAACCCTAAGGTGGCTCCCTTAACTAAGAATTGTGCTTCCCCTTTCCCCTATCCAACCTCCCTTTATCCCAATCATCCTGTTTCCCCAAGTTCCCCCCATCCTCCCCTTCTCCCTTTTCTCTCCCCATCTCCCCTTATCCCCATCCCACCCCACCCCCAAGATCCCAATTTTCTCCCCTGCCATTTTGTCTACTTCCCATAGGCAAGAGAATAACTATATGTTTTTCCTTGGGTTCACCTTCTTACTTAGCTTCTTTAGGCTCACCAATTGTAGACTCCGTTCATAGCAGTACTATTTGTAATAGCCAGTACCTGGAAACAACCTAGATGCCCTTCAATGGAAGAATGGAAGAAAGTGTGGAATATATACACATTAGAGAACTACGCTGCGCTAAAAAACAATGACTTCTCGAATTTTGCATGCAAATGTATGGAAATAGAAAACACTATACTGAGTGAGGTAACCCAGACCCAAAAAGATGAACATGGGATGTACTCACTTATAATTGGTTTCTAGCCTTAAATAAGGGTCACGGAGTCTACAATTGGTGAGTATGTTTTAAGGCACCTAAAAACCAAAGCCCATGCCGCTGACTGAGGAACGGGCTTATTTCCTAAATTGAGACAAGGACTTAGTCCCAACCTCTGCTTCTGTTCTTTCCACCAAGGCCCAGATCAACAACACTTTCTTCCTGAAGGCTTTAATGCACCCCTTAGGAGAAGCACCTTGGTTGATTTATGGTCTCCAGGAAATATCACATCACTGGACTGTAATGGAGCGCTAAGGAAATCGCTGAGGATGGGTAGGTCTTGCTAAGTGCCCTTAGGGGTGCATGTACAATATAGGAGAAACCATGGTAGTGCTTAGGCTCCATCTGAGCGTGTTAGAATATTCTATGTGTAGACAGCACAGCTCCTGTCTTCAAATGAAGTCCATGAAACCCCAGGGTTTTACCATTATGATCCAGGAGTCTTGCTGGCCAGTGCAAGCCTTGACCAAGAAGAGCACATGACTTAAAAAGGCTCTCTGAAGACTATCACCTGGACCTTTCTATGGGCTGTAGACTGTGTTTCAATTCACCCAGGAAATGAAACTCCGACAGTGTAGCTGATTTCTCATATGGAAACTATATCAAGAAAACCAGGCCCAAGAACTTACTGGGCAAGCTGACAAGGAGAGAAATCCCTTACCTGAACCCCATGAAGAGGAGGACAGCTAGCGTCGCAATGCTGGTGAATCCCATCTATCTGGAGTGTGTCAAGGGGCAGACAGGCAGAGGATTATCAATGAGACAGGGACTTCAGCTCAGCTTGACTCTGGCCGCTGATGTAGGCTACTTAAATAGCCCTCTGCTGTCCGTCTTCCACCTACATCTGTCTGGGCCTGAACTTGCCTGCTCATTTCTGCTGGACTCAACGCTGCAGCTCTGTTCCAACCGGTGACTACTGGTGGCAGAGGCAGTAGCAGCAAGGACAGCACAGGCAGTGGCTCTCCAGAGAAATCTGACTGGCTCATGTATGTCACCCCTGCAGTCTCTCACTTCCCAGTTATTCTCTCATCTTTTTCCTCTCAGGCCTCTTGGAAACTTTTTACCTCTTTAGACTTTTATAGCCACCCTATAGAACACACACACACACACACACACACACACACACACACACACTGGCAAAAGTACTGTAAAGGTCTACTGTGTCCATGGAAAAACACACAGACTCCTTCTGAGGATGGTCATAGAGGGGGAGACAGAAACATGGATCTGGGGATAGTCGCCTGTGGTACCAGTGCCCACCAAACTTGCATAGCTCCTCCTGAGAGAACACCTCAGACCAAAGTCTACTTAGATCAGCTCCTGTGGGCCTGAAACAACACAAAATAAAAGTCAAGACAGCTGCTGAATGACAAGCCAAAGCAGATTTGAAAAGATGAAGCAGATGTGACGCGGGTATTAGAATAGGTGAGGGACTCGGACATAACTATGTTCGAGATGCTGAAAGCCTGAATGGGAAGACATGGACAAAATGCGTTATTAATTGCTGGGTCCTGCAAACAGAAGTGAAAATAGCAAAAGTAATCTAAATAAAAGTGCCCCATTATAGACAGCCGCATTAGGGAGCCAAGATCTCAGAACTACAGGGCTTCTGGTCTGGGTACTGGTCTGTCCTGTCCCTTTAAGAGACAAACCCCATCCACTCCCTCCCCTGTCTACCAAGTCAACTGAATTTTCCTTCTGCTTCCAGCCTGAGCTCCTTCTTTTCCCATCTCTCTCCCAAAGAGGTAACTTCTGCTCTCTCTCTCTCTTGCCCCTCTTCTCCCTCCCCTCTTTCCCTATCTCTCTGTGCCTCTCTCTCCTGGTCCCCTTCTCCCTCCCTTTCCCCTTTTCCCTTCCCTTCCATAACTCACTAAATAAATATTCAACCTCACTCTGCATGGGCCTGCCTATCCATCTCTCACCAGCAGCACTGAGGGACTGGCTGACGCTCCAAGGTCTCTCACCCACGCTGCTCCCAGCCTGGGACCCACTGTCCCTCATCTCCCGAGGCCCATGGCCTGCTGCCCACTGCTGCCACTCAGGGACCCACAGTGTTTTATTTTTACCATAACGGTGGTCTTTTGTGGGACTTCTCCAGGACCCTGACATCCATCTCCTGAGCATCTGGAATGTTGAGAATACAGAGTGTACCACTACACTGGCTAGTTAGTTCTTATCATCAGCTCAGACCTGGAGAGAACATTTCCAGATGTCATATTAGTCTCCCAGAGCTCATTCAGATGAAACTTTGCACTTTGAACTCCTCAGTTGGTGCTAGAGGTTTAGACTTTGTATTTGTATGGAATAAGTGCATATGAGAAGGCATGAGTTGGAGGGCTGGAGAAGAAAGTGTTCTCCCCCATGCTCATGTTAGAAGCACAGACACTATCCAGTGCTATTGCTAGATGAGAAATTCAAAAATATTTTAAATAATATTTTTATAAACATTTTATGGTTTAAATAAGTTCAAACTGAAAGCTGCTTCTTTTTTTAATTATTTATTTTTGTGTGCATTGGTGTTCTGCCTGCATTTTACATCTGTGTAAGGGAGCCAGGTCCCCTGGAACTGCAGTCACAGACAGTTGTGAACTGCCAAGTCCTCTGGAAGAGCAGCCAGGGTTCTTAAGCACTGTGCCATCTCTCCAGCCCCTTTAAATAATTTTTAATTAAAAAATATAATTATATAATTCCCTCCTTCACTTTCATCTCCTCACAACCCCCTTCCTTTCACTTATGGCTGCCTTTTCTTTAAGTGATGTTACATGTGAATGTGTGTATGTGTTTATTTGTGAGAGATTCCTAAATACATAAATACAACCTGCTCAGTCAATGTAACATTACTTGCACTTCTATGTTTTCAGGACCGACCGTTTGGTGTTCGATAATCAGTTTTCTCTGGCTCTCAGCATTGCTCAGTTGCCTGTACTTTTTGCAGTGTTGGAATCTCCTGAGGTTCTCCCACCCATACTAACAGCCTGTTGGTACGTGCTCCTTAGATAAACACATTAGGAAGGCTCCACTCTCATGAATGCATGCTGTTATCAAGAATAGTTTCAGGTAGCTTTGTCATTGTAGGAGTGGACTCTGATGAAAGAATCTCCCTCCCACCACTGCTCATTTTCTTGCCCTTCTGTTTTTCCCCAGGACTTGAAGCAGCAAGAGAGGCTTTATCAGATGCAGGTAGGTGTTAGGTTTCAAATCCAAGACAAACAGCAGAGGTGCCTATTAAATACATCAAAGTAGACACTGGCTTCCAGATTCTCTCAGCAGCCCTCAGTTTCTACCTGTTACAGGGCTCTCCTAGGTGATATACCTCACCCTGTATCCTAAATTTCTCCAGCCCAGGAGCTGGGCTGTCCTTACCTATACAATCCAGTCATTTTGGCTATGCCAGTCTCTTGGCCCAGGTTACCCCTCTTGGTTGGCAGCTCCTCTCTCCTCTTTCCCTTTCCCTCCACCTCTCCTCATATGGCCTGGCTGAATTTGGTTATGTCCAATCTGAACTCTTCCGGATGTGCCTACATCTGGGTATGCTCTTCCATTTATTTACAATAAACTGTTTCCTCCACCATTCGCAGGAGTGTCACATCCTTTTCTTTTCATTTTTTCCCCCATTCATCTGGAGCTGAAACCTGGGACCCATCACTGTTGTAAATGAGCCACTCCCTTAGTCTGCCTTTCAGCGACATCAGTCTATGCTTATCTGTGCCTTTCTATGCTGATGGGTTGAAGAACTCAAGATGGCTAAAATGCCAACTGTGTGCAACTTGAACTACAGACTCAATGAAATGTCAGTAAAACTCTGGAAGGTATCGTGTCGAGATCAACAAGTTGAATTTAAGTTTCTATGGAATGCAAAGAATTTAGAACCACTAATTTAGTGTTGACGTATTTTCACTACCCCATCTCAAGGCTTCCTAGACAGTGGTACTGGTTAAGACCATGACACAGCAACTGTACATGTGGCTCGTGCAGTGGAGAAGGCTAGAAATAGAGTCAGGCAAATGCAGACAACTGATCTTTGACAAATGCACACAGGTGATTCCAGGGAGAAAGGACAGTCCTTCCAATGAGTTGTGCTAGAAGTATCAGATGAATATATAACATAAAGAAGACTCTAGATACACACCTTGACCCTTCCACAGAAGTTGATCAAATGAACCATAAGCCTGGCTGTGGGTTGAATGTGGTTAGTTGCCCCATGGGTTATAAGCTGAAAGCTTTGGCCTTAACGTAACAGAGAGGTGGTAGAACCATTAAAAGGAGGAAGGGGATCGGATCATGAGAGTACCACCCTAGAAAGGATTAAGTCTGCCTCCAAGAAACAGGCTGATAATCAAGAGAGCTGGTGTGAAATTTTTCTCCTTGTTGGGGAAGGGGCTTGGCAATGTCTATACTCATTTCTTCTAAGGTCCCAATGACAAAACACAATAAGATTCCACAAAACTTCCTCTTGGGAAACCAGTGGGTTTATTGGGCTTATTTACAGATCATGGGTGAGGTTTTAGTTTTACTGATAGGAGTGTGGTGACCACAAGGCAGCCACACTGGAAATCCTTCACCCTGCATAAATGATGGCTTCTCATAGGCTCATAGATGGAGCCTTCTTCCTAAACTCCCTGTTTAACAATATATTTTAGCCCCTCTTCTGAGACCCTGAGGCCATATTAAATCAGGACAGAACTGTACACAAATGGCTAGGTGGAAAGTCTGGATGGATACTCAAGTGAGGTTCAAAAGACTCCCCAACTCCCTTTTTCTATGAGTGAAAGTCAACGGTGTACAAGCCCAGCTTGGTCTTTTGCTGCCAGGCACAGATGACCACATAAAGACAGCGACAGATTGCAGAGAACAGTGCTGCACAACAGCTGCTTAGTACAAAATAAGTCACTGTCCTCTGTCCTTTCTCTGGCTCACATGCCTCCTCTTTGTACATGCTGGATTACCCTTTTGCTTTTCAGCCACGTTGGAACGCAGCATGATGCCCTTTTGCCAGGGACATGTCACACTCTTGAAATTTCTTTTCTGCCTCCAAAATCAATAGACAAGGCCCTACCCCCAAACAGAATAACAACAAAAAAACCTAGCCAACCAACCAAAACAAAGAAAACACCACCACCACTACCACAAAAACCCTTTCCATAATTCATGCGGCCTTCAGTATTCTTATCATAGAAATAGAAAAGAGATTCAGACAGGACTAAGCATACAATAACATGACTTCCTCTTTGTGCTCTCCATTTCACTGATAGCACTTAACACTCTTATGGTAGGTATTCCTTAGCAGTAATGAGGAAAGTGCATGGCAAGGGGTGGTTGAACTTGGTAGGTGCTCAATAAACAATCACTATTAGTTTTGAGTTGTTCCTTGGTTTATTATATAGCCTATCACTGAGACTTATAAAAGTCAAAGCAGGGGATTTTTTTTTTACCTGAAATTGTGTGCAAATTAAATTTTCATGAAAATAAACACAAAAGGAAGCCCCTGGTATGGGAAGTCCTTCTGCATATGTGTGGCTTTTATTGGTTAATGAATAAAGAAGCTGCTCTCTTCCAATGGCTTAGCAGAGTATAGCCAGGCTGGAAGATATCTATCTATCTATCTATCTATCTATCTATCTATCGATCTATCTACAGAGAGAAAGAAGATGCAGGATCAAGGAGATGCAGCCCTGCCAGAGACAGATGCCGGATGGAAACTTGCCAGTAAGCCACAGCCATGTGGTGATACACAGATTAATAGAAATGGGTTAAATTAAGATGTAAGAGCTAACCAATAAGAAGTTAGAGATAATAGGCCAAGCAGTGATTTAATTAATACAGTTTCTGTGTGGTTATTTCAAGGTTGAGCAGCCAGGAACAAACAAGTTGCCTCCTACAACAAGCCCCCCTTTTGTAAACCTTTAAAAAGTATTTCAAGTAGGGAGTGGCAGCACATACCTTTAATCCCAGAACTTGGGAGACAGAGGCAAGTAGATCTCTGTGAGTTCAAGGCTAGCCTGGTCTACAGAATTAGTTCTAGAATAGGCAGGACCACACACAGAGAAATCCTGTCTCAAGAAATCCAATCCTTGCTGCCTTCCTTCCCTCTTTGGGGCACTGGGGCCAAATCCTGAGGGCAACCTAGTGGGCGGGAGCTCCTTTGTTTCAATAGCCTGCCTGCAGCAAGCAAGGTAGGCGCTTTGTTTACGAGCTACCCAACCAGCACGGAAATCTGATCTCAGCACCAGGAGAGCCATCATTGGGCATGGAGATCTGATCTCGGCACCAAGAGAGACATCACTGGGGAGTGCCATCACTGGGAAGGTACATCAGTAGGCAAGGAGACCTGATCCTGTAAAAGAAGATCTATAGGGAAGCATTCGGAGGAAGAGATGGGCAGGCGCCAATGCAAGAATTCACCCAACAATCTGAAAAACAACATGAAACCACCGGAACCCAGTGACCTCACAACAGGAGGACAGGAACACCTTAATCAAGAAGAAGTATAAAAATTGACTTTATGAAAGTGATTGACGCCCTTAAACAGCATGTAAAAAATGCCCTTATAGAAATGGATGAGAATTATAACAGAAAGTTTGAAGAATTGAATAAATCAGTGAATGATACCCTAGGAAACCAAGGAAAAAACAATCAAACAGATAATGGAAACAGTTCAAGACGTGAAAACTGAAATGGAGGCAAAGAAGAAAACACACACAGAGGGCTGGCTGGACATGGAAAATCTAGGTAAACGAATAGAGACTACAGAAACAAGCATAACCAGCAGAATACAAGAGATAGAAGAAAGAATCTCAGATTCTGAAGATAACATAGAGAAAATAAACGTACTGTTCAAAGAAAACTGCAAGTCCAACAAACTCTCATCGCAAAACATTCAGGAAATATGGGACACAATAAAAAGACCAAACCTAAGAATAATAGGAGTAGAAGAAGGAGAAGAAGTGCAGCTCAATGGTCCAGAAAATATACTTAATAAAATTATAGAAGAAAACTTTCCCAGGCTAAAGGAAGATGTACCTATGAAGGTTCAAGAAGCATACAGAACACTGAATAGGCTGGATCAAAAAAAAAAAAAAACCATTCCCTCGCCATATAATAATCAAAACACAAAGCATATAGAATAAAGAAAGAATATTAAGAGTTGCAAAGGAAAAAGGCCAAGTTACTTATAAAGGTAAACCTATCAGACTTACACCTGACTTCTCTATGGAAACTATGAAAGCCAGAAGGTCCTGTATAGATGTACTGCAGAAACTAAGAGACCATGGATGCAAGCCCAGACTACTATACCCAGCCAAGTTTTCATTCAATATAAAAGGAAAAAACAAAATTTTCCAGGATAAAAACAAATTTAAACAATATGTAGCCACAAATCCAGCCTTACAGAAAGTAATAGAAGGAAAATCACTAACCAAGGAGTCCAACAATGACCACAATAACTCAGACATCTAGAGACCCTTCACCAGCACAACTCAAAGAAGGGAAACACACAAACTCTACTGCTAAAAAAGTGACCAGAATTAACAACCACTGGTCATTAATATCACTTGATGTCAATGGACTCAACTCACCTATAAAAAGGCACAGGCTAAGAGATTGGATACAAAACCAGGATCCAACATTTTGCTGTTTACAAGAAACACACCTCAACCACAAAGACAGGCACCTACTCAGGGTAAAGGGATGGGAAAAGGTTTATTAAGCAAATGGACCTAAGAAACAAGCAGGTATGGTCATACTAATTTCTAACAAAGTTGACTTCAAACTTAAATCAATCAGAAGAGATGGAGAGGGACATTTTATACTCATAACAGGAACAATTCATCAGGATGAAGTCTCAATCCTGAATATCTATGCCCCTAATATAAAAGCACCCATGTACGTAAAAGAAACATTACTAAAACTCAAGGCAGCCATCAAACCGCACACACTAATAGTTGGAGACTTCAACACTCCTCTCTCACCAATGGACAGGTCAATCAGACAGAAACCTAACAGAGAAATTAGAGAATTAATGGAGGTAATGAATCAATTGGACTTAACAGACATCTATAGAACATTCCACCCAAATAGGAAAGAATATACCTTCTTCTCTGCAGCTCATGGAACCTTCTCGAAAATTGACCACATACAGGGTAACAAAGCAAACTTCCACAGTTACAAAAAAATATTCGTAACCACCTGTGTCTTATCAGATCACCATGGATTAAAGTTAGAATTCAACAACAATGCTACCCCCAGAAAGCCTACAAACTCATGGAAACTGAACAGTCAACTACTGAACCATACCTGGATCAAGGAAGAAATAAAGAAAGAAATTGAAGTCTTCCTTGAATTCAATGAAAATAAAGAAACAACCTACTCAAACTTATGGGACACTATGAAAGCAGTCCTGAGAGGAAAGTTCATAGCACTAAGTGCCCACTTAAAGAAAAAGCAGACATTGGAGACTTAACAGCCCACCTGAAAGCTCTAGAAAAAAAAGAAGCAGACTCACCTAGGAGGAGTAGAAGACTGGAAATAATCAAACTGAGGGCGGAAATCACCAAAATAGAAACACAGAAAACAATCCAAAGAATCAATGAAACAAAAAGCTGGTTCCTGGAGAAAATCAACAAGATTGATAAACCCCTATCCAAATTAATCAAACGGCAGAGAGAGAATATGCAAATTAATAAGATCAGAAATGAAAAGGGGGACATAACCACACAAACAGAGGAAATTCAGAGTATATTAGATCTTACTACAAAAGTCTCTATGCCACAAAACTGGAAAATGTGAAAGAAATGGACACTTTTTAAAATAAATACCATATACCAAAGTTAAACCAGGACCAGGTGAACAATCTAAATAGACCTGTTAGTCGCGAAGAATTAGAAGCTGTCATCAAAAACCTCCCTACCAAAAAAAGCGCAGGACCAGATGGTTTCAATGCGGAATTCTACCAGAACTTCCAAGAAGACCTAATACCTATACTCCTTAATGTATTTCACAATATAGAAACAGAAGAGTCATTACCAAATCCTTTTATGAAGCTACAGTTACTCTGATACCAGAACCACACAAAGACTCAACCAAGAAAGAGAATTACAGGCCAATCACACTCATGAACATTGACACAAAAATCCTCAACAAAATTCTGGCAAACCAAATACTAGAACACATTAGAAAAATTATGTTTTATGATCAAGTAGGCTTCATCCCAGAGATGCAGGGCTGGTTCAACATACGAAAATCTATCAATGTAATCCATCATATAAATAAAGTGAAAGAAAAAAACCATGTGATTGTTTCATTAGATACTGAAAAAGCATTTGACAAAATTCAACATCCCTTTATGATAAAAGTATTGGAGAGATTAGGGATACAAGGGTCATACCTAAATATAATAAAAGCTATTTACAGCAAGCAGATAGCTAACATCAAATTAAATGGAGAGAAACACAAAGCCATCCCACTAAAATCAGGAACAAGACAAGGATGTCCACTCTCTCCATACCTCTTTAATATAGTGCTTGAAGTTCTAGCAATAGCAATAAGACAACATAAGGGGATCAAGGGGATTCAAATTGGAAAGGAACAAGTTAAACTTTCGTTATTTGCAGATGATATGATAGTGTACATAAGCGACCCCCAAAACTCCACCAAAGAACTTTTACAGCTGATAAACAGCTTTAGTAATGTGGCAGGATACAAGATCAACTCCAAAAAATCAGTCGCCCTCTTATACACAAAGGATATGGAAGCAGAGAGGGAAATCAGAGAAGCTTCACCTTTCACGATAGCCACAAACAGCATAAAATATCTTGGGGTAACTCTAACCAAGGAAGTGAAAGATCTATTTGACAAGAACCTAAGGCATTGAAGAAAGAAATTGAAGAGGATACCAGAAAATGGAAGGATCTCCCTTGCTCTTGGATTGGGAGGATCAACATAGAAAAAATGGCAATTCTACCAGAGACAATTTATAGATTCAATGCAATCCCCATCAAGGTCCCATCAAAATTCTTCACAGATCTTGAGAGAACAATCATCAACTTTATATGGAAAAACAAAAAACCCAGGATAGCCAAAACAGTCTTATATAATAAAGGAACTTCTGGAGGCATTACCATCCCTGACTTCAAACTCTATTACAGAGCTACAGTGATGAAAACAGTGTGGTACTGGCATAAAAACAGAGAAGTGGACCAATGGAATTGTATAGAAGACCCGGATTTTATCCCACAAACCTATGAACACCTCATTTCGATAAAGGAGCTAAAAGTATACAATGGAAGAAAAAAAGCATCTTCAACAAATGGTGCTGGCACAACTGGATGTCAACCTGTAGAAGAATAAAAATAGACCCATATCTATCACCATGCACAAAACTCAAGCCCAAATGGATCAAAGACCTCAATATCAGCTCGAACACACTGAACCTGAGAGAAGAGAAAGTGGGAAGTACCCTACAACAGATGGGCACAGGAGATCGCTTCCTAGGTATAACCCCAGAAGCACAGACATTAAGGGCAACATTGAATAAATGGAACCTACTAAAACTGAGAAGCTTCTGTAAAGAAAAGGACACTGTCACTAAGACAAAATGGCAACCTACTGACTGGGAGAAGATC
This sequence comes from Microtus oregoni, assembly GCF_018167655.1. Lineage (NCBI taxonomy): Eukaryota > Metazoa > Chordata > Mammalia > Rodentia > Cricetidae > Microtus > Microtus oregoni. The sequence goes on from NW_024543072.1 coordinate 17,425,561, forward strand.
TTCACCAACCCCGCAACAGACAAAGGTCTGATCTCCAAAATATATAGAGAACTCAAGAAACTAGACTTTATCTCTATCCATCACCAGATGAAGATTCTATGATGATATGCAAGATATTTGTCAGTATTGCTCTAGGATAGGGTCATTTCAGGTTCCCAATCCTCAGCTGCCCAAGGAACTAACTGGGAACCTCATCTTGGGCACTAGGGAGCCCCTCTAGGGTCAAGTCGCTTGCCCACCCTAAAGTGGCTCCACACAGGAGCACTGGACTGAGCTCCCAAGGTCCCAAGGAGGAGCAGAAGGAGGGAGAACATGATCAAAGAATTCGGGACCACGAGGCGTGCATCCACCCACTGAGACAGAGGAGCTGATCTACGGGGAGCTCACCAAGGCCAGCTGGACTGTGACCGAAAAAGCATGGGATAAAACCGGACTCTCTGAACATGGCGAACAATGAGGGCTGATGAGACACCAAGGACAATGGCAGGGGGTTTTGATCCTACTTAATGTGCTGGCTTTGTGGGAGCCTAGCCAGTTTGGATGTTCACCTTCCTAGATATGGACGGAGAGGACCTAGGACTTAACACAGGGCAGGGAACCCGGACTGCTCTGTGGACTGGAGAGGGAGGGGGAGAGGAGTGGGGGGAGGGGGAGAAGGGTGGGAGGAGGGGGAGAAGGGTGGAAGGAGGGGGAGAAGGGTGGGAGGAGGGGAAGGGAAATGGGAGGCTGGGAGGAGGTGGAAACTTGTTTTTTGTTTATGTTTTTTTTTCTTCTTTTCGCAAGGAAATGGGAGGCTGGGAGGAGGTGGAAACTTGTTTTTTGTTTATGTTTTTTTTTCTTCTTTTCGCAATAAAAAAAAAAGAAGTTAAAAAAAAAGAAGAAAAAGAAACTAGACTTTAAAATGCTAATTATCCCAATTAAAAAATGGAGCACTGAACTGAACAGATAATTCTCAACAGAAGAAGTTCAAATGGCTAAAAGACACTTAAGGTCATGCTCAACCTCCTTAGCATTCAGGGAAATGCAAATCAAAACAACTTTGAGATATCATCTTACACCTGTCAGAATGGCTAAAGTCAAAAACACCAATGATAGCCTTTGCTGGAGAGGCTGTGGAGGAAGGGGTTCCCTCATCCATTGCTGGTGGGAATGCAAACTTGTGCAACCACCTTGGAAAGCAGTGTGGCAGTTTCTCAGGATATTCGGGATCAACCTACCCCTGGACCCAGCAATACCACTCTTGGGAATATACCCAAGAGATGCCCTATCATATGACAAAAGCATTTGTTCAACTATGTTCATAGCAGCATTATTTGTAATAGCCAGAACCTGGAAACAACCTAGATGTCCTTCAATGGAAGAATGGATGAAGAAAGTGTGGAATATATACACATTAGAGTACTTCACTGTGGTAAAAAACAGTGACTTCTCGAATTTTGCATGCAAATGGATGGAAACAGAAAACACTATCCTGAGTGAGGTAACCCAGACCCAAAAAGATGAACATGGGATGTACTCACTCATAATTGGTTTCTAGCCATAAATAAAGGTCACGGAGTCTATAATTTGATATCCTAAAGAAGCTAGATAAGAAGGTGAACCCAAAGAAAAACATATAGCTATTCTCCTGGCTATGGGAAGTAGACAAAATTGCCGGGGGAAAAATTGGAATCTTGGGGGTGGGGTGGGATGGGGGTAAGGGGAGATGGGGAGAGAAAAGTGATAAGGGGAGGACTGGGGGAACTTGGGAAAACAGGATGATTGGGATAAAGGAAAGTTGGATAGGGGAGTAGGGAAGCACAAATCTTCGTTAAGGGAGCCACCTTAGGGTTGGCAAGAGACTTGAACCTAGAGTGGCTCCCAGGAGCCCAAGGTGATGTTCCCAGTTAGTTCCTTGGGCAGATGAGGATAGGGAACCTGAAATGACCCTATCCTATAGCAATACTGACGAATATCTTGCACATCACCATAGAACCTTCATCTGGTGATGGATGGAGATAGAAACAGAGACCCACACTGGAGCACTGAACTGAGCTCCCAAGGTCCCAATGAGGAGCAGAAGGAGGGATAGCATGAGCAAGGAGGTCAGGACCGCGAGGGGTGCACCCACCCACTGAGACAGTGGAGCTGATCTATTGGGAGCTCACCAAGGCCAGCTGGACTGTGACTGAAGGAACATGGGATAAAACCGGACTCTCTGAACATGGCGAACAATGAGGGTTGATCAGAAGCCAAGGACAATGGCACGGGGTTTTGATCCTACTTCATGTTCTGGCTTTGTGGGAGCCTAGCCAGTTTGGATGTTCACCTTCCTGGATATGGACGGACGGGGGAGGACCTTGGACTTTCCACAGGGCAGGGAACCCGGACTGCTCTTTGGATTGGAGAGGGAGGGGGATAGGATTGGGGGAAGGGGGAGAAGTGTGGGAGGAGGGAGAGGGAAATGGGAGGCTGGGAGGAGGAGGAAACTTTTTTTTCTTTTTCTCAATAAAAAATTAAAACAACAACAACAACAAAAAAAAAACAAAATAGCCCAAACTACCTAAGGTGAAACACTGTTGCTAACTAAGGTGAAACATTGTTGCTAACTAAGGTGAAACATTGTTGCTAACTAAGGTGAAACATTGTTGCTAACTAAGAAGAAACATTGTCCCTAACTAAGGTGAAACATTATTGCACTCAACTTTTTCTTTTTAACTTTGTGTAGGAGAATGTTCATGATAATAAAAAAAAAACTTCCAAAAATAAAATCCAACCCTCCCAAAAAAGCATTTTTTTTAATTCTCTGAGATTTCATACATGCATATAATATATTTTGATCATATTTTCCCTCCACTCCTCCTCTAACTCCTTCCAGACCCATGTCCACCTGTGTTATCTATTTCTGTTTTATTTTGTCTTAATAATCCATTGAGTTCAGTTTGTGTTGCCCTTATAGTCATGGGCATGGGGCTATTCACAAGAGAATGGGGTCAAGTTACCTTTAAAGAAGTCTGACTCCCTTTCCTAGAAGTCATGACTGTGGCTAGCATACAACTAAACTGGTTTAATCTTGTGCAGGCAACTACAGTTGTGAACTTATAAATGTAATCTTCCTGCTGTATCCGGAACGTGCAGATTAATCCTCCTGGACATCTGGCTCTTACAAGATTTCTACCCCCTCTTCTGCGATGATCCCTTCTCTCTCTCTCTCTCTCTCTCTCTCTCTCTCTCTCTCTCTGTGTGTGTGTGTGTGTGTGTGTGTCTGTGTGTTTCTGTTTTGTAGATGTCTCCTTTGTAACAGTGCAGTAACAGAGCAGTCCACAGACAATTATTCACTCTTTGAAGCTCATGAAAGAGTTCATTGTCTTCTGCTATTGCCCAAGATGATGGAACCAATACTAGGAGCCTTGCCTTTGACGGGCCTCTGGAGCTAAGAACTAACCACTTCAAAGAACAGTTTCCAGAGTTTGGGGGTGGGTAGGAGATAAGGGAGTTGGTCAAAAGACACATTTCCATTAGCCAGAAAGAATAAGTTCAAGGGATCTGTTGTCTAGTATGGAGACTATAGTTAATTGAAAAGTCCATGAATGAGAATATAGAAACGTGGATTCCAAAAATGAGAACAAAGAAATAAGGAAATCCAAGTTGTAAGACTAGGAGAATGAGAGCAGGCTGTCGGCAACTTTCGCGGCAGCTTAAGGGTTAACAGTTACAGCCCATAGCTCTATTTGTGAGGCTAAAGCCCCTCTGCAAACTTAGGGTCACTCTAGAAACTGAGGGTCAACTCTGCAAACTGAGAAATAACCCCCTCCCCCTGCTATTCATGACCAGCAGTTGAGGTGAGCTGAGTTAACTTTTAAATGATGGGATGTTTGTGACTTTTGACTTTTTGGTTTTCTATTTTCCCATAAACACCATCAGCAAGTACTAGAGAGAAACAATGGGCAAAATACAAACACCAGTTTAACTGGGGGGGGGGGAACCCTTTTAATAAAAATTGCAAAGAAGGGCAATTTGTATCTGAGTTTTACCTTGAGATTGTCAAAATTCTTTTGTTATTGACTAATGCTTGCGATAAAAAGAGGAGTCCGAAAATTGACTTTTGCCACCGCCTTTCACCTCTGGTTGTGGTCTCAACTATCTGATAAGCTTTTTGTGCCCCAGGGAGATTACTTTTTTATTTTTATTTTTCCTGGAATAAAGTGTGCTTCTGGTTTATTATTAGACTTCAGTGGTCTGCGCGACCCCCCAAGGACTCAACACTAATCAGGTATTGCATGTAAGAAGATCACTAAGAAACTAGATTTTAAGTGAGCTCACTACAAGAAAAGCAGTAAGAATAAGTCATGCCTCTGCTAGTTATCTCTCTTTGGTCATTTCACAATGTATACATATTTCAGATCATTATGTCGTATATTATAAATATATATAACTTTTGTTAAATAAGCCTCCCCCCAAACAAAATAGAACAAGACCAAACAAAATGAAACAAGGCAAAGCAAAGCAACACCCAAAGGAAAAAAAAAAAAGCTTTAGCTGGAACAGAGCAAAGTTAAAGTTATGAAATACTGCTGCCACCCTGTGGCTACAAAATGAAAAAAGTACAAAAGACGTACTGGAAGGAGGGTGGATTGTTCAGTAGAAGAAGCGCTTAAAATAATGTGAGCCCAGCACAATAACCACGATGTCAATAACCACGGCATCACCAGCAGCTGGGGGCACTTCTTGGTGATCCAGACATCTCCTTCTGAGCGTTCTTCACAGAATAACTTAGAGAGAAGCTAGGGATGGGTGCGTTTCAGTGGCTTCTTCCCTGTTCAGACGATGGATAATCTCATGATCATGATGAGCCTCACCTCTCCTTCCCTGACCCTAACTTTCCCGTTGCACTGTGGGTAGGGAGACTTCAGGAAGCTCCCAAAGACCTGTTGAGCCTCAGCTAAGGACCAGTAGATTCAGAAGACCAACGGGGACAAATCTTACAGTGCAGCATTAATGCATCTGTCCTGCCCCATGGAGGAACAGGGTCCCAGGACTGTAGATCTCCACCAATCCAGGCATCCAGAGAGCAGGACAGAAAGGGAAGCAGTCAGGTGGGTTATCCCATGACAGATACTAGAGAGTTTTCTATCACTGTTAACAGAGGGACACCATGACCAAGGCAACTTATAGGAGAAAGAGCCTACTGGGGCTATACAGTTGCAGAGGGGGAGACATGGCCACCGTGGCAGGGAGCATGGGAGCAGGCAGCGAGGCATGACACTGTAGTAGTAACTGAGAGCTCATGTCTCATCCACAGTCCTGAGGCAGAGAGAGTGGGAATGGGGGGGGGGGGGAACAGAGATGGAGGGGGGAGAGGGAGAGCTAACTGGGTTTGGTGTCAGTTTCTGAAATCTCAAAACCTGATCCTAGTGACATACCTTTTTCCACAAGAACTCAAACCTTCAAATCTTTTCCAAACAGTTACAACAACTGGGGACCCAAGCATTCAAACATGGTCCCAGGGGGACCGTTCTCATCCAACCTACCATATCATGTAATAGTCACCACGGAGCTAAACTACAAACGGGATTTTACACTGGTGAAAAGGAAGAATGCCGGGGTTCTCTGGCAAAAAGAGCAGGGGCAGAGCCCGACCCACCGGACTCTCCCTGGGGCTGAACGATGATGAGTGTCGCGACTCAGCCCCCCTTCCCTTGGCACCAGGGAGAAACACACCCACTGAGTTGGGAGTCTGTCAAAGCAGGATCTCATTTAATAGTATCAAGCAGACACTTATATAGGGTTGTGATGGGGATGGAGAAACTTGGGATGGGCCAAGGCAGAGCAAGGAACAAGGGCCAATAATATTCTGCCACATTAGCAGTGGCCGGGCAGAGGTGGGCCTAGGTCGGGTAACCAGAGACAGGTCTCTAAACTCTAGCTAGGCTCAGGAAGTTACAGTGGGCCTCATGCCAGGGCCTCCTGAGGCCCAACAGAAGAAACCAAGTTGTCCGTTCTCTTATTAACAAGGTTTGCTTAAAATTATTTTCTGCAAATGAAATTTTTGTTGATATGTTTTGAACTTTATAAAGGGTGCAGAATCATGATAGAGACCTTGAAGTGATGCAGAAAAGCACAACAAAACCCAAATTTAGTAGTAATCCTGTCACTCTAATGACCATCTTTCTTGTTTGTTCTCTGTGCTCTTAGATAATGCATTTGGTATGACAATAAGCAACTTATCACTCTCTCATCTACATCAGTGGAAAATTTCTATGATGAATCCTCTCCCACCTACCTAAATGCCTAAAATATTTAAGAAACTTAAGTGCCATGTCAAACTATTATTTTATACATGGTTCTCTATCCGTTCAGTTCACGTTTGTGCATTTTTGCCTTTGTTCTGTGAGGCTCTTAAGGAAATCCTCAGATCTTTTAAGAGAAAGCTAGATGCTAAGGGTCAGAATCTGGTGTATAAAACAAGATTCTAGAGTTCAATCCACTAGAAACCTGAAATGCCTACAGAGGATGGTTATCAGGTAAGTACCACTTTCTCTCTGGCTCTAGGCTGCCCTCTCGTGGTGGAGAGAGGCAATCAAAGTTGTTGCTAGCAACCTCCAATTAAGTTTGTCTTTTCCTTCTATCTTGTATTGAAGGAAAAAAGCTATGCAATGAGGAAGGGCTTGTGTGACCAAACTTTCCCTGGGAAGATGCAGTGTATTTGTCTGCTCACCCCAGATAGGGATTATCTTAGATTGGAGACACTATGACTATGGCAACTATTAAAAGGAAAACATTTAATTAAGGAGGCTGGCTTATAGTTTCAGAGGTTTAGTCCATTATCATCTTGGTGGGGAGCAAGGCAGCATGCAGGCAGATGTGTTGCTGGCTACATCTTGGCTTGCAGGAAACAGGAAGTCAATTGACTTGCTGGGAACTATCCTGAGCATAGAAAACCTCAAAGTCCACCCCCCACAGTGACACACTTCCTCCAACAAGGCCATGCCCACTCCAGCAAAGCTATTCCTCCTAACAGTGCTACTCCCTATGTGATTATAGGGGTCAATTACATTTAAAATATCACAGGGATCCCATAAGAGACCAAAGTGTAGACACCATCAAAATCCAAGTTGGTGAAACAATGAGTTTTATTGGTGTTACAGGAGATGGATGAGGGATTATTTACAGGTACAAAAATGACTCAAAGACAGCTACATCATCAAATCCCACCCCAACAACATGGGTAACAGTTCAAGTTGGGAAACCTGGAGCACAGGCAGCTTAACATGTTGGCAAGTGTACTTTCCATGTGCCCCATTTGGTCGAAACCTTTTCGTCATAGCTCAGCTAGATTCTTCTTCCTGGCAGCTGGTTTGGTCTCCCTCTTAGCAGCTTGGCTTGTGTGTGTCTCTTCTTCTGCAGCTGAGTTTGCTCATCTGGGAGGGACTCTCATCTTTTACTGTTTACTCTGGCAGGGAGGGGCCTGGTGGATTCAGTTTCAGGGACTTCCTGAAGCTATTTTTAGTTCTTTTCCTTTCCATTTAAGGAGCTTCCTGAAGGATGGAATGTTTCAATGAAGGAGGCTATGCTGTAAGACAATGGTCTGTACCTTGTCACTTGTATTTTAAATAAATGCTGATTGGCCAGTAGGCAGGGAGGAAGTATAGGTGGGGTGACTAAGCAGGAAGTAGAGGGGAGGCAACAAGAATTCTGGGAAGAGGGAAGTTTCAGTCTGCAGTCATAACTCAGATACAGAGGAAGCCAGACACAGAGCAAGCAAGATGTATCTGCCTCGCCAAAAAAGGTACCAAGCCACTTGGCTAACACAGACAAGAATTATGGGATAATATAAGTTATAAGAGTTAATAAGAAAAATCTGAGCTAATAGGTCAATCAGTTTATAATTAATGTAGGCCTCTGTGTTTCTTTGGGACTACAGGACTGGGTGGAACAGACACCTTTGTCAACAAGGCTACTGTTATACAACAGGGCTTTATTGAAATGCTGAGTCTCATGAAAAAACATTGCCAAGAATGAGGAGAACCCATCCCCCCCCCTTTTTTTTCCGAGACAGTGTTTCTCTGTGGCTTTGGAGCCTGTCCTGGAACTAGCTCTATAGACCAGGCTGGTCTCGAACTCACAGAGATCCACCTGCCTCCGCCTCCCGAGTGCTGGGATTAAAGGCGTGCACCACCATCGCCCGGCCAACCCATCCCCTTTTGCCCCCACTCCCTGCCATCTGTCCTTCTCCCACACCCACACACATTATATGGTTCTTTTGCAGTACCTCATTTCCGCTCCCAATAGACATGTAAATTAACTCTGTGATCCATACTGGGAATATTTTGGTGAATGACTTTGTGTGTCTATCTCAATGCATTAGTGTTTCAGTCAGGGTTCTCTAGAGTAACAGAACCTACAGAGTGAATTTCTCTTTATATATAAATGGGATTTATTAGAATGACTTACAGGCTTTGGTACAACTATTCAAACAATGGCTGCCTCTGAACAAAAGGTTCAAGAATCCAGTAGTTGTTCAGTCTACAAGACTGGATATCTCAGTTGGTCTTCAGTATACACTGCAATCCTGAATAAGTAAGCTCTAATGCCAGCGAAGTAATGGGCATGCTAGTGAGGGCAAGCACAAGCAGGCAGAATGAGGCTTCCTTTTTCCATGTCTTTCTGTTGGCCATGAAAATATGAGCCCAAGATTAGAGGTGGATTTTCCCACTTCAAAGATCCAGATTAGATCTGGATCTTTCCACTTCAAAGGATTTAATTAAGCAAAATCCCTCACAGGTGTGTGAAGGCGTAAGTCACAAACAATGCCACACCAATTCGGGGTTATGATTATTAGGGTGGTATTTATTTAAAGGGGAAAAAACTTACAGATCACTGTCCCAGGCAACAGCCCTCTTTGCAACCAGGAAAGGAGTCTAGTCGCAGGCGGAGCAGGAAGTGAAGAGAGAGAGAAGAGGGAAGTGGCCGCTTTTTTAAAGGGAGAGAAACCACGCCCCAGTGGGCTGGTACCTCAGCGGTGATAGGCTGGAGGAGTGGGAGGACCTCCCGCAACACCTCCCCCTTTTGTTTAAATAAGAGAGTTCTAAACCTACTATGAAATTATATACAGTAAGTACAAATATCCTATTCTAACTAGCTTAGGTCTTGTATAATAAATAACTTGGCCAAGTCATGAGAGAAAGTAACTACATTTATATAGTCTTCAACCCCATCGAAGATCTGAGAAGGGAAATAATGTTACCTGGGTAATTAGGAAGTTCAGTAAAACAACTTCCAAAACATGCAACAAATTACAGAGACAACTAGCTACCTGGGCAATCACCCAAAGTCACATTAGCAGCGTTGAAGCAACCAACTTTGGCTAAGGCCTAACATAACTGACATACCATTTTCTAAGGCAAGCAACTTTTCAAAACTATCTTACCCTGTCTTGGCAGGATATGACAGTCCTGTTTTATCCATTGATGCATGCTCTGTATCTTTGTCAGTTGTTGAGGTATGGGCATTTCTTTGCCCAAACGCCAGTTCTGCCAAAAAGAAAGGCTCCAGGTGGAGTGTCTTTGGTGCTCAACATTCTCTCGGGAATAGAGTGGTGTTGCCAGGAGCAATTGTGTCTCACTACCACAAAACTCTGAGTTAGATTAAAGGCCATTTTCTACAGCTCTTTGAAGAAGTTGAAGATTATCTATCTATACTGAGTATAATCTCTATATATCTAAAGAACCTGATTAGTCTATTATAAATGACAAACTTAGATGACTATTAGTCTATATAATTCTCAATATCTATCTAACTTAAAGACTAAGACAATAAACGACTGTGAAACAAATGAGGACAATGACCTCCAAATATAAACAATGTACAAATATACATTGCAGTAGGTAAATATATATCAATACACAATCATTATATAAGTATCTTAATCAGAGGTAGAAATGTACACTGCAATATGGTAAATATATACAATATATGTCAATACAATATATGTCAATACATAAAAAAATGTTTTAAACAGAGGTAGAAACATGCATGCGTACAATAGTCAATATAATTTAACTTTGTATCAATATACAAGAATCTATAGCAATGTATTTGTCTAAAAACAGTAACTCACAATTACAAATCTATTATCCCATCATCCCTCTTTTTTTTTTTTCAAAATGATCCCTGAGCGTATAAAATTCCTCCCCCAACCCTCAATCGTATACTAATTATAATCAACCCCTAAATGATGTCCCTAAACCCAAGGGCAAGTTTTACTGGGAAAGGGGACGTCGTCCTCTAGAATTACTTCCAGCTGTCATGGGGGCGACGTTCTTTCTGGGGGATCCTGTGAAAGTGAAATGATGGTTAAATTTCAAGATCAATGTCTTTTAAAATTGCCAATAGTCTCTGAGTATTTTGTGCAGGTCTGGCCAAAATGTTGTATAAGATGTGCACCATTTCAGCTAACCAAGTTGGAACTGTCTTGTGCAGCTGGTACCAAAAGCAGGTCTTGTAGTAGCGCTATCAGTATCATGACGTCATATCAACCAGGTGGAGTTGTTGTTATGGGGCCCCATCTTCTTCCTGGAAACTTCAAATGTCACTTCAGGAAAAACTCATTGTTCATTATGAAAAACTTAAACATTAATCATATAGACATATATAAACATATATATATATTCAATGAAAGACATGATAGATATATTCAATGAAAAGTATGATAGATATGAAGAAAAGCAAAGATGTTTTCTAAACTCATATTTCTTTCTGTCCCATATCATGGCTCTTGACATGAGACAGAAACTCCAGAAACTCTGGGTTTTTCTCTTACTAACAGGCTTGGAATTGGAGAGGGACTGAGCCAGAGTCCAACTTCAAAACCAGCTTTATAAATTTAGAAATATGGTTTAATATTACTTACACAATCCATTCAGTTGTCTTGATATTTCCTATTGGGCAGGTATTTTTTCCATCTGTCAGTATCCAAACATCCAGGGTCCCTTGAATTTCTCAAAGATGAGTGTTTTCCTGTGGAGATAAGAACAGAACCCTGCCCCCATTCTATGTTTTTCTTACCACCTGTATGAATATCATCATTGTGGATGAGTTGTCATTTCTCCTTTCCAAGAGGTTTCTCCTCTTCAAATCGAAACTTTATTAATTTTGATGGTATCCACAATTTTTCTTCTCCTGTGGAAACAAGAGCAAAACCCCTTCCCCAACGTAGCACATCTCCTGGCTTTCACTGAGAGGTCAGCACATCTTTGAAATAAATCGGTTGATTTAGTTCAGCAGACTTTTCCATTATCCAATGTCTTTCTGCTGCTGTCGTTCCTTTCTCATTAGCGTTAAGAAAATTCAAGGTTAATAAAGCATTATGTAATCTATTTCTGGGGGTATTTTCAGTCCCTTTCTGTTTGTTCAGCATATCCTTTATAGTACGATTTGATCTTTCTATAACTGCCTGACCTGTAGGATTATTTGGTATACCTGTAATGTGTTTTATATTATAATAATCAAAAAAGAGTTTCATTTTCTTAGATACATATGCTGGACCATTATCTGTCTTTATTTGCGCAGGTATACCCATGATGGCCATAACTTCCAATAAATGTGTGATTACTGAATCAGCCTTTTCTGAGCTCAGGGCAGTAGCCCATTGAAAACCTGAATACGTGTCTATGGTGTGGTGTACATATTTTAATTTACCAAATTCCATAAAGTGGAACACATCCATCTGCCAGATTTCATTTCTCTTAGTACCCTTTGGGTTACTCCCTGCAGGCAACGGTGTTTGATTATAGAAAGAACAAGTAGGGCATCTCTTTATAATGTCCTTAGCTTGTTGCCAAGTAATGGAAAATTCTTTCTTTAGGCCTTTACTATTGACATGATGCTTCTTATGAAATTCCGAGGCCTGCAACACACTTCCAATCAATAATTGATCAATCTCAGCATTGCCTTGGGCTAGAGGACCAGGCAGACCTGTATGGGACCGGATGTGTGTTATGTACATCGGACAAAGCCTGTTCCTGATTATGTCTTGTACCTGGATAAACAATGAATTCAACTCTGTGTCATCTGGTATAAATTCAGCGGTTTCAATATGCAAGATAACTCTTTCTGCATATTGTGAATCTGTAACTATATTAAGAGGTTCTTTAAAATCCCTTAGCACCATAAGAATGGCATATAATTCTGCCTTCTGGACAGAATTATAAGGGCTTTGTTCCACCTTACTCAATTCATCTGACTTGTAACCTGCTTTCCCTGATTTATTTGCATCAGTATAGAACGTACGGGCTCCAGTTATTGGAGCATCACGTACAATTCTAGGAAGAATCCAAGAAGTTCTTTTTATGAGATTAAGTCTATCACTTTTGGGATAGTTGCTATTAATTTCTCCCAAAAAGTTAGCACAAGCTCTTTGCCACGGTTCATTGTCTTCCCATAACTTTTTTATTTCTTCAGTAGTAAAAGGCACTATAATTTCTGCTGGGTCTATACCTGCTAGTTGACGAAGTCTCAGCTTACCTTTTATAATTAATTCAGAGACCTTTTCCACATAAGTTTTTAATTTTTTACTTGGTTTATTAGGTATAAATATCCACTCTAAAATAATATCTTCCCTCTGCATTAGAATCCCTGTAGGAGAAATTCTGGAAGGCAATATGACTAGGATGCAGCTAAGATTTGGGTTCACCCTATCCACATGTGCCTCCTGTAATTTTTCCTCAATCATTGTCAGTTCCTTTTCTGCTTCAGCTGTCAGTTCTCTTGGACTATTCAAATCTTTATCACCATCTAAGGTTTTGTTTAAATGAACTATTAGATCAGGTGTTATCCCAACAGCTGGTCGTAGACTGGAAATGTCTCCTAACAATCTTTGGAAGTCATTAAGAGTCTTTAACCAGTCTCTCCTAATTTGTGCCTTTTGCGTTTTAATTTTCTCTAACCCTATTCTGTAACCTAGGTAATTAATAGAATTTCCTCTTTGAATCTTTTCAGGGGCAATTTGTAATCCCCACCTAGGCAAGACTTTCTTTACTTCTTCAAACATCCTTTCTAAAGTATCTTTATTTGAATCAGATAATAAGATGTCATCCATGTAATGATAAATGATGGACTTGGGGAATTGTTTACGAATTATTTCCAATGGCTTACTTACAAAATATTGGCACAGTGTAGGACTATTGAGCATACCCTGTGGGAGGACAGTCCACTGATATCTCCTATTAGGCTGAGAATTATTATAAGTAGGCACTGTGAAGGCAAATTTTTCTCTATCCTTTTCTTGTAAAAGTATAGTGAAAAAACAATCTTTCAAATCAATAACTATAAGAGGCCATCCTTTTGGTAACAGAGAAGGCAAAGGAATTCCAGATTGTAGTGGGCCCATAGGTTGAATTACTTTGTTGACAGCTCTTAGATCTGTCACCATTCTCCATTTACCAGATTTCTTTTTTACAACAAACACAGGAGAATTCCAAGGGCTGGTTGATTCTTCAATATGGTGAGCATCTAGTTGCTCTTGCACCAGCTGTTCCAATGCCTGTAGTTTATCTTCAGCTAGAGGCCATTGTTTGGTCCATATTGGCTTCTCAGTTAGCCATTTTAAAGGTAGGGCCGTTGGTACCTCTAAAGGTTTGGTATTTGCTGTATGTTCTTGTACAGCCTGAATGGCTGGTGACCTTTTTCCATAATATCTCATCATATCCTTCCCAGAATTATGAGTTCCTGGAAATACAGGAATGTTAATCTGGGTATTCCATTGCTGTAGCAGGTCAAGGCCCCATAAATTTATGGCAATATTGGCTATATATGGCCTTAGTCTTCCTATTTGCCCTTCGGGCCCTATGCATTCAACCCATCTTGTGCTTTGTTTTACACGAGATAGGGTTCCAATTCCCAGGAATTGAACATCTACCTCTTGAAGAGGCCAATTCGGATGCCAAGATTCTGGGGTAATGATACTTACATCTGCACCTGTGTCTAATAAGCCTTCAATAAAAGTGCCATTTATACAGACTCTTAGCTTTGGTCTTTGATCATTAATAGAAGTCTGCCAAAATATACGTTTATTCTGTCCTATTAGGTTTTTTGACTCATCCTCCACACGTAATTCTTCATTTAGACCAGTATTACTTTTTACAGCAGAAATTGGAGCTTTTAATTTTCTTGGTGAGGCACGTTCTCCACTGTGACTGGGAATGACTGGGCCACTGTTGGCTTGGGGGCCTGCGAGAGGCCCCCCAAGGAGTTTCCCGATGATATCGGATTGCCCCGTCTGTCTGTTGTTGACCTACATTCGTTGGACCAATGCCTGCCTTTATCGCATCTCCTACATATACCTGAAGGCCGAGGTCTCCTATTTTTGTCATTCCCAGAAGAGATATTATTCCTAGAAATTCTTTGCCTGCAATTCCTTTGCAAATGTCCTAATTTACCACAATTAAAACACCTGGCAGTTTGATGTCTCCTCATTGCTTTGGAAATCGCTTCTCCTACCCAAGATTCATCATTATAGCTAAACGTCTCAACATTCATCGTATGTTGAATCCATTCATCCATAGGTGCTGATCTAGACTTTAAAGGCCCAATTATCTTTTTGCATTCTATGTTTGCATTCTCAAAAGCTAGAGATTCAAGAAGTATTCATCTAGCTTCTGGGTCTGTTACCCCTATGTCCAGAGCCTTAATTAATCTTTGCAAAAAGTCAATAAAGGGTTCTCTCTGTCCCTGCCTAATTCTGGTATATGATTCAACCCTTTTTGCTGGATCTTGTATCCTATTCCAAGCATTTAAAGCTGCTTGGTGACATAGACACAGTACTTCATCGTCATAAAGAGCTTGGACCTGTGGATCAGCATATTCTCCTGCACCAAGAATTTGATCTTGGGAAACCTCAATACCTTTTGCTCTTCCTTGCTGTTCCATATGTTTGGATTCTTCTCTGAAATAAATTCCAAACATCAAGGAAGGTCCATTATCTAAAACTGCAGACACTAACTGATGGAAATCATGGGGAGTAGCTCTAGCATTAGAAGCCCAAGTCCTTATCATTTCCTTTATATATGCATTGTGCAAGCCAAAATTAACAACAGCTTGCTTAATTTCTTTCAGATCATTCATTGCTATTGGCGTCCATCTAGCTTCTCTGACTCCCTTTGAGCCTTTAGAAGTTGATGCTTTTTCAGAATTAAGTATAGGGTATGTCGCTAGAACCCTGGGTAAGCCAGTTCTAATAGCTGGTGGAGGCCTTGTATCCTGTCCTTGTGCCTCCTTCCTCTGTTCACCAGCTGCAATAATTTCCCCAATCTTTTCAAATCTTTTTATCATTGTCTCTCTTAAATCCTGAATCTCCTGACCTGTATATATTTCCAGTGATTTCAGTGAGGTATCAATTTTTTGGTCCCCATTCTGCACCTGTGATTCCAAAGCTTTAATTTTTTCCTTCAAAGATAACATGTCCTCCTTAAACTTTTCTTGTATATCATGTAGATTCCCATCTTGGAGGTACATTCTGTCTGTTACCTTATCAAAACTTTGTGATAAAGTCTGAACGTCAAATTCAACAGCCTGAACCCTTTCAGGTAACTTTCTAATACCCTTGGATATGGAATCAATTTTGTCTGTCATAGTATCCACTTGTTCAGATAACCTCTGATTTTCAATAATTTTAATCCTGTCAATTAGTTGTTCATTATTAGTTCGTAAAGATTCTATCATTCTTAGGAGTGCCATATTCTTCTGTTCATTATTAGTACGTAAAGATTCAATCGTTCTTAGGAGTGCCATATTCTTCCTTAATGATAGAATATGGAAAAGAAAACTGAAGGCTAGTAACAAGCAAATTAAGGTATCCCCATAATCATATAAACCTTGTATGATGTAATTCATTGTATTAGTAAATATAAATTTACTAATCCATTGTATTAGTGAAAACAAAGCAGTAAAATTTGCGTTAGAAACAAAAACTGCAATATTACCTATTATCCAGCAGGTGGCGCTGTTGCAGAGTCGCGGTGAAAACATGGTCCTGTTTCAGTGCCTTAGTAGATGTTAAAAACTGGAAAATGCAAGTTTCTCAACAAAGTAAATGTAATTAAATCAATTCCTGAGACGGAACCAGAAACCCAGAATCCAGGGGTAGAGAAGAGCAATCTGGAAGCCGCTTATGACTCCACGTGACAGAGTCACCCTGAGGGGTTGCAGCTTTCAGCAACCACGTGCTCTGGTTTGTGCCACTTAAGAGCTGTACTTGCAAGGGAGATTTAAAAATGACTCAGAAAAGAGCAAACCACGCGGCCAGAGACTACGCGGGCCTGTGGAGTTTAAATCCACGTGGGGAGTCCAAGGCCGCTGGCGGCTGAGGAAGGGGAGGGCTCCCGCCAAGCCGAACTAGAGCCCGCCAAGCCGAACTAGAGCCCGCCAAGCCCACGGCCGCCAAGCTAAACTTGCGCCTGCCAAGCCCGCAGCCGCCAAGCAGAACTTGGGGCCGCCAAGCCGAACTCGCGGCTGCGAGTGGTGAAAGGAGAGGTTCTAAAACCAAACGTTGGGCGCCAAAATGAAGGCGTAAGTCACAAACAATGCCACACCAATTCGGGGTTATGATTATTAGGGTGGTATTTATTTAAAGGGGAAAAAACTTACAGATCACTGTCCCAGGCAACAGCCCTCTTTGCAACCAGGAAAGGAGTCTAGTCGCAGGCGGAGCAGGAAGTGAAGAGAGAGAGAAGAGGGAAATGGCCGCTTTTTTAAAGGGAGAGAAACCACGCCCCAGTGGGCTGGTACCTCAGCGGTGATAGGTTGGAGGAGTGGGAGGACCTCCCGCAACAGGTGTGCCTAGCCATTTGTGGATTTTAGTTAATTCCAGTTGTAGTTAAGTTGGAAACCAAAATAGCCATTGTAATTATAAAGCTCTCTCTTTCCATTTACTTCCTGGTACTCTCACAACTCCTATTCTGGAAGAAATGGGGCCATAGACACTGACTGGAAGATATTTTACTAGAGAGAATTCTGTAAGTGTGGGCTTCATGGCCAGGAAAAAGTAATGGGTGACACAAAGCAGAAAAAGACTCTTTCTCTCACTTCCACCATAAAGCTCCACCTTCAAGGTTCTCTCCTTGTGGAGGGAGCAGATGAGAAGGAGGAGGGAAAGGAGGAGGAGGAGATGGAAACAGTGACCTCTTGGCAGCAGACACTTTCAGAACAAAGGTGTAAGCAGCCAATCCCATGAACAGGAGAAGGATGTCATAATACCATGTGTGAACTCCCATAAACACCCATGGGAATGAAAAAAGTGATCCCAGAGAGCACTCTTAATGTGATGATCTCAGCATCCAATGCTGAGCTGGGGAAACAAAGGAAACACCCACTATGTGGTAAGTGCCTGCTCGTGCTAGTACCTCATGGGAACTGTAGAATAATTTTGTGAGGTAAGACCACTAACATTCTAATTGTAGGGGAGGTGGGCTACAGCATCACAAAGAGGTTAAGTAACCTGATCATAGCTCTCTAACTGGTGCCAGAGTATAGATTTGCAAAGGTAAGAACAGAACCCTGCCCCAACCCTTATGAGGTTTTTTTTTTACCACCTGATTGGCTGTTACCTCTGTGGATGAGCTGTCTTTTCTGTTTCTCAAGAGATTTCTCTTTTTCAAACTGAATCTTTATTAATTTTGATGGTATCCATAACTTTTCTTCTCCTGTTGAAACAAGAGCAAAAACCCTTCTCCAAAATAGCACATCTCCTGACTTCCATTGTAAGGTCAACACATCCTTGAAATACACTGGCTGATTTAATTCAGAAGACATTTCTATTATCCAATGTCTCTCTGTTGCTGTTGTCCCTTTCTTATTAGTGTTAAGAAAATTCAAGGTTAATAAAACATTATGTAACCTATTTCTGGGGGTATTTTCCATCCCTTTCTGTTTGTTTAACATATTCTTTATAGTTTGATTTGATCTTTCTATAATTATCTGACTTGTAAGGTTATTTGGTATACTTGTAATATGCTTTATATTACAATATGCAAAAAACTGTTTCATTTTCTTAGAGACATATGCTGGACCATTACCTGTCTTTATTTGTGCAGGTATACCCCTGATGACCATAACTTCTAATAAATGTGTGTTTGCTGAATCAGCCTTTTCTGAGCTCAAAGCAGTTGCCCATTGAAAACCTGAATAAGTGTCATTGGTGTGGTGTAAATTAAAATATGTTTTAATTTTCCAAATTCTGCAAAGTAGATCCCATCCATCTGCCAGATTTCATTCCTTTGAGTACCCTTTGGGTTACTCCCTGCAGGTAGCAGTGTTTGGTTTTAGAAAGAGCAAGTAGGACATCTCTTATAATCTTCTTAGCTTGTTGCCATGTAATGGAAAATTCTTACTTTAAACCTTTGTTATTGACATGATGTTCCTTATGAAATTCTGAGGCCTTCAACACATTTCCAATCAATAACTGATCAATTTATGCATTACCTTGTGCCAGAGGACCTGGCAGATCCATATGAGATTAAATGAGTGTTATGTATATATGTGAGAGAGACTATTCCTGATTATATCTTGAACTTGTATGAATAATAAAGTCAATTCTATACCATCTAGTATAAATTCAGTGGTTTTACTATGCAAAAAACCTCTTTCTGAATATTATGAATCAGTAACTATATTAAAAAATTCTTTAAAATCCCTTAGCACCAGGAGAAGAACACATAATTCTACCTTTTGGACAGAATTATATGGGCTTTGTTCCACCTTACTTAAATCTTCTGATTTGTAGCCTGCCTTTTCTGATTGATGATTTGCATCAGTATAGAATGTACAGGCTCCAGTTATTGGTGTGTCTTGTACAATGTGGGGATGGATCCAAGTGGTTCTCTTTATAAGGTTAATTTTGTCACTTTTGGGATAATTGCTACTAATCTCTCCTAAAAAATTATCACAAGCTCTTTGCCAAGGTTCATTGTCTTCCCATAATTTTTTAATTTCATCAGAAGTAAAAGGCACTATAATTTCTGCGGGATCTATACCTCCTAGTTGACAAAGTCTCAATTTTCCTTTTATATTTAATTCAGAGATTTTTCCACATAAGTTTTTAATTTTTCGCTTGGTTTATGCAGTAAAAAGGGCCATTCTAAGATAATACCTTCCCTTTGCATTAAAATTCCTGTGGGGAAATTCTGGAATGACTAGAATGCAATTAAGATTTGTATTCACTCTATCCACATGTGCCTCCTGTAATTTTTCTTCAATAACAATCAATTCCTTTTCTGCTTTAGCTGTTAATTCTCTGGGACTATTTAAGTCTTTGATACCATTTAAGATTTTGTTTAAAAGAACTATTAGATTAGGTATTATCCCAACAGCTGGTTGTAGACCAGAAATGTCTCCTGACAATGTGTCAAGGCCATTAAAAGTCTGCAATCAATCTCTTCTAATTTGTGCCTTTTGTGTTCTAATTTTCTATAAACCTATTTTATAACCTAGGTAATTGACAGAATCTCCTCTCTGTATTTTTTCAGGGTCAATTTGTAATCCCCATTTTGACAAAATTTTCTTTACTTCTTCAAACATTCTTTCTAAAGTATTTATGTTTGAATCAGACAGCAAAATGTTCTCCATGTAATGGTAAATTATAAATTTAGAAATTTTTTTTATGTATTATTTCCAATAGCTGACTTACAAAGTATTGGTATAGGGTGGGCCTATTGAGCATTCCCTGTGAAAAGACGATCCATTAGTATTTCCTAGTAGGTTGAGAATTATTATAAGTAGGCATTGTGAAGGCAAATTTTTCTCTATCCTTTTCTTGTAAAAATATGGTGAAGAAACAATCTTTTAAATCAATAACTATAAGAGGTCATCTTTTGGTAATAGAGAAGGCAAAGGAATTCCAGATTGTAGAGGGCCCATAGGTTGAATTACCTTTTTGATAGCTCTTAGATCTGTTACCATTCTCCATTCATCAGATTTCGTTTTAACAACAAATGCGGGAGAATTCCAAGGGCTCTGGTTGATTCTTCAATATGGTGAGCATCTAGTTGCTCCTGTACCAGATGTTCTAAAGCCTGCAGTTTATCTTCTGTCAATGGTCACTGTTTAAGCTATATTGGTTTCTCAGTTAACCATTTTAAAGGTAGGACCCTTGGTATCTCTAAAGGTTTGCAAGTTGCTTTGTGTTCTTGTACACCTTGAATGGCTGGTGACCTTTGTGTATAGTACCTTATAATATTCTCCCCAGAATGTTAATCTGGGTATTCCATTGCTGCAGCAGGTCATGACCCCATAAATTCACTGCAATAATAGCCACATATGTCCTCAGGTTTCCTCTCTGTCCTTCTGGACCTATGCATTCAACCCATCCTGTGCTTTGTTTCATTTGAGATAGGGTTTCAATTCCTAATAATTGAACATCTGTCTCTTGAAGAGGCTAATTTGGATGCCAAGATTCTGGGGTGATGATACTCACATCTGAACCTGTGTCTATCAACCCACAATTACAATGCCATTGATATGTACTCTTAGCTTTGGTCTTTGATCATTTCAGAAGTCTGCCAGCATATATGTTTCCTATTTACTATTGAAATTTTTGATTTATCCTTCATGTTTATTCCATCATCCAGAAAAGTATGGTCTTTTACAGAAGGCTCTGGATTTTTTAATGTTCCTGGTGAGACATGTCCTCCATAGTGACTGGGAATGACTGGAGGACCACTTTTGGCTTGGGGGCCAAAAGTTTCCTGATGGTATTAGGTTGCCTTGTCTGTTTTTTACTGATCTACATTCATTGGTCCAATGTTGGCTTATGCCATACCTTCTACATATACCTGAAGGCTTATTCTTGCCATTCCCAGAGAAGATATTATTCCTAGGAATTTCTTACCTACAATCCCTTCTCAGATGTCCAATTCTACCACAATTAAAACATTTGGCATTTTGATGTCTCTTCATTCATTTGGAAATTGCTTCTCCTACCCAAGATCCAGTATTATAGTCAAATGTCTCAATGTTCATTCTATGCAGGATCCATCTATTCATTGGTGCTGATCTAAGCTTTAAAGGCCCAAGTATCTTTTTGAATTCTAAGTTGTCATTTTCAAAAGTCAGAGTCAGAGTACTCGTCTAGCAAATCATGAGTAGAGCCTAGATACTGGGTGTTGGAATTTTGCTTGCTTTGGTTGTGACTGTGCCCTGATTTTTCTCTCTTGATGTAAGAACATATTTTACTGAAACCCACAGTTGAAAGGCTTTGAAGTTTGAAAGACCTTGAATTTTAAAAGATTGGTTATTAAAATTTCAATGTGTTTGAATTTATAAAGACTGTGGGACTTTTAAAGTTATTTCCATTGTTAATATGAGATCTTTCTTTGGGGTAAATAAGAAAGGAAGGGTTGTGGTTTATTAGGGATGTGTCCATTAGTTTAAACGTTCTAGACATTATATACAGAGTCTTTTCTAGTGCCTATAAAAAAGTGATGTATATGTACATGTATCTGTGTAAGCACATATGTATGAATGCAGTGGTATTGACTTCCTTGGAGTTAGGATTATAGGCATTTGTGAACTTCCCAATGTGGGTACCCAGAACTGAACTCGGGTCCCCTGAAAGATCAGTATACACTCTTAATCCTGAGCTTTTTTTGCAGCCAGTTCTTTTTCCAGTGTCTTTTGTGAAACAATTTTGCCCAATAAACCTTACCTGCAATCTATACATTTTAAATTTTTTCCAGTGATGAGGATCAATATATGGGATCTCATATATGCTATGCAAATCCTGTGCCACTGAGACCTAGCAGCAGCCCTCTGATACTTTTGATTGTCCTATCCTACTTTGGGTAAACTTTCCTACAAGTGGGAGTTATTCGGGCAGTGATAGGTTTGGGTGCTATGATTTTCTTCATGGAGATGATCCTTTTGAAGATTAATGGAAGCTGTGCTAGTAAGTTTTTGGAATTAGTGTGTTTTGACCAGGACTCTGGGGAACATCAGATCCAGGAGACCTTCAGTAGAGTCAGTTTAGCTCCTGACTTTGGTTCTCAGGTCTGGTTTCTGGGAACTCTTCCAGAGATTCTCTTTCCTCTTGGCATTTGCTTTTTGTTGAAAGACGTCAGAGGAACTTTACTTATTTAACAAATGGACTCAAACAGGAAAGATGGAGATCTGGAATTTTCCTTCACTCTCATGTGGCCTGGGTTGTGACTCAGCAGCTAGCCATGCAGCAGGGTCTAAGGGCTCAAACATGTGACCATCTTCATACTTAGATCATGAGTTTTAACACTGCCTGAAAATGTCATTCATCAGCCTTTCTTTGCTGACAGGCATCTTCTGATACCCACAGTTTTAATTGATTTAAGCCATTTCTGTAGTAATGAGGAGCGGGATGCGTCCCGCTGCCCAGCTAGCTTACACCCGAAATAATCATATGGAAATTGTATTAATCAGCAACACTGCCCAGCCCATTAGCTCTAGCCTCTTATGGGCTAACTCTCACATCTTGATGAACCCATTTCCATTAATGTGTATCACCACTTGACTGTGGCTTCCCGGCATGAGTCTAACCAGCGTCTGTCTTGGGCAGGACAATCATGGCATCTGCCATACTTCCCTTCTTCCCAGCATCCTGTTCTGTCTATTAGGCCCACCTAAAGGCTGCCCTATCAAAAGGCCAAGGCAGTCTCTTTATTTAACCAATGAAAGCAACAAAAATACAGAAGGACCTCCTACCCCACATTTCTTTCTCTCACTCACCTTTTATGTTTTATGACAGGTTTTCATGTAGCCCAGGTAGGCTTTGTACCCCAACTACTATGTAGCCAAGGATGACACACTGCTTTTGATTCTCCTGTCTCTCCCTTCTGAGTGCTGGGATTACAAGTGTGCACAATCATGCCCGGTTTATAGATTAGTGGGTTCCAAACAGGGGTCTTTATGCATGGTTGGCAAGCATCCCACCAACTCAGTTACCTCTCCAGCCCTTATTTCATTCTCACATTCTAAAAATGTGTTATCACAAATCTTACATTTTTTTACTCCCCAAATTATTTGCCCACAGGCAGAAAAAGAAAATATACTTTCCAATAGGACAGTGGATCATGACCTTTTGGGGAGCGTTGAATGACCCTTTCACAGGGGTTGCATATCCTGCATATCAGATATTTACATTATGATTCATAATTACATTATGAAGTATTAATGAAAATAATTTTAGAGTTGGGGTTCACCACAACATGAGGAACTGTACTAAAGCATCTCAGCATTAGGAAGGTTGAGAACCATTGCTCTAGGATAGGATTCAACCTTTTGATAAAATATTTATAATCTACATAAAAATGTAAGAGTGAGATTAATCAGTGCTTATTAGTCAAAGGATGTTTTCACTAGCAGATAATTTTATCTCACTGGAAGAACATTGATTTATGGACTTTATCATTTATATTGTGAAAGCTTTATCGTTAAAGGACCAAGCATGAATATTTAAAACTTCCTGTTTGGGATTATAAATGTTTAGAGAGTTAATGTAAGCTGGTAGTATAAAAATGCGTGAAAGAGCTTAAACGATTGTGAATAATACTACCCATTTGAAAGCTCCAGGAAGGCTTCCTTTCATCAATGGGGTAGGAACAAGGCTGTAATTAACCTGGAGCCAATGGACTCTTACAGAATCCTGTTCGTGATCAGGGTTATTTGGCTTCCTCTGTTAGACTGTCAGGCATGTCTGGAATGGAACTGGCTCTTGAGACAGACCTGAGAACCATCTCTCAACTCTCTGACCATGGCCTCTGCTCATTAGCCTTGCTGAACCTTAGTTGTTTCTTCATCTGTAATGTGAGAGTTTGGAAAGCACCAATCACTTGGAAGTGTGAGAACTGAATGAAATCGTACATGGAAGCTTAGCCCCTGCCCAACACAGGTTAGATAGGTCAAGTAATTCACCTATTATGGGAAACTAAGCCTTTTAAACTATGTCCCTGAGTGAGGCAGCAAATGAACATGTTTTTTTTTGGGGGGGAGGGGGCGAAGTGTTCCTTTCTTGGCTCTTTGGGAGTGGCCTTTATCTTTGTCACTTAAAAAAAGGCTTTGTTTGGGAATATACTTACTCATATCTTCAATTTGTCCCTAATAAATGGAAGATGGGAGTCATTTAGCCCCCTTCCTCACTGTTGAGTCTGTCTTTCTAGCCTTCTGGAATCCAGAGTGCCTATGTGCCCCTCCCTGAGCCTCTTGGACAGTTCCTCTAATCTCTCCTTACCTAGGCACAAGTGAACGCTCACACCTACCCTCATGCTCTTGCATGCGTCTTGCTCCTGGTCTGCGATGTGGTGTGTTCCCTGCACCAGGAATGTTACCGTAATCATTGCATACCTCCTGAATGCTCAGGACAAAATCCCTCACTTCTCTGTCACAGAAGCCATGAGAAGTAGGCAGTGTAGGTTGAGAGCTAGCAAGCCCAAGAACAAGGAAGGGAGGAAAACAGCGGTTTTTTTTAGCTCACCTGTGAGAGCTAGGCAAGCTTGGCTGGAATTCACATACATAATGGTACCACCTAGAGAGAGGTTAGAAAGGCTGTCTCAGTGAAGGGATTCAACTCCCCTACAACACCGTGCCTTTCAGATGGGACATTGACAATGATCTCGAAGCACTGCCTGAAAAAGGGAAGAGGGTGGGAGCTTAGCCATAATACTTTACAGTGTTCAATCCCTGGACAAGTAAAACTCCGTGACTGTGACAAGTTTTGTGGCTGTCATGGCCAGCACGTGTAAGTGCAAAGTCAATGGTTACCAAGGCATGTGGCTGAGGGTGTCCACGGAACCTAAGGAAATAGTAGATAATAATAAGCATCTCACTTCTGACCTTTGGCTTGGGTGATATTGAGGCAGCTGAGAGATCCCAGGTTTGGGTGGCTTTTAGTGGAAATCGTCGTGTGTTGCTTGATGGAGGGTTACATTTAGAGAAATCGGTTGCTAGGCAATTTTATCATTGTACAAACATCTTGATGTATACCCACAAACCTAGAAGGAACACCCTGTCATATGCCCAAGCCACGTGGGCAGCCTATTGCTCCAGGCTATGGATCTGCACAGCACACTCATTTAAAAAATATCTGAACATCTCTAAACAGAGAGTGTTCACAGTAAAAGTGTGTTATAGAAGATGAAAAACTGGTATACTTGTCCAGGACTTTTCCCATCAAGGGAGCTTGCAGGGCTGGGCATTGTTTTGGGTGGTTTCCGAGGGTGAGTATGCACTGACCATAATGGCCTAGGACATGGCTGTGGTGTTACTGCAACATTATAAACAGCTGCAAGGAGGCCACATTAATTTGGGTTTCTTTCTTCCATAATAAACCTAGTTTAATGTAACTTTTTTTATTTTATAGCAATGCTTACCTTAAAATTCAAAGACAAGCCAGGCGGTGGTGGCACATGCCTTTAATTCCAGCACTTGAAAGGTAGAGGCTGGTGGATCTTTGTAAATTCAAGGCCATCCTGGTCTACAGAGCGAGTGCCAGGACAGTTTCCAAAGCTACACAGAGAAACCCTTTATCAAAAACAAAACAAAATAAAAAGGAAAGTGCAAAGATAAAACTGTCCTTTTTTTTTTTAAAAAAAAGATTCCATTTTTAACTATGTGTATGGGTATGTCTCTGTGTGCATTTGTGCTTGTGCCAAGATGCCAGAGCCTGACGTGGTTGCTGGGAACTGAACTTGTGTCCTCTGTAAGAGGAACAGTTGGCCTTAACTACTAAGCCATCTCTCCAACCTTTTCTTTTGATGTATTCTCATCCCTGTACTTAACTACTGAGCCATCTCTCCAACCCTTTCTTTTGATGTATTCTCATCCCTGTACTTTTCTGGTAAATTTTTTATTTTGAAAGCTGAGGATCTCACTCTGTTGGCAGAGCACTTGCCCTTGCTTAGCTTGTAAAGGCGATGGGTTCAATACCCAGCACCAGAAAGAAAACTATTTTAACCTGGGCCTGATGGTGCAGGCCTGGAATCTGAGCTATTCAGATGAGGCAGGAGGATCGCATATTCAAGGCTGGCCTTTCCTCCTTTGTTAATGGTCAACTGAATATGCTTATGTGTGTTTTTCCTGGGCTCTTTACTGTGGTACAGTGACTAACTTTTCTACTCTTTTTTTTTTAAAGATTTATTTATTTATTTACTTATTATGTACACACTGTTCAGCCTCCATGTATGCCTGCAGGCCAGAAAAGGGCACCAGATCTCATTACAGATGGTTGTAAGCCACCTTGTGGTTGCCTGGAATTGAACTTAGGACCTCTGGAAGAGCAGTCAGTGCTCTTAACCTCTGAGCCATCTCTCCAGCCCACTTTTCTACTCTTTAACCAAGAATCCATCATCTCAATCGCGGTAGTTTTATTGTAAGACTTGACATTGGACAGGGTCCATTTCTAGCACTGTTCTTTGGGATGGCGTCAGCTTTTGGGGGGATTTTTGCCTCTCCATAGGTACCTCATAACCATTAACTGACATAATAATATATGCTCATTTGCTGCTGTTTTTATTTAATTTCACTAATCTATAAAATTGATAGTAACTGGTAAGTTCACAGCATTCAGTCTTGCTATCCATGAACTAGAACGTTTTTGCCTTTAGTTCTTTGTAGTTTTCTTAATAAAGATTGTGTGTGTGTCTCACTTGTTCCTAAGTATTTTTGAGGTTCTTGATTTAAATATTATGTTTTAATTTTGATTTTTGTGATAATTGTTGAAACTTAAGGATTTGATTGGCCTCTGTGTTGACCTTGTATCCTGTAACTATTTGAAATCTGTTTACCAGTTTCAAGAGCCTTTTGTGCTTTCTCTCGGTTCCCAACCAACAGTTGGGAAATCTTGAAGAAAGACAATTTGACGTCATTATTCCCAAAAAAGTACATTGGTGTATTTTTCATTGTTTATTTGAAACTGATCTCTCATATAAGTTCCTCAAGTTAACCGACTCTTGGACAGGGTCTCTTTCTAGCTTAGGCTGGCCTGGAACTCACTATATAACTCAGTCTGCTGTCAAATTCATGATCCGTCTCCCTCAACGTTCCAAATCCTGTGATTACAAGTGTGCATCTGTACGTATTTATTTTCCTTTGTTTTGTCTTATTGCATTAACTATGATTTCAGCAATGATATTGAAAAGGACTCTGGCGAGAAGGAACATCCTTACCTTGTTTATGACTTTAGTGGGAATGATACTTGGATCTTGCCATTAACATTAGCTAAGCCAGTTGTGGAATACTTAGGAACCTGAGGCATGAAGATAGTTTGAGGTCAACCTTAGGCCAACCTGAGCTACACCGTGACTTCAAGGTCAGCCCGAGCTATGTAGAGAAACTCTCAAAGTACATGAAACTCCCTGCATACACCAAAATCTACCTCTGTAAAAAAATTTTTTTTTGAGACAGGGTTTCTCTGTGTAGCCCTGGTTGTCCTGGAACTCACTTTGTAGACAGACCCCAGAAGCTGCCAGCAAGAAGGAAAGATTCCTGTAAGTGTGAAAAAAGGAATCTCATGTCTATGATAAGATGGTTACCATGGTCATCACCATGGTTCTATCTCAAGACTCAATAAGCTGCTTTGTCGTATGGTCTAAGAAACTTCAGTGTGTATAGTTCTAAGTTGCTAGGTGGCAATATTTGTTACTCAGTGAAATAAATGTGTCTAGTATTCTATATTAATATAGAAGGCTTGTTCTAACTCTTGGATGGCCCAATGTTTCCCTGGTTCTTAGTTCTAGAGGTTGGCTACATTTGTAGGCAGTGAATGCTAGTTCCACAGGGAGCTTGCTTCCAATGGAAAATGTCTTAGTTAGGGTTTTTATTGCTGGAATGAAACACCATGACCAAAGCAAGAACTTCCATATCACTGTTCATCATTGAAGGAAGTCAGGACAGGAACTCAAGTAGAGCAGAACCTGGAGGCAGGAGTTGATGCAGAGGTCATGGAGGAGTGATGCTCACTGCCTTGCTCAGCATGGCTTGCTCAACCTGCTTTCTTATAGAACCCAGGACCACCACTCCAGAGATGGCACCACTCACAATGGGCTGGGCCTTTTCTATTAATCATTAATTAAGAAAATATCCTACAGCTGGATGTGAAGAAGGCATTTTTCTCAATTGATGTTCCCTCCTTTCAGATAACTCTGCTTGTGTCAAGTTGACACAAAGCTATCAAGCACAGAAAACCAAGCTTGGAAATCTTTTTGAGGAATGTTTGTAAGAGCATTCTAACTTCAAGTTGACTTTGCATTGCCACCAAGAAGTACCATTTTCCCAAAAAGAGGAACATGGGATGTACTCACTCATATTTGGTTTCTAGCCATAAATAAAGGACATTGAGCCTATAATTCGTGATCCTTGAGAAGCTAAATAAGAAGGTGAACCCAAAGAAAAACATATAGGCATCCTCCTGATTATTAACCTTCATCAGGGCGATGAAAAGAGACAGAGACAGAGACCCACTTTGGAGCACCAGACTGAAATCTCAAGGTCCAAATCAGGAGCAGAAGGAGAGAGAGCACGAGCAAGGAACTCAGGACCGCGAGGGGTGCACCCACACACTGAGACAATGGGGATGTTCTATCGGGAACTCACCAAGGCCAGCTGGCCTGGGTCTGAAAAAGCATGGGATAAAACCGGACTTGCTGAACATAGTGGACAATGAGGACTACTGAGAACTCAAGAACAATGGCAGTGGGTTTTTGATCCTACTGCACCTACTGGCTTTGGGGGAGCCTAGGCAGTTTGGATGCTCACCTTATTAGACCTGGATGGAGGTGGGTGGTCCTTGGACTTCCCACAGGGCAGGGAACCCTGATTGCTCTTCGGGCTGACGAGGGAGGGGGACTTGGTTGGGGGAGGGGGAGGGAAATGGGAGGCGGTGGCGGGGAGGAGGCAGAAATCTTTAATAAATAAATAAATAAAATAAAAAAATAAAAAAAAGAAGTACCATTCTGCTTTGTTTGGCTTCAATTTTCACTAATGGTAAAACTAAACTGCAAAGTTGAATGTTTTTATGGGATGATCTCACAGTACTTTATCATTTGCAAGGGTTTGGATCATACAAAATAGTGGTCAATGGAAATGGTGACCTTGAAATAGAGTGTATATAGAATTTGTAATCATTTGCAAAAATATGCCACTCTTTGACTGAAATTCCATTAGACAATTCCAAGTTATGTCCAGCAGACATTTTAATATAGGCTTAAACATATCTAAGAATGGATCTGTGAGATGGTTTAATAGGGCAAAAGTCCCAAGACAACCTGTGGACCCAAATTCCATCCTGAGAACCCATGTGGGAAAAGGAGAGTGCTGAATCCTGCAAGTTCCCATGTCACATGTATTCACACACATACAAGAGTACACACACTAAATACATAAATACATACATATTTATAATATATATTTAGATAAAATTGAGAGGGGGAGGAGAGAGAGACAGAGAAAGAGAATGAGAAAGAGAGAATGTGTGTGACAGAGAGAGAGAGAGTGAGAGAGAGAGAGAGAGAGAGAGAGAGAGAGAGAGAGAGAGAGAGATCTGAGGCCTCTTCTGATAAATAGCAATACTTCTTCCTGCTCTGGCATCTTATAGAGAAGCCAGGGCTGGCCTGGAGTCTTTGACCTTTCTTGGGGTTGGGGTGTGGACAGTTTCTCAGGACTGCTCTCCTTTGTGAAGTTCCCATCCCTTTCACAGGTACCACACACTCAGCATGCCACACTCTTCTGTCCTATCCTTGAGGAAAAGTTACCTCCACCCAGCCATGGGACTCAGACAGAACACATAGCAACCATTTTGGATGACCCACATTCCCAGTCTCGTTATCCTGTTACCAAATGAATCTTCTCTAGTTTCCCCCTTTTTTTTTTATCGAGAAAAGGAAAAAAAGTTTCAGCCTCCTCCCAGCCTCCCATATCCCTCCCCCTCCTCCCACCCTTCTTCCCCTACCCCCACTTCTCTCCCCCTCCCTCTCCAATCCAAAGAGCAGTCAGGGTCCCCTTGGAAAGTCCAAGGTCCTCCCCCCTCCGTCCTTGTCTAGGAAGGTGAGCATCCAAACTGGCTAGGCTCCCACAAAGCCAGAACATGAAGTAGGATCAAAACCCCGTGCCATTGTCCTTGGCTTCTCATCAGCCCTCATTGTTCGCCATGTTCAGAGAGTCCGGTTTTATTCCATGCTTTCCACAAGCCAGCACACTGTATGATTAAGCTTAGCAATGCTTGCAGTCTATGCTTTCCATATGAGGGTAGAATATTGATCAGCTTTAAGAAGGAAGTTCTGATCCCTGTTACAGGGTGAGTGAACCCTGAGGACACAGTATGCCAAATAAAAGCACTAAAGCCTAGTCACGAGAACACCAAGGATTACTACACAATGCTAAATCACATGTGCGTGCACACACACACACGATTCCAGTTATATGAGTTACTTGGAATAGTCAAAACAACCCAGACAAAGTAGAATTATGGTTTCTAGGGTTTGGGGGAAGAGAAAATAGAGTTATTATTCAATGGGACGGAGTTTTACTCCTACAAGGTAAAGGGAGAGTTTGGAAGCTTGTTGGTAGGGATAGCTGTATGGTATGAATGTGTTCAGGTCACTGAACTATGAATTTTATGTCATGGGCTTTATCACAATAAAAAAATGGAAATTTTTTTTAAGTGTTGACATATAGTGAAGAGAAACACCTGGTTTTAGTGCCATGGGCAGCCTCCATGACACCTGTAGGGATTCCCACAGCCCTGACTGCAGAGCATAGCTAAAGTGAAGAAGAGTACGGGAGATGGGCAAGTTTTCACCCTGTAATGTGGGAGGAGAGGGTCTCATCAGTGTGATGCCTTGTTGTATTTAATCTGTGGTCTGGGTTCATTTTTATCCAATAGCTAAAATGTCATGTGATTAAACGTATTCATGGTTAGCAGACCAGAGCATCTGTACATGCCAGCCTCTGCCTCAGACTCTTCAGTCTTAGCTGAGGAGAGAGCTCCTCTTGCAGGCCATTTTCTCAAGAGGTAAAAACCCGTGGAGGCGTTTCTGCAACTACCCTGGAGACACCTGGTGGAGATTCTTGTCTCCTGGTCTCCTCCTCAAGAGGGGCAGTGTCTTTCTGCAGGGCTGGGGTCTTGTTTGAGGAAAGCGCTTCAGGGAGCAGATCCTAAAATGAAAGCACAAAGGAAAGAAGGTAGAGATTAAACATGGGAATTGCAAGAGCACACAACTGCTGTTTTTATGCCGGGCACCAGCAGAGAACAAAGCTGAAATCAGCCTATTGCAAAGAACCGTGAGATCAAACCTGCTGGGATCAAAGTGGTTCCTAGGGACTCAGCAGCCTGCAGGGATAAAACCTCATACAGTGCACTCTAGAATCTCTGCAAAACATCAACCACAATGTTCTGCACACACAGAGAAATTACTAGATAAATGAAGAAGTAGAAGAACATGAGCCATTAACTTCAGAATGTCAAAGATGATAGGAATAGCAGACAGGGACTTAAAAAGTCATTTAATATTTTCAAAATTGTATGGGAGAAACACAGATATAATAAGTAAAAATTAAAATAGGTAGTCAAGCAAATGGAAACAGAGGAACTCTGCAGTTGAAAGGTATATCCGCACTAAAAAAAATCATAGAGGGGTTGGGTCATAGAGATGAGTCAAGCAATAGAGAACTTGCTACGCAAGCAGGAAGACCTGTTTGGTTCCCCGAAATGAAGTAAACAACAACAACCAAAACAAAACAAAACAAAAAGGCATGATGGAGTGTGCTTGTATTCCCAGTGCTGGGGAAGCCAGTGCAGGCAGATCCCTGGGGCTTACTATCTGTCAACCTAGCCTCAGAAAACAATATGGAGGCTAGACGGATGACTTAGTAGTTAAGAGAATTTGCTGCTCTTTCAGAGGACCTAGTTTTGGTTCCCAGTGCCTACGTGGATGCGCACGACTATCTGTAACTCTAATTTCAGGGGATCCAACACCCTCTTCTGGCCTTCATGTGTTCTGTATGCACATAGAACACATAAACACATTTATACAAACATTTGTACTCATAAAATAAATATAAATAAACCTTAAAAAACAAAAACAAAAGACAAGGTGGATGAACTCTGACTTCCATATGAACACACACATACATAGCCACTTACGCAAAAGATAGAGAAAATAATCATGAAAATGCCTAAATAGGGTGCTGGCCATGGCAGAAGAAAGGTTTAAACATGACAGCAGAGCAACAGAAATGGTCCAATCTGAAGCTGAGAAAAAAAGCTTCTAAGAATAAGTGACTTAATTATTTAATGCTCAACTCTAAAAGGGACACCTAAATCACCTCGTCCAAGGCAGCAGAGAGAGGAGAAAGAACGTAAGATCAGAAAGAAGGTGTGGAACATTGCAGAACACTGTCTTCTGGGCATAGTATGCCTAGAACAAAATGATGAGAATGTGGAAGAGATGGCTTGGTGGATAAGGCACCAGTTCCATGAGCAAGCTAACTAGGTAGACTGGCCATATCAGCAAGCTCTCAGTTCAACTGAGCATTCTTGCCTTGATGAATAAGGTGGAGAGCACACCTCAGGTTTCCATACTCATGTGTACACATGTGCAGGTGTAAACTTGTACCACACACAAACATGTCCCACATACACATAAACACACACAAATCCAACACACGTAAAACCCAAAGAAACCCAAGTCCCTGTGATGTATGGGGTTAATACCTAAAAGTCTAACAACTTGGTTGCTGCAGTCTGTGGCTGAGGAAAGAACCCTTGGAACTGACTCTTGATGGGCCAATTCTACCCAGTCTTTGCATGGACACTCTAGAAGTCCATTCGACAGTGTGGACTGTTGAGAACATTAATTTAAGATGTGTTACATTCGTTCATGCTGTGGAATATTTGTTTAGTGATACAAAGATGTGTAATAGTTCTTTGATTAAAGAAAATTAACCCAGGGTCAGGAGGCTGTCAGCAACTAGCTGACAGGAAATGGCAGTGAGGAACCATGTATTGCTCGGGTTCTTAAGCGGGGGTGCAACAGAAGGATGCCTCTACACCTCTTTGCTTCCTCTTTTCAAATTTGAGTGGGACATTAACCTACTTCTACAAGCAACATCCTACCTGAGAAACTCAAAGACTCAGATCCATGCACAGAGAGTTTTAAGAGAGACAGTTGGAATGGCATCTCATGCCTTATATGTGAACACTAGGAAAGTTGAGGCTGGAGGATTGCTATGAGTTTAGGGTCATCCTTGGCTACCTTGAGAGTTCCAGGCCAACCAGGGCCGAACAATAGGACCTTGTTTCAAAAATTTTAAAACCACAATGAACACCTCCCAAACCCAGAAAAACAATGCAAACTAAACAAAAACAAACCAAAAGATAAGAAGGAAAAGTGAAAGTACATGCAAGGCATCAAGTAAATCCCAGGCCAGATGAGCTAGTGCCAAACTTATCTTAGGCCTGTCTGAAGCCAAGTTCCCCATACCAGTGGCACAAAATGATCTGAAATCCCCACTAAATTATCCAGGAGCCAGAACTTGCAATTTGTCACAATTGCTGCCTCTCCAGCTCCTTGCCTCATCTTCTCAAATTTGAGTTGGACGTTAACCCACTCATGAGTCAGGAGGCCAGGTGAGAGATCCATTCAGTGTGGTTCAGTCTCAGTTTGTCCTCATCCCTTCTAACAAAGGGAATCACTGTCCATAGCTACAGCTTGCCCACAAACAGTTTCCAAAGGAAGGGTTTGCACAGTCCCGGCATCACTGGCTCTCCTTTCCAACTTTCCTTACAAGGGCCGCCTCTCACACTTGCAAAAACAATGGTACACTTTTTGTCTATCTAATCTTAGCTACAGAATACAGAAACCTAAGTGAACACAAAGGACCAATTCACAATATTAGTGTAAAGGAAGCGTTCTATACAATAACATGAATATATAATATAATATATTATAATGCAACATAAAACACGGTGGTGCGGGGAGTCATGCCTTACCTTCTGTATTTCTTTTTATTCACAAAACAGTGTCGGGAAGTGATTAACATGGGCAGCAGCAAGTAGTGAGGACTTTGCTTAATGTGCCTCATCTCCTCCATCTCTGTTGCTCAAAGAATGAACCCTGGAGGGCAAATTCCTTTTCATGCACGTCAAACCCTTAATATTGCGAAACATGGCCAACTGGAAAGTTCAAGTCTCAGACCTACAATGGGACTACACGGAA
The DNA here is from genome assembly GCF_018167655.1 of Microtus oregoni. Classification (NCBI taxonomy): domain Eukaryota; kingdom Metazoa; phylum Chordata; class Mammalia; order Rodentia; family Cricetidae; genus Microtus; species Microtus oregoni. The sequence continues at coordinate 17,459,766 of NW_024543072.1, forward strand.
ATATATTGCAATATATTCAGCTGTGTTCACAGCTACTTAGGAGTGCATGGATTGGAGTCATGGGATTGCCAAAAGGTACTATCAAAATAACTTCCCGATGAGTGTGGTTGCTTGTGATTGTAATTCTTAGCACTTGGGAGGCTAAGGCAAGAAGACTGAAGTAAGTTCCTGGGCACATAGTGAATCTCTCTTCTCTACCCTCTCTCTCTTCCTCTCCCTCTCTCTCTTCATTCTAAGGGATTGAACCCAACATTTGTACGCACTAGCTGATTCTCTGATGATGTGGGAAGCCCTTCTGCATATGTGTTGCTTTTATTGGTTGATGAATAAAACTGTTTTGGCCAGTGGCTTAGCAGAGTATAACCAAGTGGGAAATCCAAATATATATATATATATATATATATATATATATATATATATAGAGAGAGAGAGAGAGAGAGAGAGAGAGAGAGAGAGAGAGAAGGCAGAGGCAAGAAGACACCATGTAGCTGCCTAAGGAGAAAAACGCTGCAGGAACCTTACTGGTAGGCCACAACTTCGTGGTGATACACAGATTAATAGAAATGGGTTAATTTAAGATGTAAGAGCTAGCTAGGAATATGCCTAAGCTATTGGCCAAATAGTGTTGTAATTAATATAGTTTTTGTGTGATTATTCCGGTCTGGGATGCCAGGAAAGGAATATGCAGTTTCCATTTACACTGTGTGATATGGTCTCAGCTCTTCTTTAGGATTTTTATTTGCTAGGCTGGCCTTGAATTTAGCATGTATCTCAGGCTTCTAAATCTGGTGTGTTTTCCTTTCCTTACAAATAAGCCTACTGGTTATGAGAGTACATTAGATTGTTGAATATCTTAGCATCAAATGTAAACAAGGTCAGTGTCTTCCAGGTTGGATTTGGGACAGCAAAGCTGGAACATGTAGAGAAATTCACTAAGGATATTAAGGACATATTGATGATTGGGAAGACATCTAGTGTCAATTCCAGGTGAGAAAGTTCTCTAGCCAGGTGTAAACTGGTACAATCTTTAGGAGTTTGTAGAAAAGACGGTGGGAGACTAAAGTTATGCTGGCGAAACCAAGGGCACACTTGATGCTTGACACAGAAATAATCCTAATCTAAAGGTAAAATGCTAAGTAGATACTATATCTAATATATGCATTGAGAATTATATTTGGTTTCTGAAAAATATGGGATAATATAAAAGGGTTCCAAGAAATTTGAAATAAAAAATAAAAAAATTAAAATATTAAGTTTTGAAAGCCAGTCATATTAATGACATTTTTTTGAAATCTAAAATAAACCTGTTTGTTTTACACTTCATTTTTCTATTGTCAAGTATGGACAAGCTGTCAGTGAGATTGGTTTATGCCTAACGTGCAACTGTGAGGGAGAAGCAGGACAAGGGTGGCCTTGGTGTGCTTTGTCCAGTGCTAGGTGCCTTCAGGATTCCTGGAGCCTCTGCCTCATTCTTCCCTCCTACCTGTTGATACTTTTCACACTTCTGTTGAGTCTGATATTCCTCTTGTTTCTGCATTTCGGTCATTTTCACCTCCTGGAGGCTTCTGTCATGCTCCTGTTTTAGCTGCAGCTCTTCTTGCTTTTCCTGGGGTAATATGACAGAGACAAATCAGGCCATATCCCTTACACAGGAACCCTCCCTCACCTGAGATTGGCCTGGATCGCTACCAGGCTCAGTGAACTTCTCATTAGAAGGATTGATTAGCCAGTAACTCCAAACCCAACTCTACCATCGTTTGAGCTAGATTCCCTCCTTAACCCTCAGAGTCCTCATACATCAGAAATAGCTGGGACTAAGCAATCCTCACAAAGTGGATGAATCAAGAACTCTAGGCCAGCTCAGGACTCTACCTTAGATTTCAAGCTGTTCTGAGCAAGCCACCCCCTCCCCAAGCAGGCCCAGCTCACAAACACACCTTTTCTTTAGTGTTAGTCACATCCCTATAGTGGTAAAGCCAATGAGCCAAGTATTCTATTGGGTCACTAGGGCGCACTCTTGCCACCTCTGCCAGTGCCTGGGTCAGGCTGTTTCCAAAGCTCTTCTTCAGGTAGGCAGTTTCCATACCGGGGACCTGGGAAACATCAAATCAGATACTCTATGTTACAAATGTGATCTAACTTTTTAAATTGACCCAATCGAGCTCGAGAGTTGGCTCAGAGGTTAAGAACACTGTCTGCTCTTCCACGGGTACTGAGTTCAGTTCCCAGCAACCACGTGGAGGCTCACAAGCATCTATAGTGAGATCTGGTGCCCTCTTCTGGAGTGCAGGGATACATGTAGTCAGAACACTATACATAATAAATAAAAAAAAATCTTTAAAAAATGGATCCATGATGGAGGAAGGTCATTGGTTAAATAAACTGCCTTGGCACTAGGTAAGAACATAGGTGGGTGGAATAAACAGAACAGAATGCTGGGAGGAAGAGGAAGTGAGCTCAGAGAGTCCATGCTCCCCTCTCCCTGGCAGACGCGATCGATGAAGCTCCGACCCAGGATGGACGTAGGCTAGAATCTTCCCAGTAAGCGCACCTTGGGGTGCTACACTCCTTATTAGAAATGAGCTAGTCCAGGTGCCAGAGTTAGCCGAGAAAAGGCTAGATATAATGGGCCAAGTGGTGTTTAAAAGAATATAGTTTCCGTGTAATTATTTTGGGGCATAAGCTAGAGCTAGCCATGTGGGCGGCCGGGTGCTGGGGATGCAGCCCCGCTGCTCTTATTACAACAGAATGGCGTCCAACTCTTTGCATACCTGGTTGTCAGCAGTCTACACAGCCTCTCTCTGGGGCTAGCTCTGCTGTGCACATTTCTGGCATCTCTAACTTCCTGGCCCTCCCTTGGGGCTTTGGGTTTACTACACAGCTTCAGATTCTGTCCACACAGCAGCTGCCTGCAGGGATTCTGTCACACACTGCCTGATCTTCCAGGACTTCCTTTGGGATTTAAGTGGAAGCCTTCATGATGCCATCGTTCATCTGTTCTGTGTGCCTGAAAGAACAGCAGGGCATGGCCAATGATAAAATCTGTCACTAGCATGAGCAGTAGTTGGGCCCACTTGGACCATAGATGCAGAAGTTTCTGAATGTCTGGATGGCTAAATACAGGGATAGGAGAAGCCCAGGGAAAGCAATTACCTGGGTATCTCTGAGCTCCTAGAATCCTCTAGGTTCTCTTGTCAATCAGGTCTTAAATATGTTATGGATAGGAACTTGTTGGCTCTTGAGATGCCCTTCAGGAATCTGTTCAACTATGCCGATGTGAGGTACCCAATTATGTCTTCTCTTCCTTTGATGTGTATGTGGGAGGGGGTACAGTTGAGACAGGGTCTGTGTAGACAAGGCCTAAAACACTTAGAGATCTACCTGCCTCAGCCTCTTGAGTGCTAGGATTAAAGACAAGCCTCATTGCATCCATGATGTAACTATCCTTGGCAATTATGTCCTTGAATGTGATCACAGAGATACTCCTCAAATTGCAAGTTTTTCAAATCCTTCTACTCTGCTCTTTATTCCCACATCTCATGTTAAATCTGGTGAAAAGCAGCCAGCAATGCTTAGCCTGAATACTGTACTGTCCAGCAATGTCTCCCGCCAGGTTATTCTTACCTTTAATTTAGTCTCACGGAAAATCTCAGGGCATGGACCAACCACGGACAACAGTTTGCCAGAATACAGCACAAAGGGCCTCTTGTTAGCTTTCAATAGCTTTCATCTCTCTCTGAATCGGCATGAGTCTCTCCTAACATTCCACATATGTCCTATGCTTCATATCCTTATTGTCAGGTCCAGAGGAAAGAAACTCCACTTCCCCAAAGGCAGAAGAGACAAATGGCTATCTGTGGGGTCTGTTAATGTACCGAAGTGCATGCTGGCCTTCAGGATTCCTCAGTATCCCAGGGGTCTACTGCACATTTCAAAGTTCACGCTAGCGTCCTAGCTCTTCTCACCTCTTGCCCTACACTGAATTCCCCTAGCTCACTGGCTTCCCTCCCCCAAGTATTCATTCTTCTTGTAGCCCCGCTGTTTTGTCTACGTGTTCTGTCTCCCTCCCCCCTTCTCTGTCTCTCCCCCACCCCATCTCTGTCCCTCTGTCTCTATGTTCCTGCTTCTCTCATGGTCAGGTCCAGTCCACTGGCCATTCTCTCTCTGCTCTGGCTACTCTCTCTCTCCCATCTAAAAGAAATCTTCCTCTTAACCGTTCCATCAAGTGGTCATATTGTCAGTTTACATCCTTCTCGGTACTCTGGTCTTTGAGCTCTTGCCAGAACTGCCAGTCAAGTTCTGCATAAAGCAGTGTAGGCCTATTTCTCCAAAATTTTCAAAATTCCTTCCACAAATCCCGGAGATTTCTGAAGCACATCTTCAAGTAATCAAACCAAGGAGCCTGATTTTGTGGTACCAATTTTCATATTAGTAAACTCTGTTGCTAGAGCAAAATGCCTGAAGTAGTCAACTAAAAGAGGCAGGGTTTATTTTAGCCTATGACTTTGATGTTTCAAGTCAGTCACTTGGCTTCATTGGTTTTGGGACTCTGGAAAGGCAGAGAGAGAACTTCAGGGTAGGGAGCAACACATAAGAACAAAGCTGCTTGTCTTATGGAAGTAAGGAGAGAGGGAGGAAGGGGTGGGTCAGTATTCCAGAGTTCCCTTCAAGGGTATGCCTCGGATGATGCACCTTCATCCTATAGGCCCTACTCATTAATGATTCCTTCAGCCTCCAACAGTGCTACATGTATAAAGTGACCACATGACTTCTCCATGGTATGATTAAGGGGAAGGCTTTTATTGGAGATATGAACGTCTGAACAGACAGAGCTGGAAGAGCGGGAAGGGGGTAGGGGAGTGAGGGTTGGGGGCAAAGAATAAAGTAGAACATGACCAGCAAACTTGACGTGACTAGGAGAAAGAGAAGCAGGAACAGAGCAGGGGAAGGGGTATGGGGGGGGGGACAGAGAGCATATCAAAAATAGAAGGATTATAAGAAGAACGTAAAGCTGGGTGGAGGGAAGCCCATGAGTTGGAGGGAAGTCTAGGGTTGTGAAAGAGGTGAGAAGAGCTACTTTGGAACAGGTACCTGTGATACAGACAGGGATGGAGCAGGGAGAAGGCAGCTCCCACTTTATGCCAATAGGCAGTACAGGTAGCTTCCCCCAATGATATTGGAAATGTAGAGGGGAACCAGCTTCAAAAGTTCCTGAGGAATGCTGGCTTTAAATAAAAGCCATCAGAAGTCCTCCAATGGTCCAAGTTGAGCCCATTTCTGAATATTTGGACTGCCTTTTGGAGTTTGGGGGAATTGCAAGCCTTTAGCTTGTGGCTTTTGGGGGCGGTCATTTAAGATCCAATCATAACGCTACCTTTCTGAGAAGAATCAACAAAATCACACTTGCCAATAGCTGTTACAGTCACGTGGGCTTCTTTCCTAAGGCCTTCCAGTTGGAATATGTCAGACCATGAGTCCAGGTGGTTATCAGTCTTGAGAAGGCTTGGCCCTTGATTAGTGAAGGGGTGGGGTGAAGGTTTTTAACTAACCCATATATATTTGCCCCAAAGTGCAGAGAAACTTTGGATAAAAGCAAGCTGTGCTATTGTGAGGTTGGAAGCTAGTCTATGACATAGACAGCAGAGGCTCATCTACTTTACAGGGCGCGAGAAGGAAGAAAGCGATGGGCCCTTCAAGCCACAGCTGACACACTCTCCCACAGCATCACTTTCAGCGGAGATGATGCTCGAGATTTCCTAATAGGTGTCAAGAGTGGAAGGTAAGGCAGCCAGAGACCGAATGCTGCATTAGGAGCAACGGGGAACCAAAGCAGAGCCACAGCAGCGTAAAATACCTGTACCAGGCCTGGTGTCGCCACTTGCAGCTGTGCGATCTTCAGCAAGTTGCTTGTTGTCAGGGTCTTGGTGTGCTTTGGAAAACAGAAACAGAATACATCCCTCATAATATTGAAAGGACACATTGAGCTATTAACCACATGAAAGGCTCCTAGCCTGGCACACAGCAAGAATTTAATAAACACGAGTTATTATGGAATAAGACTGTCAGTACAGCCTTAGCACCCAGTCTCCATATCCCCATTTTTTTCTTTTAGCTTAAGTATGGATACATAGACATGTTGGTATAGAAAACATTTATGTTTTCTACCCCTCACTACTATCATAGTCTGGGAAACCCAAACATTCTAGAGGCAGTGAGCCTCTGAGCATTTGATCCAACTATCTCTTTCTCCTTTAAAAAATGAGACAGTCTCACTATGCATAGGTTAGCCTGCAGCTCCCTGAGTAGTCCAGGGTGGCCTTGACTTGTCCTTTTTCTGACTAACCTTTCCCAGTGACGGATGCGAGGTGTGCTCTGCCATATCCAGCTTCAAAGGGAAAGAAATATTGTTCATTACTTCAGGGACCAGAGATCTTTAGAGAAGAGGTTGGTGCCAGAGTTGGGGCAAAGAAAGTCTAACCAGTCAGAGGCAATTATTACACCAGAAAGTAAGAAAACTCTTATCAAATTAAATGTTTGTGGGCATGGGAGCCATCTGGAAGACTTATTCCAGTACTATATTCTTGCTCCTAACAGTGCCCAAAGTCTCAAATCTGGAACCCGTGAATCTGGAACCCGTGAATGTTACCTAGTATGATAATGTTATTCTCAGATCATGGAGTCTCCTAAAAACCCACTAGGAGACTGAATCCTGTATGTAAAAGCAAAGAGTCTTTGTTCTTATTCAAGGTGGAACTCAGACTCTCTGTCCAATGTATTGGTGTGATTGGAGAGCCCTGAACTCAGTTACGCTGTTTTTTTTTTTTTTTTAATAATAATAGCAGGGGTTGGGGTGAGGGATTTCTAAGGTTCAGGATCCCTTACTGGCTGGCATTTGTCTAGGGGTGTCCTGGTGAAAAGCTATCGGTTCATGCTGGCAGGTGATCCTATCTACAATGGTTGGATCATTAGGAGTTTCTTTTGGATGATCTGTTCCTGGGTGATGCCTGGGTGGTCTCAGTTTATGTTCTTTCTTGGAACCAGTATTGCCTTAGGGTAAACTACTGAGCTTTGGGCCTCTGCTGAGCTTGCCATAGCTGGGTCCTCTAAGTAACAGGAGCTTTGCAGTAGTGATTAGGGATCTTGAGATAGTGCATTAGACAAGCTGTCCAACTTAGTTACTTTTCTATTGATATGAAGAGACACCATGACCAAGACAACTCATAAAAGAAAGCATTTAATTTAGGGGCTTTATAGTTTCAGAGGGTGACCATTATGGGGGTGGGGAGAGTGGTAGCCTGCAGGAAAGCTTGGTACTGGAGCAGTAGCTAAGAGCTTACTTCTTACCTGCAAGTTGGAGGGGTGTGTGTGTGTGTAGGGTTAAGACAGCCCCTTTAGGGGGCGGGGAGGCGGCTCGCCCCTTTTTTTTCTCCCCACTCCTGTACTATGCTGGAACTCTGGTTCTGTAAGTTTATCATTAAATTGGTAAATATTCTTTGATATCTGCATTGCATTTATTTTACGCGGATACATGTGTGTGTGTGTGTGTGTGTGTGTGTGTGTGTGTGTGAGAGAGAGAGAGAGAGAGAGAGAGAGACAGACAGAGACAGACAGAGAGACAGATTGGGCCTGCTGTAGGCTTTTGAAGCCTCAAAGGCCACCTCCAGTGACACCTCCTCCAACAATGCCAGACTTTCAAAACAGTTGCATCAACTAGGGACCAAGCATTCAAAGATATGAGCCTATGGCAACCATGCTCACTGAAACCACCACATAGGCACAGCTGTAATTGCTAGGGTCATTAGTAAGGCCAGACATGACAGATGGCCCAGTGACAAGTCAGAGGAAAGAAACAACATAAGATTCAAGATCATGGGCCAATGTCAGCTTCTAGAATCCCGAAGACAAGGAAATGGAACAGCCCTCTATACAAATGTGTTTAAAGCCACTAAGTTTGGGGTAGGTGCAGAGGCTGGGAGATGGGAGCAGGTCATCTTCTCTTTGTGCCCGTGCTGATGAACAATCTTCCAACCTGGCTGCTCTGTGATCTGATGACAAAATGTTGATGGGCTTGTTGAAATGCAACTCCCATCATCTCAGATTCAAGATATATGTATATATGTAAAATCTCCAATGCGATCCCTGGCCACTGATGTAGCCCCTCTGTCATTGGAGACTCCTGGCACAGAATCACCAGCTGCATTCCCGGGACACCTCCATTCCTGGGTCATTGAGTGACTGACACACTGCTTAAAAGTGACAAGCCCTATCTATGAAGATGCTATCCCTGATACTTGGCACACACTAAGTACTAAGTAAATATGTCTGAGGGCTCTGTTGCTGGGCCAAAGGAAGGGCTCATACTTTGTTGAGCCTCTGTCAATGAGCAGTGCCATGATCACAGAAATTAGAAGATAACATGGAGAATCCTGCCCCCACCCAATGTGGTACACACACCATCAGGCCTGTGTTCTAGTCTGCTTTTTGTTGCTTTGATAAACACCATGACCAAAAGAAAATTGGGGGGAGAGTGGGGTAGCCTTGGGGGTGTTATTCAGTGTAAAGGTGATAGTCAGACCACTATCAAGGGAAGCCAAGGGAGAAACTTAATGCAAGAACATGAAGCAGAAACCACGAAGGGAATGCTGCTTACTGGTTTACTTCCCCTGGCTCACTCAACTACCTTTCCTTCTCTCTCTATCTCTCTCTCTCTCTCTCTCCCTCCCTCCCTCCCTCCCTCCCTCCCTCCCTCCCTTCTTTCTTTCTTTCTTTCTTTCTTTCTTTCTTTCTTTCTTTTTGGTTTTTCAAGACAGGGATTCTCTCTAGCTTGGGTGCCTGTCCTGGAACTAGCTCTTGTAGACCAGGCTGGCCTGGTACTCGCAGAGATCCGCCTGCCTTGCCTCCCGAGTACTGGGATTAAAGGCGTGCCCACCTCCCAGCTTCCCAAGCCCACCCAGGGATAGGCGCCACCTATAGTGGTCCTCCGACATAAATTAGCAATCGAGAAAATGCCTCACAGATGTGCCCACAGATCAATCTGATGGAAGCAAGTCTTTATTTGAGAGTGCCTCTTCCCAGGTACGTCTAGGTTTGTGTCACACTGACAAAAGCTAGCAGAGTAACGGGTGAAAGCATAAGAGTGGAGGGTGTCTCTGGGTATCCTGGAGCTGCCTGTGCTTGAGTTGGCTCTGAAAGGAATCTTAAAACTTCCAAGTCACCTAGGAACTGTCCCCCAGCGATCAAAGGTGCCTCCTCTGACTTTCAAAGACCCGTTGATTCTCAGGGATCCTATCTAAGGATCCTTGGCCCTAAAGTCTCTGTCTCTGGGTTCCATCGCTCTGTCCTGACGCTACTTCTTGGTGCTTTCCTAGGAAAACCTGGTTCTCTCATTTGCACGTCCCTTCTCCCTGGCGCACGTTTCCAGTCCCTTCGTGAGCACCCCCCCACCACACACAGACATCGTCCCCTGCAGGCATTCCCATACAATTTCCCTTTGCCCCCACTGCCTCAGTCTGGATGGAACCTTAGCTCTACCCACAACCGTACACTCGTTGCCAGGCAACGGGACGCGACTCACTCGCCAGCGGCAGGGACCAGCGTCAGTTGCACTCACCAAGGAGGCTGGAGCGGTTCCCTTAGAACCGATCCTCTAGTGTCTCTGCTGAAGCAATTCTGAAAATTATACTTTGCGCGAGTCTCGGGGATCTCACCCGGGGGCTGAGGGCAGGTTAGCTCTCTGGAAGGAGCCGGTGGGCCTGGGTGACTGTCCTTCCACTTTGCTGGCTCCTCCTCCTTTTTTCCTCCTCCCACTTTTCTGCCCTCTAGTCAAACAACACAAAAGGAAAACTAAGGTAAGTATCTAGGTTAGGGCTGCCTGATTGAATTTTATTTACAGGTAAACTGGTTATGTTCTAGCCCAAATATAGTGTAAGATAATTATTCGTCGTGTTTCTCTGAAACTCAAATTGAACTGAGTCTGCTGTAGTTTTTTTTTAAGTGTTGAATCCAGCGCTGATATCCAGGTCCCCTTTCTCTCGCGCCCTGGCAGAGTAACTCCTTCCGTGGCTCACAGTAGCTACTCCAGGCTGGAGGCAGTTATTTCTGTGAGAAGGGCTTTCTTCTGTGGAGCTGGATGCGCACTGCTGTTTGTTGGGAAGCAACATTTCTTAGGGTAGAAGTGACGGCTATTATTTTCTCACATAGACAGGAAGTAGGTGTTACAGAGATGACACAGGGACCACATGCAAGCCCCACTAAGCAGCTGCCAGAAAGTCCCAGATAGACCCTGGGCAACTCCTTAATTAGTTTCCCCCTTGATGACCATTTTCGGGTTCCCAGGTTCCATGTTTCTGGAGGTATCCCATGTTTTATGTAACTAAATTTCAAATGGCATTGAGATGTTCATGTGGTGGTTTTATCTCTGGAGGATTTCCCACTGAAGAAGCACAATGGAGTCTAGTCAGTTGCCATAATCCTTTTCTCTATGTGGTTAGGACACGAAGGCAAGTTGGTCGATCAGCTCGTCAGTTCTTATGGCTACACTTACGCACACATACATTCCTTTGGTGGCAGAAGCAGTTTCTGTGCCACCCTGCATTGTGAGTCACTAGGGAGCCACTCTAAGTTTTAGAGAGCTTTTCCATTCTCACACATCATTACAAGATCCCACAGTATTGTACCTAATTGACCCTCTTCTTGGACATTCAAGTGGTACTCCAGTCTGACTACCGTAATGAGGGTGCAAACGCTATGTTCACATGTTTCAGTCTTGAGACTGCACCTTTGACATGGGATTCAAGAACTGCAATGGTGAACATACTGTGATATTTCTAGATGTGACCAAATCACCCTCACCAATGTCAGTTTTACTCTCCCATCACTATTGCAGGCCAGGTGGTGTCTACAAGAGGCAAAAATGCCTTTGCCCAGAGGCAAGTCTTGACACACTGGCACCCGGCACCCTGTCTCCTCTGGCTGCTAGAGTTCTTGCTTCTCTCTCTCTCTCTCTCTCTCTCTCTCTCTCTCTCTCTCTCTCTCCCCCTTGTGAATGTTATTGTTTCATTAGCAAACTTGAGCTTAGCTCAAATATCAACTTATCACAGAAAGTTTTCTTGGCTTTCCTGGCTTGTCTGGAAAAGGAGTCCCTTTTGTCTGCTCTAAAGAAAACATATTTCAGTTTTGATCTTGTATTTACTGATTCATTATTAAAATTCATCTCCTCAACTCATCTCCATGCCATATGAGGTCGGAGATAGCCTTTAGGTCCAAATGCAGACACCTAACATATGTTTAATGAAGCAATATCAGTAGCCTGCCCACTGTGACATATATTCTCACCTCAGCTTCTGCGAACAACCCCAATAAACTCACCGGGTCACAGGTCTGAGCTTAGGTAGACTCATTTGGTCTGTTGTTGTCTATCTGCTTGTCCTTCCAGAGTAAATAGAAACAGTTAATCCAGGGGAAGCCATGCAGCAGGCTTCATATCTGAAGACTGGGGATCAGCTGGAAGGGGGCCCAAACTTGCTCACTTGCCACCATGGAGAGATAGTGGTGTTAGCCCTGTGACCAAAATACTCCTTGGGAACTTAGAGGAGCTTAGGATGCTCTCGTTCATTCTCTTTTCCAGGTACAAGAAGTAGGTACAAACCCTGTTTTCATCTGCCAGCCCAGCCATCTGGGTTGTTTACGTAAGTTCTTTGAGTCTGGCTCCCTATCTGCCCATTTCCTGGGATGCTGTGGATGTTAACTGGCACCAGCATAACTTGGCACAATGTGATGGACAATGCTAGTGTCTAGTTCTGACTCTGGGACTAAATGAGAACCTTCAGGATGGAGAAGCTATTTTAGCTAGGACTTTGACAGCGTCCTTTTGTAGACCATTTGAAGTTTTCTGGGGCCAGCTTGCTTATGTCATCCTTAATGAGAAGTACCCATGACCATTGACAGGGTGGAATATTCAGGTAGCCTCCTTTGACTTTACTCTTTGTTTACTTTGGGACTGGGTTTTCTCTGTGTATTTCTGTGTATCTTGGAACTCACCTTGTAGCCCAGGCTGGCATTAAACTCAGAGGTCTGCCTGCCTCCAGAGTCCAGGGATTATAGGCAAGTGCTACCACTGCTTAGCTTGACTTTACTCTTATCTATGCCTACTCAGAACACCGTTTGGCTCTAATCAAAACTTTTGTAGACGGTTTTGTTTAGGAGTTAGAAATGGAGTCAACATATCTTCAGCAGTGCCTGGGGACATGCCTAACTCAAGGTCTCGCAGAAGTGGCAAGAGTTCGCCCAATGGATCCAATCGAATATTTAGCCTTGTGGATTTCTAAGTACAAGGACATTGTGACCTTGGAGCAGCAGGTAAATATGGGTCTCCTTTGAGGGAATTAGAAGAGCACGATAATTAGTCCATATTGTCTATATTTTTATGTTCAATCTTGCTTTCCTATTACAAAAATGTTTATTATCTAAAAGCTTTGGACAATATGTGAACGAATGTAGAGGGGAAGAAAACAGAAAGAAGGCTTCTGTTTTGATTTTAAATATTTTCAACTCAATATTGGCTTTTTCTGACATGTTTGCTGTAGCTTGGTTTTCTTTTTCTACTTTTACTTTTTCTTTATATTCAACATACAATATCAATTGCACATTCTTTGTTTGGCTAAGGCATAAAACTCCCCCAAATTGTTGCATAGTTTCCAAATGAATAGAGCATGGCTTTCTTGACCCTTCTTCTGAAGCTGGTGGTAGGGAGGCTTCTAACATTGCATTGACTGATTGGTCTCTAATAAGCTGTGTGCTGTTGCTTTTTCACCAATCGCTAGAGACAGAAAGATATGATTGATTTGGAGCGCGAGAGACAATTAGCACGGATGGAGCAGGAAATGATGGAGCGACTCAAAGCAGAGGAACTCTTGTTTCAGCAGGTGAGATAGGCGCTCCAAGGTGACGGAAGTTAACAGCGGCACCCTTGGTGTGGTCAACCCGCATCCTGAAATACTCCCTGACTCTGCTCACTTAGACATTGCTCCCTAGTACCCCCATCCTTGTTTGGTGAAGAGGAAATACCATGAGGTAAAAAGGCCACCCAGATACTGTGTTGTTGTGGAAGCCAAGAGGGCAACAGTCAACAGTAGCACTGCTTGTCGGTGGTCATTCAATGCTTAGACAATCTCTCCAGGATCAGTGGTGAGAGTGCTGTAGTGGGTAGGAAGGGGGATGGTGAGTGAGATATTGCTTTCATGGAGTGTGTGAGGGGAAAGGCAATGGGTTTTATTTTGATTTAGGACCACATGGAACACAAGGAGTGGTGTTAGAAAAAATAGAAAAAAATGATATGAAACCTTTTATCCACAGTATTAAGAGGAAATGGGTCTGGAAAACAAGTGGATGAGCCCTCCTTTGATTGGAGTTCAGAGATGAAGCATAGATGGCCTCGGTATAGGTGGGTGCATTGGCTTGTGACATGAAGTGGAAAGCTGACTGTTTCCATCTTCTTTATGAAGTAAGAATCAACAGTGGCCACACACTTAAAAATCAAGGGATGATGTAGGAGGGATGGAAAGAATGATGAAGGTTTGAAATAATAACCCTAGGAAGATGGAACGGTGGATTGATCAAGCTTTATGTGTTGAACATCTCTAAAAAAAATCCAAAAATGTTTCTATATATGAAACTTTTGCATGCTTTTGTGGTGTCAAGGAGTGGAAAATTCCACACTGTTAAGCTTGGCTTCCCATAAAAAGTACTAAAATATGGCATATCATTACTTTGTGTTAGAAGGTAAAATATAGCTGAATTTCATGTTTAGTCTTGGGCACCATACCTGAGGCATCTTATTACAGATTCATAAATATCTCAAAAATATGAGCTCTGAACCACTTCCAGTCCTAAATCACCTGTATAGTATAGCATTTGGGACCAAGTATGCATAATAGTGCTGTCTGCTTGGACCCTCCCTTCTCTACAGAAGCAGGAATTGTCTGTCAGCTGCTCTCCTTCCCTGAGACCATGTGTTCACTCTGGAATTCTACTTCACTTTCTTTGACACATCTCCTTCACCCTACTGGAAGAAAACTTAGTGACATTAGAAACTCAACATTTCCCTAACATGTTAGCCAGCAAAGCTAATCTGCCTTGTGTTGAACCCAAAGCATTCCATTTGCAGGGGCTGTGAAATGTCGGATAACATTCTGCAGGAGATGCTATGGCTAATTAAAGAAGTGAATTGGTGGGCAGACATAGATGGGAGAAAGAGAGTGGAACCAACAGAAAGGAAAGGGCATAACAGGGAGTGGATTGTGAGGAGAAATAGCAGAGCGTTCTCTCTTGCTCCCTGAAGTGTTTGAGTTTGGAGGCTGAGGAGTCATTTCCAACTCAACACTGATGGCTTCAGTGAGTAACTTGTGGGCACCTTGGGAACATCATATCCTAAACAAAAGCCAGAAAAAAACTGGACATGGTGATACATGCCTCTAATCCCCACACTGGGAAAGCAGAGGCCAGCCTGGGATACATAGTGAAACACTGTCAAAAAATAAAAGAAAGCAAACAAACAAAAATCACCAAATTTGAGAGAAAATACTCAAGGGCAGTTGACTTGATTTTAGTTGACAACTGCTATTGCTCCCAGTGTCAACAAATTGACCAGTGAATGAAAGAAAAAAGAGAAAGAAAAAAAGGAGGCCTTGAATAGGCCTAGGTATGGTTAAGGAGAGCATAGCCAGAGGCAAGGATATCAGTGAGAGTCCAGAGTGAATGTGAACCTGATCAGGCCATAGGAGCAGAGGGAGGAGGGAAGAGCCAGGTGGGTAGAGAGTAGACAAAAAAGGTCTTGGTAACCAAAATGTCTGGACTATATAGGGAAGGCAGCTGAGGGAAGGGCACCCCAGTCCCTGTGCTGGAAAAGTTTAGTATAGGAGGTGGGGTGTGCTAGCCATACCCTGTGACAGGGATGAACTGAGGGATGCTGGGAGAAGTGGGCAGCCATGTCTACTTTGATATGTTAGCCATTTGTCTCGAGTTGGAGACCTAATATCAAGCTTTCTCACTAAAGCCCAACAATCTAAAAAAAAAGCAAAAAAACTAAGTTTGTAGGAGGACACATTTCTTTGAGCATGTAGATCAACACTGTTCAAATTAACTCATGCTGGCAAATGTCATTCCTTGCTTTGAGAACAAACAAATTATTTAGATAACAGTTTTTGCAAGCTTGTTTTAATATCTGTGAGGAAATTGCAAAATGATAAAAGGAATCAATCTTAAATATTCTATTTTTGACCTTTGCTTTCTTTTCTGAATTAAAATATTATTGTGAGAGTGCATGCCTGTGTGGTTTTCACAGGGATGGGGAGCAGAGCATGTGCACACATGGCCCATGATGTGTGGAGGTCAGAGGGCAACTTTGTGGGGTTGGTTCTCTTCTTCCCCTTTTACATGGGTAATGGGGACTGAACTCAGTTGTTAAGGCTCACTGGCAGTGCTTTTACCCACTTAGCTGTCTGATGACCCTTGACCTTTGCTTTCAATGTGAGTTAAGATTATGGGGATGTGTGCATCATCTGTGAACGATGCTTGTTGCCTTCTTTTAGTGTGGTGTCATAGCCATTATATACAACAAATCGAATGGTATTTTGTTATTGAGGTAAGAAAGCATTTCATGCCCCATTGTGTCTCTAAAGTGTGTCTATCAGCATCTGTGTCGTCTTCTTTTCTTATTGTTTGTTTCTTTGTGACAAAGTCTTATTATATTAGCCCAAATCAGCCTCCAACTTCAGGTCCTCCAGTCTTAAGTTCTTAAAAGTTGGGGTTACAAGTGTGTCACTGCATCCAGCTCCTTTGTGTGATGATATCAGTGTTTTGAATGCCACAGCATAGCTTTATCACGACACTCCAGATACTATAGTTGGGCAGTGTTGTTTGATCCTTAGTGCCACAATGGTGCCACTTTTCTCTTTTGTTGCCAGTGAAAAGCAGCCTTGGATGATTCACAATTGGACGAGCCGCATTTCAACCAAACTGTATTTCCAGATACTGGAGCTTGGATGCTATATCACTTTCCTATATCATTATTCTTTTGATTTTATTTTCCGTCAACATTGCAGAATGCGCATGGAACTCTTGGCTTCTGAGCTGCACCCAAACAGGAGCTGTGTCCCATTTGGTCCACAGGCTTTGCTGCTGCTGTCTGTCCTAGTGTGACACGCGTGCTGCATTAGGACCAAGTACACGGTTAACTGAGGGTTGGGAGACTGTCTGAGCCATGGACCAGCTAGGCCTTTAGGCTGTCCACCTGGTAGGCATAGAGTCCGAATCCATGTTGGGTGCCAGATGAAGATGGACGCTTAAAAGAAATCCCACGTTAGCTCAGAATTGAGAATAATAGACAGTTATTTGTTTAGGGGGTAGACTCACAAATTAGAATCCTCTGCTGGAACGGAGAACACTAACCGAATCAGGCAGCCAGAAAAGAGGCAGATGCATGCTTTACATCACCATAAATAGTATAACAGACCACACCCCAGTGGGCAGTTAACTTAAAGGCTATTGGCTGTTTGATTTCCTACAGCAGTTAATCAGCTGTGTTTACAGAGGCACACTTTCACGGGCATAGACTGTTGTCTCTTACTGCTTTGCATTCAAGATTTGGTTCTCTCCCAGCCCCCAAATCTCACTCACCTCAGGAAAACCACATTAGTCTTATTTGTAATTTTAAGAACAAAAGGGACATACCTCGGTTCTGTATACAACACCTCCTACCTTTGATAATTAAAGAAATGTCTTTTTTATGCTTAAAAAAATCAATCATTGTAGAAGCTGAGTATTATTTGAATATAATAATTTTCCTAATTTCCTGAAATTTAGTTGAGGACTTAAAAGTGACACATAAGCAGGAGTGGTAGCTCCAGTAACGTCAGCACTGAAGAGGTGGAGGCAAGAGGACCGTTATGAGTTAGAATCCAGTCTGGGCTACCTAGGTGAGACCCGTCCAAACAAACAAACAAACAAACACGAGTGGTAGAGCTGATGTCTAGCTATTGTTCTGTTATATCTGCCATACGATTTAAACACCTGTGACCATTCAGCAGCAGCTGGCATTCCAACTGGAGCTGGAAATGCAAGAAAAAGAGAAACAGAAGAAGGAAGAACTCCAGCAAGCTGAAGCGTTAAATAAGGTAATGTGAAGTTTGGTAAGTGTCTGCTCCTTAGAAGCCTCTAGACTCTTCGGGCTGTTTCTTCCAGCCATACCAAACACCTGTTCCCCATCACACGTGGGACTTCAAGCCTCAGCCTTTCTGTCTGCTCTCCTGATTCACAACAGCGGCCGCAGCTCAGTGCCACAGGCAGCAAGCAAGGAGTTTAAGTAGTCACGTGTGTGCCTTCGCCAGCCACAGGGGCCTCCAGAGGGGCACTGTCGATGGCTTTGTCAGGCGACAGCTGTTAATTATGTTAGCTGATCGGAAGTTATTATGTTGCTCTTCTTCATGTTAGATATACCAAGAAAGTCATTTACATTTTTAAAATCTGTTCTTATGTTGATTCTTATGTCTCTCATGAAAACAAACAGTGCAGTGACTTAGTTAAAAAAAAGTCCATTTTCAGTGGTAATACATACATAAAGTCAAATCTCTAGTTTGTCCATTAATTGCTGATCTACTGAAAAACGTGTGCCATACAGGCCTGACTTCTGAGTGACTACACAAATGGCTATTGTCTTCCCTACCAAACTACAGCTCCCTATATTGAACCCGCAATTAAAACTGAAATCAGAAGCAAATTTTATCAAATATATGTGATATATTTATTAATGGATTAAATGAGGAAAAAATAATCATTTGAAATGTTTCTTTTTTTCCTTCCTTCACTCCGTCCTTTCTCTCTCTCTCTCTCTCTCTCTCTCTCTCTCTATCTCTATCTCTTTTTTTCTTTCTTTTTTCCAAGACAAGGTTTCTTTGTGTAGTGCTAACTGTCCTGGAACTCATTATGCATACCAGGCTGGCTTAGAACCCCGAGCTCCACTTGCCACTGTCTCCTGATTGCTGGGTTTAAACATAATTTCTTTAAAAACCTATAAGGTGGTGAATTGAAAAAAAATCATGAGATATTGGAGGATAAATTCAAGTATCTGTGCATAGTTTTAATATCCAGATACTGGTGATGGCTTGTACAAGGAGCATTTTTGGAGTGATGTACATAAGCTCACACACGTATTAACACAGAAGAGGGTCATACCCATGTCTCCAGACAGCAAGCCTCTGTGACCAGTCAACACAACTTTAACACGTTCATGTCCACATTGGCCTAGTGTCGCTCATCTCCACCCTGGGAAATATCCCTGTCTCACTCACCACTCAAACTCCATTGATCTACAGATGCGCCATGTAAATTGTCATTCTCAGAGATATTTGAAGAATCCTGAGTTGAACAGGGGTTGGACTCTGGGGTGTTTGCCTCAGACCCTTGGGGGCAAGAGAGTCAGGAGTTAGCAGGAATGTCTTCCCTTTTGCTGACTGGCACTGATTTCACCTCCTTCCTCGTGCTTTTGTTTGTGGCAAAGGATGAGGAACTTGGGTCTGATTGTTGTACTTTCAAACATCGAGGAGGAACAGATTTATTTTCTGGTTTTAGTTAAAAGAACTAGGGGAAAGATTAGTGTCGAATATTCATCTTTATGGTTTAGGGTAGTGGTCCTGTAAGAATATAAACTGCTTGGGGCTCCTGTGTGGATTCAGGATAAGAACTTTCTAGAAAATCCAGTATAGCAGTGCACACCTTTGATCTCACCATTCTCATGGCAGAGGCAGGAGTATCTCTGTGTTCAAAGCTAACTTGGTCCTCAGAGCAAATTTCAGGATAGCCAGGACTACGTGGAGAAACCCTGTCTCAAACAGCAAAAAATAAACATAAGAATTTCCTAAAAAAAAAAAAAATCATCTTTGTAAAATAGTACCGCAGATACCCCTATAATTAGGGCGGCCATATGTGCAGTCACAAGATGAGTAATCTTCCAACTGCCAAAATGGCTCATTAGAGTATGAGTCATGTGACTTTGCTACAAATGATGGAGGCCGTAGGAGGTTGGCTTGGTTAGAAGAACCTTCTCATTTAGTAGTGGCCTCTCGTGCTGGGCCCAACATTTACCCTGCAGCATGTGAGTGTCGTTAAGGACCCATGGAGACCCTTTGGGCTTTGAGAGTAACTTGCACATGGTGAATTCAGTTAGGAATATGTCCTCCTGTCTTCTCGTCTATAAAGCCTGACTTCAAACTCTCTTTAAAAATCTCTTATTATGAAACGTTACTTTCACATTGTTGCTTTTCATAGTTGCTAGAACTTTTGCTTCAGTTTTAATGTTTCATTCAGCCTGTTTCTAAAATTCATATTTTTATTAAGTCTTAGAAAATTTTATACAATGTATCTTTTTATGCATTTTCCTTTTATTTTTGAGAACATGATGTAATTATACCATTTCTCTATTTCCTTTCCTCCCACTGAGCCCTCCCATATACCTCTTCTTACTCTCTTTCAAATTCATGGTATCCTTTTCATTAATTGTTGTTACACACACACATATGCACACACACACATATGTATGTATATATTCCTAAGGATAACCTGCTCTGTCTGCATAATGTTACTTTTGTGTACGTTTTCAGGGCTGATCATTTGAGATTGGACACTCAATTGGTGTGCTTGTCCATGGGGAAGACTGTTTGTCCTGTTCTCAGCATTTCTTAGTTGCCTGCAGTTCTTAGTGTAGGGTTGTGGTCTCATGGGCTTTCCCCTGTCCACTTTGACGTATCTATTATTGCCCTTGTTCAGCTCATGTTCTCAAAGTCATGCTAGTGAGACTTTATGGATATGATTTCTGACATCACGAGGAGACAGTGTCTCATAGCAACGCCCCCATCCTCTGGTTCTTGCAGTCTTTCCACCCTCCCTGCTGTGTTTCCCGAGCCTTAGGTGTAGGAATTGTTTCGTAGATGTACACACTGAAACTGGACTCCACAATGCTGCATTTTAATTTTAATTGATTGTGGTTTTATTTTAATTTAATTTTAATGTGGCTTAAGTTGAATTTAATGTGGTTTTTCTGTAATGGTCTCTGCCTGTTGCAATGGGAAGTTTCCCTAATGAGGGGTGAGGACTACGTTTATCTCTGGGTACAAGGACAAACATTTAGAGTGTAGTTAGGGATTGTGCTGGTGTAGTAAATTGGTTGCAGGTTCTCCTTCAAGAGTTGAACCACTCCAGATCTCTTAAGATCAGATTAACAAGAGGGGAGTCTTGCTTGGTACTGGAAACCTAGCTCAGGTCAAGCGAATTCATGGATCTTGAAGGAGAACCTGCAACCAATTTACTACACCAGCACAATCCCTAACTACACTCTAAATGTTTGTCCTTGTACCAGAGATATTGATCGGGGGAGGGGGAGGGAAATGGGAAGCGGTTGTGGGGACGAGGCAGAAATCCTTAATAAATAAATAAATTTAAAAAATAAAAAGAAAGAAAGAAAGAAAGATCTGAACACAATAAAATAGTCTTGAATTATAAAAAAAAAAAAAAAGAGATCTGGAGAGCGATTGGTTACCACTAAGGTAGGTGTGCTACTACTGCACTCTTAGGGTTATCATGCCATGCTGGTCATCGCTGTGGTTTGTAGGCATCATAACTGGCTAGGACTGTTGTTTGTTTCTTTCCTTTGGAAGCTCTCATGGCACCTTCTGGTATCACGAAACCTTGTCCCCAGGAGAAAAGGCATTCTGGTCAGTTTCAGCTCAGGGCTGTGTGTCTGAAGTGTGTGATATCTTCAAGAATTGAGATTTAACTCCCATCTAAGGTCAGTCCATTTTGAAAGAGTTTTTATCTAATTTTAAAGAGTTATGTCCTATTAGTATATAGTAATAAACGAAGCTGTGATCCATTGTTTTGTGTGCACTATATTCTAATCACTCCTTGGAAAGTGGCATTGTTTTTTTTTTTCTATTAAACTGATCATAGCACTTTATAAAAAAAATTAAAAGCCGAACTTGAAATAGAAATGAACTATATTCGGTGTTTTCTTCATTTTTTTTTCTAGGAGATGAGTATGGAAAGCATGGCTCGGGGTGAGGAGCCTATACCGTCGTCAGAGGTGAGAAGGGATAGCTACTGTGTGTTATGTGAAATGAACACATATCTCAGAAGAGAAACCTTACTTTTGCAATAGTGGCTGAAGTTCTAATAAGGGCACTGTCAGGACCGCTGGTACAGGGTGAGCGTGGAGGTGCACACGCCATCATAGTGCCTGAGGCTGGAGAGTTGTGACTCCTGGCACGCCTAAAGTGACATAGTGAGGACCCTGTTCGAATAAACGAAAGCAAAACCAAAAACCCCGTGAAAGCGACAGTTCAAATGGATATTCTAACAAGTCACAAGTGCGTGGTGCTTTGAAGTAAACCTCAAAATATATAAAATTTGGACATACAGTATGTACTTTTATATTTTGAAGCTACAATGTCCTATTATATTGCACATAGAATTACTTCTACATTATGGATTTTGAAATTCCAAATTATTTAAAAATAACTTTTAGTACTTCTTAATGTAATTCTCTTATCATTTACAGGCATTGGTGAATTCTACTAATTAACAGTGTTTAGTTTGTGTGCTTAATTCAGAAATTTTATATCAAAATTGCAAGAAAAAGAACACGTTCATTTTGAAGGCATGTGAAAGTAAAAACTGACTTTGTGACTGTAGGACTTAATGATGGACTCGGGCAAAACCCTAGCTGAAATAAGTGATCGCTACGGGGCTCCTAACTTGAGCAGGGTGGAAGAGCTTGATGAGCCCATGTTCTCTGATGTAAGTATCAAAATGGATCCCAGAAGAGACTATTTTTCATGTTGATGAAGTCTAGTATACGAGAGGTGGGTTGACAAATAATACTTTTCCCTCATGCAAAGAAGAACAAATGTGTAGGTGCTAACCAATTTTGAAAAAAAAATGTACCTTTATTTTATGTGTATAAGTATTTTGACTGCATGTAGGTATATGTCTTTGTGTTATATGTGTATAGTGCCAGTGGAGGCCAAAAGAGGGTGCCAGATCCCCTGGAACTGGAGTTCCAGAAGTTTGTGAGCTGCTATATAGGTGCTAAGATTCAAACCCAGGTCCTCTAGAAGAACAGCATTGCTCTTGACTGCTGAGCCTCTTTCCCAGTCCCGCTAACCAGATCCTTAATTGGTGCTCTGCCTGTTGATGAAGCATCGCTGGCATATGTCTAACTAGATATATGATATAGCATATATAACCTCTATAGCTTCATAGCTGTCTATGCTTTTAACTATTTCTAAACATCCATATCCATGCATTTTACAATTAGATTTTGAAAACACAAACAGGGCAGTATTTGATGTTTATCGTTAGAATGACCGAGAGTTCTACTGTCCATCCCAGTGTAGTTCATGACTGAAGGAAGAGCCCGTGTTAACTGACTCTGATCAGCGGGGGACTTCCCTGAAAGGAAGGCCATGTGATGGCTAACCTTGGCTATCAACTTGATACACCTGGAAATGACTTTGAACTGCCTCCATCAGGTTAGCCTGTGGGTGCATTCATGGAGGCATTTTCTTGATAGCTGGTTGATGGAGGAGAGCACAGCCTACTGAGAGCTTGGTCTGAATAAGAAATAAGGAAAGTGAGGGAATGAAACAGTAAGCAGTGGTCTGGCCCGGTCCAGTCTGCTATAGCTTCTGCTTCAGTTATTTCTCCATCATTCCTCGGTGATGAATTGCAATTTGGAAGTGCAAGCCAAAAAGCCCCCTCCTTCCATGTTGCATTGGCCATGGTGTTTTGTCACAACAGAAAGAAAACAAACTAAAACAGGTGCATCTTGTTACTTTATTCTGTGGGCATTGAGAGGGTGGGCTATGATGAGGATGGAGGAATCTTGATGAGGAAAGAATTCCATGCAGAAATCATAAGAAGAAGAAAGACCCAGGTAGGAGAGAGCAAAATGTGATGCATAGGGCAATAAGGGATGAGGTCAGGAGACAACAGGAGCCAGACCCTGAAAGGACTTGGCGTCCTTGCTCTGGATCTCACATATTTTCCTACAGGAAGTGGAGACCTCTATCATCAGAGCTGCACTTTAGAAAGAGCGTCTGGCTACAATAAGGGAGAAGAGTGGGGAACTAGGTGTGAGGAGATCAACTAGGTTTTCATAGTAATCCAGAAAGAGCATGGATGCTAACTGAGATGAGGGAAGGAGCAAGGTGTTGAGGAGAGTGTACAGGGTGAGAAGGCCTGCAGGCTGGGGTGGGAGGACCCATATGGAATTGCAAGATTTAATGGTGGCTACTGGAAGTAAAAGAAAAGATGTGTTTAGGTGTCTCCAAAGCTATTCAGAAAGCAGGGCTAGAAGTGCCTAGTGGCAGACAGTAGTGAGCTACAACTAATAAACAGCTCCATTCCTTTGAGCCCATAGGCCATTGGGAGGGGGCTATAAGAGACCAAACAAGGAGACTTGGAACTAGAGATGGCAGGAAGCTGCCAAACAGCCCAATGTTCAAGCTGAGCTTTACAGAGCTGGGAGAGACGTGAGACTTAACAGCAGGGAGCTGAGAAAAGCCAGATCACATGAGCATGTAGCTTAGGCAGATGGGACTTAGGAGCAGAGGGAGTTATTGGGAGGACAGAGGGTTTTTATCAGGTGGAGAGTTAGAAAAAGGCAGGTATTTAAAAGGGAGACCACATGGGGCTGTAATAGTCATCTGCATGCTCAGATGTGACCAGAATGGACTTGAGTTTGGCTCAAGAAATGAGGAGAGGGGACCAAGAATGAATCCTAGCTTTTAGCCGTGAGCAACTGAGCTGTGAGTGTTATCCTGGGATGAGTTGGTGAACATAAGAAAAGGAAGAAGTGTTTTGAACAGGGAGGCTTTCGTCATGGAGACTTTGAATTTCTGATGATTCTGGGATATATATGCACATGACCAAAACCCATTTTATGTATGGTATAGCTCTGGTAGGGACAGGAGGGCCATGCAGAAAATTCAAATTCAGCAGCCAAGGATATATGTGTTAACTGAGCTAGAGGAGGCGACATGGTGTTGAGAAATGAACACAGTGTGTGAAGATCTAAGTTGTATGTAGGAAGGAGCCAGTAGGATTTCCAGTAAGAGGAGCCTGGACTAGAGAGATGACTACACCCTTAAAGGCCAAAACTCACAAGGACGTTATTCCCAATGGTAGGTGGCTCAGGAAAGGGTGTTGCTCTTAGGAAGGGTGAGAAAGACAAGGGTAAGCCTTCATTGGGAGCATCAGTTATAATTATATACTACCTGGGTACTCTTCTAAAATTAACCGGAACTCAAAAACCTTCCTTTACAGGATCGCATTGACAGTACTTAAGCTCTATTGTCTTTTGTGTCTTTTCATTGTAGTAAAGTTTATTTATTCTGTATTTTTCTTTTAGGTTGCATTAAACATTGATCAAGATTTGTAGGATCAATCAACTGTGAAGAAATATTGTCTACCCATTTCAGACTTCAAATCACAAAAGCCCTTATATGTAATTTCCCCCCTCCAAACTTGAACTCTACTCCCCACCACCACCCACTAACTTTGTAAATGGGACTCAAGGGTATCCTTAAAACAGTTTTCTCAGTACATCTGGTTACTTGTGTGATCTATTGTAGAAGCATAACAGAATTTGCTGAAGCAGCAAAAAGAGGCAAGAGATGAGCCAAAAGAAAATGTACATCTCTACAAAGAACAAAATTACTTGGAAAAAAAGTTCTAGTAAAGCAACTACTACTGAACGAAGGATGGAGTTTCAACAAGTCTCAAATAGTGTGTCTGCTTTAGGAATGAACTGAAAAACATTTTTCAAGTTGCTGGCAGGTGGCACCTCATAGGAACACTTCATCAAAATTCCATGATGTAGCCAGATTTGAACAGAGTATTTTCCCATTGCTCTGTTGGTGGGTGTTTTCGAACTCGACTCAACTGTATCCACTCAAGAACAGGTCTGGGGTTTCCTTTTCTTTATTCTCTGTGCAGTTGGCTATCCAGGTCCCATCTTCTTTAACAGAGTTTGTGAAAGTAGGGTTGTTGAAATGAGTGTTCACACAGGCTGTGGAGTGGGAAAGTCTTGGAAGGTCTGGAGCATGCTTTTCTTTTCTTTTCTTTTCTTTTCTTTTCTTTTCTTTTCTTTTCTTTCTTTCCTTCCTTCCTTCCTTCTTTCTTTCTTTTTCTTTTTTGTTTGCTTTTTGAGACAGGGTTTCCTCTGTGTAACAACCCTAGCTGTCCCGGAACTAGCTCTTGTAGACCAGACTGGCCTCAAACTCACAGAACTCCACCTGCCTCTGCGTCTTGAGTGCTGGGATTAAAGGCATGCACTACCACTGCCCGGCACTTGGTTTTTCTTGATCAGTCAGTAGGCTCAGACATGAGGGCACCATGATCAGACAGATTTTTTGGTTCCTTTGAAATTTCAGGATATGTCTAGCGCCCTCGGGAAAACTTTTACAAAACGCTTCCATATCTAAGGCTATGGTGTTGAGTTTTCAGTTCTTAAAGACAAGGATATAAAACCACAAATGTTAGAAAGAAACCCTTTTGCTTTTAATGATTTTTGTATATAATATCATTTTTCCAAGCCATTGTTCAGTTGGAAAGTGAAACAATGAAAAAACAGGAGAAATTACTCATTTTATTAAATGTAAATATTATCATGTCATACCTGTTCTACACATTTTCACAAGAAGCTCTGGAGTGATGTGTTCTCTAGAAATCTGCCAGGCACTAGGGTACAGCATGACATACCATCATTCACACCCATAAACAAAAGTCTGTTAGAGAAGGGAACTTGTGGTGATGCTTCATTTGTATTTTAGTAAATAAAGTTTGCCTGAAGATCAGAGAGTAAAACAGCCCCACTGTTCAGCCTTACAGACTAGACAGTATTGGCACACACCTTTAATCCCAATAGCCACACTAGTTTGCCATAAGAACTGGGTGGTAGTGGTGTACACCTTTAATCCCAGCCCTCGAGGGGAATTAAGATGGGAGAAGACAGCTCTCACTCACAGTCTCATTCCGAGATTCTTGGAGGCAGGATCGCCATTTCAGACTGAGGTAGAGGTAAGAGTCAGTGGCAGGCTGTTTTGCTTTTCTGACCTTCAGGTTGAACCCCAACATCTGTCTCTGGGTTTTTATTAATTCTGCTACAGGAACTGTGTCTTTGCAGGTCTATTCTGCCTAAGACTAATCCATCATGGGTGGCTGGAGGTGAGAGACAGGAAGGAGATGAGGTGGGAAGGGAGGTGATATTTTTTAACTTTGCACAGCCTGGGACAGTTCTCAACAGGAATAGGTGGATTTGGCTGGTCACAGGCTGAGACATTGCGGTTCCAAGTAGGGTACAGTTTTTGTTTAAAATACTCCTGACCAGAACTAGGTGAAAAGGGGGAGAAGTGGGTATTCTTCACCTTTAAGTGAGTTGGGTGTCAAATAGGGCAGCTAATCCTGGCTGTCCATCAGAGCCATAGACTCCTTTGCTGGTGGAAATTAGGCTCCTTTTGATAGACTGTCTACTGTTGGACCACATCCTGAGCTTAATATGAAAGGATCTAGATCTTCTCTGTCTGAACCAGGCTCAAGGATGCTGAAGAATCCTGGAGCGGAGAAAGCAGATGGGAAAACGGTGGCTACAAAGGATGCAAGCATAGGTAATTTTCTTAGTCAGGGTTTCTATTGCTATGAAGAGATACCATGACTATAGCAAGTCTTATAAAGGAAAATATTTAATTGGGGTGGGTCACTTTCAGTTCAGGTTTGGTCCATTATTGTCATTGCGGGAAACAAGACCGTATGCAGGCAGACATGGTGTGGGAGAAGGAGCTGAGGGTTCTTACACCTTGGCCTGTAAGCGTCAGGAAGTGGTCTGTCTTACTGGGCATGGCTTGAGCATATATGAGACCTTAAAGCCTGCCTCCACAGTGACACACTTCCTTCATCAAGGCCACACCTCCTTACAGTGCCTTTCCCTTTGGTGGGTATTTTCTTTCAAACCACCACAGTAATTAAATTAATTTCTTCCACTGCAAAAGATGAGATCATTAAAAATGACAATGTTTGCAGACACACTGAATCTGGAATGGAAGGATGCCGATACTGAGCAAAATTAAGGATCAAATTATGTATCAGTAAAATAAAAAGTATACACAATTAGGCAACTTTTGTCTGTTCCACCAGCTCTCCACTCTCTCCTTTTTGAGAACCCCTAGATTTATCCAGAAGAGAGAATTTTGAATGTCATTACCACAAAGAAGTGGTAAATATTTAAGGTAACAGAAACACTAATTGTTCCATTAGTTGTTACCTATATATATGTGTGTATGTATGCGTGCATGTATGTATATATATTTAGCACACATAAATAATGTAAATTATGTGTTATTAAAATAAAATACTTCGGGGCTGGCGAGACAGTTCAGCGAGTAAAAGCTCCTGCCGTTAAGCCTGACTCTCTGAGTTCTGTACCCGGAACCCACATGGAGGAAGAAGAAAACATTCCTGCAGGTTGTCCTTTGACAATCACGTGCACATAGCATGTGTGTGCCTATACACACATAATACACAATACACAATAATACACAATAAATACACAATAACAACATTTCAAACTTTTTCATATTCACTTTATTTTTGTGCCTGGAAATCTTCAGATTCCTCATGGGCAACAAGAAATCTGTGTTTGTAGTACCTTAACTACGATTAACTACAATTCCTCATGTGAAAGTAAAATAACATTTAACTGTTTTGTTGATTACCAAGCTTAAAATATGTAGAATTTTTTTTTCTGGATTTATTTTTAAAATCTAATTTAATGTATGTGAGTGTGTGTGTGTGTGTGTGTGTGTGTGTGTGTGTGTATGCATGTGTATGTATGCTCACTCGTGCAAGGGCAGATGTTTGTGTTCCATGGTGCATGTGTAGAGGTCAGTACTATACCGGGGACCAGGTTTTTTCCTTTACATTGTTAGGCAGGGTCTTTTCTTCCCACTCTGCTGCATATTCTAAACTGACTCAGGAGCTTCTGAGTAAGTCTCCTGTCTTCACCTCCCCTCTCACAGTACTGGTACACGTGCTACGAGACACATGCCACCACAACCAGCCCTCTCCCCCATTTTTAACAGAAGTTCAAGGTCAAACTCAAATTATCAGGCTCATATAGCAAGCACTTTTATCAAACCTCAGTTACCCTAGTTTTCCTTTAATCGATGCTTATTTCTATGGATTCATGGTGTTTAATTAATTTGCTATTTTTAAATTGTGCTACAAATATGATGATGGGGGGTGGTGGTATGCATGTGCCTGTACTTGTTGAGGTCAGAGGTTGGCTTTGGGTTTCTTCCTCTCTTGCTCTCTGCTTTTTAGTTTTTGAAACAGATTCTCTTCAATGAACATGGAGTCCACCTCTTGGCTAGACTGGCTGGTCAGTGAGCCCTCAAGATCCGCTGGGGCTATAGGCATGCACACTCACCTTTGACTTCTAGGTGGCTGTTACATATCCAGATGCAGTTCTCATGCTTGTACAGTAAGCACCTTGCACACAACAATTTCTCCAGGTTCAGTGTTTTAAAACTATTGGGAACGTAGATTGCCTTTGCAGAGGACCCGAGTTTCGTTCCCAGCACACACATCGAGAGCTAGAAATGTCTTCTGTTGTTCTCTCTGACTTAGAGAGTGTGACGAGAGGCCTTTTCTGGATATATGGGAACCGACACAATGGTTACATTTGCCAGGAGACTGGTAGCTGAACCACACGATTTATGTATACAAGGAACACGTTACCAAGTGCCCTACCCATTGAAAAGACCAAGAAATAGAGGATGGGAAACAGCAAGTAAAAAAGTGAAAGCAGGAACCTTTTGGAAAATCCAGGAACCCAGATATGAAGGATTCATTAAGTTGTACTTGTTTCTGGTTATGTGCCAAGCTGTAACACTTCTTGTCACCACTACAAGTCACAAAGGTTCAATTTAGGTCCTAGAGCCTTACAATGTTGGACAGCTCAACAAATCCACGTGTAATATTGCCATTCTGCCAACCATTATAATTCAGCCGAGCCCAACCTAACCATGTCAGGGACACTTACTTTAAGCCTATAGTTAGACAGAATCCCTTAAAGCCAAAATTACAACAAAGGGTTTCATACCTGTGAGGCTTCTTACATGCTGTGTAGAAAGCGAAAACCAGAACGGTTGAACAGGTTCTTACCATTAACCCATAGAGCTGAAGGTACATGCGGGCTTGAGGATACTGAAACATCTCACTAAGATCACTGGCTGGGAGCTATGATGACGTAATCATCATTTTCTCTCTTTTCTGATGAGACTCAAGTACAGGAAGCAGAAGGTGCAAAGGTGTGGACACCCACTGTTTGAGCAGGTGCAGAATTCTTTGGGCAGACGCCAAGTGTTGACTGGGTCATTTGTTTCCCCCTTTGATGTTGTTTCTTCATGGTGAGCAAGAGCAGCTTGCATCTGTCTGATCCCATGAACCAGTGCTGTCCACCTTGTCTCATTTCTGTCCCCTTTGTTGAGAGTGTCCTTTCCCACTGCCAGGGTCTTTGTTGTGAATCTTCTTGCTTTCAATTCTTCCTTTTCTTCCACTTTGTGGTTTTTGTTGTCATCCGATTCCTTCTGTTCATCATTGGAAGCTCTTCAGTCTCCGTGCCAAGGGGCTTGTGAAGATCTTTATCAGCAGTCAATTCTGGAAGTTTCCCAACTGTCAGCCTAAGTCTGTTACAAGTCTTAGGTCACATACTAATTATGCCTGCTTCCTTACAGTGCAAGACCTCTCTACTCTCCCCAGAAACTGTTGAGAGTAGAAATCTTGCCAAACAAAGCTGTGACTGAAGCTTTTTACCTCAGACTCCTGCCATACTGCTTGCTAAGATGCTAATAAACCTCATGCATCGAGGACAACCCTAACCTTTGGGTGTGTTTTTAAATTGTTTTTCCAAATGCCTATAGTGTGTCTGGTGCGAGTTCTGTCCCTGCAGCATTCTGGACAGCAGAACGTTAATATTATTCAAGGATCCTGGCAGCTTTCATCCATATTTGATCACTTCCGATGACCTACGCAATCATTTGTTGTAAATAGGATGCTTTGGCTAAAGCGCTCGCATGTTGGTCCATTGGTTGGTTGAACGAATGCAGTTACAGTTGGTGGTAGACACACAGCCTTTACGCTAGTGTGGATTGTGCCCATGTGCTGTGGCTATCCATTAGACCAGAAGACTCTTGAATTAAATGCTGTTTTTGTTTATAGAATACTCTTGTCTGTAAAATAAAACAGTTCAAAAACCAATCCTTAGGCAATGCTGGTGTTACCCAGGCTCTCTCTTTCTTGTGATAATAAACAGGGAAAGACAGCTTGCTCATATTCTTGAATGTTCTAGGCTTCTTTAGCTGTAGGAAGATTTTTATTTGTACCCTACAACATCTCCACCCAAAAGCAGCATCTCACAGTCTTTAAATGCATAGTCTTCATGCTTCTAAGACAGGATCATTTCATCAATGTTAAGCAGTTGGTTTTACAGATTTTTCTCAACCACGGAGACCCCAAGCAGCTTGCTCATCCTTCTGGATCAACACTTGCTACCCACTTTAGGTCTTCAGATTTGGAAAATTATGATACTCCAACTCCCACTATGCAAGCCTGCGCTGGGGCAGAAAAATTTATACTCCTTCCTGCTTTGCCTTTATTTTATTTATTTAGGAAGAGTCTTCCGTAGCCGTGAGCTCCCAATTCTCTTGCCTCCACCATCACACCCCAGCTGAGAATTAGTATTACTACCATGTTTCCAACTTGAGTGTTTGAGAGTCAGAAGCGGCGCGTTAGGGTACACAAGGTACACTTGTGAAAGCTCTGGGCACAGGTTGTGCTTTCCAAAGTCCCACTGCTCTCAGCAGGTTGTGGGCGTCCCTATCGCGGTGGCCCTGCTGGTGCCTGGTAAAGCTTCACTTCCGCCATCCCCCACCACAGGGATACACTTTGCAGTTTCTTTGTGGTTTAAGTCACATTTTCTTCTATTGCTAGTGTGATGCAGCCTCTTCTTGTGTTTGCTGCGGATTGATTTGCCCATCTGTGCACGGCATGCTCAGTATTTGCTTACACACTGTATTGATTTGTTTGTCTCTGTCTTATTGATTTTCTTTGTTGATTATGTGTGTTGGGAAAGTGTTCAGGTGGTAGGCTGACTTTACCTGTTTTGCCATGCTTATCGCTTGGTAAAATTGTTCAGTTTTATTTTATTTAAATATCGCATTCATGACTTCATTCTTTTTTTTTTATTGCGAAAAGAAGAAAAAAAAACATAAACAAAAAACAAGTTTCCACCTCCTCCCAGCCTCCCATTTCCCTTCCCCTCCTCCCACCCTTCTCCCCCTCCTCCCACCCTTCTCCCCCTCCTCCCACCCTTCTCCCCCTCCCCCCACTCCTCTCCCCCTCCCTCTCCAGTCCACAGAGCAGTCCGGGTTCCCTGCCCTGTGTTAAGTCCTAGGTCCTCTCCGTCCATATCTAGGAAGGTGAACATCCAAACTGGCTAGGCTCCCACAAAGCCAGCACATTAAGTAGGATCAAAACCCCCTGCCATTGTCCTTGGTGTCTCATCAGCCCTCATGTTCGCCATGTTCAGAGAGTCCGGTTTTATCCCATGCTTTTTCGGTCACAGTCCAGCTGGCCTTGGTGAGCTCCCCGTAGATCAGCTCCTCTGTCTCAGTGGGTGGATGCACGCCTCGTGGTCCCGAATTCTTTGCTCATGTTCTCCCTCCTTCTGCTCCTCCTTGGGACCTTGGGAGCTCAGTCCAGTGCTCCTGTGTGGGTCACTGTCTCGATCTCTATCCATCACCAGATGAAGATTCTATGATGATATGCAAGATATTCGTCAGTATTGCTCTAGGATAGGGTCATTTCAGGTTCCCAATCCTCAGCTGCCTAAGAAACTAACTGGGAACCTCATCTTGGGCACTAGGGAGCCCCTCTAGGGTCAAGTCGCTTGCCCACCCTAAAGTGGCTCCCTTAACTAAGAATTGTGGTTCCGTGCTCCCCTATCCACCTTTCCTTTATCCCAATTCTCCTGTTTCCCAGGTCCCCCCTCCTTCCCTTCTACCTTTTCTCTCCCCATCTCCCCTTACCCCCATCCCACCCCCCCCCCCCAAGATCCCATTTTCTCCCCGGAAATTTGGTCTACTTCCCTTAGCGAAGAGGACAACTATATGTTTTTCCTTCGGTTCACCTTCTTCCTTAGCTTCTTTAGGTTCACCTATTGTAGACTCCGTGGTCCTTATTTATGGCTAGAAACCAATTATGAGTGAGTACATCCCATATTCATCTTTTTGGGTCTGGGACACCTCACTCAGGATAGTGTTTTCTATTTCCATCCATTTGCATGCAAAATTCGAGAAGTCATTGTTTTTTACCGCAGCGTAGTACTCTAGCGTGTATATATTCCATACTTTCTTCATCCATTCTTCCATTGAAGGGCAATTCTCAACAGAAGAAGTTCAAATGGCCAAAAGACACTTAAGGTCGTGCTCAACTTCCTTAGCAATCAGGGAAATGCAAATCAAAACAACTTTGAGATATCATCTTACACCTGTCAGAATGGCTAAACTCAAAAACACCAAGGATAACCTTTGCTGGAGAGGCTGTGGAAGAACGGGTACCCTCATCCATTGCTGGTGGGAATGCAATCTTGTGCAACCACTGTGGAAGTCAGTGTTTCGGTTTCTCAGGAAATTCGGGATCAACTTACCCCTGGACCCAGCAATACCACTCTTGGGAATATACCCAAGAGATGCTCTATCAAATGACAAAAGCATTTGTTCAACTATGTTCATAGCAGTATTATTTGTAATAGCCAGAACCTGGACTTCATTCTTTCATTAATTAATGAACCGTTTTCAAATCTCCTAGGGTAGGTCACTTGATCAAAGGATTATTTTTTCAAGTTAATTCTCTGTCTATCTGATCTCTGTCCAAACTTACAATTTAAAATTATGGCAAAGTGTGTTTTTAGCAGTTGTACCAAATAATAAGAATTTTGGCTCAGGATTTGAATGGTGGTGGCAAATGGCATCTCAGATACTGGAGTTAAGTGTGCTTGCTCCAGTTTAAATGTGTCAGCCTACTTCCAGCTGTTTGGTTGAAAGTGAGACCCCAGCCCCCTGATACCCCTATATCCAAGATGTCTGGGATGTTTGGGTGAAAGCATCTCTCCAGCCCCTGGCACCCATCCTTGGAGTGCCAATGGAGCAGGCATGGATCAGGAAGCTTCATTTCAAGCCCCCTCCCCTGTGAATTGCCTTGGTCCAGACTCCACCTCTGGGAAAGTTTGCCAAGCACTGACCCCTGCCCAGGGAGGGTGAGGACCACGCCCACAGGCTATTCAGGCTGCAGCCCAGAAAAGGAACACACAGTCTCCGGGTTTTGCATGGTCTCTCCTTCTCTCTTTCCCTCGCCGGTGGGCCACCCAAGAGCACTGCATTAAACGTGGGCATCTTTTATTTGGTCTGATTAGAATTATTTGCGTTGGTGGAGAGGCTCGTCTTAAGAAATATTCCTAACATATGGAGGTTCCACCTCTCAGCGAGGCTTGGCTTTCATGGCATGATTGTGACTTCAACGGAAAGCCTGAAAATCAACAAAAATAAATGCGAATGGGTCTCGAAGCCCTGCCGGAATTGAGCAAAAAATAAGGGGGGGGGGGAGAACTCAATGAGACGAAGCCGATCTTATCTTGGCGGAGAGTGTGCAAGAAGGACGTTTTTCCAACAAGTGGTCCTGGGCCCATGGGAAAAACAGGTCCCCTCGGTGGAGTCCTCCATAAATTAGGAATATTTCATAAGACGAGCCACTCACCTGATGCAAATAATTCTAATCAAACCAAGTTAGGTCAAATAAAAGATGCCCATGTTTTATGTTGTACTCCTGGGTGGCCTGGGAAAGAACTTGCAAGGGAAAGAGAGAAGGGGAGACCACATAAAACCTGGAGACCATATGTTTCTTTTCTGGGCTGCAGCCTAAATAGCCTGTGGGAGTGGTCCTAACCCTCTCTGGGCAGAGGTCAGCTCTTGGCAGGCTTTCCTGGAGGTGGAGTCTGGACCAAGATGACTCCCAGGGGAGAGGGCTTGAAATGGAGCTTCCTGCTCCATTCCTGCTCCATTGGCACAGCCTTGTCTTTATTTTCAGTGTTTTAACTTCTTTTCTTTGGGGTTAGTGTGGGAGGTGGGAGAATTCACAACTATGAGGTACACAGAATGACTTCTCAGGCTGAGAGAGACTGACCCTCATTGGTGGATGGCTCTTACGAGTTACAAAATATGTTCACATGCTCTGGAATGACTCCCACAGGACCATTCCTCCTAACTAGGTGTTTGCTTTAATCTATTCTGTCTTGAAATTCGGTTATCTCTGACATTATGGTTCTCTCATTTAAAAGGAAAAAAAAATCACCCACTATCCTAACCCTAACTCTACTGCATTATCTGGACTGTATTTAGTTTAGATAGCACTTGTAGTTTATAGAAGCAGAAGTGCTAGCTCCAACATCATGGTCTGGAGACCAAAGGAAAGAAGTTTGACAGACATGCATGCTGGAGAAGTCTGAGGGCTGAGCAGCTGCCCCAAGGAAAGCATGGAAGGGCGGTAGGGGAGAAGTGGGTGGTAGATTCAATGCTAGTCAGCCTCTGGCCCACAGTGTGGTGCCGAATCCAGTCCAAGCACTGTTGTTGCTTTGCCCTTTCTGATGTCTGATGACTCTATACTCAAGGCTTTGTTACCAAGGATAATTACAAATCAGAAGACACTGGTATAATAACCCCAACACTTAGCAGACAAACAGAAGAGAACCAGGAGTTCAAGGTCATCTTTGGCTATGTAGGTGTTTGGGGCCTAAGGTATATAAGACACTTGGGAGGTAAAAAAGACAGGGCAGCAGGATGATGCAGCAGGATGGGGAGGTAAAAATGGCAGGGCAGTAAGATAATACAGCAGCAGTACTTGCTGCCAAGCCTGATGAACTGAGTTTGATCTGAACTCACATGGTAAAGGACATAACTCCTGCCTTCTAAGCCAGTGGTTCTCAATCTGGGGATTGAATAACCCTTGCATATCAGATATTTATATTACAATTCAGAACAGTAGCATTATAGTTATGAAGTAGCAACGAAAGCAATTTATGTTTGTGGGTCATCACAAATAAGGAATGGTATTATAGGGTTGCAGAAATAGGAAGGTTGAGAATCATTGTTCTAAGATACCCTCTGACTTCTACACAGAACCTTGGCATGGCTGCCCACCCTCCTTGCAAAGTAGATAAATGAATGCAATAAACAAAATTAAACCAATGAAAGCACATTACATGAACAGCAGAATTAGAGATGCATTTCCTTCATCTTTCAAAGATGCTTTGTTTATAATTATAGAAGATTCAAAGTCAAGCCATCAGTAATTACAACTGTGAAAGGTTTTCCTCCCCATAGAAAAGCAATGGAACCAAGGGGAACTACTAAATAATCAACCATTGTGTGTAAGTAGCCATAATAGACAATCGTAATCACCATTTATAGGGAGCTACTTTAATTTCTTGAATTACTCAGGAAAGGGGAATTGAAGCCTGTTGGGTGAACAGAACGGAGGAGTGAAATAATACCCGGAATAGGAAGAGCTGAGTTTAAATATCTGTTAATATCTACTGATCACAGAACCTGAATAAATCACCTAACGTCTGTGGACCTGAGATTTCTCCTCCATTAAATGGGGTCAGTACTGATTGCAACATTCATTGTGAGAGCTGAGGGGGCCAATGTATGCAGGAATATTTTATAAGTTACAAGATATGATATAATTGTTGATAGGAAAAATTGTTAGCAGAGAAGATGAGTGGGCAGCTGCTTTCCACATAAATGTTTTCAAACTCTGCTCTCAGCTCCTCAATGAGACAAGTTTACAGACATTTCCAGACATGAAACAGTTTGGGGCCAAGTCTTGTGTAGTTTTTTTTTTTTTAAGTAAAAGCTTGGGTGGAAGAGATAGGCTGGCCAAATATAAGTGACTAAAGCATTTTAGCTTCTTATTTCATACAAAAATATTTAAATTCGAACAATTCAATTCTAATATATATACATATATATAATTACACACACACATAATTTCCCAGGGACATAGCTGAGGAGAAGGTTTAGAGGGTAAAATGCTTACTTTGCAACCATGAAGATCTGAGTGTGATCCCCAGAACTAATGTAGAAAACTGGGCATTGTGGCATTCACTTTTAATTCCAGCACCGAGAAGGCAGAGACAGGATGATCCTTAGGACTTTCTGGTCAGCCAGGCTAGCTGAATCTGCAAGCTTCATTCAGGACAGTAAGAGAACCCATCTGTGAAATATAGAACAAGGTGCAGGGCTCCTGAGAAATTACATTCCAGGCCATCCTTTGCTCACCATTTGCATATACACATATTAGAATACAAGCATTCATACATGAACATACACAAACACACATACACAAACACAAATGAGAGACAGACACGTGGAGACAGAGAGACAGAGAGATACACAGAGAGACAGAAAGAGAGATAGAGATACAGAGACAGAAGACAGATAGGCAGGCAGGCAGACAGACAGACAGACAGACAGACAGGGACACACATACACACCCCCGGGGGGAGGAATGAAGAGATGCCTTAGCAGATAAGGACTCTTGCTATTCCTGCAAAGTTTAGTTACCAGCTGTATCTGTAGCTTCAGGGGATCTGACATGCTCCATGGGCATCTTTGCCACAGACAGACAGACAGACAGACACACACACACACACATGGACAGACGAAAAGAAAAATAAAATAAATCTAAGATTTTTCTAGAGCACAAAGATAATAAAATACGGAGATCTTTCATTTTCGTGCCCCCATACTTTTGTCTTTGAAGTGTTACAAATCCCTGTTTTGTTGAGGTGATCGCAGTTTGTTTAGGAGAGAAGGAGTTCTGGGGAAGCATGACTTGTCAGTGACTTTGCCACAGCCGTTGGTGATATTACACAACTTTAGGCTGGTGACCTAATAGCAGCTAGGGAATCAAAGGCTGAGGTCATTCAGTTTTGGCAGTGTGCAGTTTCTAGCTTTCCTGTCTTTGTTGTTGAATTTTGACGAGTCGACTTAGACAAGACTAGTTTACATTTCTATAAATTTAATAACGGTGATGAAGACCATCTTCAGTTTCAAAAATAAGACCACTTTATATATAGTAGCTGTGGCCATGATGATCTTATTTCAAAGTGGCTTCAGGGATGCATCCAGATCTCTAGTGGAATATTCTCAAAATATCAGATCAAAGCTCTAAGTGAAAAGGTTTAGGATTGAGATGTGACACCTGATTCCCTAGTAGAACATTTAGTAAATTGATTGCTGTAACTTTTCTCCTTGAAAAATATTGGAAACCCTTCCAGAGCAGAGTTCCATGAGCTGGGCAGAGTCCTTGGCTGCACTCCTCATTCCTGATACACTGGGTGTCATTGCCTTCCTTCTTCCTCCCCTCACTGTGGTTACCTTGGTTGGGAGATAAACTGGCCAATCCTGACCTGCTCTTCAATCCCACCCAATTTTGTATTTTGTCCACTGAAATTATTGGCTACTTCTAAATACACCCATGTTCCTTCTAGCTTTGACACAGGTGGAACATTTATCTTGGTGAGTGTATTTGCTTATGCAAGATGAGTATTGCTGACATAGTGATACCAACAGGCTTGAGAATATTGCCTAGTTAATAGAATCATATATTCTTAACATTCTTTGTAAAAATTACTCTTCTTGCCAGAGTTTGGGATTACTTTTGTATTTTTTTTTAATCCAAGAAAGAGTTTTAACTCATACTTCTTGGATGCTTGTTAAAATACATCCTCACACTCTGACAAGATGTTGAGTTATCATACAAGAGCCTACCAGTGTCAACAGAGTAGGGAGGCCACGTGAGATCACTGAGCGTACTCTGTGTACACTGAGATCACCTTCATTCAGGGCACAGCACTCGCCTCCTGCCTATGCTGGACACATGTTGGCGGTACACTGTGTTTGTGTCTATTGCCATTGTTGTTTCTTCTGGGCTACTACATGTTTATTCAGGCCAGAAAGTTGGAAGTCACTCCCGAATCTTGCTACTCCCCTGCTTACCACACTCCACGAAGTAGCAGACCCTAATCCTACTCTGACTACACGAATCAGTTAGTTCCTCCAGGGCAGTCTTGTCTAGTCCAGTTACTTGACATAGCTATAGTTTGCAGCGTTTCTACAAGCAACTGTGTCTGGTTACGTTCCAAGTGTACTGACATAGTTTGTTTGATATCCTTCTTGCATTTCTCTCTGTCAAGTTAAACTCTAAACTCTTTATAGGACTTAGAAAGCTCTTTGTGGTGTGGCTTCTGCCTCTTTCTTGGTACCCTGACTGTTTATTAAATCACACTCCATGACACCTGAAGCATCCCCAAGACTCCATGCACTCCCATTTCCCGGTTGTAGTACCTTTTTTCCCTCTTGCACCAGGTCCTTTTACTAGCCTACCATAGGATTGGTATATGGCAGTTGTTTAATTTACATTCGGAGAATGAAAAGAATGGAAGAATGGAGGATGAATGTATGTCTAGATGGCTACTTCAGAGACAGGATTCCAGCAACACAGGTAGATTTCTACTTAAATCTTGATCCCCAGAATTGATCCGATTTAGAAAGGCCAAGAGTCAATCTGGCTTTACGATGTAACTCTAGACTTAGAATAATAGTTATTAAGATAGTGAGGGTGGGTCTCTTCCCAGAGAATCTGAATTAATTGGTTGAGGGGCTGTATTTTGTTCCTTTTTAAAAATCAAACTATTTGATTATCAAATAGCCAGGTTATGTGGTGTTGAAACCTTTCCCCTAGGTTCTCTCTATAAGAAAGACCAAGGAAGGCAATTCTTCATTTTGAAATAGTTACTGATTTGTTCTATGGCTTAAGCATTATGTAGTACTCATGGTTTTGCTTCTCACTGGATGATAAGCATAGCAGGAGGAATAAGAGGAAGTTGGTCGTATTTAACTAGGACCAATGGTGCCACCCAATCAGCTTCCTAATTAACCTAACCCAGAAGCTGCCCCAACAGGAGTTCACAGAGCTTTGCTCCCATGATGGTTTTAAATTTCATCAGGCTGTCCATTAAGATTAACCATTACAACTCTACTTCTTGACAACCTTTGTACCTAAACACATCCCTTTAGGCCATAACATTCTACTCCTTGTCCCCATAAGCACATGGACCTCTCAAAATACAAAATGAATTCAGTTGAAGTTAAGTTTCCACGGTCTTTAATAGCTATAACACTGCTCAAAAATTTAAATTTTGTCTGCAAAGTTTTTTTTTCTAAAATCTAGCCAACTTCTTAACTATGAACTCCTAACAGTCAAATAGTCAAACCAGAAACAAATTATATACTTCCAACATACAATAGTACGGAGTAAATAAATATTCCCATTCCAAAAGGGAAGAGGGGGAGGCATATCTAAGACATATAAGACAAAAGCAAAGAAAAAAAATCCCAGCATGGTGAACAGCAAATCATGTAATTGCATCTTCAGTATCCAGGGCTCATAACACAATTATCTGGGCTCCAAAGGGCTTGGGTAGTCATTTTTTTCTAGCCTTGCTACCTGCCGTACACATAGCCTCTCCCTTGAACCAGCCCCACTCAGTGCACGCAACATTACACAGTGTGTTCCTTGATTCTGTATCTCTAACATCCTGGAATCATCATTGTAACTTTGGCTTCACACTGTAGTTCCTCAGGGTCTCACTGCCGGATTCCAACTCTTTCACACATTTCCTTGCTTCAGTATCTCTCTGAAATTATGTTTCAGGCCTCCATGGGCTTCTGCTGAGTCTCTATGTTCTGACTCTGGGAAAACACCTTCCCAGACAGTTGATTTTGACAAGGGAAACCTCTTCAGTGACGTTCTCAGTTTAGGCTCCCTCCTTTTAGATGAATCTTTGCTTTTGCAACATGGAGCTTTTCATCTTCATAATCTGGGAGCCCTCATCCTATTGTAGTAATGCAAAGGACTGGGTATTTCTTTAATGGTGCTAATCTCTTTAACAATTATAGGTGCTTCCAAACCTGCCTTATCTTCAACTGCTGTTTTTGTTTTCTTCCTCCTTCACATTTTGCTACCTGCCATTGTAGGGCTGGATAAGCACAGCGAACAGTAATTATGAAACAGTCACTGTGATATTATCTTGAAACTTCCTATGCCAAACAAGCTAATCCATTTTTGTTATTTTTTATCTTAGCCTCACTCAAGTTCTTAGGACTCGGGTAGAATGTAGCCAGATTCTTTCCCAGACTATGACATTAATAGCCTCCAGTTCAGTTCCCAGTAGAGTCCTTGCTCTCTTCTGAAACCTTATAAGCTAAGACTCCAGGGTCCTTGTATCTGTTAGGATTTTTGCCTCTCAACCTCCCACTATAATGGTCTACTAGTCTCTGCTGATAGCATTATAGAGTTTTTCTAGCTTAACGTTCCAAACTTGCCTACATTCCTCTTGAAAAGACTTCCCAAAGACCTGTAACCACACAGCCAAACTTATCACAGCAATGACCCCACTCCTGGTGCTGTTTTTTTCCCATTAGTTTCTGTTATTGTTTCTCTGATAAAACACCTGGAAGAACAACCTCAGGAAGGAATTGTTTATACGGGCTCACATTTAGAAAATATAATTCACAAGGCAGCAAGAGCTTGCGAGCTGATTAGATTACATTCAAAGACATGAAGCAAAAAGCAGTGAATTCTGGTATAAAACTCACTTTTATTTTCTACTTTTTATCCAGTTCAAGACTTTAGCACTTTGAATAGTACAATCCACATTTAAGGTAAAAAATTCTCCACCTCAGTTAACATAGTGAAGAAACTTCCTCAGAGACATATCCAGAAGTTTCCATGGCCACTCCACATCCCATTGTGAGTTCACAACCAAGCTTATCCATCACAGTTAGGGATTACGTATCTAGGGATTTGTTCATTTCTTCTAGATTTTCTAGTTTATTGTAATATAAGTTTTCAAAATATTCTCTGCTGTTCCTTTTGAATTCAGTGTATTGATCTGTTTTAACATCACTTTTAGTTTTAAAATTTATTAATTTGGATATCTTTTTCTTTTATTTATTTGGCTGTCTTATTTAACTTTACAAATAATGATTTCATTGACTATCTGTATTATTTTTTCATCTCCACTTTGTTAACTTCCACCCTGATCTTTATGATTTATTTACATCTCCAAATTTAAGTTTGGTTTGTTCCTGTTTTCCTAAGACCCTGAGTCATATCATTAGGTGATTTATTTGAGAACAGCCTCATCTTATATATAAAACACTTACAAACTTTCCTTTGAGAACTGTAAGCCAAGTTTCTTCAGGGATTTGTCAATTGTGTTTCAGAGATTGAGGTTGCTACATGAAAATGAGGTCAAATTTGAGCCTTTCACATGTTGAACTTGGGTTATCAGTGGGGCTGGGGGAGGTATGAGGACAATTCATGCATATGGGAGTCCAGGGCAGTCTGCGCACAGCAGGATTCAATTTACGTTTAGTTGACAATTTAGAGCTATGAAGTCTTTGTGGGGTTGTCTCTTAGAGTAATTATACCTCTGCGAGGATCTGTTAGTTCTTTTTGGAGAAGGTAGACTAGACCTACTATTTTTTTCTTGGATAGATTTGTGTTCATCTTATCTAACTAATAACATTTACAATGAATGTTAAATCTTTAGCTGATTTGGCATTGCTAAAGCCTGCATATGTTTTTGTTTGGAAACATCATCTTGCTATGAATCCAAAACTGGCCTCCAACTCACAATCCTCTTGCCCCAGACTCCTGAATGCTTCATTTTATAGGTGTAAACAGCCACACCTATTTTCATATTATATTTTACAAAAACATGCCTATAATGAATTTATTTGTGACAGCATTATTGTGATGTTAATATAATTGAAAAAACAAAAAATTTAACCATCAGGCAATGAAGAGCCAAATAATATACAGTAAATTCCCACTGTGGAATACTGTACAGGTGCTAAAAGAAATAGCTACTGTATATAGACTATGAAAAGAACTAAGCATATGACATGGAAAAGAGTGAAATGTTAATATATGTATGTGGATAAACATACAGACAAACACAATGTTCTATTTTTCTTCAAAAGAACACTATGCTTACATGTATGGCTTGCTTAATTATGTTTATTAATATTTATAACTTCATATTGCTTTCTAGCAGTATGTTAAATACTCATAATGTCTAAGTGGTCTAATCTCATTTTACAGTCATTCTATAAAGCAGGTAATTATTTTACCTGCTGCAAAACTTTGGAGATCCGCGCTGGGTTGCTTAGTTTTGGTTGAGCCCCAAAGAAGCTTACAAGCTCCTTTTATAGTACGTTAGAGAAACAACTGAGGTTACAGCCGAGAAGCCTGTACTTCCAGCTGCCATGGTCTGTGATGTGATTTCTGATCATCTATTCTGTGAAAGAACACAAGGCATCCTTGTATTTAGTGGCCATGTTGTACGCAGGTCACACACGAGCTCATCTGAGTAAGTTGCTTTCAAGATCGTCCCTCCTTCTGAATTGCTGCTCCGGCTTCAGAATCCTCCTGCACACACTTTTGAAGGCTCTACTTCTATATAAAAGAC
Source organism: Microtus oregoni (assembly GCF_018167655.1). Taxonomy (NCBI): domain Eukaryota; kingdom Metazoa; phylum Chordata; class Mammalia; order Rodentia; family Cricetidae; genus Microtus; species Microtus oregoni. The sequence continues at coordinate 17,502,529 of NW_024543072.1, forward strand.
ACCTTCAAATGGCACCCTCTGCCCATGATGTTACTACTCATTTTAGAATTCAAAAAAGAGTTGGCTTCTTGCTGGATTTAGGAACTTTGATGCATTCTGGATTTAGACTTTAAGTTCCTCTTGAAACAAATTTGTAACAATGTAATGTAATTGTTACAGTTCTAGCTGTTAGGGTAACCCAGGTCTACAGTCCAAATTAAACATTAGCTTGTACTGTGTCTAGGCTTGAAGCTGATGTACCCAAAAGAAATTTACAGAGACAATGATGTTGAAATATTTTAAGTACAAACAGGAAAGTTCTGCGCAGGCCATGAGATGGCCATTTGATCTAGTTTCCCAATCTGATTCATTTGTCGGTCCTTTCCCAGTGACCCTTTTCCCTCCCAACTTTTAGCAGTCAACTTAGCTCACTCTTTGTTAAGAGTTTTTGACAGCTGTGTATACACAAGTTGCCTCCTAGCCTTCCATATTGATTTAATATAGTTTGAATTCCATAGAGCAACTGTGTTCACTGTCTAACCTCAAGGTTTGGAATACTAAAATTTGTGCCGGAGGGCAGGGGGAGAAAGTTTTAAGTGCCTGTGTAAGTGCAGAGGGGGAGGTTTTAGTCACTAAGATTATTTTTTGGGAGTAATCAATTCCCCCTACCTTGTGCTTTCTACGGTCCAACTTGTACACACAAAGTTTTGGTTGGTTACTTTTTAGTACATTCTAGAAGGAACCGGTTTCTCACCATTCTCTGTGATTTCCATTACCCGTTTTTCAAAGGTTGTAGGTCTGAGAGTGGGAGAAAAGCTGGGGACAGGCGCTATTGTTTATGACACAGCTAATTAAGGGTATCTTCATCCTGCTTACTCCCTTTTTTGGGCAAATCAAAAAGCATGAGAAGTTAAGTTATAGGAACAGGATGTTTAGGAGAGGAACAGAACCAAATACATGGAAGTTTATCACGTTGGGGGATACTAACTTGACTATCAATTTCCACATAATGGATCTGTTTCTCAAAATTACATTATTAATAAGTAAAGATCTTTGTTACCCGGATGACCCGCCGCTGCCACCCCCACCCCCAAACGCCTTGCTAGCTAATTTGTTTGCAGGCCTCTTAAAGACATTGACAGTTTAGGTGATTTCTGGTGGCAGAAAAATGCGGGCTCCAAAGCTTTTCCTCTAACTGCAATGAATCTGTTGTGTAACGCTACAGCTGGTTCAGAGTACAGGTGCGTGCTCTTGGCTCCCGTTCTGCCCTGAGGAGGTAGAGGGGGTGAGCCCAATCAGATCAGGTGCGGGGGGAGGAGAGGAGCGCTCAGCAGGGACGCACTGTGTTGCAACCCTAGCCCATACCAAATCTCTGGGAGAGTTTCTGACAGACTGTAAGTCTCTGTGAGTTACTCCAGACCCCCAACTCTCCAGAGTGGAAAGTTAACCCTGGAACCATTCAGAGATCAGGTAGGGAATTGATGCAACTCTGAGAAACACTTCCGGTCTGAGAACCTACACAGTTTTCGTCACCTCTCGTCAACCAAAGGCTTCACATTTGAGACATCAGAACTGAAGGCTGAAATTCCTCAAGGTAAGAAGTCTCCCCTCCCAGGAAATGGACTCCTCCAATGTCCTTTTATGATTATTCAGGAACTTTCACTTTTCCATATATAGGAGTCACTCGGGAGCAAATTGTGCCGGCCGAAGGGAGCGACACATCTGTATTACATCCATTCTCTCCCTCTGCCCATCCTTACCCTGCTCTCACCTGCTCATAGGTACTTAGCAGAAGTCATCCCCGCGACTCCGCCAAAGACCAGCCTGTTGGTTTTGCAGGGGGAGGAAAAAGGAAAAAAGAGACTGCAGGCAAAGTTACAGCATTTTGAAGTTGTCACCTTGGAAAAGTGAAGTCGGAAAGTGTGCCACAATGAATGGACCTGTGGATGGCTTGTGTGACCATTCTCTAAAAGAAGAAGGAGCCTTCATGTTTACATCAGAATCTGTAGGAGAGGGGCATCCAGGTAAGTGGGTTGTCCTGAGCTCATAGGCGAGCCTGCCATCTCCAGCCTGTGCCCAGGGAGTCACTTTTACTAGACACCTTAAAAAAAGGTTCATCAGTTGCTGTAAAGACTCTCTCCAGAGTGTGAGCTACTTCTGAAGCTGTCACTCATCTTGATGCCTAGGTGGATGATGCTGCCGCCCAGCATCTCAGCCACAAGGAATAGTTGTTATATGCTATGTGTATTAACGGAACTGAATTAAATAATACATTTTTAAGTAACGCTTTCATCTATTACCGGTGACCTATTAAAGTCAATGAAAAATGGTCCTCAAGCAGGAACAAGTTTTGCACATAGATTGTGCACAGATTAGAAAGGAACAGCTCTCAGTTCTAAGGACGGTTGAGCCAGAGCTCCAGATGACAAGGTTCTCAGAGATGTTTTCTGATACAAGTATAAACTTCCTAAAGATCAGTGATTCTCAGCCTGTGGGTCATGTTAAACAACTCTTACACAGGGGCTGCCTGAGACCATGGGAAAACACGGATACTTACATTGCAAAAACACAAAAGTAGCAAAATTACAGTTAAGAAGTAGCAAAAAATTTTTTTCTTTTGGACTTTCAAGACTTAGTTTTTCTCTGTAACAGAACTTGTTCTGTTGACCAGGCTGGCTTCAAACTCACAGAGATGCACTTGCCTTCACCTCCTGAGTGCTGGGATTACAGGCATGCACCACCATGCCTGGCTAAGAAAATAATTTTATGGTTGTGGCAGGGGGAGTCTCCATAACCTGGGAAACTGTATTAAAGGGTTGTAACACTAGAAAGATTGAGAACGACTGCTATAGAGGAACATTCAAGCATTGTTTGTTGATTGTGAGGTAGGGAAGCTAAAGAGAATTCTCAGGAACAGGACCATGAGCCAGAAGCTCTGATTAAGCTGTGGAATGCAGATGCATCACCCTGCAAGGCTTGATGAAGGCAAGGGTTGGGACTGACTCCCATAGTGTCCAGTTTGCTACGTCTTGGTAGAACCTTAAGAATTCTAATTTGTAACAGCTCTAGAAGGGGCTGCTTCTGCTAGTACGGGAACACCACATTGAGAACCAGTGTTCTGGAAGAACTCTGGGGATAGGCACCTGATTTGAAGATTTAAGCACTTCTTCACGTTTATTTTGAGTGCTTATGGTGTGTGTTGACTTGCCACCGAGTCTAACTTTCCCACCTTCCTTCTTTCTCCAAGAGATTTAACTTGAAACTTGGCTTTGGACTTTTCATTACACTACACCTGTGTGCCTCATCCCCTGGCCCTCAACTGAAGGCAATCCTGGCTGCCTTCTTCCGGAAGCATTTGGTTATGTCTAGGAACATTTTTGATTGTTACATCCTAGGGCTTGGAGGCAAGATGCTCTTGGAGTCTGTTGGGTAGAGGCCAGCCATGCAGCTAAACATTGCACAATCTATTCGAGAGTTCCCATAACCAAGAATTATTTGATGCAAAATGTCAACAGTGTGGCTGTTGAAAAATCTTGGGTTGGGGCTGGAGAGATAGCTCAGAGGTTAAGAGCACTGGCTACTCTTCCAGAGGACCTGGGTTCAGTTCCCAGCACCCACACGACAGCTCACAACTGTTTATAACTCTAGTTCCAGAGGATCTGGTACCCTCACACAGCCGTACATACATGTAGGTAAAACACCAAATGCACATAAAATAAGTATAAAATTGATTTAAAAAACGGGATAGATTATTTAGTATGAGGTTTAATGTGCTATAAATAACTGTTCTCATATTTCTTTGTAGATCAATTTTCAGATCTATGTAAGACTTTAGATATATCCCTAGTACTTGACCTATATTGGGCAGCTCTATAGTTCCTGAAAGTCATCTCTTTGTTAGAAGAACTTCCTATGCCCAGAGGAAGTGAGTTCTTTGGCTTCCAGTGGCTATTTGCCTCAAGTGTGGCCCATTGTACATAGCAGCAATGTGCTTAGTGGACAGAGCATGAAAACTTGCACCATTTTACTGACTCTTTCCCTTCTTAGTGACTGTCTTAACCCTACTGATGAGACTTTGAAAGCCTGAGCTTTCTCAGAAAGAATCTTCCAGGAATGGATGTGGTTCAGTGGTATAGAGCTTGCCTGGCATGTGAAAGGCCCTAGATTTAGTGGATTTGCCCCCAGCAAGAGAAAGAAGATTTGAACCGTAATCCCAACACTTGGAAGCTGGAGAAAGGGGGGGGGGTTGAGCTATGAAGATTATCTTTGGCTAGATAGCAAGTTCAAGGCAAACTTCAAGTGTGACTGTGTCTTAAAATTCCCAGATAGAAGGATTAGGGAAGAGAGAGAGGTAGGTCCCTCAGGGGATTTGGGAATTATCAATCAGCTATCTAGCTGAACTTGCTGAACTCTGACTTGTCCCTAGATGTATAATTCCATACATAGTGGTTCCTGCATGAGCTGGGTCCTTTAAATAAATGGGATATCAGAAGTCTGTCTGTAGTTAACCTATGAATTGCTTCTAGGCATCCAGACATGTCAACACTGGCCATCAGTAATTTTTTTAGAATGTCAGGAGGCCTTTCCTGGTAGGAGTGGCAGGAGCCATGGACTCAGATGTGCCAGCATTTGCCATTGCCAGGAGGATGGCTAGAACAATCCACTGTGTGTTTCCTCATTGTTTCTGAAGGAAAAATCAGAAAGTTTACCTTTAATGGCAAGTTAATCAATATCTTAGTATCTACTTTTGAGAGCTAAATTTCTTGACTCAGGATCTGAATTCTCAAAACTAATCTGTTGGGCCAGGAGAGATGCACAGTGGTAAGAGCACTCCCTGCTTTTGCAGAAGGTTAGGGCGTGGTTCCCAGCATCCAATCCAGCTTCAGGGGACCCAGCATCCTCTTCTCAACTCCACTGGCATCTGTGCTTGCACATGCACATTCTCCTACACAGATTACATACATGTATATACACAATTAAAAATAAATCTTTACAAAAATACTCTTCAAGAACAGACCCTCTGGGCATTTTGAACATTAAGTGAAAAATAATATTCATTAAATAGAAGTCTCTTTTATTTCTTAATCTGTCAGTAGACACACTATAACTGGAAAGCAGGAGTGAATTTGTGCACAGTGTCACTTGGAGATCTCCATGTTAGACCATGTGAGTCCTTTAAGGCAAACATCAGAACAATGTCAGTTCCCAGGTCCTGCTGAGTTATATGTCAGTCCTATTTTAGCTCCACTATCAGGACATCTGACTTGAGGAGGCTGAGTGACCAGAGGGAGTGTCTGAGGGCTTATAGGAATGTTCAGCAGTGGTGCTGATGGGTTCCCTTGTGATGGTCTCTAGGGTGGCACCATATGCCTGGCTTTGTGTTTTGCATCAAATTGATTGCATTGATGGAGCCTTCAGTAGGCATTTATCTTGCCTTATCACTTAGTACCCAATCTTACCGATGTTATGAAGGATTTTAGACTGCATTCATAATTTTCCAGATGTTAGAAATAAGGAATAGGTTTGGGGAATGAAAGACTTTTTATTATAATGTGATTGTGAATTGCTTAGACTCTTAGATAAGCTAGCTTTGAAATCTATTTTCCTTTTAAGGAATTCTATAATTTTTTTCTAATGCATACTATCCAATATGAGGTGGGAATTAGAAGAAATTAAGAGTTCAAAATATTTTTTATTTCTGGGACCTCCTAGGCCAAGGAGCTGTTATATTGGCAGTTATTGGCAGCGAAAGGAGGGAAGGTCATTTTCTTCCTGTGCTATAACCACTGGCAAATCTGTCGTGCTTCAGTAAATAGCACCTCACCCACAGCCAAACTCAGTGGGTCACCAAAGTAGAGGCAGAACCTTAGAAAAGGTTCAGAGGGACTTGAGGGGCATAAGAGAGGGCAGTGGGAATTGAGTACGATCAACATGTATTATCTACACTCATGAAAGTGTCAGAAAATAAGTAAAAATTCCAAAATCTGCAAGGAACCATCTGATGAAATATTTCTTGTATTTAAGAAAATATCTTTTTTATTTTGATAGATTTGATATGCAGACTGATAAAAATGTTAAATTATTTTTAGCATTTAATTTTATCATGCTTAACAATGGTGTAATCGGTTACACTTAGTATTTGTTCCTTTTTAGATAAGATCTGTGACCAGATTAGTGATGCAGTGCTGGATGCCCATCTCAAGCAAGACCCCAATGCCAAGGTGGCCTGTGGTAAGAGACAAGTACCCTTTTTGCTGGAGACCTAAGTATGTTGGACAGAGAAGTTCATGGTGGACATAAGACCATATCATCAGGTCCAAAGTCAATGTTCTCTTGTCTGCAGGAGATTTCTTCTTCAAGCGATCTTCCTATGTTGTATCAGGGAGGAAAAGCATTTCTTTCCAGAGATAGATTCAACTAGGATTTGATTCAACTAGGATGTCATCACTACTATAACTACCAGAGGGCTGGATAGGAATATGACTCTCCTAACACAGGTTTCGTTAGGAGTAAGGGAGCCTCTAAAAGTTCTTGGATGAATCTTCCAGAAGTAAAAAGCTCAAAATGTCTGGGGTTGTCTAGAAACTCATTTTTTTTCTTTTTTATTTTTTTATTTTATTTTTTATTTTTTTTTTATTTTTTAAATTTATTTATTTATTAAGGATTTCTGCCTCGTCCCCACAACCGCTTCCCATTTCCCTCCCCCTCCCCCGATCAAGTCCCCCCCCCCTCATCTGCTCGAAGAGCAATCAGGGTTCCCTGACCTGTGGGAAGCCCAAGGACTGCCCACCTCTATCCAGGTCTCGTAAGGTGAGCATTCAAACTGCCTAGGCTCCCACAAAGCCAGTACGTGCAGTAGGATCAAAAACCCACTGCAATTGTTCTTGAATTCTCAGTATTCCTCATTGTCCGCTATGTTCAGCTAGTCCGGATTTATCCCATGCTTTTTCAGACCTAGGCCAGCTGGCCTTGGTGAGATCCCAATAGAACATCTCCATTGTCTTAGTGTGTGGGTGCACCCCTCGTGGTCCTGAGTTCCTTGCTCATGCTCCGTCTCCTTCTGCTCCTGATTTGGACCTTGAGATTTCTGTCTGGTGCTCCCGTGTGGGTCTCTGTCTCTGTCTCCTTTCATCGCCTGATGAAGGTTAATATTCCTGAGGATGCCTATGTGTTTGTCTTTGGATTCACCTTATTTAGCTTCTCTAGGAACATGAATTATAGGCTCAATGTCCTTTATTTATGGCTAGAAACCAAATATGAGTGAGTACATCCCATGTTCCTCTTTTTGGGTCTGGCTTACCTCACTCAGGATAGTGTTTTCTATTTCCATCCATTTGTATGCAAAATTCAAGAAGTCCTTGTTTTTTACTGCTGAGTAATACTCTAATATGTATATATTCCATACTTTCTTCATCCATTCTTCCGTTGAAGGGCATCTAGGTTGTTTCCAGGTTCTGGCTATTACAAACAATGCTGCCATGAACATAGTTGAGCATATACTTTTTAGAAACTCATTTTTGATGGCTCTGCATGTCTGGAACCTCCTCTGGTTTTCTTCCCTAGCTTGTGGTATACCTCACATGTTAAAATAATTTAGGCATCTCATTTACCAGTGTCTAGGAACAGCAGTTCCATCAACTGTCCAAAATCAAACCAACAGCTTTCCAGAGGGTTATTATTGTTGAATAAATCATTGAGGCCCTTGTCTACTCCCATACCCGCTAATGTTTCTTAGAACTCCATGTAGGCAAAATACCTTTACTGTTGCTTGTGGGATAAGTCTTCCAACGTCAAATCTTTGCCTGATAGAAGGCCTTGTCACACAAGATAGCCCTTGACTCCAGAGCCTGAAGACCCAGGTCTGACTTCTGACCTTACTAATGGGTCCACAGTGTTGGTTGTACCTGGACCTTTGCAATAGCTTATGGGGCAGAAAGCCTCAGTGTGGAGACCAGAGTCCACTGTCAGTGTCTGTTCTGTGTCCCCTCCTCTAGAGGCATCTCAGCCCATGTCATGTACATCAGATCCCATGCTACTCTGAGGGTAGACCCTTGAGCTTCTGTCTGCTGTTCTATGACTCTTTCCTGCCTTCCTTCCCTTCCAGAGACAGTGTGCAAGACAGGCATGGTGTTGCTGTGTGGGGAGATCACCTCAGTGGCCATGGTTGACTACCAGCGGGTGGTGAGAGACACCATTAAGTACATCGGTTATGACGACTCCGCCAAGGGTAAGGATGGGCTTGCTGCTTCTCTGTGTGTAGATCTCTACTGAGTGCATCCGTCTCCCAGAGGGAGTCAAATCTGGTGCTTCAGTTTTATAGAAATATAAATTCTGTTAGGAGGGCAAGCAGCTGTACTGCAGCTGGTGGGGCCAGCATGTACCTGTCCACTACTGACAGGTCTCATTTAAGGTCCAGCCTTCCTGGTGCTGGCAGCTTGGAACAGACCTCTTAATGAAGACAGCTGCCCTCTAGTGACAGCATGCTCTATGCCAAGAACAGGTGCCAGTGTCTACATATGTCCTCTGACTTCATAATTCCAGAACCCCTGGCGCGTTTCTTATGGACATGAGGGTATCCCCGTTTAGAGTATAAATACAGTGAGATGCCACCGGGTCAGTGCTCCTATACTTTCTACTGAGCTACACTGCATCTCACTGTAGATGCAGGGAATGGAGCCTCATTTTCAAGTACCAGACCCTGATCACAGGTAAAAGAGACAGGGCAGCTCAGGTTAGCACCCATTCCAGGTGGTGTAGAAACTGACACCCAAGGGAGGAGTACAGACAAGGTGAGGAAGGGAGGGGACTGGGAAGCACCAGGTAATGCAAGCAGAGGTGAGGGCTTCTTAGGAGATGCCACTGCTCAATGCCTGTGTGGGTCAGGAAACCACCAAGCCTGGGAGTGCATCAGGAGACTCAGGGCATGAGTGCCCTCTTTGCAAACATGTTTTGCTAGAGCCCCCAGTGCCCTTTATCTACACGGGCTTCCTGCATAGGGTTCTGACCTGACTTCTTAAAAGTTCCACTATAGTCTCTAACAGTAGATACTCAGGTAATTCCAGTCTTAACCTTTTTTTTCAGATTTATTTATTTAAAGAAAAACTCCCTTTGTGTCTCTGTTCATCCTCTCTCAATTCCCAGAGGTCACCGTGAGAGATGTGTTGACTTTGAACAATCATAAGAAAGCCTACTTCTTGGGGGTTGGGGGTGTTTTAGAGTGGCTAGAAAGAGAAAGAGTGCATGCAAGTTAATATGTGAGGGCTTCATAGAAGAAACATCCTCCCGGAGAACAGCATCTTGAGATGTTACCATGTATAGCCTTTCCCCATTATACCTTAAGAAACAGTTTATTTATTCAAGACCAAACCTTGCATTAGATAACAAAGAAAATTTCCATGTCCTTTAGAAAGGGCTAACTGAAACAGCCCAAGTCTGGCTGAACTGTACTTGGTTAACACTAGGACAATATATTATTTAGACTCGATGATTAGGCAAAATGGAAAAAGTCTTAATAAGCAGATCAGAGACCGTTGGCACCTCTAAAGACTAGTCACTGATTTCTACACCACAAACATCCACTGGGAGATGGCAGGGAGTGGGGAGGGTAGGCAAAGAGCAATGATGACCACATGCTTGGGGTAGGGGGACTGCTTGTCCTCAGATGACCCACTGTGAGGTATTCTACGTGAATCTGTTTTCATCTTATGCAATAAGGGAGAAGAATTGCATAAGTAAAATGTCCAGAGACACTAACTAGAAGCTAGTCAAGTTTGGGTGTCTGGGGAGGAGCCAGAGGAGGAACATTCTGTCCAGAGATACCTAGAGGAGGTGGAAAAATACATAGTGCTTAAGGCTAGCTCTAAGTTTGTTGTCTAAAGGAGTTCTGGCTCCATGACAGGGGTTGCTGTTAGTAAGGCTTCCTTGAGTTAGCAACCAGAATGCCAGAGAGGGACCCCCAACTCTGTGCTGCAGATTTGAAGAGGGGGCCTGGGCCCCAGACGTTTAACTCTTTTATTTGTCATAGGATCCCAGATCTAGAAGACCCTCTAGATGGTTCACATATATGGTGCTTATTTTTCAGGATGTGTGTATATAATAAATATAGATATATGTGTGGGTGAGGCATATAGTTTGATTTCTAAATGACAACATTGGAAAGAGCCTTGCTCTTCAATAAGTATAGGGATAATTTCTCTTTTCCTTCCACTCTCTCCTTCCCCCATCTCTTCCTCCCTCCCTTCATCCATCCATTTCTTCCTCTCCTTTTCTTTTTATTAGATAGGGCTTAACATAGCCCAGGCTGGCCTAAAACTCTGAATGCAGCCAAGGACAGCCTCCTGCCTTCACTTTAAAAGAGTTGGGCACCGCCCAACAAGCAGGCACCGCCATGTCCTGCTGGTGCTGTGATTTTCAGATGGGATTCTGGATGGAGGGCTCCTCTGTGGCACTCAGGGAAGCAAGGCTTTAAGTTGCTCACCTCCTTGTCAGATGTCCTTCATGCTGTTTGGTTTGTGTCATTGTTGTGGGTTGTTACATTTCTGTGTAGGGTATACTTTTTTTAAACCAAGATATAATTGAATACAGTAAAATATGTCATGGGGAATCTTTTCTTTTGAAAGAGTTCTATATGGCCATGGAAGAAAATTTAAGGTCTTTCAATATCCGGAGTCTCAGCTGGGAACAAGAGGCTCCCTCCCCTAACACCAAATGCCACTTCAGTGATTTCGAAGCCCACCAAGAAACTTACAGTCCTGTCTTGACACATGTCCCCACTCGGCTTGCTTTTGCCCAGGCTTCGACTTCAAGACCTGCAATGTGTTAGTGGCCCTGGAGCAACAGTCCCCAGATATTGCCCAATGTGTCCATCTGGATAGAAATGAAGAGGATGTCGGTGCAGGAGATCAGGTGTGTTGACTGTGTAAGGGGTGAACCCTGTGGTTTGTTTGGACTCAGCTATGATCCATGACGTGAAGCTGGTCTGGTCAATAACACTGTGGGTGGTCTCATCACTCTAGAGATCCTGTAATAAGCTAAACACTGTTTGCAACCTGGCAGGCTGTGTGGTAGAAGGCTCTGCTTGCTAATAACAGATATAGGCTTGCTTTCAGAGTGTTGGGGGTCAGAGGCAATGCCTTCCCCTTCTAAAATGCCCCAGTGCAAATTGTTCTGTAGAGGGAACCCCCATAACTGTTGAAACACCAAACAAAATATGAGATCTGGAAAATGTTACTGCTCTGAGCTCTAAGGCAGGTGTCTTACTCCAGGGCCTGATGTTCGGCTATGCCACGGATGAGACAGAAGAATGTATGCCCCTCACCATTGTTCTTGCCCACAAACTCAACGCCCAGATGGCAGATCTAAGGCGCTCTGGTGTACTTCCTTGGCTGAGACCTGATTCTAAAACTCAGGTGAGCTGCATTCATTGCCTCCTGCAGGAGCTTCATGCTCAACAAATCATTTTTGGTTCTCGCCATATTTATTTTATTTTAAATTAACTGATTTTACAACACACACAACACACACACACATTCTCTGTGTTTGATTTGATGCCCTGTTATCCTCCCTTCTCTCTCCCACTTCCATTAAGCCTCTTCTATTTTCTAACAAGTTCTCCCTCCCACTGTTATGTCTTTATTGATGTGTATAACCCACTGCTTTTAATTATATGAGTTCGAGTAGGGGGGTTACTTACTTGAAGAAAGGTACCTTGCCGTTTATTGCCTATAATTCTTCAGGGAGAGTGGGATGTTATGAGCCTGTCTCCTTTCCATGATAAAATGTTGGTAGGCCCAGCCTTGTGCTGATATCATGCAGAGAGCCAAAGCTGCTGTGGATTCATGGGAACAATGCCATGTCCGATCCAGAAATCAGCATTTCACAACATTCCTTCCCACCTCTGGCTCTTCCTGCACTCTTTCCACTGCCCTGTTCCCTGCATTTCCAAGGGTGCAATAGAGACATTCCATTTAGGGAGAGGTATTTAACGATCACTTATTCTTAGCGCTTTGACCAGTTATGAGTCTTTGCATTGCTGTCACCTATAGCAGACAGGATCAGAAGTTTATGAATATAAACCAAAATATTTAGAAGGCAACTTGACACCACATGTATTTAGTAAAGCAATGGTAGTAGGTTCCTTAGTAGGGCTTGTGCTCTCCTCAGCTTTTGACCAGGTTTACAGTACCAGGTATGAATTTCCTCCCGTGGGGGAGCCTCAACTCTATTTAGAAAGTGATTGATTACACCTCGGTCCTGTTTTTAAGATGAAAATATTCTATTCCGGCACTCCATTTTGAAAACAATCATCATTTGAAAACTTTCAGGCTAAACAAAAAATCAGGCAGGCTGGAAATATAATTCTATTTTTTGTTTTGTTTGGTTAGCATGTGCAGACTCTAATGATTCTTCAGTTCCTGTCACAGGCTTATTCTTCACCAGCTTCAGACATGGTGGTTCCTGTCTTTATATGCACACAGGTCTGGTCTTCTGACCATGAGCAGATTTGTCTCTCTGAGATCACCTTCCTTGTCTTTATTTCTCATATACCCTTGATGTGTCCAGTTCCCACCCTGTTGGCTCTGGCCTCCCACCTCCCCATCATGTTGAAACCCGTTTCTGTTTCAAGGACAATGGTGATGTAAACACAACCCACGTGGAGCTCCCATATCACTCTTCAGTCTCCTGATGGCCTTTGGCCATTGGCTTCCTGCCCTGGCTCCTTTCCTGTGTTCCAAAGTGTGACGCCCCAAGGTCTTGGCACATCTTCACTCATGTTTTCTCCATCTCGTCACACCCTTGGCTCATACATCTTCTACCACGGTCCCTCCAAAACAGTAGCCCCCTTTCTTACTCACTCTGCAAACTCACATGCTGAGAGCCCATTAGATGCTTCTCACTGTCACCTCTGACTAAGCTGACACCTGCCCAGTACGTTCTTCAGTCCAGCTTGGTGTCTTCTGTCTCCACGGTATTGGCATCTCTCATTTTGTCAGATGAGCATCCCTCTCCCTGCCGGCCAGCTTCCCTTGGAGTGGTTCCCACTCCACCCAAGGCAGAGATAATACTCTCTGTCCCTGAAAGGTCCTCCCTGCTTGAGAACTGCAGTTAATTTTTCCTCTTAACTGTCACATCTCTTCAGAATTCTCATGAGTTCCTACTTCCTGTGAGAGGGGGGCAGAACCTACTCGTCATTCTGCATTCAGACTTTTATGATATTTCCACCATAACTTTCCTCTGCCTGTCCCCTTCTTGGCATTTCCACTTAACTGGCATCATTTCTCTCAGGTTGTCCTTGATTATAGGACTTTTGCTCTATCCTTCATCTTGTTTGGGTTCCTTTTCTGGGGACAGTAAAGTCAATATCCTTGTGACCGCCACTTCTGACCCACCACTAGGTAGTCTTCCCCACTCCTGGACTTGTAATTGCTTTATATGCTTTGATGATAAAGTGTGTCTGTATCTAGTTCCTCCAGCAACCAGATAGAACCTTCTCAGTGAGGTGGGCTTCTCACTGAGCAGAGATCTCACATTGTTCCACCTAAAGCAAGTGAGGGGCTTATGACCCCAGTAGAATATTGTCTTGGGTTTTCATGTGCTATTCTTATGACTTTCAAGGTGGAAATGGGGTCATCAACACCTCTCAGGTATTGTTGGAGGTTATGGGACAGGACAGCTAACATGTAGACTGTGGTGGTACCAAAAGAAAGGGCTCTACATAAAAGACAACTCCAGAACAGGGGTGGGAAGAAGGCAACAGGCCCCCTAATGTCTTTTCCCTCTGGTAAGAGAGGAACAGAGGGAATGCTTTGAGAGCAAGTGTGGTAGAAAAGACCTCGTTCATTCTCCCTGCTTAATAAGAAAGAGCTTCCCAAGGCTCAGGAGCACCAAGGAAAAGAGGGAGAGGATGCATTGAGTTCTCATAAGATGCTAGTATTTGATGCCTATCATGGGGGACCATGAGCCTACTCTAGTTAATGGGGATATATGCCTGCTGGTGGTCCTATGTGGGGCTTGTCACCTGGTCATTTGTTAGCCCCATGGCCTCCTTGGTCTGCCTCTATGCTGTGTCAGGAGAGTAGCCAGCTTCCTTCTCTATAGTCCCTTTGTAAAGGATTTCCACTGTCACCTGTGTTGACTGTGGCCAGGATGAGTCTTTCCACCTGAACAAATTGCTGCTGCTGATATTGATAACCAGGGTTGGCAGTCCAGAGGCTATTTTTGTACCAGGTCAGAACTCTGGTTTCCATAGTGTATTTTTCCCCGTATCTGCTGACATGGCAAGATAAGAGCAGGGCTCAGGCCCTTCACTCTGCCGCCCCGTTCCAGGAGTTCTGCAAGGATGCAGCATGGTATTTGCCTAGGAGGGATGGAGACATTAGGGCTCAGTTGGAAACTGCCAGGTTAGAGCATTTCCTCGAGACTGAGCCTCCTCCAAGGCTACAGGAGGTAACTCTGATCCTAGAGCTTGCCATGGGTCTCCTTGGGAATCCGCATCCCACACTCTAGCTCCCTCTAGCCTTATGCCTGGATAATTCCCATGGGTGAACAGTGTAGGATTTAAACATTAGTCTCCAATGATTGTACACTTGCCCATCTTACTAAGGTCATATGGCAAGTGGCCAGGGCTCTTTCTCTCCCTTCCTCTAGATCACACTCTGTTGCTTTTTAGATCAGCAGGACACAGAGTCAAAGTATAATATGTATCTCATTGGCTATACTTGATCTTAGCCAAAAGTCTCAAAAGTTGTAGATACCTTTGGATGGCTGTCTAAGGCACCTTGGGTGCCTTATAATAATAAGACCTCATTGCAGCACACCTCAACAGGGCAATGCTTGCTGCAGGGTCTGAACTGGGCTCTGTAGTGGAAAACTGTTCTATGCCTGCCAGCCAGTCAGTCAGACTCCTACTTAGGTATTTGGTATAGGCACACTTCTGCAAGCATCTCATGCTCCTAAACTCCGTAGATACTGATCTGATGGGTACATACTGTCCCAGGTAGCATGGAACATGTAGCCCAGCATATAGTTCATGGACTTGAGTAGCAATTTTCTGCTAGTCAGAGCCTCGGCTATAAGTCTCTGGGTCACACCTCCACAATATTTTGTGTCATCCTGATGAAGGTATTTGTAAATCTGGAACCTAAGCTTTGTTGTATGTGGAATGGGGCAACAAGGGCTACCAATCTTGGATGTGGCTTCCAGCATGCAAAGCTTATTCCTTTATTGCTGCTTTCTTGACCCTCATTTGCTGCCCCCATCCTTCCACTCTCCAAGCCCAGGGCATCCTATCTGCTTTTCCCTGCCACCTGAAATATCAGCTGTCTGTGCCCAGTGATGTGTCAGTAGAACACTCACTGGGTCTCCTGATAGCATTTTGTCTGTGCTACTGTGGGAATGAAGAGCTTTGGTTCAGCCTGAGCAAGGTTTGGCTCTTGGGCATTTCACAAACTGGCTGTGTGATGTCAGGCAAGTTCTGATCTCTTAGTTTATTTCATTTGTAAAGTGGGGGTCACAACACCTCCTCACTTGGTAATATACCGGATGGGCACAGGACTGGACGTGGTGGAGGTGAATGGTTAAGGCGTTTGCATGGCTTGAGCTGTCAGGAGCTTGTAAGTCGGAACCTGATCCCCACTCACGTGGCTACCACTTTACCTTCTTTGGGTGAAGCACCAAGACAAAGGGGATTCAGAGCTTGTTGCCCTTCTGACTTAACTATCCTAACTAGAGATGCTATCATCCTGTCCCTACAGATGACAAAGTTTGCTGGTCCATTATCCTTCACTGAGGGTAGAGGATCACTTGCCAGGCTTTTTTTCTGTCTCAGAGGCTCAATATATGCAAAAATATGGCCTTGGTTAAAGATTCTTCTTGGTCGTTCACATTCTAGGACCAAGGTACCCTTGTCTCTGCCAATGACAGGTGGACCGTGAATGCCTGTGTTCACTCATAGAAGTGGGGCCAGTCCAGAGGAAGTGGCAAGAGGGTTTTGGCTCGAGAGGGTCATTGGCACTAATGGTGTCTGGGATAGAAGAAAAGCCTGATCATCAGTAGAAAGATAATGCCCCACGTGTGTACATCATTCTCTCATCTGTGGTACTGAGCAATTAACAAACGTAAGCATGTGTCATAGGAGCTCTCCAAAAAGGCTCTAAGGACAAGGGGACTCACTTGGTCCCTCAGGACCTCAATCGGCCTCCTGGGGGATCTGTGCCTGGCAACCATGTGGCCTCAGCTCAGGCCTGGGTCTCACAGTATCTCCCCGACGGACAGGTGACAGTTCAGTACGTGCAGGATAATGGTGCGGTC
Source organism: Microtus oregoni (assembly GCF_018167655.1). Taxonomy (NCBI): domain Eukaryota; kingdom Metazoa; phylum Chordata; class Mammalia; order Rodentia; family Cricetidae; genus Microtus; species Microtus oregoni. The sequence goes on from NW_024543072.1 coordinate 17,518,816, forward strand.
ATCCCCATACGCATCCACACCATCGTCATCTCTGTGCAACACAATGAAGACATAACGCTGGAGGCCATGCGCGAGGCCCTGAAGGAGCAGGTCATCAAAGCTGTGGTGCCAGCCAAGTACCTGGATGAAGACACTATCTACCACCTGCAGCCAAGTGGGCGGTTCGTCATCGGAGGTCCCCAGGCGAGTACTTGTCTCCAGGAAAGGCCCTGCTGCTAGATCTTGGTGACCAAACTGCTTGTTTTTCAGAATACACCCAGGACAAGAGGTCGTTCTGAGTGGCTTAGCAGTGTCTGCCAATCAGCTAAATTGTTCGGTGATCTTTGGCCTATTTTGAAGATACTCTGTATCTGTTAATATGTCAAAAGGGGGAACATGTCTATAGCAATCTCCACTTAGGGCGGTCAAGTCCCATCACCCAGCTCTTCCAGATGTTATCATGCTTGCCCACAGTTGCCACCACCTCCCCGTACTCGGTCAGGCACTTACTCATGCTTGCTCATGGCAGACGTTCCCTGGCAGTGCTTGCTGAATATTTGCTCTGGGGTCCCTAGCTGTTATAGGCAGGGCAATGGATCTGGGGTTTTATAAAAGCAGATAGAGCTGTGGCCCCTTTCTCCTCTATGCACACAGCACTAGGGAGGTTGGGATTGGCAGAGCTGATGGTGTCTGTCAAGGCTGTGTACCCATCACAGGTTCTGTGGTCAAACAGTGTTGGTATTGGGCAGAAGGAAGGTTAAAGTCCTTGTTCTCTTGATGGATGTCTCAAACTCTAGATAGGTAAACGTGACGTGTGGATCTCTAAATAGGATTAGAGTTACTGGGTTCTCTCGCCAAGTTGTTAAATTTAGCTCCTTTGCAAGGTAATCTTGAAGTGCCGCAGCTCAGAGCACATTTGTGAAGTGAGCGACAGGAGGCACTGGCCTGAACCGCAGCCCCAGGTTGTATTTACTGCAGTACAATTCTGCCACAGGTGGACCGCTTCTTATAATGGACTCAAAAGTGAAGGCATGACCCCCAGATGACCTCTAGCCCGTCTCCTGCACTTTCCAATGAGGCTTTGGCAGGTTGCCTGATTTTCATAGCTGGTCAGTGCCAGGACTGGGACAAGAGCCTATGGTTTCTGCCTGATTAAAAAGGGCCTTTGAGAATGCCCACAGGTGACTCAGGACATCCTTTCTAAGGCCTCCTGCTTTCTCCAGCATCCGGGGCCTCTGGTTCTCATCTCTTTTCCATTCGTTGACCTCTGCAGGGGGATGCAGGTGTCACAGGCCGCAAGATTATTGTGGACACGTATGGAGGCTGGGGTGCTCATGGTGGCGGTGCCTTCTCAGGAAAGGACTACACCAAAGTGGACCGCTCAGCAGCTTATGCTGCCCGCTGGGTGGCCAAGTCCCTGGTGAAGGCTGGGCTCTGCCGGAGAGTACTTGTTCAGGTAGGCTACCCCCATCTTGTTCTTGCCAAAGACCTCAGTCCCACCTGTGGTTGGGAGATACTGGCTCAATGGGAAAGCCCCCTCTTTGACATTGGTTGCAACCCTGCATATATTGCCCTGGTCACCATGGCTGGAGCTGTGGCAAACTAGGGAAGGAGAGGAAAGAAGGGCTGCCAGGCAGGAGAGGTAGTGGTCCTGTCAGTAGGGGAAATGTGATCCCTGCTGCTCTGCTCTGTGAAATCTCTTCGATGACGTGAGTCCCTGAGTCAGATCTTTCCGGAAGGTGTCCTATGCCATTGGTGTGGCAGAACCGCTGTCCATTTCCATCTTCACCTACGGAACCTCCAGGAAGACCGAGCGGGAGCTGCTGGAGGTGGTGAATAAGAACTTCGACCTCCGGCCTGGTGTTATTGTCAGGTAAAAACGCTAGCATGCTGCTGTTGCATGGGACCTTGCCACGCCTACACCCAGCTGGACACCTGCACAGAAAGAGCTTTGCAGCCTCTTAACCAGCAAGAGGTTCTCAAGTTCTGCCCTGTAGCACAGTTCATGACCAGAATGTGGGTTGCCTGCTTTTCAGCTAAAGGAGGCCCCGCAGACATGATCCCTGGTGAGGCCATCTTTTCTCAGCTGTGGCATCTCAGGCCAAAGGACTAGGAATCCAGTGGGCACATCCATTCCTCCAGGCTCCCATGGCATCTCTATTTTCTGGTTCTTGGCTGTGATAGCACTGGCCTAGGCAAAGCCAAGGGAGTGCAGAGAGTTCCCTCAGGTGGCGTTTACATCCTGGTGAACCCTCAGCTGTCTCTGACCTTGGAGCCTTCCCTTCCTAACCTGAACAGGATAGGGCTGTGGTATCGATAGGGAACAGGTGTGTGTGGGGGAAAAGGTCTCTGAGGACACCCCTGTAGCGTAACCTTTCCCATTTAAAAATGATCATTGCCTCCTCTGACTGCAGGGACTTGGACCTGAAAAAGCCCATCTATCAGAAGACTGCGTGCTACGGCCATTTCGGGAGAAAAGAGTTTCCCTGGGAGGTCCCCAAGAAGCTTGTGTTTTAGAGCTGATGGGAGGTTTGGCTTTGTTTCATACTCTCCTTTCCTCTACGGAGACTCCCAGGTCTCCTTAGCCTCTTTCTCCCCGCTCTCACCCCGAAGGCCAAGCCAGCTTCTTCAAACTTTCTCCTACCCCGCAATCTGCAAGCATCTCATGAATGACAGATGGCTTTCTGGTGTGAGGTTACCAGGTCTCCTTGCAAGGATAGTCAATGTTCCCTGTCTGTCCCTCAGATAACAGCAATGTTGATTTTGTGAAAAAGACACCCCTGTTAGGCATGAAGTCGCTCCCTCATCTTTTCCCATAGTCTGAACCTGACTAGGCCATCTATTCCTCCCAGCTGGGCATGGACCCAGATGAATATATTGCATATACCTTGGGCTTCCCTTCACATTTGCAACCAGAGCTCCTGAGCCAGGGCTTTTTCAATGAAATGTGGTCAGTGTCCCTTGAGCAACTGCACTGTTTGAGGGACTGAGCTGTGTTTTCTCCATCACAGCACAATAAGGTGGCCTCCTTACCCTCCACATTAACAGACGAGGAAACCGAGGCGCAGAGAGTCTACAGAGCTCTCGCTGGTTTCCACAGCCACGTGTATCAGTGCCAAGAAATAGAGTTGGAGTTTTGACTTTATCACTCTCGTATCTGCATCCCAAACCAGATGTTGGCTTGAGTGAGGGCCAAGTGGATTGGCTTGAGGCTGTGGGGCCTTCCTGGGAATTAGGAGATGAACTCGGTGGCTCTTGGAAAGCTCTGGAAAGTGTTACAGAAAATCACATTTGTTCTGGAAGAGAGCTGAGGGCAAAATTGTCAAGCTGGCTGTAATCTGGAACTAAGACGCTTCATAGTCCTTGCTCCCATCTTTCAAAGACAGGTGTGAGAGTGCCCTGGCCATGGAGTTTAAACACAGACAGCCTCGTGTGTTTTCATCCCCATAGAGGAGAGGCCTCTTGTTTCAGCACAGGCAACCAGTCTCTGATGGGGACCCTCCCCACTTCAAGGCTTTCTCCTTTCCTGGACCTTCATGAGTATGCAGTCTGACGGCTGCTTGGGAAATGAATGACTTAGGTGCAGAGCCAGCCTCCAAGCAGTGGACAAGTTACCCAAGATCTCATAAGAACCTGCTTTAACCAGGTGGCCTTTGAAGGGCGTGATGATCTACCAGGGTCCTGGAAGCCCATGTTCCTATGCTGTCCCATCATGATTGGCACCACCTATCCAACCTGTCCCTAGCCAGGACCTCCCCACATCAGACCCCTTCCAGCTTCCAGAGCCACGGGTTCAGAAAGGGCCCTGGTTCACAGTGCTGGTTCTGGCTAGGAGAACCTAGCTGGGGCAGCTTTTTCAAGGAGCAGATGCCTTGACTGGCCCACAGAGACCTCAGCATTTCCCTTTCCATCAGGTTGAGGGATAGCAGAAGGGAAAGTCCTAATGGCCAAAAAACCCTGGAGCCATGTGTGACATAGAAGAATCCTGGGTCTCTCCATAGGTTTCCTGGCTGCCTGAAGCCAAGTTCCTCATACCAGAGGGTAGGATGGGTGTGCTGATGGCAGAGTTCCTGTAACCTAAACTATATCTAAACACACAAATCCAGAATTGTATACTTCCCTCAACTGTAAGAGTAATGAGACTCTCTTTTTTTCTTTCAACATTTCAGATGAAACAAAGCCAATATTTGTTACAATTACCTGCTAGTACCATGAATAAAAACCCAAGAAGCAACGACTCTGTGTTTTCTGTCCCCCTAGTGCGTATGTGTGTGTGTTCATGCATGTCTGGGGAGGACACTGCCTTATTCCCTTGAGAGTCTCTCATCAAACCTGGAGCTAGGCTGGAGGTCAGCGAGCCCTAGTGATTCTAGTGATTCCTTATCTTCATTCCCCAGCATCACCGTGCTGGAGTGATGGGTGAGTGCAGGACCACACAGCTTTTAAAGATGAGTGCCAAGGATTTGAACTCAGTATTCTTATCCACAAAGAAGTCTCCCCGGCCCCACTACGCTTGTGTGTGTGTGTGTTTTTTTTTTTTTTTTTTTTTTTTTTGCAAAGCACTTCTGACTTCTCAACCCCCAGAAATTCTGGGTACCTTTTTTTAAAAAAAGATTTATTTATTTATTATGTATATAGCGTTCTGTCTGCCTGTATGCTTTCTGGCCAGAAAAGGGCACCAGATCTCATTACAGATGGCTGTGAGCCACCATGTGGTTGCTGGGAATTGAACTCAGGACCTCTGGAAGAGCAGTCAGCGCTCTTAACCTCTGAGCCATCTCTCCAGCCATGGGTACCTTTTTCAGGATTGCCCCAGCCTTGACCCGTATGACTTCCTCCAGCCCCTGTGTACCAATGCTTTCTCATCAACCAGCTCCTGTACTGTGACTGAGTTACTAGAAGTGCTCCATGGCCCTCTGAGTTAGAGATGCTTTGTAATTCCCCTTGCAGTGGCCATCAAACCCTGGGGCTGTGTTGAAGCAAGTGGGGGCTGGGACCTTTACAGTCTCCTAGGAGGAGGTTGGGGGAAGGTGTCAGTTTTGGGACACGTGCTTACATGCAGGCTGAGAGCAGGTCTATATTGCTCTTCATTCTCATCACCTGGATGCCAGGAAAGACTGGGGTGTAACTAAGACCCAGGCCTATTGAGGAGAGAAGAGACAGGCAGTCTCAGGTCCTGTGGGTGACTGATTCTGTATCTCAAGCAGCCTCTAGACCTCACAGAAAACGGGCACACATTCTGCAAGAATTTCTATGAGCATCAATACCACCTACCAAACACCTGGTTGTTGCAGGAGCTGCGGTCTGCATTCCTGCCACCCTAGCTACCTAATTTTCTGTCCTATCAAAGGGCCAAGGCAGTCTCTTTATTTAACCAATGAAATTAACACAAAACAGAAGACTCTCCCCATCACCCGGGAATGCTTATTTGTGGGAGGAAGGTTTACGAACGAAAAAGGAAAACCATTACTAAAAATAAGAAGCAAAGGGCTCAAAATTCCAGGCTGGGTGGGAGGGGGCCTTATGAAGTTCTACCACCTGCTGAGGACCTATTGGCAATTGTTGATGCTGAGAAAAGGAAGAGCCAGTGTTCTTCACAGATGCAAGTCCTGAGAGGCTCCAGGAGATGAACCTATTCTATGCAAATACAGGCAACACTACGTGCAATCAGTGATTTTTTTTTTTGCACATGTAGTTGGGAGAAAATAGGGGTGGGTACAGGGGTGAAATTGGAGGGGAGGGAAATGGGTGGATTAGGTAAAAGTACATTTACATACATGTATGACATTCTTAAACAATAAAAGAAGAAAGAAGGGTTAGGAACATGGATCAACAGTTAAGATGCTTGCTGTACAAGCAGCAAGCATAAGGAGTAGTGTTCAGTTCCCCAGAATCTAGCTTAATTTTGGATGGGCATGAGAGCCCATCTATAATTCCAGTTCTTAGAAGGTAGAGGCAGGGAATTCCCCCAGAGCAAGGTAGACTGTCCCAACAAGCTGAGTTCAACTGAGAGATCTTGCCTTAAGAAATAAGGTGGAGAATGTTTGTGGAAGATTGCCAATGTCAGCCTCTACTTGTGTGTGCACATATGCATACACACATGTGCTCACATACATAAGGACATGCGTATTCACACCCCACACACACATGCAAAAAGAAAATAAGAAGGAGAATATACCTTTTGAGCTATGGAATTCCCAAAAGTCAAGATTGTAGCAAAATAGGGATGTCTATTTTCTATCCCTGTGATGAAACGCCATGACCAAAAGCAACTGAGTGACAAAGGGTTTATTTCAGCTTACAGCTGTAGTATATCATGTGACGAAGTCAGGGCAGTAGCCGAGAGCAAGGAACTGAGCCATAGAGGAAGGAAGTCAGGGCAGGAGCCCAGAGCAAGGAACTGAGCCATGAAGGAACACTATTTACTGGCTTGTTCCTCTCAACTGGCTCAGCCTGCTTTCTTATACAACCCAGGACAGTCCGGAAGTGACACCATTCCCAGTGAGCTGGGACTTCACATGGCAATTATTAGTCAAGACAATCTCCAAAGGCTTGCCTGTAGGCAATCAGACAGAGTCATTTTCCCAACCGATGTTTCCCCTTCCCAGAAGACTCTAGTTTGTGTCAAGTTGACAGAAAACCCAAGCAGCACCGTAGAAGAAGCAAAGGAGGTTGGGAAGGGACAAAGGGCACAGAGGAGGGGACTCAGGAGGAGGGTTGTCTTTGAAAGTCAAGACTGAGAAATACCGCTATGAGTTTGATAATCTGAGGTTTAGAAAGGTCTTACTGTGCCAAATTTCTGCTCTGTGTGATGTTCTATGTAATTTTTTTTTTTCAAGATAGGGTTTCTCAGTAGCTATGGAGCCAGTCCTGGAACTCACTCTGTAGACGAGGCTGGCCTCAGACTCACAGAGATCCGCCTGCCCCTGCCTCCCATAGTATTTTAATTTTAATTAGCTAAAAAGGAAAGCATCCTTTTTCCTCAAACTGCATTCCAGCACTATTATAGAATTTAATAATTTGTGGCCACTTAACTATCCACATTATGATTTCTAGGATATACAAATCGTTAGTTTTAGCTAGGTGTCTGGTAATATGGGTGTTCCTAAACATGATGGCCCAGCTGATCTGGGATCAGCTCAGCCAGAGACCTTTAAAATGTCAGAACATTCTAGGTTCCTGCTCTAGGTGTGGCTCAGTGAAGAGATCAAAAGAGGCTCTCTGTAGCTTTCCCTGAGTTGATGCAATCGTGATTGGATTAGGGTGACTTCGGGCAATGTAGGTGTAGGAAATGACGGCCCAGGAGGGCGTTGCTGGTCTGGCTTCAGCAGGGTTGTTACCCCATGGCCATCGGATACTGGCCATAGTGGGGCTGAGCTCAGCCTTCATGGAAAGAGAAGTTAAGTGGTCTTTTGTGTCCCTCAGCCCTTCTTCACCTCATCGGAACATCTGGGCCACAACACCTGTCTCATCACCACCACCATTCCTCAGGTTCCCATCCTGAGGGCTTCAGGGCAACCTGTATGGGGTTTGTGGTATCTGCAACCTCAGGGCCAAGACTGATGAAGTCAGGGCTGTTATGCTCAGGAGCCTGGCTGAACTAAGGTCAAACATGTCAGGGCTGTGTGCACCATGGACAAAGAATAAGGCCAGAGCTTCTAGGTGATTTCGGAGGCAGTCTGGAGAGCTGAGGCCTGGGCCTGGTCAACCCTGAAGATCGGAAGGCTAATCTGAGCTTGCCGCATGGCTTTGGGTATTGTGGACAGACAGAGCCTGAACTGGAGTCTTTATGAAAACCTAAATAGAGCTTCCAGGGCCACACAAGATGAGGTGTGAACCAGGCTTATGAGCTATACTGAGACTCAGTTCCTTCATGTGATGTTGGGAATAAAAGACAGATCCTGCTGGAAGGTGAGTCAGAGATGGATGTTGAAGGCCCAAAGGGCCCATCTAGTAACTACTACTTTCTAGCCTCTAGTACCTAGTACTCAAGATCTAGTGTCTAGTACCCAGCACCTACTATTATCTAGTGTCTCGCATCTGGTACCTCACAAGAAGTCTGGAATGTGCCGTGGTTCCTGTTAGGCATCTCCAGGTGTACAGCACCGATCTGCACGCTGTGGGGAACAGAGATGGGCAGGCAGTCATAAGAGCCCTGGCTAGAGGAAACACACAAGAACAAAGATTCTGCCTCTCAGACTAGGAGAGTCAAAGCGGGAGAGAAATTCACTAGAAGGTTTAGTGAAGTCACCCAATATCCTACCTTGTCAGGCCTTCTGAGTCAAAGCAGCCCTCTGTTGAAGAGGGCGCATTCTGAAGGCTTGTTTGCACAGCCCTCCAGTTGGCTGCAATTTTCCATGCAGCCAGCAGAGGGTAGAGCTGACCCACATAACCATTGTGGAAAGGCCACCTCTGACAGTAATACTCGTTCAAGGAGACAGGATGAGCCCCCTAACGGATGTTTTTATTACTTTTCCTACCCATCCACCCAGGGCTCTTGGATGCCTTAGTGTACCTGTGCCCCAGAATCCCCCTGTCCATATAAAGCTTCGTTTTTCTCCTTTGTTGAGAGTCCTTTATTAAAGAGTAGGACCGAACACAAAATGTTATATCATGCAATACTTGCAGCAAAGATCAACTAAGAACTGTCTATATTACAAATGTAAGATACTGAGGCCTGTTGCAAGGTTACTATGGTCAACAAGTAACACAGCCCAGGAAGTGTCGAGGTAAATTCTGTGGGTCTGTGTTTCCATCTTTCCCCAACCACCCTCCCCTTCCCCCCAGCCCCCAGCCTGCTTGAGGTACTAAAGCCTGGTGCTTATGATGGTTTCCCACCTTTTCAGAGTTGGAAATAGTGGCTGAAATTAATCTCTGCTGCTCTCAGAACAGTTATTTTAGAGTCCAAAGTAGAAGGGAGCCACAGGCTTAGAAACAACCCTCTACGTGGGTTCTGTGGGTATTTTTGCTTAAGGACATCAGCCCATATCTCACTGTGGCATATGCTGTGGCATCCTGGAGCTTTATAACCCCCCTCCCCCGCCCAGCACTGTTTTGTCCATCTTGACCACTGTCGACCTGAATGGGCGGGGGGGGGGGGGACTCCATGATAGAAACAGTGCCGCTGTGTTGCTTCTGGGGAGGACCATCAAAGGATGCAGCACGTCTGCGCTGGGTTCTTGCTTTCTTTGGAGGTGCTCAAGTAGGTAAGCAATCTACCAGACCTATTCTCAGCCCCCTCTTTTCACTTTTCTTATTTTTTTTTTCAGATACTCTCTCACTAAGTTGTTCTGGCTGGTCTTGAACTCACTCTTTAGCCCGGGCAAGCTTTGAGTTTGCAATCCTCCTGTCTCAGATGCCTTCATAGTTAGAGCTATAGGCCCGTGCCACTAGGCTCATCTACCTTTAACAGAAATGTTTAGTACACTGACATCTAAGGAAGTTGCTGAGGAGGAACCATTTTTGCTGATTTGGTTACTTTTTGAGACAGGAACTTATTCTGTAGTGTAGCATTCCTTTGAACTTCCCAAGTAGCTACCCTGTCAGCCTTCCAGGGACTAGGATTATATGTATGAGTTGCAACAAAAGTAAAGATATTATTTAGCTAAATAAACATCTTTTTAAATGCATTATCTGGGATCAAATATTTTGTTGTAGAAACAAAAAGTTGGATTAATATACATTTTACAAATGTCATAATTTTAAACTGTGTAAGCAATGGCCTTACAAGTTGTTTCATTACCATTATTTAATTCTTGAATATTTTAATTAAATTTATTTATTCACTTTTCATTTTGACCCCAATTTTCCCTCCCTCCTCTTCTATTCCCTCTTGCCACCTCCCCTTCCCCAATTCACTCCGTCTCTGCTTATGTTTAGAAACAGGTAGGCCACCCACGACATATCACGTTGTAGTAAGACTAAACACATCCTTTGTACTGAGACTGGGCAAGGCATTCCAGTATGAGGGCCAACCAGGTCCTCAAAAGCCAGTCATAGCATTAGGGACAGCCTCTGCTCCCACTGTTAGGAGTCCCAAAAGTAGACCTAGCTACACAACTGTCAACACGTATTAGAGGGTCTAGGTCTGTTCGAGACAGGTTCCCTGGTTGTTGGTTCAGTCTCTGTGAGCTTGTACGAGCCCAGGTTAGTTGTTTATGTGAGTTTTCTTGTGTTGTCCAGGACCCCTCTGGCTCCTACCATCCTTCCTTCCTCTTGTCAGCAGGATTTCCTGAGCTCCGCTTAATGTGACTGTGACCGTGAGTCTCTGTGTCTTTTTCACCAGTTACTGGATGAAGGCTCTCTGATGACAGTTGTGGTACCCACCGTTCTATAAGTAGAGCAGAATGTTATTAAGCATCATCATGTTGACTTTTCCCCCTCTCCTGTCGTGTTTGGTTCTATCCTGGTCTCTGGGCAGTCTGGCCTCTGGATCCTAGCACTCCAGGCAGTGTGAAGAATGGGCTTGCTTTCCTAGCATGGGTCTCAGGCTGGACCAATCACTGGCTGGCCACTGCCACCAGGGGGCTCAGCCCCCAGCAGGTTCTCAGCAGGTCAGAGAAACTGGAGAGGAGGTGTGGACAGGTGAATTATTGAACAGATTCACAGAAATACACTTTATCTGAGGACCAACACTTAATCCTTCATTTTATTTTTCTCTTATCCCTTTTATACCACCCAAGACAAAAATTTCTATGCCAGGAAAGATTACTTCATAACCGCAAGTTACATATTTTCCAAAACCAAATTAAAGTCTTTACATAGGAAGAAATCACAATAAGATCACAAGTCACATGTTTCCTTGGAAGCCCACAAGTAGTTAAACATTTTTCTTTGTATTAATTTTCCCACCATAACATCTTCACTCCACAGCAATGATTTTTTTTTATTACTGATTAACAAAGTTTTAAGCAAACAAAATATATTTCTGCCAGTTTCCTTTGTACTAGCGGGCAGCTGTTCGAGGTTTCAGTGTGACAGATTTCGGTTCTCAACTACTCTAGGGAAACTTTAAACCAGTGGCCCCTTCACCATCTTCCTTTACACACAGGAGGGTCATTTAATTCTGTTCACAACTTTGTGTCTTCATGGTGCACACCGGGGCTTGCGATTAATTCTGTAAGCTCCATGACCAAGGAACTCAGACCTAACCCTGGGTGTAGGGACATAATTGCTTTCTTTGATCATGAGCCTGTTTTCCCACAGGCAGAATTCATGGGTCTATAATGCATGAATCCTTGTTCTTATTTTCCATCCTCCGCAAATCTCAAATCTAATGAAGGGGAAAGTAACTTTAAGCCTATTTTTGTCTTTTTTTGTATCTCTTATTGGAGCAATTGGCAGGAGAGCTAGCCTAAACCATTTCCCTAATCTTCTTTACTATTTGTCCTAACCACGACTCTTTGAGGCTAACTCAGAAAGTCCGGTTAAATCATAGATCTAACTAATCATCTTTGCTTTTATAAAAATCATCTTCATTATGATATGCAAATAAGTTGGCCAGCGAGGAGTGGGATTTTCCCAAGAAACAATACACTATACTAGATACAATACTATTCTTTTATATAGTAATCATAATGCCAAATACTGTAAGAACATGGCAGCAGCAAGCTAGCAGTCTTAGCTGGGGTCATTGTTATAGATTCCTGGGAGTTTCCCTTGTACCAGGTTTCTGTCTGACCCTGAGATGTACCCCTTTTCCTGTCATCTCAGTATTCTTCCCCTCCATCCACCCCCAATCCTATTCCTCATGTTCTCGTCCCCACTTCTCCCAGCCCACCCACAAGCTCTCTTTTATTTCCTCTTCCCAGAGAGATCCATGTGTTCTCCTTTCGACCTTCCTTGTTACCTAGCCTCTCTGGGTCTGTGAATTGTAGCATGGTTATTCTTTTTTTTTAAATTTTTCTACGTATTGTTTTATTGTTTTTTATAAATTGGCCACTTAACATGACTGTCATTTTTTTTTAATTGAGAAAAGGAAAAAAAAAGGTTCCCCCTCCTCCCAGCCTCCCATTTCCCTCCCCCTCCTTCCACCCTTCTCCCCCTCCCCCCACTCCTCTCCCCCTCCCTCTCCAGTCCAAAGAGCAGTCAGGGTTCCCTGCCCTGTGAAAAGTCCAAGGTCCTCCCCCCTCCGTCCATGTCTAGGAAGTTGAACATCCAAACTGGCTAGGCTCCCACAAAGCCAGAACATGAAGTAGGATCAAAACCCCGTGCCATTGTCCTTGGCTTCTCATCATCCCTCATTGTTCGCCATGTTCAGAGAGTCCGGTTTTATCCCATGCTTTTTCAGTCATAGTCCAGCTGGCCTTGGTGAGCTCCCAATAGATCAGCCCCACTGTCTCAGTGGGTGGGTGCACCCCTCGTGGTCCTGACTTTCTTGCTCATCTTCTCCCTCCTTCCGCTCCTCATTGGGATCTTGGGAGCTCAATCCAGTGCTCCAGTGTGGGTCTCTGTCTCTATCTCCATCCATCACCAGATGAAGGTTCTATGGTGATATGCAAGATATTCGTCAGTATTGCTATAGGATAGGATCGTTTCAGGTTCCCTTTCCTCATCTGCCCAAGGAACTAACTGGGGACATCGCCTTCGGCTCCTGGGAGCCACTCTAGGTTCAAGTCTCTTGCCAGACCTAAGGTGGCTCCCTTAACTAAGATTTGTGCTTCCCTGCTCCCCTATCCAGCCTTCCTTTATCCCAATCATCCTGTTTCCCAAAGTTCCCCACATCCTCCCCTTCTCACTTTTCTCTTCCCATCTCCCCTTACCCCCAACCCACCCCACCCCCAAGATCCCACTTTCCTCCCCGGCAATTTTGTCTACTTCCCATAGCCAAGAGGATAACTATATGTTTTTCCTTGGGTTCACCTTCTTATTTAGCTTATTTAGGTTCACCAATTGTAGACTCCATGACCCTTATTTATGGCTAGAAACCAATTATAAGTGAGTACATCCCATGCTCATCTTTTTGGGTCTGGGTTACCTCACTCAGGATAGTGTTTTCTGTTTCCATCCATTTGCATGCAAAATTTGAGAAGTCATTGTTTTTTACCGCAGCGTAGTACTCTACTGTGTATATATTCCATACTTTCTTCATCCATTCTTCCATTGAAGGACATCTAGGTTGTTTCCAGGATCTGGCTATTACAAATAATACTGCTATGAACATAGTTGAACAAATGCTTTTGTCATATGATAGGGCATCTCTTGGGTATATTCCCAAGAGTGGTATTGCTGGGTCCAGGGGTAGGTTGATCCCGAATTTCCTGAGAAATCGATACACTGATTTCCAAAGTGGTTGCACAAGATTGCATTCCCACTAGCAATGGATGAGGGTACCCCTTCCTCCACAGCCTCTCCAGCAAAGGCTATCATTGGTATTTTTGATTTTAGCCATTCTGACAGGTATAAGATGATATCTCAAAGTTGTTTTGATTTGCATTTCCCTGATTGCTAAGGAGGTTGAGCATGACCTTAAGTGTCTTTTAGCCATTGGAAGTTCTTCTGTTGAGAATTCTCTGTTCAGTTCAGTGCCCCATTTTTTAATTGGGTTAATTAGCATTTTAAAGTCTAGTTTCTTGAGTTCTCTATATATTTTGGAGATCAGACCTTTGTCTGTTGCGGGGTTGGTAAAGATCTTCTCCCAGTCAGTAGGTTGCCTTTTTGTCTTAGTGACAGTGTCCTTTTCTTTACAGAAGCTTCTCAGTTTTAGTCAACATTTATTCAATGTTGCCCTTAATGTCTGTGCTGCTGGGGTTATACATAGGAAGCGATCTTCTGTGCCCATCTGTTGTAGGGTACTTCCCACTTTCTCTTCTATCAGGTTCAGTGTGTTCAGGCTGATATTGAGGTCTTTGATCCATTTGGGCTTGAGTTTTGTGCATGGTGAAAGATATGGGTCTATTTTCATTCTTCTACAGGTTGACATCCAGTTGTGCCAGCACCATTTGTTAAAGATGCTTTCATTCTTCCATTGTATACTTTTAGCTCCTTTATCGAAAATGAGGTGTTCATAGGTTTGTGGGTTAAAATCCGGGTCTTCTATATGATTCCATTGGTCGACTTCTCTGTTTTTATGTCAGTACCACACTGTTTTCATTACTGTAGCTCTGTAATAGAGTTTGAAGTCAGGGATGGTAATGCCTCCAGAAGATCCTTTATTGTATAGGATTGTTTTGGCTATCCTGGGTTTTTTGTTTTTCCATATAAAGTTGATTATTGTCCTCTCCAGATCTGTGAAGAATTTTGATGGGACCTTGATGGGGATTGCATTGAATCTATAAATTGCCTTAGGTAGAATTGCCATTTTTACTATGTTGATCCTCCCAATCCAAGAGCAGGGGAGGTCCTTCCATTTTCTGGTATCCTCTTCAATTTCTTTCTTCAATGCCTTAAAGTTCTTGTCAAATAGATCTTTCACTTCCTTGGTTAGAGTTACCCCAAGATATTTTATGCTGTTTGTGGCTATTGTGAAAAGTGAAGCTTCTCTGATTTCCCTCTCTGCTTCCATATCCTTTGTGTATAAGAGGGCGACTGATTTTTTGGAGTTGATCTTGCATCCTGCCACATTACTAAAGCTGTTTATCAGCTGTAAAAGTTCTTTGGTGGAGTTTTGGGCGTCGCTTATGTAGACTATCATATCATCTGCAAATAACAAAAGTTTAACTTCTTCCTTTCCAATTCGAATCCCCTTGATCCCATTATGTTGTCGTATTGCTATTGCTAGAACTTCAAGCACTATATTGAAGAGGTATGGCGAGAGTGGACAGCCTTGTCGTGTTTTGAGTTTCTCTCCGTTTAATTTGATGTTAGCTGTCGGCTTGCTGTATATTGCTTTTATTATATTTAGGTATGACCCTTGTATCCCTAATTTCTCCAACACTTTTATCATAAAGGGATGTTGGATTTTGTCAAATGCTTTTTCAGCATCTAATGAAATGATCATATGGTTTTTTTCTCTCAGTTTATTTATATGATGGATTACATTGATAGATTTTCATATGTCGAACCAGCCCTGCATCTCTGGAATAAAGCCTACTTGATCATAATGGATAATTTTCCTAATGTGTTCTTGGATACAGTTTGCCAGTATTTTGTTGAGGATTTTTGCGTCGATATTCATGAGTGAGACTGGCCTGTAATTCTCTTTCTTGGTTGAGTCTTTGTGCGGTTTTGGTATCAGAGTGACTGTAGCTTCATAAAAGGAATTTGGCAATGACTCTTCTGTTTCTATATTGTGAAATACATTAAGGAGTATAGGTATTAGGTCTTCTTGGAAGTTCTGGTAGAATTCCGCATTGAAACCATCTGGTCCTGCCCTTTTTTGGGTAGGGAGGTTTTTGATAACAGCTTCTAATTCTTCGTGACTAACAGGTCCATTTAGGTCGTTCACCTGGTCCTGGTTTAACTTTCGTATATGGTATTTATCTAAAAAAGTGTCCATTTCTTTTACATTTTCCAGTTTTGTGGCATTCAGGCTTTTGTAGTAAGATCTAACGATTCTCTGAATATCCTCTGTGTCTGTGGTTATGTCCCCCTTTTCATTTGTGATCTTATTAATTTGCATATTCTCTCTCTGCCGTTTGATTAGTTTGGATAGGGGTTTATCAATCTTGTTGATTTTCTCCAGGAACCAGCTTTTTGTTTCATTGATTCTTTGGATTGTTTTCTGTGTTTCTATTTTATTGATTTCAGCCCTCAGTTTGATTATTTCCAGTCTTCTACTCCTCCTAGGTGAGTCTGCTTCTTTTTTTTTCTAGAGCTTTCAGGTGGGCTGTTAAGTCTCCAATGTGTGCTTTTTCTGTTTTCTTTAAGTGGGCACTTAGTGCTATGAACTTTCCTCTCAGGACTGCTTTCATAGTGTCCCATAAGTTTGAGTAGGTTGTTTCTTTATTTTCATTGAATTCGAGGAAGACTTTAATTTCTTTCTTTATTTCTTCCTTAATCCAGGTATGGTTCAGTAGCTGACTGTTCAGTTTCCATGAGTTTGTAGGCTTTCTGGGGGTAGCATTGTTGTTGAATTCTAACTTTAATCCATGGTGATCTGATAAGACCCAGGAGGTTACGAATATTTTTTTGTAACTGTGGAAGTTTGCTTTGTTACCCAGTATGTGGTCAATTTTCGAGAAGGTTCCATGAGCTGCAGAGAAGAACGCATATTCTTTCCTATTTGGGTGGAATGTTCTATAGATGTCTGTTAAGTCCATTTGATTCATTACTTCCATTAATTCTCTAATTTCTCTGTTAGGTTTCTGTCTGATTGACCTGTCCATTGGTGAGAGAGGAGTGTTGAAGTCTCCTACTATTAGTGTGTGCGGTTTGATGGCAGCCTTGAGTTTTAGTAGTGTTTCTTTTATGTACGTGGATGCTTTTATATTAGGGGCGTAGATATTCAGGATTGAGACTTCATCCTGATGAATTGTTCCTGTTATGAGTATAAAATGTCCCTCTCCATCTCTTCTGATTGATTTAAGTTTGAAGTCAACTTTGTTAGAAATTAGTATGGCCACACCTGCTTGTTTCTTAGGTCCATTTGCTTGATAAGCCTTTTCCCAGCCCTTTACTCTGAGTAGGTGCCTGTCTTTGTGGTTAAGGTGTGTTTCTTGTAAACAGCAGAATGTTGGATCCTGTTTTCGTATCCAATCTCTTAGCCTGTGCCTTTTTATAGGTGAGTTGAACCTATTGACATTAAGTGATATTAATGACCAGTGGTTGTTAATTCCGGTCACTTTTTTAGTAGTAGAGTTTGTGTATTTCCTTTCTTTGAGTTGTGCTCGTGAAGGGTCTCTAGATGATTGAGTTATTGTGGTTATTGTTGGACTCCTTGGTTTGTGATTTTCCTTCTATTACTTTCTGTAAGGCTGGATTTGTGGCTACGTATTGTTTAAATTTGTTTTTATCCTGGAAAATTTTGTTTTCTCCATTTATAGTGAATGAAAGCTTGGCTGGGTATAGTAGTCTGTGCTGGCATCCATGGTCTCTTAGTTTCTGCAGTATATCTATCCAGGACCTTCTGGCTTTTATTGTTTCCATAGAGAAATCAGGTGTAAGTCTGATAGGTTTACCTTTATAAGTAACTTGGCCTTTTTCCTTTGCAGCTCTTAATATTCTTTCTTTATTCTATATGTTTTGTGTTTTGATTATTATATGGCGAGGAGATGTTTTTTTTTTTTTTTTGGCCCAGTTTATTCGGTGTTCTGTATGCTTCTTGAACCTTCAAAGGAATTTCCTTCTTTAGGTTGGGAAAGTTTTCTTCTATAATTTTATTAAATATATTTTCTGGACCATTGAGCTGTACTTCTTCTCCTTCTTCTATCCCAATTATTCTTAGGTTTTTTCTTTTTATTGTGTCCCAGATTTCCTGAAAGTTTTGTAATGAGAATTTGTTGGCTTTGCTGTTTTCTTTGATCAGTGTGTTTATTTTCTCTATGGTATCTTCAGTGTCAGAGATTCTTTCTTCTATCTCTTGTAATCTGTCGGTAGTACTTGTCTCTGTAGTTCTTGTTCTTTTACCCAGATTTTCCATCTCCATCCTTCCCTCGGTTTGTGTTTTCTTCATTACTTCCATTTCATTCTTCATGTCTTGAACCACTTCCCTTACCTGTTTGATTGCTTTTTCTTGTTTCTCTTGGTTTTCTTGGGTATCTTTGAGCGCTTTATTCATTTCCTCTACCTTTCTGTTTGTGATCTCTAATTGTTTATGGCAGTTTTTTACCTCCTGTTTAAGGTCTTCTATTATTTTCATATAATTCACTTTTGAGTCGATTTCTTCTAATTCTTCTAGAGTAGGGTGTACAATTCTTCTTATTTAGGGATCTCTGGATTCTGGTGATGTCATGTTGCCTTTCAGGTTGTTGGAGGAATTCTTGCCTTGGCGCCTTCCCATCTCTTCCTTCAAATGGAGCCAGGAGAGGCCTGGTGTCTTGGTCCAGTCTTTGCTGTGACTGACTCTCTGGTTGTAACTCTTCAGTGTAGAAGCAGGAACCGTCCAGTCCAGATGGAACTTCTCAGCACCAAAACATAGACGCCTGGTAGTCCAATGACCCTCGGACAAAAGGGAGAACTTGGGGGGCAGGGTGGGGACAAGTAGAACACAGGACACCCTGCCGCAAAAGCTGAAGGTGCGCATGCTCCCTTTGGGGGGGGAGGGGGTCCTTGAGGCCTGCCCTGTAGGCAGGCACTCACCTCTCTGGGTGGGTAGCCTTAGTGTAGGAGCAGAAAACTGTTCCTGAGCAAAGGACCTAGCAGATAACGCAGACTCTTGGGGGGGGGGGGGGTCGGGTGTAAGAAAGACAGCCCTGCAGAAGGAGCTGGGGGAGGGGGGGTTTGTGGTCTCTTCCGGGTCAATCCGCCCCTGGATCGCACACACTCACCCATCCAGATGGAACTCCTCAGTACCTAAACAGGGCCACCTGGTAGCCCGCTGATCGGGGACAAAAGGAAAAAAACCGGGCAGGTGGGATGAGATCCAGGAGTGCACCGGTTATTCTTTACTTTATAGCTAATACCCACTTACAAGTGAGTACATACTATTTTTATGAGCTTAGGTTACCTCACTTAAGATGACTTATTTTCTAGTTCCATCCATTTTCCTTCAAATTTCATGATGTCATTGTTTTAAACAACTGAGTAATATTGTACTGTGTAAATGTACCACACTTTCTTTACCCATTCTTCAATTGAGGAACACTGTGGTTATTGCCAGGTTCTGGCTATTATGAATAATGAAGTTATGAACATAGTTGAGCAAGTGTCCTTGTGGTATGGTTGAGTACCCCTTGGGTATATGCCCAAGAGAGGTATGTAGCTGAGTCTTGAGGTAGATTTTCTGAGAAAATCCCATATTGATCCCCAAAGTTAACTCCAGAATTAATATTTTTATCTTTTCTCCAAAGAAACCCTATATTCAACAGTCACTCTCAGTTTCTTTATCCCTTACCCATTAGTGATGACTATTTACTTTCTGTCTGGATGACTTGCTTACTCTAGACATTTAATATAATTAGAATAATTATATGTATTGTCTTTTGTACCTTTCATTTGGCAAATTGCTTGCAAGGTTTATCCATACCATAGCACATATCCTTACTTTTGTCCTTTCTTTGCCTAAATAATGCGCCATTACATGTTGTTTGCTCATCAGTGGGTCATGAATAAATACCGGGGCTATTTAGACCATTTGGATCTGAGCAGCTGTGTACAGGTTTTGTAATACCTATTTCTAATTATTTTAGGTATAAATCTAGGAATTGAATTGTTGCATCATAAGAACAATTATTTGTTTAATATGCTGGGGAGCTCCCAAAGTGTCTTCCAAAACCACTGTCCTATTTTCCACTCAACTAGAAGAGTCTGAGCTGGAAAGTTTCTTTATGTGCCCAGGACTTGTTGCTTGTTCTCTGGCTTGTTAGGTGATAGTGTTGCTTCATATTTCCCTGCTTGATAAAGTGCTGAATCTCTTTTAATGTGCAAATGGTTGTTTCTGTATCTCCTTTGCATGTTTGTGTGTGTGAACGTGGACATGCATATGGTGCTGCATGCTTGGGGAGGCTGGAGGACAGCTCGAGCGTCAGTCCTCACCTTCTGCCTTGTTTCATAAGGGTTCGGATTGCTGCTGTGCACTCCAGGCTAGCTGACAAGGGAGCTTCGGCAGGTTCTCCTGTATCCACTTCCATCCTGACAGAGGGCAGCTGGGACTACAGAGGACCACTGCCGCTCCATCATGTTGGGTGTGGATGCAGTCTCACAGCAAGCCCTTTACTGGCTGAGCCATCTTCTGCCCTTGCATTGCACTTCATTTTATTCTGGAAAGCATTTTTCAATTCTTCTCTTCCTCTTCTCACCATGAACTACCTTTGTGTGTTTTTTACTTTATAAATAGACTTTTTGTGTGTGGCTTGGTCTGCTTCTTTCCTCTTCTTTCTCCCCCCCACATTCTTTTATTTAACCAGGCTTCATTTTTTTTCTGATCCTCCTTTATTTAATCTCCTTAATTCCTAATACCTTTATCAATTTTCATCATTATAATTTGCTTTCTGCTTTCTTTTCTATGGCCATGGGTGGAGCATAGAGTAGCTAGCCTTTGCAGTGTTTCTGTGTCAGGCTTGTTCTGATGCTTTGTTTCTTCTCTGAGTGGTAGTGGATCTTCATCAGAACCTGGGTAAAGGTTTTCAGTCTGTGCTGCCAGTCAGCGGTGTTAATTCAGAAGAGAGGGGCGACTTTGATAGAGACAAAGATTCCCTCCCCACACACTTGGAGTTTGCTTCCTGCAGATTCCGTGCTCTGCTCAAGGGTTCTAAGTGCTTTTCTTGTGAAGTACTCTGAAGGAAACTGAGCTGTGTAAATGAGATGTCTGCTTCCTGCCAGGCCCTCCCTTGTGATAGGGACTCTGAGGGTGGGGAAAGCTGACAGCCTGCTGACAGCCTGCACGTCTATAAGTGATGTTGTCCACATATCCACTCTGACTTGGAGGGAGACAGCCACACCACCTGTGGGCTGCGTGCGCGTGAGCTTGGCCACCAGCGCCGAGGTGTCCTCTGGTTTTGATTTTCTGAAGGTAAGAGCCTCACACCTAATTAGGGCTGACTGGGCAGGAAGGTACTGCATACTGCTGACATTTTGGCGGAACCATGAACCCTGCTCATCACGGTTTGTCATTGGCTCTCTGATTCCTGAGAACCCAAAACAGAGTAACTTAAAATACGGAGGCACAGACCAGCTAATAGACAGCCTTATTTGGACTTTCACATAAGGGTCAGCTTAGGTCAGAGAGGTACAGGGATTTCTCTCGGGCAGTCAGGCTAGAACAGAAAAGAATCTCCTTGAGGATTCAGGCGCCTGACTCTCCTGAGCTCTACTCCTCCAATCAAGGATCATGTTATCTGAAGCTGGAGGGCTGGAGTGTAAGACTGTGTTAGATAATAGATACTCCTGGGGGTTGCTGACTGGGAAGAGTTTGGGTCTTGTTGGTACTCTTGACTGTATCTGCTTGTCTGTCATGATCTACTCTGTTCCTGGGGCCCGCGAAGTACAGCAAGAACGGGGCGTGGCAGAGGGCAGCCACGTTAATGCTACAGATGGGTTGGTAATTCTTCCCTCCTGCAGGAGAAGCCACTGGAGCAGCAGCCATGTCGCTGTGTTCTTTGGCCTTCGTCCTCTTCTTGGCTGCTGTTGCTGGTATCAAGTGCAATGGGACAGAAGTGTGTGCCGGAAGTCCTGGGATCCCCGGCACTCCTGGAAACCATGGCATGCCTGGCAGAGATGGGAGAGATGGTATCAAAGGTGACCCTGGACTTCCAGGTACTTACTGTATGGATTACTACATTTTTAGCTCGGGGACAGAGACCTATTTTTATGAGAGCCATCCCGTACAGGGTACTAGATGATGGAACTTTTCTGGAGTCCTTAGGTTGTAGTCTGTGTCTTCAAGGTTCCCATGGAGAGACAAGTGATTCACCCGCATGCTAAAGGTCCCCATGTCTGTGTCCTCTTCACTCTGTAGGTCCCATGGGTCCCCCTGGAGGAATGCCAGGTCTTCCTGGGCGTGATGGGATGCCTGGAGCCCCTGGTGCCCCTGGAGAACGTGGAGACAAGGGAGAGCCCGGAGAGAGGGGTTTTCCAGGTGAGCAGGGCTGGGGGCAGCAGTCATTGGTAATATGGTCCAGCTTGTCAGTCACATGAGGAATTGTAGGAAGGGTCCAAGGCATACTGCTCAACCTAAATAAGAAATTAGGAAGTTGAAGAGAGAAGCCATAGGGGTTTAAGTAACACATTTCAGAGACTGACAAGCATCATGGCTGCAGACAGAGAGGCACATGGTGTACTATAGGGGAAGGGAAGCAGCACTGGGAGGCCTAGGGGTCATTCTTAGGGATGAGATTCCGGGGCATCTTGAAATGTGTGTAGGGTTATATGGACTTGGAATCCAGGCAGATGGTGTGATCAGGAATCATGCATGCTGACAGAGCTCTAGGGTATGGATCAATTTAGCAGCCCATCAGGAGAGTTCAGAGGTCCTCATTGCTGGTCTTGGTAGAGTGTATGAGATGGGGGTCCTTTTCTTCAGTCAGAAAAACACATAGATGAGCATGGGCATGCAGGGCCAGTCAAGGGATACAGGAAAGCAGAGCAGGCTCAAGGCTGCATTAAGAAATGGGTGTGTAGGAGTATGGAAACTTCTGAACCCTTATAACTAGGGTCTGGGCTCTGTGCACAGCATTAGATGATAGAATTCTGGCTTTGTCGCTGGTGGAATACCTGTTTGGTGGCAAGCAGAGCTCTTTGCTGGCTTGCCCCCATCCTGAAATTGTGGGATCTTCACAGGATTTCCAGCTTACCAGGATGAGGAACTGCAGACCGATCTCCTCGAGATCAGACATAAGATGCATCAAATGATGGGAGGTAAGGGGACTGTTTAAGGTGTCATCAAGCACAGATGTCTTAATGCTTCCCTCTAGTCTCCAGTTCCAGAATCCAAAACCTAAACGCCTGGCAAGTGTAGACATGGGGCTTTGGAGAAAGGAAAGCTGCTTTCCTTTTCTACTGTCTTTGAATGACACAGAAGTGGGCGTGGATTTGCTCCCAAGAAAGCATGAAACTGTAGATTCTGTCAATAAATAATTGTTGTCTATCCAGAGATATCTATTAGAGAACACAGAGATGGACTTAAAACGAGGCTGGGGAAAGGAAGGGAAAGCACCAAGAAAGACAGAGATGGAGAGATTATGGAGAAAGTTTAAGGGTCAGTGGTCTAACCCAGGCTTCTCTGCTTAGTCCTCAGCTTGCAAGGATCCATGTTGTCCGTAGGAGAGAAAGTTTTCTCCACCAATGGACAGTCAGCCAACTTTGATACCATTAGAGAGACATGTACCAGAGCAGGTGGCAGCATTGCTACACCAAGGAGCCCAGAGGAGAACGAGGCCATATCAAGCATCGTGACCAAGTACAACATCTATGCCTACTTGGGCATGGTTGAAGACAAGATCCCTGGAGAGTTCCAATACCTGGATGGGACTTCTGTGAATTACACCAACTGGTACCCGGGAGAGCCCAGGGGTACAGGCAAAGAGAAGTGTGTAGAGATGTATACAGATGGGAAATGGAATGATAAGGGCTGCCTGCAGTACCGCCTGGCCATTTGTGAATTTTGATCAAGCATTTAGATTAAAAAGATAAAATTCCACAATATTTTTTAGCCTCTATCCTGGTGATCGCCCCTGACCCATAGGATGCTGCAACTTCCTTTCAACCATTTTTTTTTGTGACTATTAGAATTAGCAATATTTGCAGTCAACCCACATGGGCCCTAAACTCTCTCCATACTCATTAGCTCATCCTGAAAGTTTCATTAGAATACATTATGAACATTCACTCATGTCAGTCTTGGTTTTCACCATGAGATGGAGACCTCTTTTTCCTCACCTTGTCCAGTTTCTTCATTTGTGAGCGGTGGTCCTTGAAGTCCCAGCATGAAAGGATCCTCTAAACTACACAGCCTGCCCCTTGCCCCGTCTATCCTTCTGCAGTTCACCCTTTCACTGCCCTAAGATTTAGAAGTTCAGGTTAAACATAAAAATAGGCATAAGGAACTTTGGGCAAAGCCTGGTGTGTGGAACTAGGCCATATTCCCTATCACCTGCACCCATGCTTTCAGGTCAAATACGTTCTCATAGATGTCAGGGAGCTAGATAGGGCCACAGTATAGTACTAGTGGAGCACAGTTTCCCTGGTTGACATGTATAGTCCCCTCCCTTGGGTCGAGAAGTGTCAATTTAGCCTCTTGACCTAACAGCAGATCCCCTGGATTTTAAGAGAACTACCCTTTATACCCAGATCCTAACTCAAGTAGTTGCCTGCTAATGGACACAGCTGCGATCATTAACTGCACTTCATTTTTTCCCCTCTTATGAAATAAATCAGCTATTTTTCAACAATATTCCAGGTGTTAAGTTATCTTGGGGATAACTATTTCCTTTGAGACCATTTCATGATCTATGGGATGAAAATAAAGTGATTATTGCAATTATTCTACCTACCAAAGTTATTACCCATATCAATTACTACAACAAAGACTGCTGATCACATTCTGTACACCAAATGCCTTGACAAGCACTGATAACATTTGTTATTAGGTATAATTTAATACAGCTAATATATCTTTACATGATGTCACAGAACCAGATTAGGGGCCATGAGAGCTTAAGAGGTATCTGGAAGAACATGACATCAATGCTGATGTCTGATGTCAAGGTAACTCCAGATCTGAGCCCATGTGGTCCATGGTGAGGAGTGAGTGATAGCATCTTTTCCACCCCTACTCAGGTATCTGCTGTGCCATGGGTGAAGGTAGAACCCAAGGTGCAGGTTTCTGAGTCATCCCAGTCTCAAATGCACAAGGTGGATTATGTGATCCATTCTAGTCTCAGCTATGTGGAATGGGACCATGATCCACACCCTACATAGTCACAGGGGTGTAACTATGCCTTGAGGGGACAGCCAATCTGTACCTCTTATCTCTAAAAAGCTCCTGTGCTTCCACCTTCTGACCCTCTCTCTGCAGCAGGAAGCCCAGGACAAAGCCAGGTGGAGGAATGTTGCTTACACTTTCTCAAACATTAACTGCTAAGCTGATCCGTCTATTCTGTGTGATTAGGGCCCTACATACAAGTTGTTGAGGGTTTTCTGAGAGGGAAAAACAGGAAAAAACCATATATTCCCAGTTATATAGACAGTCTAAAGCTCTAAAAGTTGATATTGGTCCCTTTTCTATTAGGTCTATTTTTATGGCATTACT
The DNA here is from genome assembly GCF_018167655.1 of Microtus oregoni. Classification (NCBI taxonomy): domain Eukaryota; kingdom Metazoa; phylum Chordata; class Mammalia; order Rodentia; family Cricetidae; genus Microtus; species Microtus oregoni. The sequence continues at coordinate 17,543,579 of NW_024543072.1, forward strand.
TGCTATTGTTACTATAGTATTTTTTTGGACACATTTTTAGTGAGATATTGCTGGTTTCAGGGAAAGCATAATTTTTTTAATTGATCTTATACCCAACCAACATTTTAGAGTCTTGTTTTTCTCTTAATACTTTCAATACAGGTGAATCTTTAATGTGTTACACATTAACCATTGCATTTACAAATGATGGTATTTTTCCTTGTTCCTAATACATATATATGTACCTTGCCTATATTATTTATAACTATAAAATTTTAGAATCTCATACATGTATATAATTAAATATGATCACATCCATGCTCATTTCTGTCTTCCAACTCCTCTTGATCTCTCCTACACCTCATGTCCCGTCTCCTCTATTTTTAAACCTCCTCATCTTCTTCTTAAATCACTAAATTCATTCAGTGCTGCTTATGTGTGCAAGGATGTGGGACCATCCACTGGAGCATATCAAACATATATATGCACATATTCTTCTAATGTGTCCCAGGAAGTTTTCTATTATTTCACCATTGAAAATGCATTGCTCCATCTTTCCTTGGTAAATGGTTGATATAACACAATGAACCATGGATATCCCCACTTATTGTGTCAATATTCCCATTAGCTAATTTATAGCTTCGGTGTCCATCAATAAATGAATAGACAAAGAAAGTGTGGCATATGACCAAAATTGAGTCATATTCTAACATAAAGAGAAACAGAATTATGTCATCTGTGGGAGAACTGATGGACTTGAGACCACCATATTGGGTAAATAAGCCTGACTCAGAAAAATGCCTCATTTTCTTTTATATGTAAAAACTATATTTATCACACACACACACACACACACACACACACACACACACACACACCCCACCATGAAATCAGGTAGGGGACTTAGGGGATGAAAGAGATCAGAGGGGAGACTGACCAAGAGATGGTAGTATAGCAAAGTACAAATTATGCCTTTATGAAAATATCATCATGAAACCCATTTTCTGAATGCTGATTTTATTTTTAATTTGCATGTTTTAGGTTTCTAAGAGATACTTGGTACCAAGGTAGAGAAGCTCCCTTTTTTCTTGGTTTGCTAAGGTTTATTTTCAGTTTTTTTTTTTCAGGACTGGAGTGTTCAGCCACAGAGAGCAAGGTACTTTTTTTCTTTTAAATCAGGAATGTGTGTGCTGAACTTTGTCAGATGATTTTCTGGCACTTGCTATGGTCTCTTTGCACAGAGAAAGAGAAATATGAGTAGAGCCAGCTTCCAGTCCTGGCTATTGGCCTCCAGGGCACAGCTGAGACTAGGAGGTTCTGAGTCTGAAGAAAGACTCTAAGATTGCCACCACTGGGTCTGCAAAGATGAGGCCCCTCACTGGGAGTGTTACCAATCCCCCTTTCTAGCCTAAGGAGGATTAGAGTGGGAAAAGGGAGCTGGCCACCCTTGGGTGACCTCAGAACTTGCATAAGAAAAATATCCTTTCTCCCACTGTGCCCATGAGACCATCCTTCTAAGTTGTTTGGATAAGGATGCTTAATTTCCCTCAGCTTCCCTGGCTCACCATCCAAGTCAGGCATAAAAGTTATTTTCAAGCTGGAAGAGGTGGCTCACACCTTTAATTTTCCCCCCACTCAGGAGGGAAGCAGAGACAGGTGGATCTCAATGAGTTTGAGGCTAGTCTGGTCTATAGATTGAGTTCCAAGATAGTCAGGAAAGCCCTGGTTACACAGAGAAATCCTGTCTCAAAAACAAACACAAAGGAATAAATTAAATAATAATAATAATGATGATAATGATAATAACATTATTATTCTCAGGATGGGCAGTGGTAGCACACACCTTTAATTTCAGCACTTAGGGGATTCCTGAGTTTGAAGCCTAGTCTATGTGAAGAGTTCAAGGGCATCCAGGCCAGGACTACCCAGGGAAACCCTGTCTCAAAAAAAACAAGCAGAACCCCACCCCCCCCCCCCAAAAAAAAATTCCCAGTTCTAGAAGTACTTCAGTGCTGAACACTGAGTATCTGATTTTGCTGAGTCATGAGGAAAAAAGAAATGGGAGACCTGACCTGAACCCTACACAAAGAACTCTAGAAACTGAGGAAAGCATGGAGTGGAAGAAGGGGTCTTCCCCAGGAATGAGTACGCTAATTCGTTGTCCAGGGCCAAGCTGTCAGTCCTGAAAACACATATGCAGGTAGCAGTACACAGACTGAATAGGTCATATGAGTATTTATGTATGTGTATATATGTATATGAATTTACATATATGCATGCAATAATAGCTGGTGAAAAAAGAGACCATGAATCTGAAGGAGACCACGGCAAGTGTATAGGAGGGTTTGGAGGGAAGAAGAAGAAGGGAGAAATATTGAAATTATAATCTCAGAAGTAAAAAATAAGATGGATAAATAAATAAAATCTAACTAGTGACACACATCAAATATAAAGACGAATGAACGGTAACTATGAGCCTCGCGACGCCAGGACAATGTGGTACCACCTCAGCTCTCAGGGGATACTTCTCCTGGGCTGAGCTGTCATTTATTCCCGACACGTGAGCATTTGCTCCCTAAAACACAAGACCCCAGTAACAAGACACTGTGGATCTTCATGAGCAACTGATGCCATACTTTGATGTAGCGACATTTCATTTGTATTTTAATGAATAAAGCTTGCCTGAAGTTCAGAGAGTAAAGCAGCCCCTCTGTTCAGCCTAACAGACCAGGCGGTGGTGGCACACACCTTTAATCCCAGTAGCCACACTAGTTCCCCATAGAAGCTGGGTTGTAGTGGTGTACACCTTTAATCCCTGTACCAGAGAGAAATATAAGATGGGAAGAGACAGCTCTCAGCTCAGTCTTACTCTGAGAATTTGTGGAGGCCGGATTGCCATTTCAGTCTAAAGTAACGGTAAGAGCTGCTTTGCTTTTCAGACCTTCAGGTTGAACCCTGACATCTGTCTCTGGGTTTTTATTATTTGTGCTGCACTCTGATGGGAGGCTCTTGCAGAATCCTTTCTAATGGAACTGGTTCCCACGAGGAACAGTGAGAAGATACTAAACAATCAGATAAAACCAGTCAGTGTGTTCTGAAAAGCAGCAATATCCTCACTGGCTAGTAATTCCCTGTGAGAACACACTTTTGGACCAATATTCTCTTCACCTTTCATGTAAACTAGAATAACATCCATGTATACAAGTTCATGTGACCATCATGAAAACCTAACAGGAGGGAGAACATTCTAGAGTGACATTTGTGTTACTCCCTTAGGCTACCAGACAAAGAAACAAGGTACCCCAGGGAACTGGAATTTCCTCCAGGAGTCTCATGTTGGAAGAAGGAAAAGGGCAAAGCCAGAGGAGGGACTTGCCTCCTCCAAAGAATTCACAGAGTTTTGACAAGTCTGTAGACCACCTTACAGGAGAGACTAGAGTCAAGAGAACTGTGGATTAAAGATGGGTGGTACCACATCCTGACTAGGAGTGCTTGACTATGCATAATTCTGTCCTTCTTAAACTTTAATCTCATGCCAGGACCCTGAAAATAGACCTAGGGATCTCTGCATTTCTTTGTCCCTCTTCCTAGTATGATTACACTGGAATAAATTTCCCTTTTCTGTTTTTCACTGTTAATTTGACAATATTTGTCTCATTGAGTATGGGTAACCAAACTTGACTTCTTAGGACTGTCAGGAACTCTAGCTCCAAACTAATCCCAAGTCTGATATCAGTCATATATTCAAATAAGCACGAGATAGGCCACTGCCCGTCATTTACTTTAGGAAGTAATAGCTTCAAACTCCACCAGTACTTTGTGGTTACTGTAGTGAGTTGAATGTGAAACAAGAAATCTTAAGGACAAAGGTAGGGACAAAATTCTATTGGGTGTGTCTTAATCAATCCCAGGAGTCGGGCATTGCAGGGGTTTTTGAAGAGAGAATGTGAAGAATTTGATACTTGTACTAGTATTGAGAACAGAGTAAATTTAAAGCTTTATGCTCATACATATTAGAATTGATACTTTTTAGCAAAACTTTATGTATATTAGCTTAATGAATTATATATTTTTTTTTAGTTTTGAGCCATCTTTGAATTCCTGCACTATGTCATATTTTGTCTGATATTTAATATTCTCATGACATTTACATTGTGTCAGGGACTCTAATGTAGATGCTATCGTTCTTTTCAATTATAACTTGGAATATTGAAGTGCAAAGTGGTGAAGATTATTTACAAGTTCTCCCATGACCAATCTGTAGACTAGTGAAAATAGGGAGTCAGATTCCCGAGGCTGTGCTATAAGTGTGCTGCTGGGCTTTAATAACTAATTTTAAATTATGTGGTTTTGTATGTGTGTTTCTATACACACACACACACACACACACACACACACACACACGCACACACACACACACACTTTAAGAGTTCTCTTCTTACCTGTAGGGAGGAAGATTCTTGGTCAGTACCAGGATGAGAGGGTACAAGGAGGGATAACTAACACTAAGGATTTTTGAAACAATCATATGGAAACTTACTGTTTTATAATCTTCATACAGCTATCCACGTAAAGGAGTCTAATTGTATGTAACCTACATAGGAGGTTATGCACATCCTAGAAGCCATAGTTTTCTAGGTAAAAGCCCAGTGCCAGGCATAGGATACTTGCCCTCAAGTTGTTGGTCAGAGATGTTCCAGAGTCTCCTAAATCAGTCCAGGCTATTACCACTGCTCTTGGTTGCACATCCTGCAGCTGACGACACCACACACATTGACCACAGGACATGGATAAATCAAGCTGGCACTGACAAGAGAGCATTCTCAGTGATGACTAGCTTTCACAGTACCAGAAGGTCCCATGTAGGGTGCTGGGAATGGGAGGGATTCATCAACAGTCTTAACCAAAAGCAAACCCTGTGAACTACAATAATGACTGGAGTATTCGCCCATGGGTACAATAGCAACATGAATGTTCTAGGGACAACCAATCACTTTCTGATTGGATTTAAGGCATGCTCCACAGGAGAAAACACACACCTAGTACTAGAAATTTGGCCAAGAACCCAAGGTTGGGGATCTCCTAGGTCCCAAAGGTAAAGTTATTACTATTATTATGCTAAATGAATATAATATCAAGCTTTTCTTTAGATTCATATCTCTTAACAATAGATTAATGCAGCTCTCAAAGCACATCAAAGAAATTTCATTGTATGGTGGATTGTGGTTAACCCAGAAAGTCACAACTGGTCAAGGTGCTGAGAATAAGTGTCAGTAGCCATAAATGGGATATCTATATGACTCTCTCTCCCCACACCTCAGGGATTAGCACAAAAGGGCTGTAAAGATTGTGAGAGCCAGAGGTCAGGGAGGGTCAGAGTAAGACAGTGTTTTTTGGATATGATAGGAACTGCAGAACTCAGCTCACAGTAGCTGTGGTTGCCTGCATAAGATCTGCAGAAGATCAAGCCAGTCAACATTCTAGCATGAGTTGAGAGAGGGTCATGAGACCCCAACTCCTGAGGAAATAATGACAATTGTTTCTGGGGAAAAATAATCAGGTTTCTTTAAGAGAGTGGTTTTTGGTAGGAGACTACACTCCAGCAGGTAGTCCAATACCCAGGAATATATGGGCAGCATAAACCTGACATGATGGGTTATTTAAAAATAAAGAAGATTGGGAAGTTGAAGAAGTAAAGAGGTAATGGTGGACCTGGGAAGAGTCAGGAAGAAAAGTAGAGATAATTACAGTCAAAATTCATTGTCTGAAATTTGAAAATAATTAATAAAATTATCAAAATAAATGAGTTATTTGCTTATGTCCTTTTGAATTTTGATTAGCAATATTTAATCATTTGAGTACAGTTTTATTTTTTAATTTTTTCACTTTATTTATACTTTCATACAATACATCCCAACCACAACCTTTCCTTTCTCTACTCCTCCTAGTCCCACCCTACTTTTTTTCTACCAGATCATTGCTCCTCTCTTTCTCTTCAGAAATGAACAGGCCTTTCAGGGATATCACGGTATAAGAGGATCCAATAAGACTAGGCACAAACCCTCATATCAAGGCTGGATAAGGCAACCCAGAGCAGGCAAAAGAGTCAGAGATATTCCCAAGTTCCACTGTTAGAAGTCTTACAAAACCTGCAAGTTAATGTATGTAATGTATGTGGAGAGGGCCTAGCTCAGACCCATCCAACTTCTGTGATTGCCTCTAGTCTCTGTGATGTCCCATGAGCCCTTTTTATATGATTCTGTGAACTGTGTTCTCCTGGTATCCTTGACCCCTCTGGTTCCTACAATCTGTCCCCTTTATCTTCAGGGTTCCCTGAGCTCCACCTAATGTTTGGGTGTGGGGCTCTGCATCTGTTCCTATAAGCTGCTAGAGAAAACCTCTTGGGTGACAATTGGGCTAGGCACCAATGTGTGCATATAGTAGGATATCATTAAAAGTTATTTCATTGACTTTTTTTCAAATTGTGTTTGGTTCTACCCAAGGTCTCTGGTCCATCCAGGCAGTGTCAGGCATGAGCTTCCTCTCATGGTATATGCCTCAAGTTAGACCAGTCATTGATTGGCCACTTCCACAGGCTCTTAGCCTCAGTACATCTTGCAGGCAGGACAAGTTGTGGGTCAAAGGTTTTCTGGCTGTGTTGGTATCCCAGACCCACTACTGACTGGCTTGTCTGGTTACAGATGATGGCCAGTTCAAGCTTCTTATCCTCTGATCTAGGACTGCACACTAGGGTCATCTCCATAGGTTACAGGAAATTTCAGCTGCACTAGGTTTCCACATCACCCCACAAATGCCCCCATATTGCAGTCTTCTTTCCCAATACTTCTTCCCTCTGTCCCTCCCTATAGGAAGATAAGGCCTACAAGGCTGAGAGATGAGCCAATCTGGAGTCTGCTTGAGGGCCTAGCAACAAGTGTTGTTAGAGGTCCTGATTATGCCTAGCCAATGAGTGGCAACTATACAATGTCAATGGATCAGACAGCAGCCTGGGTGCTGGGAGTAGAGTGTATAAGGCTCTTCCCATTGCTGAATAAACAAGTCAGCTGTTGGCCTTTTACTTGACTCCTGGTATCTGGCATCTGGTTGATGCCACAGCTTCTCACACCCTCTCCCAAGGGAGCCAGCAATATCTCCCTTCCCTATGTAGTCTATTAGACATAACATAAATTTATGTTGTCAATTGTACCTATATCAGCATAATATTCCATTTCTTTATTGATTTGTCTATTTATCATACTGTTTCTATAGTTATTTGTAATGTGCCAATTAGTTGATAAAAGAAGTCACCATCTCAGATGCTCACAAGAACACTCATTTTTCTTTCTTATGCTGTTTTTTTTTTTCAGTGTGCTGAACTTTGAAAATATTGGTTGAAATTCTCTGGATTCAACAGAATAGGCTGGGCCCAGAATGTCTAGGCGAGTTAGTATTTATTCTGTCATACAGTGGCTCCCAGCAGCGTATTCTTTCTAGGGCTAGGAAAGAAGCATAATAGGTCACACTCAGCCTGTGAGCACCCTTGATGCTGCTGCTTCCTTCCAGCTTGCTAGGTCATAAAGCCAAGTCAAACATCAGAAGGGCTAAATGTTTATTCCTGGGGCTCAAGTAGAGCCCTCTGTAATGTACTTTAGCAATGAAATGGACACAAAATTCTATAATAAGAAAGAAACAAAGGAGTGGAAATAAGAAGTCAAACTACCATTGTCATGCCTGCCAAATATTTATTTATATGACCAGTTACATTTTAATTTCTACTTCTGATTTTTTTCATTAATATAATCATTACCCTTTTATCTTTATTTTTTTGTCATGGGGTCTTGCAACTAAGGCAGGCTGGATACTCACTATATAGTCCAGGATGGCTTCCTATCTCAGGCTCCCCAGCACGATAGTCACTAGTATGTGCCTCTATACCAAGCCAGATCAAGACCTTCTTCTTGTTTCTTTGCTTATAATACCCTTCTCTTTCCGACTTTAACCACCTTTGCCTGAGTCTGTAGCATATTTAGAGTGATTTTTATGTAAACCTTTAAGTTTTAAACCCCCACATTTGGGAGTGTTCTACCCATTTGATGTATTCAGTAAATGCCAGTTCTCTTCTCAGCCTATGGGCCCAGAAGTTGTACCAACAGGGAAAAACCCGGCCCTGAGAGGTGACTTCTTAACAATGGGGGCCCTTCCAGGTACCTGGCAGGCTCCTTCTAGCAGGGGTGAAGAGGGGACATGGCGTCTTGAGTAAACATGGACCAATGACCCTTGAATAGCCAAAATACCAACCACAGAGTCATGGGAAGTAACCTGGGCCCACTCTATTCTGGGGGAAAACAAACCTCTCACATTATTTGGTAATATAAAAGGTTTCAACGAGTGGATGTGAGCTTGGAGGAAGTCAGGCATGAAAGGTTATGTCAGGGACTTGGGCCACTTGATCGGCCTCTGACTGCAAGCAGTGGATTCTCTTTCAACCCAAGATCAAGAAGCCTTGGACTGTTGGCCGCCAGGCTTCTTTCCTCCCTCTCTTACTGGGTCTTTCTTATGTGTCCAGGCCTGGGTTATACTCTGGGGACAACAAGCGAACTGTATGTAGTTCCTGCCCAAGGAATCAAGTATCAGCACTGGTGGAGTGGGTCCCGATGTCAGCTCTGCTAGCCAGGAAGTCACATGGGCTGCAGTGAGGACATGCTGCTGAGAGTGTGTTTGTTTCAGAGGGCTTTCTTGAGAATTTGCAGTTTGGGGGCACTCTGCCAGGTGATCAGGTTACCTATGAGCTAGCTGGGATCCTCTTATTTCGCCTGGGCTGGAACTGTGCTCAGACAAGGTAAAGCCATTCCAGTGCTGACAATTCTCAGTCCTTAGAACCCGAGAATTGATATATAGACTGGAGCAGCAGAGCCTTAAGACTCCAGACTTTGAAGGCAAAAAGCCTGTTACTATAGGCTCTAGAAGCAAGAGACTTATGGATCTGGGCACTTAGATTGGAGACTTATGATTCTGGGATTTAACCATCAGGAGCCCCATAACTTACTAGATATTTTCAAGTTTTGGTTTCTAACACCATTGAGTATCTACAGGAGGCAGCATCAAGCAGCAGTAGGCTGAACCTTTGTAGTGGGAAGCGGCGGGGCTGCGTCTCGCCACCTGGCTAGCTTTATACCTGGAATAACTACACAGAAACTGTATCCTTTTAAACACTGCCTGGCCCATTAGTTATAACCTCTTATTGGCTAGCTCTTACATATTGATAACCCAGTTCTAATATCCGTATTGCCACTTGAGTGTGGCTTACCGGGACAAGACACGGGCATCCATCTCGGAGAGCAGTCAATTTCTTTTCGGCACGCAAACCAGAAACAGCAAAAAGCTGTCTTAAATTCTCTCTCCCCTTTTTTTTTAAGCCCTCTCAGCTTTTACGTGGAGTTCATTACCACATTGGGTGCCACTCTGTTGTAATAAGGAGTAGCGGGCCACTTCCCGCCACCTGGCTAGCTTTACCCAAAATAATTACACACAAACTGTATTCTTTTAAACACTGCCTGGCCCGTTATCTGTAGCCTCTTATAGGCTAATTCTCACATCTCGATTAACCCATTTCTAATAATCTAGTGTGCAGGATCCTGAGCCCTTGACAGCAGCTAGTGTTACAATTCTCAGATCTAGAGTTTCTGAGACCATTGGCCATGAAGGCTTGGTAGGTCATTGAAACCCTCCCAATGACCCTGGCCTACATTTGCTCATCTTCAGTTCTTCACAGACTTAGTTGGCTCCATTGTCTCTGCTCTCAGTTGTCTCTTCTCTAGCTTCTCTCTGGATTGCTTCAGTTGCCTCTTGTCATGAATGCTACTACCATAATCAATGTGGCAGTTGTTGCTTCCTTCATCCCTGTCCTCACCTTCTTCCTCTGTGTTATCAGCTCAGCACACTGTAGTGATTAATGGTAAACATGAAAAGTTGGCAAGGAAAGAATACTGGATTGAAGCCTTTGTTGAAACTGTAGGGGAGGCAGTGAGGCAATGAAGAAGAGTTCTTTCCAGTTGTCTCACAAATCTGACTTAAATAGTCAAATGTGTTTGTACCAACAACAGGTTTTTATGCAAATGAAACCTGCTGTTTGTAGCAGTCAGCACAATCCCTCATACAGATAAGGGATTACATCTATTTCTATCACAAGGGTACTTAATATGAATGAAAGTCTGCATTTACACCATCACAGGCCTTCTACTGGATTGCCATGGAAAGCGGTCCCCATCTGGTCTGAGAAGAATTGGTTATAGGCTATCAGCAAGACTTATCCAAAAATGGCCACTCCAAGCCATTTGAAACATTCATAGTTAAGACTATGCTTTGAGAGTCAGAATTGTGGTTCAGCAGCAGGCTGCTGTGTAACTTCCTCGAATGTAGTGTTCAAAGATGATGCTGTTATCATGGAAGTTCTTCTGGTCATATGTCTTATAGTACTTGGCTTAAGGAACAACCACAGGAGGGCCTTCCAATTAGGGAATCAAGTCATCCTGCTCCCCAATATCTCAGCTTATTTAAAAGGTGGTGTTTATAACCTTAACAGTATTTACAATGCTGTAGCAATGTTTACATTCTGCCCATGCCCCAGGGAGAGGTTGGTCCTTCTATCTCAGGCAGACAGCATCAAGAGAACAAAACTCCTATTTGTTCATAATAATTTAAAAGGTGCGTGGTAAGGTAGGCAGAGACAAAAGGATCTCAGAGAGTTCACAGCCAGCCTGGTCTACATAGTGAGCTCTAGTATGGCCAGGACTTTATAGAGACCTTGTCTCAAAACAAACAAACAAATAAACAACAACAACAACAAAATAGATATGGGGTAATCAATCATTAGGCAACCAAATAATCAATTTTACATGTGAACAAATAATAATCTGCAATTAAATCAGAGAATTAAAATTTATCAACACAGCATTTATTCAAAATTGAGTGTTTAGGAAAGCCCATTATCTTGAGATAGCTCAGCTGAAATCCAAATAGTAGCCAACACTCAAAGATAGAAGGAGCAGAGAGGAGAGCTGTGCCACTGGCCACATTCAATCTGAATTTATTATCTACACATATTTCTTCTCACGAGGCTGGAGAGATGGCTCACTGGCTGCAGTGGACATAGGTTAGGTTTCTGGTGCCTATGTGGCAGCTCATAATTGTCTGTATCCCCAGTTTCAAGTTATTTGATGCCCTCTTCTGGCCTCCTCAGGGTTAGTCATGCACAGATGCATACACATACATGCAGACAAAGTATTCATACCCCCCCCCCCAAAAAAACAAAGAAAAATTTTAAAATCTATATTCCTTTTCTCTTATGCCTAGGTCTGGAATATGCCTGACGGAGACATTTAATACATGTTCTGAATGAAGAGGAAAAAGGGAAGTGACTCAGGAGCTTATCTAATTCTACAATAAATGAAACACAAACGAAGGGGTAGCTGATTGTCTCAGAGATACCACATGGCAGGTCTTCTCCTTTCCTAATGGAGATGGAGGAAAGCAAGGGGAGAGGGGAAGTGAAGGGGAGACTTGGAGGACAGGAGGGAGGGGAAACTGTGGTCGTTACGTAAAATAAATGGGAAAATGTTATTAATAAAATAAAATAATGACACAAAACAAAATTAAACAAAACAAAATAACAAATGGAGGGGCAAACTAGTTACAGCAACCGACAAGAGTTATGTGCTTCTGTGCACATGCATCCATATCTGTGTACACCTGATTGCAAGGGTTGGTCTAGTTCAACATTTATGAGTGTTTCTTGTGAAAAGAATATCTTGACGGAGTCCTGGCAAGAACCTATGGTTCTAGACAATCAGAGTGTCTAAGCTGTATGGGTGGAGATCAGAGAGGGAACACAGTGGTAGGAAGATTTTTGAATATTAAGGCAGAGAACTGCACAGCACTGAGCCAAGATACAACTAGCATCTGTGAACAGCTGCCCAGTTACAACATCCTTGAAGATAGTTGCTTATTAATCTGGGGTTGAAGGACAGTCCAGCTTGGTCCCTAATCACCAGGCTAATAGGCCCAGCATTGAGGAAGCAGCTACCAGAAGCTGGACTAGAGGGGCAATTTTCCTTCTACTACCACTTCGCCTTAAAGAAACACTAGTAAGTCTTTTCAGGATAAAAATGGTGGGATCCTGGGTTTGGAGTCTGGCTGCTGAGCTTGAACCTTATAAGGTCCTAGTAAGGGTCTAGTGGGGTCAGAAGGCTTGTTTAGGCCTGTATCTTTTTCAGATCTGGGCTATCCGTGCTCTTTCTAGATCTATGTGACCGTGTGCAAACTAAAGGACAGTCATTTTGTAAGGAAAAAATAGAAGAGAAAGGAGGGGTGGTGTCATCGCATGTACAACCCACGTGTGACCGTGGATGGTCTCCAGGGTGATTAGAGGACTTTAAAAGATATCTACAAAATCTTGAAGGGGAAAGATGGAGGAGGATGTGATCATCCAAAGTGTTTTCAATCTGGTCACCTCTGCTGTGTGCTGGAGAAAGCAGCAGTTACGGGAACTGACAGATCAGTTAAGCAAGGGCAGGTGCCATGGTTGTTTATCCAGGATCAAGGACTCTGGGACAAAGCAGAGGGACAGCCCTGGGAGGCCAGTGACTCAGAGTGGGACCTGGACGGCACAGATTGTTCTGCTGGGAGAAGCAGCGTGCGGAGCACCCTCCAGGCCTGTGTGAGTAGGCATTGTAGGATCCTGAGCTCTCCCTAGCAGAAATGGCTTTCTGGTATGATCTCAAGCCAAGAGACTTTTTCTGTGTAAAGGGTCCATGATCCAAGGAAATGCCACTTTGAGTGTGTTCTGTGTCCAGCAAATGCCTGGCACAAAACAGAGACTTTGTACATGCTACTGACCAAATGTTGGGAAAATAACCACAAATTTGAGAGTCAGTGAGGCCTAAGCATGTAAAGTAGGAGTTTTAAATTGAAATATAAGCCATATCTGACTGAGAAATAAACATTGTAGGCCCTTATGTACCCTCTCTATGTCTAGTTTGAGGCTTCCTGGGGAAGGGAAAAAGTGGGGAACTGGGACTCCTGTAAAATAGAAGAGGAGACAAAAGACAGAGATCTATGGTCTCTTGAGTGCTGGGCATTCTACATTTCTGTTAGAGCACATTAACTCAGCTGGTTTATAATTTTCAGTCTATAGAGCCGCACAGTGATGTGTGCCTCACCTCACCGCAGGGACTTTGGGTTTCTTGGGAGAACAAGTCCTTGTCCCTTTGCAGCCTTCTTGACTCTAGCCCTGATCTGACTCTTACTTTTGTTGCAGTAGCCTCATGTGTCACCTGCATTAAGTAGGTCAGAGCCAGACTGTGTGATATCCCTCACATCTGCTGTCCTCAGCCCAGGGGGTAGAGTGCCATGACTAAGAGCAAGTGACATGAAACAAATCGTGGCAGAAATGGTCTTATTCACTTTTTTTCCCCTCTAAGGACCATGCTCCTGCTTCCTTCGCTACCTGTCCTTCTCCTGTGTGTGGCAGGCATATCCTCTTCAAAGTCACAAACTTGTGAGGACGCCCTGAAGACTTGCTCTGTCGTAGCCTGTGGCAGAGATGGGAGAGATGGACCGAAAGGGGAGAAGGGAGAACCAGGTATGTAGCACTGTGCTCTGGCTTTCTACACCTTTCCTTCCAGTGGGAAACTGTTCTGTGTCCCCACGGATGGAGTTCAGGGACCTGGGAGACTTGGCTTTCATTATGGCAGGTGTTCTTCCCTTCAGAATGATCTCTTTATAGTGTCACTGATTCCCAATCAAAAAGCTGTGCTTAACTAACAGCTTTCTTGAGTTTCACTTTCATGTAGGGAGCTGTGAGGAGGCATTGTCCCTCAGGTATCCAGACCTGGGAGTTAGAAAGCTCTGTTTACTCTGAGTGACCAATAGCCAGCTCTTTGGCTCTTTCCTGGAGTTGATAGGAATCAAGGCTTGAACATGGGAAAGAGAAAGAGGAAGAATCACCAGGTCATGCTGCCTTTATCTCCCAACAGGTCAAGGGCTCAGAGGCTTGCAGGGCCCTCCAGGAAAAATGGGGCCTCCAGGAAATGTAGGAGCTCCTGGAAGTTCAGGACCAAAAGGCCAAAAAGGGGATCCTGGAAACAATGCAGGTATGAGAATACTCCAGCATGACTAACTTGATGGGGGTCCTACGAGCAGAAGGCCATGTTGAGGTGCCTCTGGTCCTGATGCCTCCCCAGGAGATGCTCAAACTGCTTCCTGACTGAGTGTCACTTGGGACTTATTGGGACCATGTACCCTCCAGTGCCATATCCCCATCAGTTCTCCTTAGGACATGCCATTAGCATTTCCTCAGATGAAAGTCCAGCATGTTCTCTAGGCTATGCGGGAGGAAATGTGCCCCGCCCCCTGTCTACTGTCGGAAGAGTTGCATGAAAAAGATCTGTCTCATCAGACTCCCCAGTAAAGAGGAATAGAATAGCAGAACAACTGTTCTGAGTGAAACAAAGAAAATTTGGTATAAACAGAAAGAAGACTGGCAGCCCTCCTGTTAATATCTGTCCATCACTCTGCCAAAGGAATTGAATGTATTAAAGAGTTTACCTGGAAGTTGGAAAGATGCCACAATTGGTAAAATGATATACAAGCATGAGGACCTAAACTCAACTTCTGGAGCCCATATGGAAAACAAAAGAAGGAAAATCTCTCTCATTCTGGCACACATTTGTAATCTCAGCTCTGGGGAGGCAGAGACAGGCACATCCCTGGGGTTTGCCAACCAGCTAGTCTGGCCTACTCTCCAAACTCTAGACCAACTAGAAAGATTGCCTCTAACAAAGATGGTTCCCGAGGAATGACACCCTAGGTTGATCTCTGACCTTTACACATAGACACAGACATAGCAACACACACGTGTACACATACATACAAACAGCAGAGAGAGAATTTACTGGCAATGAGAAATAAAAAAGAACTGCAAAGAAAAATCACAGGCTAATGAGTATTCTTTTTTCCCCCATTTGCTTATTTAGCTGTCATATTTTTTTCTGAAACAATCTTACTTTTTAGTTAGCCTTAGCATGCATTTGTATAAAAGCACTGATGTACGTACATATTCATTTGTGTGCAAAGAGATATGTAAGGGTATCCATGCGTCTGTATGTGGGTAGAATCCAGAGGTCAAACTCAGGTATTGTTCTAAGATAGAATCCATCATTTTTTTTTTTTTTGAGGCAAGGTCTCTCACAGGCCTGAAACTTACCAAGTAGGCTAGACTAGCTGGTCAGTGAGCCCCAGACATCTACCTGTTTGTGACAATCTGGCACTGGGATTCCATGCCTAGCTTTTATACAGGTTCTGGGAATGAAACAGGTCCTTGTATTTTCATGGTAATCACTTTGCCTACTGAGCTTTCTTCCAGGTTATGATCTCTTTATTCCTCCCTATCCCTGTGTCTGAGTCTCAGGTTAAAGTTTTGTCACTAAGTGCCCTCTTCCTGATGCTCTTGTAGAGGTTGAGGCAAAGGTGCGGCAGTTGGAGGCAGAGATAAGGACCTTGAAATCAGAACTGGAGCACACCAAGAAGTGTAAGTTTTCCCTCAACCCCCAGGGTGTTTTTCCTACAAAGGGATCTAGGGTTGGGGAGAGTGACAGATAAGTAACCCTTCTGAATGCTTACTTTACCACAGTTTCTGTGAAGGCTTGCTGTTTTCTTGTGATTATATTTTTTTGTAATATTTCATTCAGTTTCCTCACCATTATATTATACTTGCCTTGGGACTGGGAGGTTGCTCAGTGAATAAAATCACATGCCACACAAGTCTGATGATTTAAATCTAATCCTCAGAACCTAGAGTGGGACAAGAGAATCAACTCCCCAAGGTTGTTCTCTGACCTTCACACAAACACTGTGGTGCGCGTGCGCGCGCGCGCACACACACACACACACACACAGATACATAGATGGGAGGGGGAGAAAAACACACACACAAAGACACACACACACACAGAGAGAGAGGGGGCGGGAGAAAACACACACACACACAAAGACACATAATTTTTAAAAGTTATTATACTTCAGGAAGTATAATAATTCACTCCATATCATACAGCTTGCAGACAGCAGCAAGAAAGGGTTGGGTGGAAGTCTCTTTTTTCCATCTTCTTTGCAGTTTGCTCCTCACTTACTGTTCTTACCTGACAATTGGTTCCTTTCTCTTATTCTGGTGCCCAAATGAGGTGGTGGAATCCACGTGTGCCACCTTGTGCTCACCTGTGCTGCTGTCTGGCTCTGACTGACATTGATGTCAATAGTGGGCTATCCCAGGAGGGTCAGGCTGTTTTCAGAAGGCTGTGGACACCTTCCCTGGCTTGGTGGTTGTTCCTGGTCATACCCTCTTCCTAGGTTCTGGCCTAGCATCAGACCTGAGATTTGAATTCCCAGGGGGACATTTTCAACAGGTCCTGACTGGACTCTACACCGAGTAAAGTGTCCTCTGCTCTGATTTCAGTGCATGCCTTCTCAATGGGCAAAAAGTCTGGGAAGAAGCTATTCATGACCAACTATGAAACTATGGTCTTTTCCAAAGTGAAGGCTCTGTGCACCGGGCTCCGAGGCACTGTGGCTATTCCCAGGAACGCTGAGGAGAACAAGGCCATCCATGAAGTGGCCAAAGGCAACGCCTTCATAGGCATCACAGACGAGGTGACTGAAGGTCAATTCATGTATGTGACAGGGGGAAGGCTCACCTACAGCAACTGGAAAAAGAACGAGCCCAACGACCATGGCTCGGGGGAGGACTGTGTCATCATTGTAGATGATGGGGTCTGGAATGACATTTCCTGTCATTCTTCTTTCATTGCTGTCTGCGAGTTCCCAGCCTGAGGAAGCTGGTGCCTCCATCTTCTCTTTGGCTCCTCTCTGGACTCTCAGTTGCTTCCAAAGAAAATTCAGTACTGTTTTCCCAAGCTTCGTGTTAGCTGATTCGTTTCAGGGGAGTGGATGTATTTGATTGTGACCTGAGGATATAAGAAGCTGACCACGAGGCACCAGGATCCAGACAAACAGAGAGTGAAAGTCACATCTCTTTTGCTAGGGGCACAGTGACGAGTCAGAGTCAAATGTGGAAAAGCTACAGTAAGTCCTCTCTTTTCACATTGAAGGACCAAAGGTGGACCATACCTGTGTCAGAGCTGCAGCTAATCTTAGCTGTCAGAACACCCAATTCCTTCTCTCCATGAATTGGTGCCAAACATGCCTGTTCGAAGCCATCCCCGGTCTACAAGGTGTTCTTGCATCTTGTGTTTCTTCACAGGGAGCTATATTTGGTGGAGGGTGGAAGAGAGTTAACACTTTTGGATTCTTACTACACCCCAGGTATATGCTAGCTAGGTGCTTTCTGTGACAGGATTGTTGCTTTTAGGTTCATGGACTGCTCCAGGCAAGCTCTGTTTACATGACCATAACAAAGGGCAATATCCTATATGAGTAACCAAAAGCAGTCCTGAGAACCCTACGTCAAGTAGCTGCGTCCTCTCTTTACTCACTGCTCCCAGAGAGTGAACAGCAGCATCACTGTATGGGACTGGTTTGATACTGTGTGCCAGCAATGTGGAAGGAGGCATGGCCATTCAAGTGGCAACCATGTCATCAATGTTGGTCCCCACTGCCCAGCATCCCTTTCCTTCACTGCTACACCCTCTCATTAGGGATCAGTAAGCCCACTGTCAGTGCACAGGGAGGAAAAACCCTATAGTTAGCTTCTTGTCCTAAGCATCAAATGATGCCACATCAGCAGTCAGCCGCTGGACCTCCTTCTTGAGCAGTCCAAGGTTTCGAACTATTCAACATGACCACGGAACTTTTGCTTTCCAGCTGTCTAAGGGTAGGTGGAACTGAGATTCAGTAGCAAAGTGCAGCGAGCCAGAAGAAGGTGGGTGCTGGCTCTTGCTGTTCGCCATTCCCAAATGCAATCAGAAACCATTTCACGAACGAGCCAAGAGTCGTTCTCACTTAGTGAGAAGCCTTTGCTCACATCCATTTCTATTTTACTTTTCTTGGTCTCTGAATTACCAGGAAAAGCACTCCATAGTCATTAAGTGCTCAGTGATTGATTGATGTTTGTTCAAAGGAAACAGCAAACATTCCCAAACGGATGGATAAGTTGACTGCTGGGCGGTCAGTGTCATGACGAGCTCCTTTTCAGCAGCTGTGGGAACTAGGTTGGGACCTACAGATGGCACCAGGCCAAGCAGGTGCCAGGACCATGTGCCTTGGTTTTTATCACACCTAAACTGTCACATTCCTGAAATTCCTTCAGACTATAAGCCCTGATGATTTGGAACAGAATGATTCCCTGCTTCGTTTCAAATCCAGATGCCTAATCACAGGCACTGGGGACTGCTTAAGATTCAGAAGCACCTAATATGGCAGAATATGGTAGAATCACAAGTGCATATTATTTAGGAAATGGGAACGTGGGGTTTGAATTATGTCTGTGAGTCAGTTTCCTTCCACAGAAATGCAGACACAGCTATTTGGGGCATGGTTTGGTTTGCTTCACATGACAAAGGGGAAACAGGCACCAAAAGATAGGGATACTCCAGGCCCAGGTTCCAGTCCACATTTGGCATGATAGAACGGAAAGAGCCTGCTCAGTAGGACAGTCTTTCTCTGGAGTCCCTAATCTTTGCTGCTGACACTTCCAGCTGTGTTCCAGCCAGAGGAGGGGACATAAAGTTCCAGCTTACGCCAGATAACCTCCTTCCTGACTGGGTCCAAGAAAACTCCTTTCTCTGTGGCTGTCAGAGGTCAACCAGCACCAGGGCCCACGCGTTGGGCTGAAGATCAACTTACTGAGCCTCTGACCTGTTTGCTCACTATTGGGTAAACAATCTGTCCTTTCCTAATTGCCAGGAATTGGGGTCCCCCCCCCACACCATTAGCCAGGAAAGGATCAGCTGTCATCTGCGGCCCAGGCTACAGATGCTGGGAAGTGGGTTTTATCAAGAGATGTTACCCTGGTAACCCCGAGTGGCTGGTGGATTGCTGGGAAAATGAGAGGTACATCTGACAAGAGATCAATTGGGAAGCAATGACCTGTGTAGAGCAAAAGTCCATAAGCCAGAACCAGTGTGGTCCTTGCAGATACAGTCATTGCATTGAAAAGAAATGGAATCCAGGTAGACATTTACAAACTAAGCACCAACCTTGGGCTAAGTTAGCCACTGGCAGCATGTGGCTTTGCCTGTCTTGTCCTGGTAGCCCACGAGTTTGTGCACTTCATGTGACTCTTCAGAGCAGTGACTGGCAGAATTGACTAGAACCATGACATTGTCTGAGGACTCTGGCCCTCTGCTGAGCCCTGTTAAAAATCTTAAAAGTCTTTTGGCTTGGTGAACTTCTCAAATGTTCTAGACGTTGGGCAAAGTTTGGAAATGACTGATCCAAGAAAAAACGGTCACCCTGGTGGCTTGTGTACACCTCTCACCCATGCCCGGAGGCAGAATTTCTTTATTCTTTGGAGGTCCCTCATGATTTAAAAAGGCCCTGTTTTATTTATAGAATCTGTCCATCAACAGTTTTTTCCAACCCACCCCAGCCTACAACCAGCGCAGCTCCAAATCCATCTTGACACACCCCTAGCTCTTACCACCTCTGTGACTTTACAGAATAGGGCTAAGATAGGAACAGCTTTGCTGAGTTGTCAGAATGTGGGTGGTGCTGGGTTCATGAGGCTCCTGTAAGCACCTGTGTGACCAGGTTCAGGCTGTTATACATATTTATGGACATATGGAATTATATGTCATGTGTCAGTATGATAACCAACAGACCCCAAACCTTGAACTTACACCAATGAATTGTTGCCTGTAATTCATTCCAGGCCTCTTCCATCCGTACCCACACCTTTCTCTGCTTCCCCTTCTTTTTGGAATGTTCCAGAGGCTCTGGGTGAAGAGTATTCATGTTGGTCTTGTACTAACTACCTACAAATGGCTGTATGTGTGTCTAGAAAGCCGTGGAATCAGCAGTGACTGTCCAGACACTAGTAGAATCTTGTGCAAGTCTTAGATCTTGCCAGTATTGCCTTCATTCAATTCATCTGGCCAGTGATGCTAAGGTGGCCCCAACTCCAGTCTTTTCCATTTTTGTATTTTCCTCTCAACAACTGTAAATATTTGGTGTCAGTTTGGCCATTTATTTGGTTTAAGTTACCACAGTGTGACGATGTCATTAGAAGTAAGGATGGGTTCAAATTCTGACTACAGTGTTGCAGCTGTGTGACCCTTTTCAGGTCACGTACAGTCTCTGTGCTTTTGTCCTCTTTTCGGTGAAGTTGGAATAACACTTGTGCACAATTCATAAGATTGTCACCAGGGACAGATAAGCTGTTGTTAGTGAAGCAATTAGGACAACATTTGCTTGCAAATAATGCAAGACTAGCAGTGGCCCTGCCTCGGTGAGCTTTCCAAAGCTACACCACTCACCGCAGCAGACTAGTATCCAGAAAAAGGTGGGATCCACTTACAAGTTCAACTGATGGCTGACAAATGGATTCATGAATGAACAGATAAGTGAATTAATGAATTCACCCCCAAGATGTGAGATCCAATTCATCTCCAGAGATTAACTTGGGGCCAGTCTGGATTCCAGAAAAGCAGTAAAGTAAGCTCATTTTGGAAGATGGCTATGGGCATACATTACATTCCCAGGTAGCGTAGAAATCCCTAGCCTAGTCAGCAGTGACTTCGTGCTGCCCTCTGCTGGTTGTCTTGTAGGCAGGGCCAGCAAACTCAGAGAGTCTCACAAGCCAATGGTGGGTGGGTTGTGGGAGTGGGGGCTCAGGAGAGCCTTAGCTCCCTCCCGTTGCTTCTTGCTTGCAACTTGGGGGTTCTGTTGCTTTGTCTCTGCTGTCCTGGTTGCTGCACCCACTTAGATCGTGTGTCTATCTTTCAGGCCACAGGCAGACATCTATAGATGTCTCGTATAGATAGGTGACCATAGATCCTCAGGGTGCCAAGGCTCTGCAAGATTACCCCATTCCTTCCATTGGTGCCTGCTCCATTTCAAATTTTTAGAGAAGGATGCCTATGCCACCTTCACCCTCTTTCCTGCCCACATATTTAAATGCCGGTGACTTCATATTTCCTCAAGACAAGATGTCATTGCTGCGGTGTGGTTTTCTGGATTGAGTGGAGTGCCTTTTTCCTTTGTTCTGCAACAGCAGGGAAAAACTGTGGACTTTTCTTTGGAACAGTTTCTTTCTGGGGACTCAACAAATCATTTACTTGTGACATTTGCAGAGACTCCAAACAATCTCAACAGTGAGGGGATGCTCCACTGGGGACCTGTAACTAGGGACTCTCCACACAGCCCGTGGGGACCCATAGACAGAGGGCCAGTGCACAGGGGGATGGTGGCTGTATCTCCATACCTCACAAGAAAAGGGTCTTGTTGTGGCACCAGCTGAAGCTAGGCACTTCAGGATTGTCCTTGTTTTTTGTCCTGTAGCCCAACCTGAGGAAGCACCAGGATTCTTTCAGAGGTTCTAGACAGTGTCTTTACTTGTCTCACCAATGAAATTCAAGGACATTTCTCTTGCTAAATGTCTCCCAGACTGCTGAGTGGTGTCCTCTTAACCAAGGATGGTGGACATCAGCACATCTATCCCATTCCTAACCCTTGTCAGTGACAGACACAGTAACTAGCCACTTCCTACAGTGCCTGGCTGAGACCCTGGAAGTCCTTTAATGCTGTAGTAATTACGAAGAAGCCCAGGTAGCATGAAGAAAAGATCTTATGGTCCAGTTCCACCCAGTGCCCCTGAAATGCCCAGCTGTTCCCGTAAGAATCTATGGCTACAATCATCAAAAATGTATTGCCAAAATCAAATGCTAAACTGTGCAGAAATCACTGTGCCCACCATGCCAATCCATGTCACCTATGCTGACGGACACTATGAGGTTTTTGGTCACTCTCTTGCATGTGCTTCTTCTCACTGACACATGCAGCCATGTGTGGCCACCCAGTATATGATGGAGAAGCATGTGAACTATGACCCTTGCCCATTTCTCATATTTAAGCCTTTCACAGCTATTTCTGTGTCCTAGTACTTGGATAAAATTCAAGAATCAGGAATCAGGTCTTTCTCTGTTCAGTGGATAACATGGGTAAATTATTTATTAAAATTAGAAATTAATTTGATTTCATAATTTAAAAAGAAAAGTGGTATGTATTTCAGCTTTGCAAAGGGAAAGGAGAGTTTTGAAGTGGAGTCAGACACTGCCATTGCTTAGTCAACTTTGCCCATTACTGACGATGTGAAGGATATGGGCGTACCTGTGCCCATGGTTGCTCAGAAGGGCACTGCTATTCTCTAGAGAACAGAGGGGGCTTAATTAGTGAACCCTGGGAAGACATTTTCAGGGACCTTTTATGGAATCTTATGGTCCTTCTACCAGTTGAGTTGCCAGAAAATAGATGGGGAGCTGAGTATCTCTTTTTTGGCTTCATGTTGGGACCTGAGAAAGGACGCAGGTTCAGCTCTATACAGAGAAAACACAGCATTTCACGGAACTGTAAACCACCAAGAACTTCTGGGCAAGAGGCAGAGAATGTGAGCTCAGGCCAAAGACCAAAAGCAAAGAAGAGTGGAAAAGGATGACAACCAAGATTCTATCATCCTTGCCTCTTTCAGTACTGGCAGGCCTCTAGGATGTATTGTTGCTACTTCAAATGGTCCTTGAATTTAAATGGTTTGACTTCTAACTTTCAACATTATAACAGTGCAAAAATCATATGTGAAATGCGGATTTTACCAGGATAGAACTGCTCTGGTGTGTTTCTCCCTCAAGATGCTGGGAAGCACCAGGGAGCTTTAGTTGTCAATGAACCCTTAAGATCACAAGTGGGACTGACATATTTGGGGGTATTGTGTTTTCGCATCTCATTACAAAATACATACCTGCTTATGTATATGTGGCAGTCACCATTTTATTATTATTATTATTACTATTATTATTATGACGATGATGATGATGCCAGGATGCTCCATAGACTAGGAGTTTTACATAAATGCATTTTCAATTTGTGATTTCCTTCAAGACAGGGTTTCTCTGTAGCTTTGGAGCCTGTCCTGGAACTAGCTCTTGTAGACCAGGCTGGTCTCGAACTCATAGAGATCTGCCTGCCTCTGCCTCCTGAGTGCTGAGATTAGAGGTGTGCACCACCACTGCCTGGCTAATGATATGTTTAACCTTCAGTGTATCTATGGGGGCATAATTTCATTATAATTCAACAAGCATCTTTCTAGGTTGGTGAAATTTTTTTTATAGATTTATAAGGATTTAGTCTTTTAAACAATTCTTAAAAAGTCTGACCTTAGCTAGGTGTGGTGGCACATGTCTTTATTTTCAGCATCCAGGAGGCAGAGGCAGGGATCTTGAGTTTGAAGCCAGCCTGATCTACAGAGTGAGTTCCAGGATAGCCAGGGCTATGCAGAGAAACCCTCAAAAAATTCTGGCCTCTTAGTAAATTCATTATTTCTGTTGATTTTGCTGGTTTTCCATTTAATCAACTTGAATATTTATTTCTTTTTATTATTTTAAAACTGTGTTTCTGTCTTCCACTTTCGCTTTTGGGAGTTTTGCAATTATTGTTTGTTCAGTTGGCCGTTTAGAGACAAGACGTGTCTATTGGTCTGAGCTTAAAACCTTGGTGCATGCTGACCTTCGACTCTATATAATAAAGACGACACTGGGTGTCTACTTCTGCTTCTTTCTCTCAAGTGCTGTGGTTACAGACAGAAGGGTATGACCACACCAAGCCTGAAACTTGTTCTAGAAAGATGAACACTAATGAGACATGATAGCGCACGTCTGTAATTCTAGGATTTGGGAGGCATGGTTTGGAAGACTAACGTAAATTCAAGACCAGGCTGGTTTGCACAGCAAACTCGAGGCCAGTTTAGATAATAACAGAGTGAGACACTACCTCAAAAAAATAATGAAGAGGAGATGTCTCAGTAGGTAAAGGACTTGCTATGCAATCACAAGGACCTGTGTTCAGACTCCCAACATCCATAGAGAAAGCCTAGTGTGATGTTTGTCTGCAACCCCAAGGCTGGGAAGGAGGAGGCAGACAGATCCTGGGGTATCATTGGCCAGCCAGTCTTGTGAAGATAGAGAGCTCAGGTTCTTTGAAGGACTTGGTCTTTATGCAATAAAGTGGAAAGCAATAAGGGCAACGTATAATTTAGAGTACTGACTCCATGTTCATGTACCCAGGCAACTGTACCTTTACACACACACACCACCACCACCACCACACCACACAAGATGAGCATTTATTTTTTTGTTTTGTTTTGTTGAGAAAAGGTCTTTCTATTTAACCCATGTTCGTCTTGAACTTGCAACAATCCTCCTGCCTCAACCTGCCGAACGGTGATTGTACAGGTCAGAGCCACTGTGCATAGCTGTCCCTGAATCTGTGCTTTACTTTTTAGTATTTACTTTTTAGAATCTCCACAGACTTGAGGAGACTGGTTTTTGTTGCCAGTTGTTACTAACATTGTGCTCTTCCCCATGTTCCAGGGACAATGAACGCTGATGAATTTCATTTTTCCTGCTTCGTGGTTTATCACTTTCACATTGATTTATTGTTATGCACATTGTCAACGCACCATCACCCTTTTTAAAAACTTATTTTCATTTGTCTGTTTGCTTATTTATTTTATATCTATGGGTGTCTTGCTTACATGTCTGTCTGTGTACCACATGTTTGCATAGTGCCATTAGCGGACAGAGAAGGTGCCAGATCCCCTGGAAATGGAGTTACAGTTGGTAATTCCCAAACAGTGGGTTTTGGGAATTGAACCTGGGTCCTCTGGAAGAGCAGTCAGTGTGTTTGACAACTGAGCTATCTATACAGTACCAGCCTTCTTCTTTTAATGGATAACGTGCATTATTCCTCATCAGTTTTGTTCATTTTTCATGTAGTCACACACGCCAGCATTATCACTCCAAGTCTTCCTCTCTAGCAGTGCTTTTTTTGTGATTTTTTTAAATATCTTTTTTAAAAAAGAAAACAAACTACCTTTTTTTCATTTTATATACCAACCCTAGTTTCCACTCCCTGCCCTCCTCTCATCTCCTCCACCTTCCCTCCTACCCCACCCCATTCACTCCTCAGAGAGGATAGGCACATTCCTAGCAGTGTTTTTTAGATAGCTATTTATTCTCCAAAGATGCTATACTCATATCTTCTGTTTTTCTTTTAATTTTAATTAATTAATTTTTTCTATCTATCTATCATCTATCTATCTATCTATCTATCTATCTATCTATCTATCTATTGCTATGCTGGATGTAGAGCCCAGGAACTCACATATCCCAGGAAATCACTCATTCTACCACTGCACTACCAGGCCTGGCTTTCATTTTTATATGTAAATAAAAAAACTTATTTTTCCCCTAAGTGCTTGGTCATTTAACTGAACAGTATTAATTGACAAGTCATTTTGGTATCCCCTCTCCCCTTATTTTTAATCAGATGTATATGGTATCTGAACCGTTTCAATTTTAGACTATTCTTTTTTATTATTCTATCTATATCTATTCATATGCTGTGTAGTGTATATTTTATTATGCTAGTTTTACAAAAAAACCCTTTAACATAAAATGTGCCAAATCCTACCAAATTACACCATTTCGCGTAATTTCCCCCACTTGGCTAGCTGTCTTTCTTTCCTAAGAGCACTGGAGTCATTTCAGGAGATTCTCCTGCCCTAAGTCACCTTTTCTGCCTGGGGAACATTTCCTAGGAAAGGCGTTGAGTTTCCAGAACTTTCAAAGAATTCAGGAACCCCCCTCTTCCTCATTCTTCTCTTGTAGCCTCTCCCCAGCTAGGGGGTCAGGCTTGCTCCAAGCCCGCCAACCCACTTTTGTCTCCTCCCTGCTTTGCCCCATAGCCCACCCAGCACTCTGGTCCCAGACGGTATCTGCTTCCTGAAGTTGCCTCCTCCTGACATTTCAGCCCTGACCTAAGCCCTGCCACTCGTACTTGAAGTGCTAAGGGAAATAAATAGGCAAAGGAACGAGCCGTGATGTCACTGCTCTCTTACTTTAGATCAAAGGGACTGGCGACATCTTGAAAACACTCCACTTGGTCCTTTTAAGCAGGAACTAAGGATCTTGTTCCCTTGATCATTCAATGCATTTACTCTTCTTACTGAACAAATAGAGTAGGGATCACTTCACTTGGGCAAGTCCCTCTGTGACAACAAAGGCGGTTCAGACAAGCAGGGTGACAGCCTATGGACTCCTAAGTGATCAAATATATTAATATCAGAAAAATGTCTACTTATGGACCCCAGTTCTCACTCATAGTTCAAGTGGAGCCCGCTGATCCTCCAGGTGGCTACTTCCCACACAAGTGTGTAAGGTTCCAGAATGCTCGAATGTACAACCTCATGTCCACTAATCCTTTCACGATCACGTGGTCACAAAATAGAGGGCATGAGAGAAATAGGTACAAATCTCATTCTGACCATCTGTAAGTGACATATGCCAGAGGTTTATGTCTTTTCATAAGGGCTCTCTCTGAAACATTAGAAAAACCCAGAAAATCTACCATGAGAGTCCTCACAGAAGCCTGGCAGTCACGGATGAGGCCCCGTGGCAATGACATGTCCTGATCTCTGAGCAGCTCGGCAATAACACAAGCAGATGGCTCCCCTCTCTGGTCCTGGCTAAGAGCCCTCAGATCATCTATTCAGTCTAAATCCACTGCCAAGCACCTCTATTGACTGCTGCTGCAAATCAGGCCTGGAGATTACTTTGCTGCCTCTTTAGGGACCCGAGAGCAGGCATCCAATGAAGTCTTTCCATCTTTGTACCCATCCAGTTCTGAATAAGCATTTGATATCTCAACTAACATTCTTTCCCTTGATGGGAAGGGTTTACAGGGTGGTGTTGTTTTGTGTATCAAAAACGCCCTTGAACTTGAATCAGGAGAATTTCCAGACAGTGAGACCGGTTGAGAATTCCCCCAAACAAGTAATTCAATTGTCAGTGGTGTGTGTCAAAAGGATGCAGAGCAAAAACAGGATCCTAGAGAAGGAAAACATCAGAGGGCTCCTCTCAGGCTGTGCATTATGGGATGTGGGCTGATTTAGTGACAGGAGGATCAGGAAGTAGGGGGAGTCTTGAGAACATACATTAAGCTAGCTGGACATGGTGACATACACCTGGGATCCCAGACTCCACAAGTTGAGGGCAAGAGCATGGAGAGTTTGGGGCCAACTTGAGCTGCATAGAGAGACTCTGTTTCAAAAAAAAATTAAATAAGGAAAAGAAATAAATGAACATTTTAAAAATAAAATATTATTAAACTAATTAGGGCTTCCCAAGGCACTTGCTGTGGAAGGCCCCACTGCAGACATGTATGAAGGGATGCCAGCGCTCTCTTGATCCGGGTGGCAGGGTGTAGATTATCCTATCTCCTAAGTGTTTAAGAGTCACCTAATCCTAGCTCCACCTCTTGTTTATGCTAATTACAAAGGGACCTTGGTTCAAATGCCTGAGGGTAAGATGAATGATTTTTAAACCACTTTGGCCTTTACCTGTGTGTTGAGCAGGGGGTGTCTAGGTACTCTAAAATGTAAAATTTGAACTTCCGAAATATTTGCTTCAATCTTCTCTTTAACAGTCTGGGTCTACAACCTCTGAAAGGGGTTGCGGTATCAACATCCTAGACCTTCAGCATGATAGGAGATTGTTTTTCTCTTTGGAGAGTTCTGTTGTTCTTTCCTTCCTATTTTGAAGAAGTGAGCTGGGGAGGGCTGGAGAGATGGCTCAGTGGTCAGGAGCATTGGCTGCTCTTCCAGAGTTCCTGGGTTCAATTCCAAGCACCCACATGATAACTCGCAACCATCTGTAACTCCAGTTCTAGAAAATTCTGGCCACCCTCTTCTGGCTTCTGCTGGCACCAGCCACATAATGTGATACACAGATGTATTCATGCAGGCAAAACACTCATACACATAAACATACATTTAGAAAAAGAAAGAGATTTGGAATCATTATTTGGGTAGGCAATAGTTCCTTTGAGAGGCTCTCCCAAGGCTGTCATGATTTTAATGGAAGCTCAGTGGCAGTATTGTTCTGTGTGGTACTATCCCTCCAAACTTAGCTGCTAGTACCAGGATGGGCATCGGAGATAAGCAGACTTGTCTCCCTAGGAGTTTTGGAGTGGTAGTGGGACAGTGCTTTTTTACCTCTATGATCTGTATCTATCGCTGTTTCCTGTCCTTGAACAGTCTAGAACAGCGGTTCTCAACCTCCCTCATGCTGCAGCCCTGTCATACAGTTCCTCACGGTGTGGTGACCCCCACAACCATATTTTGTTGTTACTTCATTAACTGTGATGTTGTTATGCAATGAATCATAATGGAAATATCTGAAAGGGGACCCCAAGAGGTCGTGCCTACAGGTTGAGAATCACCACTCTCGAGACAGGAAGCATGAAGGTGAGTGCAAGAGAGACGTGGATGAATGAAGGGCCCAGGGGGACAGCTCAGCCCCACCTGTTCCCCCACGCTTCTTACGCATACATGGAACCGTCTATTTATAGGAAAGGTTCCACTTTGCCTTAAACAGGATCCAGTTGCTTCCTGATCCTGTCTGTTAAAGAGCCTCTCTCAGCGCCCTCCACCTGTGTGCCCAGGTGTGGCCTCTGCCACGAACTGTTTGTTCTTTATTGTGCAACTGACTGGTTTTTCAGAAGGTGCTGGGAATTTTCTTTCCCAGGAACAAGGAAAAAAGAATCTCAGTTGGGGGTTGGTCTCCCATTGTCTGAAAGTGTGGGGCTTTTCTCATAAAACACAATATCTTATCTACAAGTCGTGCCAAGGGACTTCTTGGAAGAGGGTTTCGGTTTGAGTCAGAGAGACTATACAGAAAGGACAATTCCCTCCAGTCTCTAGGACAGGAGAAGTGAGGCTTCCTGACTAGAGAGGGGTTATTTTTAAGTGCCTGTGGTCCATCCAGATCTCCTTCCCATTTCTTGAACACAGGTATAATTAAAATAAATTTTAGAAGATTAAGTCAAAAGCAACCAAATGCATAGAATTGTTAGCATTGAGGTCAAGAAAAATTTGTTCATGACCTACCAACCCTACCATCCCAAGTCATCCTTGTCTGAGTCCCCTCCCTTCCCTGGGCCTCACTTCCACATTTGAAAGATAAGGAGGATGGGTCTGGAGAGATTGCTCAGCAGTTAACAGCAATTGTTGCTTTTGCAGAGGATCTGGGTTCAATTCTCAGCATCTATATGTATGCATCACAACCATCCACAATCCCAGTTCTAGAGAACCAAGAGGCGTGTACATGGTTCACATGCATGCATTCCAGTAAAACATTTATATACATTTAATTAAAATAAACTTTAAAATGGATGAGGAATATTAACTAGGTTGTCTTTGAAGTGGAAAGGATAGAATACCCTGGAAATGTCTGGCAACAGAAGCCTTAGATGACTTTGAGCATGGCTAGCCCCTCTGCTCCTACTTCCCCGAGATTCCAGATGAGATTACAATGGTGTAGAGGTCTTTCTCAGCCCCACTGATAGGGCTTTTGAGGAACATTATCCTAGGTGTAGCCATGACATCAGGTAGGGGAACAGACCTTTTCTGCCTGGTCATTCTGCTGGGCTTTCAGGCAGCTAGAGGTCTCTAGCCTACCACTTTTTAGTTTTGGGGCATCAAAAAGAAATCCTGACCAGAAATGGCACACATATGGAAAATGAAGCCAGGAGTTAGGGTGATCTCATGCTGGAATGAATGAGAACAGAACTAGGGCCTGTGTGTACCCACTAGATGGTGAAGGAGAATAATAGGTATGTAAGACAAAGCCTCAATGTCCTTGGTTTATGGCTAGAAACCAAATATGAGTGAGTACATCCCATGTTCCTCTTTTTGGGTCTGGCTTACCTCACTCAGGATAGTGTTTTCTATTTCCATCCATTTGCATGCTGATCCTACTGCACGCACTGGCTTTGTGGGAGCCTAGGCAGTTTGGATACTCAACTTACTAGACCTGGATGGAGGTGGGGGTTCCTTGGACTTCCCACAGGACAGGGAACCCTGATTGCTTTTCGGGCTGGGGGGGGCTTAATTGGGGGAGGGGAAGGGAAATGGGAGGCTGTGGCGGGGAAGAGACAGAAATCTTTAATAAATAAATAAATTAAAAAAAAAGACAAAGCCATCAGGAGCAGCCAGGACACTAGGAACCTCAGGCAAGGGTGGAGAAAGTCCAAATAGGAAAGTTTAGAGAGGATGCTGTTAGTCAAGCCAAACACAGCTGAAGATTAAAAATGCCTCAGGGCCAAGAAGAAGGCATCACATTCTGTGGCAGGTCATAGAGATGGACTTTCATCCCCTACAATGGGGAAAACAGGGTGGTCTCTCTTTCTCCTAAGAGTTTTTCAGCATGGGAAGGCATCCATACAAATTACGCTGAGATTTGTGCTCTGTGATAACCCTGCCTTTGGCCTGATTTTTACAGAGAACCCAAGCTAGGCAGGTAGTCACATTTTATTAGGATGTTGGCAACACACAGGTCTGAGCAATACCCCAGTGGAGAAGCTCCTGGTCCAGTACCGTCCCGTCTCCACCCCTAAAGACTCAGAACTCACAGACAACAAGACGCTTCTCTCCACAACTTTTGTCGTTCCATTGGCCATTGGTGAAGATCTCCACACAGTTCTCTGATCCACCATTGTTGTTGGGCTCCCCGGGAGCCCAGTTAGAATAGACCAGGGACTCTCCTGTGGGGTAAACGAACTTGTTCTCTGTGCGCTCGTCTGTCATGCTCAGAAAGGCAGCTTTGTTGTAGGCTGTGATCAGCTGCTGTATGGCGGTGTTCTCAGCAGCAGAACGTGGGGAGGCCAGCTGCCCTCCAGCCTGCCTGCACACCTCCTTGGCATCCGCAAAAGACTTTTCGGAGCCGCTAGTCCTGAAGATCTTGTCTCCAACGCTTCGGCCATCAGGGAAGATCGCGGCTGAAAGAGGAGTGAAGGTGGGCTGAAGTGGGGACAGCTCCTCACTACAGTTCTGGGGCTGTGAGGAATTTCTGCTGGAGCTGAAACCTCCTCCCAACCTTCTCACGAAGGGTATTAGGGAACCAGAGGTGATGAAGCAAAGGCACTCCATTCCAGAGGAGTCCCTCTTTCATGGTGTACCCCGTGAGTGGGTGCAATATCCCTCCCCATTCACAAGCAAGCCTACCGGAGCTTAAAGAAATTAAATACAAGGCCACCAGTTTGACACCAAATCTCAGACACAGGCCAGGAGACGGCTCAATACATAAAGCTCTTGCTACGCACATACGAGAAATTGAGGTTGGATCCACCACACCCATAGAAAAGCTGGACATGGGTAAGTCTGGAACCCCAGCAGTGGAAGTGGAGGCGGGTGGAGCCTAGGGTGGCATGGAGGGCCTCACTGACCAGCCAACCTTATTAAAACAGTAAGCATCAGGTTTAGTGAGATGAGAGACCCTGCCTCAAAAAATAAATAACTAAAATAACTAAATAGGACAAGTAGAGGCTGGAAAGATGGCTCAGAGGTAAAGGGGTTTGCCTCTTGCTGCATAACCCGGTGACCAGAGTTCAATTCCTGGAACCTACATAAGGGTAGGAGGAGAGAATTGACTTCACAAAGTTGTCCTCTGACTTCCAGGTGAGCACCATGGTACACTTTGCCACATAAGGTATGCATGCACACACACACATACACACACACACACACACAAAATGAACCAATAAAGGGGTAAAGAACACTTGACATCAACCTCTCCCACACACAGAAAGAGAGAGAGAGAGAGAGAGAGAGAGAGAGAGAGAGAGAGAGAGAGAGAGAGAGTGTGCTGGAGTCAGAGAACAGTCAAAGAAAGAGTGGGGCACCTGAGAGTTGTGTCAAGTCCCAGGCTGGCCTCAGCCTCCTGGCCTTAAAAGTGCCGGAGAGTAGGTGAGGTACCTCTGAGAGGTGAGTGTGTTCAGAGAAATTGGGTGTGGGGTTAAGGGTGAAACTCAAATCAGAATCAAACCAGCTGTTAATGACTACCTGAGGCAAGACAAAGTCACTTCCCTTGACTCTGAAGTGGTGGGTCACATCACAAAACTTCATCTGAGTAACACATCACATCTCTTTTACTCAATGGGTCCCCATCCCTGTGGCTTTTGTACCCATGCTTGAAAGTCTGCAAAGGACTCTCGGGGGCTCTGGAGAGGGCTTGTACTCTGGAGAGGTCCTATAGTGTGAGGCAGAGTCCAAGCTGTGCCCCAACACACTGTTGTTCTTCTCTGATTGTCTGTAGTACTCATGTGTTGTCTCAAAGGATTTATGATCCTGGCTGAGCTTGCATATGCTACACGGATATACCTATTCATCATCCAAAGCACATGGAAGGACTGTCTATCTGTCTTGATGTGTATGTAAGTCTGTGTGTTCTTGTATCACACTTGGCGCTCATGTGTGTTGATGGATGTTGAATGTGTGGTTCTAGCTGCACGTCTAGCCCTAGACTTAGTTCCTGCTCATTCCCATAATAGACCTAGAGCAAAGCTCAGCCAAATGAGGGACCCTAGCTCAAAAAGGACCACAACACATCACTGACAGATTTCGATTGGATCCAGGAACTCACCTTTCTTATAGCGAGAGAAGGAAGCTTCTAGATTCTGTAGTTGTCCTTTTAAGGCCTCCACCTGTTGATTCAGTGCAGCGCTATCTGTGGAGGAAGGAAAGGAGGGAAATGTAAAGCTTGTGCTGCAAACCTGAGAATAACTTCATCTCGGGTTCAAGAGAAGATTTACATCTGTAGCTGTGAATGGTTTTTCTTTTTTTCTAAATATTGTTGTGTGTGTGATGGACATGTATGTATGTTACATGTGTATGCACATGTAATTCAAGAGTAATATTGGACATCTTCCTCCACCACCTACCATCTTATATATCGAGGCAGAATCTCTCACTTGAACACCCTGCTTGATTATAGACTAGTCTAGCTAGCCAGTTAGCTCTAGGGTTCACATCTCTGCCCTTATAGGGCTGAGATTACAGGCAGACTGCCATGGCCACTCACAATTGGGGACCTGAACACTGGAACACATGTCTGTATGGCTATCACTTTGCCTGGCTGATCTGTCTCCCTGGAATATTTTCGTTTGTTTTCAAGACACAGTTTAATGTAGTCTAGGCTGACATGTAACTCAGTGATCTTCCTGTCTCAGCCTCCCGAGTACTAGGATTACAAGTATGATCCATGACACCCAACTTTTGCTCAGGGATTTTTTATGGTCCCTAAATTAGGCCCTGAACTTAAACTAAGTCTGAACCAGATGGCAAGCCAAACCAGATGGCATCCCGCCACAGGAAATATCATGACAACCATATTCTTGGGAGGAAGACTAGAAATACACACTCCTTATATATTTTTCACCCACTGGGTGGTTAGATACACAAGCCTGACCTATAAACCAGGAAGTTAGCTGTTGTCACCATTTCCCATGGTCAGATAAAGAAATTACCAAGTTGCCTTCCCATATGACTTAGATAGTTAAGCCAGAACCTAGGCCCTCCACCTGTCTGCTGACCTAAAGTTCCATTTACCACCTGTCCTAATGAGGTCACCATGCCTAGCTGAAGGATGCTACATCACAGTGTGTGTGGGGGTCCCAGTACCTGAAGCTTCTGCCTTACCTGGAAGTCCACTTTCACCTTTGGCTCCTTTTTCCCCAGGAGTACCTCTGTCCCCCTTGAGTCCTGGGGGCCCTCTGGGTCCTGAAGCTCCCTGTGGACCCACAGCTCCTGCAGGGCCTGAAATCCAAGAATAAATGGCTGAGCCGTGTGCCCATTTTCCAGCATTTTCACTTCATTGGACATAGTCTATCCTAATCCCGGCTATGTAACTTTCTCACATACAGGCTCCCCCAGAACCCAGACACAGACCCACTCTGTGTATGGCTGTTCTTATGACACAGCAATCAACTTTGTATGTATATAACCCATGAAAAAGACTCCCCATGCCTTAAAACAGCCCTCTCCCTACAGACAAGCAGTCCCAGAGACCCCACATTCACCCTCCTTGGAAGCAGGGTACTTCCACATCCTAGCTTTGACTTAATGGGTGAGTTGAAAAGGGGATAGAGGCCCTGGCAGCTCTCAGGAGACACAGTAGAACTCCATTCAGCCCCCCATAGATTCATCACTTACCTGCTGTCCCATCATTCCCAGGGGCTCCTGGCTCACCAGGGGCACCTCTTTCTCCCTTGGGGCCCACAGGGCCATTTGCCCCCGCAGGTCCTTGCATGCCCGGAGCACCTACGTCTCCTGAGAAGGGAACGAACAGTGAGAAACACTGGGAAGAAGATGTTCAGTGTGCATGCTTTCCTCAGCAGGAGGCCTTTACAGAGACCTGTGGGGTTAGGTAGAGAGTTGGGAACATTGTTCATTGCTGCCTGGGGTTCCTCTGTGGAGGGTGATGGAGAAATTCTGTCAGCGCAGCGAGATGTGAGAGAGGTGTGCACGTCTTCACAGTATTCGTACCCTGGTTCCTCCTGGCAGTCTGACCGTGCCTCGGGTCACACCTAGGGCCTCCACTATCGTTCCTCCTTTCTGTCTCACTGGCTAGACACACTTGTCACCTACCTTTTGGCCCAGCCTCTCCTTTAGGACCTGGTATGCCTTGAGGTCCTATGTCCCCCTGCTTCCCAGAGGGACCTTCGTTCCCAGCTGGTCCAGGCACACCCGGAGGTCCTGGAGGTCCTGGCAGAAAAGGAACAGCGCTGTCAGTGACACTGACTCCTTTGGCAGTGGGAGTGGATAAGATGAATGTCAGAGCAGAGGTCAAAGAGGCAATAGCCCATCCTGAAATGACACAGTGTCTTCCTCAGAGCATCCTCCTTCCTGGGACAGGTCCTGTGCCTGCCACTTGCAGAGCTTTGTGATAGAAGCAGTAGCTGTAGGCACCAGATAAATACCATAACCCATGGCTCACCACGTGGTCCAGAGTCTCCCTTTGGTCCAGGTTCTCCAGCAGAGCCATTGTCCCCCTTGGGTCCAATTGGACCTGCAGGGCCAGGCATCCCCGAGAGTCCCACACGTCCTGGCAAACCTATAGAAACAAAATAAATGAATCCTAAGTTAGTCCTAGGCTCAGGAGGGATCAATGTCTACAAGACAAAGTCTTTGGAATTTCTTCAGCAAAATGAAAATCAGTGTCCCCACTTAGAAGAAATAAATATCCTTGGCGTGGTGGTGAATTCAAGCAGAGCTTCAATCTATGAAGTGTTCTTGCCCCTGCCCCAAGGCCACTGTGTCAGCAGAAGGAATTCGGTCAGCACTGATTGATTAGTGACCACAGGACAAGTGTGCAGATGTATATGCACATGTATATAACTGCGTGTGTATTCGTGGGAGAGTGGATTGGGAGTGTGTGTAAGGAGAGTCAACTATTTTACTTTTTTGAATCAGAAATTGCACTACATAGATAACTTGTTTATTATAATAACAATAAACTTGTTATCTACTTGATCATTGTTTATTTGTGAAGAGCCCCTGATTCACAAGGAGTAAAAACTTAAAAATAAGAGTGCACAAAAATGAAAATTAAACAGACAAAAAAGTCGGGTGGTCTTTAATCCCAACATTCAATAGGCAGAGGCAGGCAGATCTCTGTTAGTTCGAGGCCAGGCTGGTCTACAAGAGCTAGTTCCAGGATAGGCTTCAAGACTACAGGGAAACCCTGTCTCGGAAAACAAAAACAAAAACAAAAAAATAGAGTATAGCAAACTAAAGAGCCTCTGTGCAGTGAAGGAAAGACCCAACAGAGTACAGAGACAACTCACCAAGTGGGACAAAGCACTTGTCAAATATTCACATAGCAAAGCTTTAAGAGCCAGAATATTTAAGGGATTAAGAAAAGCAACAATAAAAAGCAAATGATCTAATTTAAAAATGCACAGATTATTTGAGCAGACTGCTCAGGAGAAGAAATAAAACGTCAGAAAGTAATTTTAAAAAATGTCAATTTCAGTAGCCATCAAGGAAATGTAAATACAAACTATAATCAAATTGCATTTTGCCCCAGTTAGAATGGCTATTATAAAACAAAACAAAATAAGCCACGTGTTTTCCTAGCATTCAGGAGAAAGATCTCTGAGGCCAGTCTGGTATACATAGTGAGTTCCAGGTCAGCCAGGGCTACAGTCAGAAAGTGTCTCTAAATCTCAAAAGCCCATGTATATGTGTGTGTGTGTGTGTGTGTGTGTGTGTGTGTGTGTATGTATGTGTATTACACACAGAAACAACAATTGGTAGGGATGATATAGAGAAAAGGGAAGCTTCATACAGGAAGATGAATGAGTATAGCTGTTGTGGAAAATTGTGTTAGGTTTTCTAAAGAAAAACTAGAGCTATAATTACCATATGATCCTACTATTCCTGGGAATATATTCAAGTGATATGAAATCAAAAAAACCAAACAGACACCTGCACACCCATATTTGCTGAAGCATCATTCACCACTGATAAGATATGCCGACAGCCTAGATGCCTACTGATGGATGAATGGGTAAAGCGGTATATATCCACAGTGGGATAATATCCAGGCATAAAGAAGAATAAAATCCTATCATTTTTAGAAAAGTAGGTGGTTGTAAGGAACATCATATAAAGCCAGACACAGAAAGACAAGTGTCCCATGTTCTGTTTTCTGTGGATACTAAAATATACACCAATCTGAATGTGAAATAGTGATTAGTCAAAGCAGTTGGCAAGGGAGGGCACTGATAAGAGGGGTCAGGTTGGACTACTTTGCATGTGTGGTCTTCAAGAGACTCATAACAAACCATGGGACACGGGAACTATCAAAGAAGAGAAAGTGTGATATAGCTCTCTTCCCACAGAGTACTGCCCTGCACACCGTGTCCTCAGAGGAAGCAGGATTAGAAGAGATTTAGCGACTAAACCCTATGGAGATTATTTTAGAGAGAAAACAGATGAAATTCCAGGTTTGAAGACTGCTCTCTGACAAGAGAGGCCTTCCCAGGGCGATAAGTGCAGGTGGGATGGGGCGTCTGTGAATTTTCTGGAAGAACTGGCCTTTGTATTTCTTCCCATGTGTGAAGTACTGGGGGTTACGTGACTGAGCCACATCACATATGTACCCAGCTAAGACAGACATACCTTGACTCAGGTGGAACATCTCCTAGTCTGAGGGCTCACTACAGTGACCACGGATCTAATCCTTGGCACCCTGCCACATCTCCAGCTCAAGACTGTCTCTTCTTAAGCCCCAACTGACCCTTTCAACAAATACTGGGCTTCAAAATCTATCAAATAGATTAGTCATCAAAAGTGCCCAGGGAGTGAGTGACTGGAATGGAGGAGCCAGAAAAATAAAAAAGCCATTCTTTGCCTTAAGCTCTTCCTCTGCCTGTGGCCCAACCAAAGATCAGGAAAACTATGTGGATGAGGCCAGTTCTTGGACCCGGAAAGGGGGAGGGGAATGGGGAAGAAAAGGGATACCCTAACATTCACTCCGAGGGGGGAGGGGAGCAGGGAAAAAAGGGATTCCCTAACATTCAATCCATGGCTCCTTCTGGGATCAAGAGAGACATGGGAATCTCTGAGAGCACAAGCTGCCACTGAGTCCCTGCCCTCTTGTTTGGTTCTCCCCGTGGCTCTCAAACCCCAGCCCGTTCACACCTTTGCATCTTACCTGAGACATATCTTCTCTTGCCCTTTACCCATGTATCCTAGAGACAGTATTTATTCTAAGCGTCATGGTCTTTCTTCCAACTAAAAGCAAACTGGGGTACGAAACAAGGTACTTGACCCCATCAAAACTTCACCAACCCAGTCAGCAGGAAAATGGAACTTTACCCAGAAGACTCAATATAAAAGAAAATCTTTGGTTCCATCATTTGTCAAGGGTCATTTGGCACATGCTGTTTATTCTCACTTGGAGATAGGCACACTGAGACTGTGGCACTGAGTAGGTGTCTCTGAGTGTCATGGTCACAGAGAAGCAGCTAGTAGTCAAGATCTCTCTAGTGAAGAAGCCTGTGTTCTTTCAATTTTAACATCCCCCACTTTATGTGTTAAAGAAATTTGATATGTTCCCTGTGGCTTTTGAAAGGATTAAATGGATTTTCAAGTGGGAACCTATCCAAGCACAGATTTGTACAAAAAAACAAAACAAAACAAAACAAACAAACACAAAAACCTCATGAATTCCAATCTTCCCTTGTAATGCCTTAGGCAGTCCTGCCACTAAGATCTGTTTATAGGACTGTGGATGTATGTAGTGGAGTTTAAATATTAAACTACCTGTCACATAGGCACCATTTAATCAAAATGAAGAATTGCTAACTGCTGGGACAGGGCCCAAGAGGTTAACCCCAATATCAGTGGTTTACCCATTCTTGGGACAAGCAGAATCCAGAGATCCCAAGGGAGGCATCAGGTCGGCTGAGTGATGGGAGGAAACACATGTTGAATCCAAAAAGAACATGTGTTTGGCAGGTAGCCTGGACACCATGGGGAAAGTCACTCCCTGGAAAGGAGAAGCTCACATCCAGGTTCATCACAGAGCACCTGAAGTTGGGTCCCATTCCGGCCCCTTCCCCACCCCTCCAGACTGAGCCCCTGATCCTAACTCTACCTGGATCACCCTTCTCGCCCCGAGGACCCTCTCTCCCATCCCGTCCATCACGGCCAGGCAGGCCATTCTCTACGGGGCTGCACATGACAAGGGTGCAGGCGTTGGGTACAGATCTCTGCGAGAGGGTCTTCACTTCTGCTCCCTCATTCCCCCGGAGCTGCATGAGCAGGACAAGCATGGACAGGAGGTGCAGCATGGCCTGCAGGGATGAGAAGGTGAAAAGATGTGATGATGATTCTAGAATGTGGGTTAGGTAGTGACCGATGAGTCTGGAGATGAGAATTCTCCATGCCCACATCTTCATCGAAGAAGAGGGTCCAGGGCAGTAAGACAGTAAGACTCCAAAAGCAGTCTATGGAGTAGGTACATATTCTGACTTTGAGGGAGTGAGTTGTTTGACTAGCACTCTGGTAAGGGTTGACAATACTGTCCATCTATCTCCTGGAGCCCGATGAGAATATTGCCTGTGTCTAATGGTCCTCACTGATGACTATCCTCATTCCTGGTACCCTTTCTCTCTGTCTGTATGCTAGGACAACTGGCTCACCTCAGTTGAGGCCACGTCAGCATCATCTCCCTTGCTAGCTGGATCGGCACCAACAGCTCACAGCACTGGTCCATAAATACACCTGCATCTGAGTGTCTCTAGATGCTTGTACTGAGCTAAGACTGGAGTGTGGCTGCATGCTTGCCAGGCAATTTAGTATTCCTGGATCAGGCACCAAGCCCGTGAGGAAGATTCCAGAAGAAACACAACTAAAGAGTTTTGGGGCGGTGGTGGCACACGACTTTAATCCTAGAACTCGAGAGGCAGAAACAGGCGAATCTCTGTGAGTTGGAAGCTAGCCTGATTTACAGAGCTAGTTCCAGGACAGTCAGGGCTACACAAAAAAACACTATCTTGAAAAACAAAACAAAAAAAAGAGAGAAAGTTTCATAGATATTAAGTTAACAGCTGGAGAGACCCAGAGACACCCAGAAGCCTACTGGACCATCTGGGGGAGGGATCCAGGGAAAGCCTTTGTGTGAGAAGGGGGCATTCTATGTAGTCTATTCAGTTTGGGGAGCTCTTTGAGGAGGAGCCGAGAGAATATATTCATAAAAGTATCCAGTCACTGTTTGAAAGGGCCTTAGTCTGGCTAAGAACTGGCCACAGGGTGCAAGACTTTGGTCACTCTCTACACAGAGTACCTGTGCAACCTTTCTCAAGAGCTTATCTTCCCAACATGACCAGCACTTTTTAGTAGTGCCACAAGGCTGGCAACCATGTATGTCTTCATGCCAGGGGACAGTCAAGATCCAAACTTTGATAACATCTTTCCTTTCAGAGAAAAAGGACCCAGTGGGTAGCACACTGGCTGGGCACAAAGACAAAGGGGCCGGAACAATGAAGCGGTTCACCATAACCAGGGGCAGGGTACATGAATGCCAGGGCTTCCCCACCAGAGAGGCACTTCTCCACCTGCTGGTGGTTATGGGCTAAAACTTCTGTCCATTTCTCATTCACAATTGCCTCAGGTCCCTTGGGACTCCCTAGAAATGCCTTATTGAACTCACGGGCCCCTTCATTACCCTTGTTTTAGCAGAGGCTCTTTTATCAGTACTGAAAGATAAGCCCAAGTCAGAGCAAAGCCACTGTTCCGTGACCTGGAGCCACCTTAACTTTAGGGTCCTGTGCCTCATTCTGAGGAAGAGTCAAGACAAAAGGCCTTCTGTTTTACCATCTGTTCGCCTGAGCATGAAGGAAGCCTGCAGGGAGCAGACCCACAGGCTTTCAGATCCGAGACAGGCTAGTTAGCTGGGAAGAAAATGGAGTGTGTAGATCCAGAGGGCAGAGCACCCAGTCTGTGTGCTTCCACAGTAAGAGTTCACTGAGGACAGTGGTTCTTCCTAATGCTGGGTGGCAGCGAATCAGAGACCCTGTGCAGTTAAGTTTGTTGTTTCATAGACACTTGAGGCTAAGAGAGAACTCCATTTGTCCCTGCTTCTGTGCTATTGACAACATCCTGAGTTTAAAATCCCAGCCTAGTTCTGGTGTCCACTGTCTGGTGGTGCACACCTTTGATCCCAGCACTTCGGGAGGCAGAGGCAGGTGGATCTCTGTGAGTTCGAGGACAGCCTGGTGTACCAGAGCTAGTTCCAGGACAGCCAGGACTGTTACACAGAGAAACTCTGTCTCGGAAAACCAAAAGAAGAAAAAAAAGAAATTGGGAACCATGACAAGATTCCACCTGTAGTCTCCATACCATCTGTGTTAGTCTGGGGAGACATTGCATAGTATTAATCCATATTAACCCCACTCAGAAAGCAAATCTTCCACCAAACCAAGAAAGGTGACCTAGGAAAAGATGATATTTTACCTTCATTGTGTCCTCCACCTCAACCCCCCACAACTCCTGATCTAGAACCAAAGCTAGATCCCCCTTACTCAAAATCAGTGGGATAAATAGCCCAGTTGGACAAAAGGGTATCTACAGCAGTTAGGGAAAGGAAATGGGAGGCAGGGACACTCACAGATAGCTTCTTCTCGGCCCCAGGCGCTCCAGGCAAATGAACCTCTGTTTGCCGGTCACCCACTATTTATTCATGCCAGCCCTATAAGTAGAGCCGCCCAGCATTGGTCTTCTGAGAAAAGTGACACAGATACACACACACACACACACACACACACACACACACACACACACACTTTTTTCCTGTTGGCTCACTCACTTACCCCACCTACACTCTGGAAACCCCCAATATACCCAACACTATGCATACCTGGCCCCTTAGTGCTACACTGTTGGCCAGGGACCTCTCTACCCTGTGGGAGTGAGGAGGCATCCCCAGTGTCTGGCTATTGGAGATGTCTAAGAATCTGATGTCCAGAGCCCATCCAGGTTGCACAATAGCCTATAATGATTGAAGAAAAAGAAAACCTTCATGTTCATATCTGCGTTTCTCCAAAGGTAGGATCCGCGGCTGTGTCTACTCCCCCTTTCATTTCAAAAGTCTTGCCTAGATATTGAGAAAGAGCTGGGAGCTGCTTGGCATAGCCAGGAAGGGTGGGGCAGACAAGGAGGCTGCAAAGGCAGCCAGCTATGCGGACTGTAGTTCAGGCAGCTGCAGCTTGGAAGTGAACACTATAGGAGCTCATTACTTGTCTTCCATGGCATGAACTTCCCTTAGCACGTGGCATCTTGGTCCTTGTTCTTCTATCTTCCTAGCAAGTATTTGACTTGTATGTTGCCCTGGTTGTTAGAGGGAAGCCTTGAAATCTTGTTATTCAGTGCTAACAACCCTTTCGGCAGCTCTTAATTTTCAGGTTCTATTGGGAAGTTGTCAATTCTACTGTCATTGCTATATTTGCTTCCGGATTCCCATGACTGAAGACTTTTTCAAATCACCTTCTCCCCCCCCCCTCTGCTTTTTCAAGTTCCACATATCTCAAGATCAAGGTGACTTTATCTCCTGATCCTAGAGTTAGGGCAATATTTTTCTTTTGAATCAAAACTCCATTTGGATATTTATATCTTTAGGAGAAAACAAGGAATTACAACAGACACAGCTGAAGTACTCACACACAACACACATAACCATGGAGACAGCAAGTCTGCCAGGACCATTTACTGCTGGCTACAGCCTCTCTGGAAGGGAAAGGGAGTCAGTACAGTTGACAGTGAAGACAATGATGGCAGTATCCACAGCACTAAGATTATCAGTAATTCTCTGAAGTGCTTGTATTTCTACAACCAACTAACTCAATCTCTCCCACAGTCATTCCGGGCAAACTGGCCAGTGACTCTGAACTCCATGTTGGTCAGGAAGGTGTTCTATGGAAAGCAGCCACACTGTAAAAACCAAGGTGTTTTTTCTTCCAAACAAGTGCCGGTACTCAGACCCAGGAAGGTATTGAAAACTCCCAGAGAATGGTGTTGGCCTCCCCTTATCAGGTGCTGTCTCGGTCTGGAATTTTATTATCTCTGAGAACCTGGTCAGAGGCATCGTTTTTCGCTTATTACCTAACTTGTTTCCTCTTACAATTTGTGGGCTTGCTTATGTGCTGTACAGTGCCTACACTTCACTTATTTACCCCTAGTACATGCGGTTTGTAGGATGAATGTTTCCATGTCAGAAAATCAAAATGTAAGCCATGACAAACAGAAGTTGACATCACAGTGTTGACTTTCTGACATCAGTCCTTGACAGGATGTGCTAAGAGGGGGCATGAAGTGATTTTGTGGTGCTTTTGCCAAAACTGGATAACCTTGGTCTAAACTTGATGAAATTCCAGACAAGCCCATGTTGCGGAACAAAGAAAAATAACGCATTACCTGGGTCAAAGCCATGAGCTGTGCCAAGTGAAACTGCTAAGGAAACATAATGACTAAAGAGTATGTGGGATTACAGACTGTACCCTAGACCTGAATAATAACATTAGAGGGGAAACTTATAGAATTTGAATAAAGGTCTTGAATTCCTGAATAGCACTGGACCCAGGTCAGTTTCCTGAATGAGGTCATTGTACTGTAGTTGTGAGACACTATGGAAAATGTAGAGTCAGCACCACATACTGAAGAAAAAGTGCTGCCTTCCCTTGGACTGGTCATCAGCTACACTCATCATTCTCCTGAAGGTCCTTGCCACTTTGACAAGACAGGGAAACAGAAAAATGCAGTCAGCTAGTAGTGGTGCACACCTTTAATCCCAGCTCTTGGGAGGCAGAGGCAGACAGATCTCTGTGAGTTTGAGGCTAGCCTGGTCTACGAAGCTAGTTCCAGGACAGCCAGGACTACACAGAGAAATCATAAAACAACAACAAAAACAACAAAACCCCAAACCAAACACCCTTAAACAAACAAACAAACAGCAACAAAACTGGCAAAAAAAGGAAAAGAAAAACACACTGGATTAGAAAGAGATGAAACTGTCTTTGCTTGTCACTGAGTGTAGGAAGTCGTGAAGATCATGCTTCAGTTAACGGTTTCCTGAGGTTACCACATACAAGGCCAGCATACAAAAAGCAATTACATTTACATGTTACACACATTTAATAACAAGCATTTGAATTCAAGCTCTGCACACTGGAATTCTATAAAAACTTATATGCATATTTTAAATGTTAAATAGGTATATTTGTGAACTAAAGGACCTGACATTGCTAACACAGTTTTCCATGAATTGAACCACAGAGTCAATGCAACACTTATCAGTATCTCAGCAAATTTTATGTAGAAACTAACCTGACTCTACAATTCATATGAAAGTACAGACGGTCTAGAACATACTTTAAAAGATATGTTTGTTTGTATCTGTGTGTTTTGGTATGTCTTTTCTCTTTTTTTCTTTCTCTTCTTCCTCCCTCCCTCCCCTCCTTCCTTCCTTCCTTCCTTCCTTCCTTCCTTTTTTTCTTTTTCTTTCTGCTTCCTTCCTTCTTTCTTTCTATCTCTTTCTTTCTTTCCCTTTCTTTCTTTCTTTCTTTCTCTTTCTTTCGCTTCTCTCTCTCTCTCTCTCTCTCTCTCTCTCTCCTCTCTCTCTTCATTTCTTTTTCTTTTTTTTGAAACAAGGTTTTACTGTATAGCTGAAGCTAGCCTGCAATTCACTGTGTAACCCAAACTGGTTTCAAACTTGAAAACCTTTTGCTACAGTCTTCCACATGCGTGTCTGAGCTCCTTTGATAATCTTGAGATTTGCTATAAAGCTAGAGTAATTAGAATGGAGAGTTTGCTGAGGATATCTATGAAGTTAGTGGAATACACAGTCCCCAAACAGACCCCAAATATGTATTATTCATTTGGTCTTATTCAAAGGTGGCAAGATACTTTGGTAATTGATACTAGAACACCAGATGGGAAATGGCTGCAAAAATGTAATCAACTTTTATTTACTCTATAAGAACATTAACTTGAGCTGGATTATAGTTTTTAGGTGTATTAATTGCTCATCCTGGAAACAACTCAAGCCAAAATTCATGAACGGATAAATTGTTATTTATAGAAGCAATGGAATGTTGCTCAGCAGTGTCAGAAGGACAAACTACTGGCAGGTACAACATGAGTAACCTCAGAAACAGGCTGAGTAAAATGCACAGCACAATGAA
Organism: Microtus oregoni; assembly: GCF_018167655.1. Classification (NCBI taxonomy): domain Eukaryota; kingdom Metazoa; phylum Chordata; class Mammalia; order Rodentia; family Cricetidae; genus Microtus; species Microtus oregoni. Next base: position 17,588,360 of record NW_024543072.1, read on the forward strand.
TCCGATCATTTTGTAATTAACTAAAATAATAAGCAAGAGGATATTCTGCATAATGATGTGAACCTCTGGAAACAGACAGGACTTTTTTACTAAGAGAACAGAATAGTGGGTCTGGGCCTCAGTGCTGGAGGACAGTACTGTAAAGGGATGATCCAGATGGATGTGGTAATGGTTACAGAAGTTTTCTCAGGTCTCATATACAGATAGCTACGTATTAGTCAATTCTCTTCAAACAGTACATTCCTTATGGTCACATTTTCTGCATATGAAATATACCCAATAACAATATTTAATACTTAACCATAGGCCTGGCAGGGTGGCACATACCTATGGTGCCAGCATTCAGAAGTCTGAGGGAGGGAGATCAAAAGGTGGAGGTCAGTCTGGGCTACACGGCAAGGTTCTGTGAACAGTAAGGGTTGAGGATGTACTCAGTGGTAGAGTCCTTGCTTTGCATCTTGGGTTTGACTCTTAACATTACAAAAGTGAATAAAGATTATGATTTTTATACCTTCATTTTGTAATAATCATGGTATCACCTGAGAAATCTGTTTCAAAGCTCATCTTCTAAGCTCAGCATTCTACACCCGTTGCCTAAAGGACATAGTTAGTTAGGGGCTGTGGTTAGGGGCCAACTCAGTGGTTAAGAGCTCTTATTGATCTTCAGAGGCCCTTGGTTTGCTTTTAGGTTTCCAAGTTAGAGAAGTGGCAACTCCTTGTGACTCTAGCTCCAAGGGACACAACACACATACATACACACACACACACACACACACACACACACACACACACACACATTTGCATTTTTTAAAGAGGCCGTAGCCCAACTGGGCAGTTTTACAGACCAGGCAGTGGTAACACACACTTTTCTATTTTACTTTTCTGACTCTCAGGCAAGTTTTATTTACATAGAAAAGGTGATATGATATGGGATTCCCCTCTGTGTGCTATGAATATATTTAATTACCATTGGTTAGTACAGAAGCTGCTTTAGCCTGTGGCAGCACAGGATATAGTGAGGCTGGAAAGCTAAACTGAATGCAGAGAGAAAGAAGGTGGAGTCAGGTGATGCTTTGTAGTTGTCAAAGGAGAAAGATGCTGGAGCCTTACTAGAAAATCACGAGCTTTGTGGTAAAATATAAATAATAGAAATTTGTTAATTTAAGATATAAGAGCTAGCTAGGAATATGCTTGATCCATTAGCTAAACAATGTTGTAATTAATATAGTTTGTGTGTGATTATTTGGGTCTGAGTGGCCAGAAATTGTAAAATCAGTCTCCATTTACATAATGGTGCCCAAGTATTTGGGGCTATTGCTGCAATAGGTCACAGCCCCATAAATTCGCCATGTGGCCCTCTACCCACTTCAGGTCTGGGTGCTTGTATGCTCACTTGAGGCCAGGAGGAAAGTAAGTGAGAGCAGTCCTGCCACTATGCACCCCTACTGGGCAAGTGGCTTGAAGGGTCTGCTAGGCATGCAGAGGCAGGAGAACATGGCATATTCCTGCCACCATACATAGAAGTATTTCTAGGCTATGCAGTGTGCTGCATGACACATTTAGCTTTTACTCAGATACAAAAGGTTCATGTGCTGCATTCTGCCTCCCAGAATTGAGGTGGTAAGCAAAGCTCCCACCTTCTGGCCCTAGAGTTGGTGGTAAACATACTTCCACCATATTAAAGGCTGAGAGAGGCACAGCCTGCATCCAGGGCTGCCATGACCACACTGTTTACCATTTTAAAATGTTCCTTGTCAGAAAATGATTACAGATACACAATGAAACAGATTCAACAAAAAGACCTTGAAAGACCCCCAGAGTGGTCCTTTTCTCAAGAGGAGACCCCTAACCCAAGGAACAGTCGAGACCACTGGCTGCAATTAGCAAGAGGTTTATTGGGTGGGCACAGGTACCTGTGGGCAGCAAAGTCCTTTCAGAGGACTTGCGCACCTGCAGGCTGGGAGAAGGTCTTTTTATAGGAAAAGGATGGCAAAAGCAGGCATACAGAAGCAATGCATGGTTACAGGGATCTCATTGGTCAGTTCGAATGAGGCGATGGGTTCATTTAGGGGACAAGTTTCCCGGAGACATGAAGGTCTGATAATAATAGCAGACTTGGCCCTATCTAGGGTACATGTAGTTTTCCCCAGAACTGTTTGTTCCCCTCCTAGGCCTGGTGTCTGACCACAGATATCCTGTTTGAATGCCTAGGAGTACTGACTTTACCTTGAACTTACATTTATTTGTGTGAAGGCTTTGCAAAATGGCATTACAGCAGCTAAGCTGGGGTCTTTCAACCTCTGACTGAGTCACAGTGTTGGGTAAATGTACATGGGCTTAGGAAAGAGAGAAGAAAGAGTATAGGCAGTCATAGATTAGAGGAGCAAAAATAATAATATAAATATTAAAAAGTAATAGAATAAAAATAAACCAAATGAAGATGGAATATATAAAGTGTCTGGATTATGTATATTATTGTGTTTTGTTTGAAATTTTTGACTGCAGAGAGACATTTGATTCTGGGGGCTGTTAAGCTAAACCAAAATATATATTTTAAAGATACTTTTGACTTCAAAATTTGAGTTTAAGAATATGTTGTTTTGGAAAAGAGGTTCTGCTTTTGTTTCCACAGAGGATGAGAACCTCTGGATTCCTCCTAGGCTAATGTGGTTTGATGGAACAAGACCTCCCAAAAAGTCTCCATGAACCCTAAAAATACTTTTCTCATCAAACAGCAGGAAGAAGTTTGTAGAAAACTACACCCAAATCCTCCAAATGAGTGTTTATAAATGTTTCCTTTCATTTAAAGAGGAATATGACACAGAAATGAATACTTTACATTGCTGTATGACAATGGTCTGTATTCTGTCAATTATATTTTAAATAAATGCTGTTTGGCCAGTAGCCTGGCAGGAAGTATAGGTGGGACAACCAGACAGGAAGTAGAGGCAGGTCAAAGAGAATAGGAGAATTCTGGGAGGAAGGAAGTCCCATTCTGCAGTGTGGCCCAGCCACAGAAGAAGCAAGATGTGACCACCCCGCTGAATAATGTACCGAGCCATGTGGCTAACACAGATAAGAATAATGGGCTAATAAAAGTTATAAGGGTTAGTAAAAAGCCTGAGATACTGGACCAATAAGTTTATAACTAATGTAGACCTCTCTGTGATTTCTTTGGAACTTAACGACTGCGGGGACCAGGTAGGACAGAAACCTGACAAAATTACATTGGTATGAACTTTGATTTATGGATGCAAATTTAAGATCAATTTTGTATATGTACATTTCTACTCTCGTTCAAGGTATTATGTTATACAACTCATTTAAAAATGTAATATATAATTAGAAATTAAGAATTAATAGTCATCTATAATAGTTAAACTCTTAGTCATGTTAGGTTTTCAAGATGTACAGACATATTTCATGTAGACAGATAATCTTCAACACTTCAAAAACATACAGAATATGGCATTTACAATGTTTTAAGAACTTAGACTTTTATCAACAGTGAGACGTGTCTGCTTCTGGTAGCACCAATTACTTCAGAGAGGTTGATGGGCATTGAAGAGACTCCTTATGGAATTTGCCTTCAATATGACAAGGCTAGCCATTTTGGCAAGAAACTGTTTTTGCCTGGACTGCTTGATGGTGTGCTGTATAAACTGGACACAGAAAAGTGACTGACTGTTGAACTTTCCAAAAGATGAGACAGTCCTTCATGGTTCCTGCTTCATGAAATAGTCTGCCAGACATTCTGCTAAAGACATAGAAGAAAGTGACTGATAAACTGCCAATATAGGTTAAACAGTCTTTCAAATTTCTTGCTTCCTGGAAAAGTCTGCCAGATACTAAGGGCCTATAAGCTGAAGATGAGTGTCCCAATGTTACAAAAGAACTTTGGGTGACTGACTGTCCAGACAGTGAGATTTCTCTGTCAATTCTAGAGTTTTGGAACTTGCTTACAATGTATCTCCTGTTAACTTAGGTAATCTTATATTCTTTCTGGGGTCTTTGATGGAGTTGAAGACAAATAGAGCTACAGGTTTCCTTAGTTATCATAAAAGGCAAATTAGATATAAAACTTTAGACTCACAAAGAAATACTGTAACTGTAATTCTTGCTTGATACCTGTTTTGTTATATGTAACTTTACTATGTTAAAGTTAAAAATATTTTTTATTTAGATAGAAAAAGTGAGATGATGTGGCATTCCACTCTGTATGCTGTGAATATGTTTTTTTTCTTTTACCATTGGTTGATAAAGAAGTCATTTTGGTTTATGGCAGGGCAGAAGGTAGGTGGACAAGAAAACTAAACTCAATGTAGGGAGAAAGAAGACAGAGTTGGACAGGTGCCATGTAGCTGCTGAAGGAGAAAGACACCAGAACCTTACTAGTAAATCATGAGCCTCATGGTAAAAGATAAGATAATAGGAATTGGTTAATTTAAGATATAAGAGCTAGCTAGGAATATGCCTAAGCCATTGGCCAAATTAATTAATGTAGTTTGTGTGTGATTATTTGGGTCCTTGTGGTCAGAAAATGTAAAATCAGTCTATGTTTACCACTATAGTAGTATATTCACACCTGTGCCTATTCCCTGGATATCCCAGCCACAGACTGTTGACTAGACTTATAGAACTAGAGATGAGTTTCTTCCAGTGGAACAGGCTTTATGTTTTGGTTCTCCTCATAACATCCATGATACTTTTGTACCCTTGGGCAAATTTGCCAGGCTGGTTCTTTCTACAATTCCCATGGTTCACAAATGTTTAGGATAGTTGATTTTTTCCCCCCAATCAGACTGCATAGCAACTTCCAGGAGGAAGTCTCCACATTAATACTATGATCTGTGCCTGAGGGGTTCTACTACCAGATGCCTCTACCCAAACCAAACCAGGAGATAGGAGTCGGTGGAAGAGACATTTCAATTCAAGTCTTGCTTGGGAAAAGGAGGTAGAGATTATGCCTCACAGAAAAATATTCTCCATATTTGAAGAAGGTAGAATCAGGAATTTAATGATACAAAGTTTCTAGAAGGCAGCTCTTCCTTGCTCCGATTTTTCTGTTTTCTCCAAAATTCTTTTTGAGGTCTCATAACATCCCATGTCTCTATTAACATAATAGGCAAAGGGATGTCTCCTGGGTGTTGGAAGAGCTGGTAAAGATTAGTTTCTCAAGTGAATAATGGCAAGAGACAAGCAGGAAGGACTTCCAGGGTTTTGTTTACTTTGCCAATCAATGGTCAGCTGAAGGAGGCTATTGCTGCCTGATGAGGCGTATTCTTTTTTCTCTATAATTTTTAGTAAGGTCTGTTACACTGCCTGTCCTGTCACCCAAATATAGTGTCCTTGGCAGCAGGTTTTTACCACAAACTTCTGGTAGATAATCAACAAAAATGACAATAGCCTGTACTGTTTGGAGAGATCTCTGGGATACTCTGGACCAACAGCTTTAGGGAAGAATCCCACAGCTAGAGCTGGTCTTTTTATTTGGCAATCTACAGTTTCTGGGAAAAGCAATATCCCAATGTTGGTAAGTCAATTAAACATATTTTATAGGTGTGTGTGTGTGTGTGTGTGTAAGAAGTTTATAAGCTACTTGGTTTTTATATGACTTTGCAGAGCCTTACCTTCACGCCACCCTCCCCTCTTAAACCTCTTACATCATTATCCCCTTTCATCCTTCATATTCACCTTGTTCTATGATTCCCCGCCTCAAGGACTTTCCCCAAGGACTACTGCTTCCTTGAGTACTTCAGCTGCATTAGATAGCTGATTACCTTCCACATCTCCTACTCAACTGCCTCAAGGGACACTGCTAGTAAGTGGCATTTTGGTCTCTCTAGACCTCCTATTGCTCCTGTTGTAAAGTCTGATAAGTTTCGGCCTTGTCCAAGGGGGCTTTTCCCTTTCTGTTTTGTCAGAGAGCCCTGGTACATGAGGGTATCCATTGTAAGAGAAGTACAGTGATGTCCTTAGCTCACACATCTTTCATCCCTGCCTGACTCCAGCTGTTTTCCTTCCTCCACCCAGACTGAGAACAGAGAACTCCTGGCATAGCATTTGTTGCCTTGACAGTTCCTAGCTCTTGGACCACATGAGCTAATGTTCTAGAGTCTTTTACTACAAAGACCAAGAAAGCACAGTAGTCAGGTTGCTTCTCAGAGTCACCCAGTTCTTTAATCCCAGTCCTGAAAGGCTAAGATCAAGTCCCCATCCTCCAGGAAGCTCCCCACCACCTGTCCAGGTAACACGGAACTTCCGTCACCTCCCTACTAACTAGCTCTTCTCTGTTCACCAGAAACCAAGCTGACCTTTCCAGAAGCCTTTCCTGGAATACAAGGAAAGCCCGTCAGCATCCACTCCTGTTCAAAGCAAGAGACCTGCTTCTCCCCTTTATGATAATAAAATAGGTTAAAATTTCCTACTGCATTTACAGCCGAAACCAACATGCTGCACTCTATCTCTGAACTTCTGCCAACTTCCTGCATCAGTTAAAACCCCTCTCTTCTTGAGCAATATACACATGCAAAATAGCTGTTCTAGTCATATTGTACCTATAAACATGTTTTCTAAAGAGAAATTTCTGTTTATGGTACTCAGTCAAATATACTAAAATCCAAGCCCATCAACGACAAGAAAGATAAAAATGATGATGAATAGCATATAAATATTGTGAAACATTCTGGACTGGGGCCCAGCCCATCAGATCATTGGCTCAATTGTACCCACGGGTGCAATAAACCTGAGTTCTCAATCTTCTGGGTGATTCTCAGCAGTGTCTGATACTTCAACAGTGAGAAAGCTCTCACTACATTGTTTGTGGGGAACTGAAAATGCACTTTCCAAACACTGCCCAGAAGTTTCTCTTCTCGTCCTTAAAATCTCCCTTTTAGCAAGATTAGGGGGAAAAGCTACTCACAAATTAGATCCAGATGAAGGCAGAGTAGGTAAGAATAGTCCAGATCCACAAGGTTGTTAGTGTGTGTGTGTGTGTGTGTGTGTGTGTGTGAGAGAGAGAGAGAGAGAGAGAGAGAGAGAGAGAGAGAGAGAGAGAGGAAATATATATATTAAAATCACATATGCAGAGCCAGGTGTTGGTGGTGCATGCCTTTAATCCCAGCACTTGGGAAGCAGAGGCAGGCGGATCTCTGTCAGTTCGAGGCCAGCCTGGGCTACAAAAGCTAGTTCTGGGACAGACTCCAAAGCTACAGAGAAACTCTGTCTCGAAAATCCAAAAAAACCCCAACAAAACAAACGAAGAAACAAAAAAAAAAAACACATATGTACTGATGAAAATTTCATTATGATTCTTCAGAACATGATTATTCCAGCCATTATGCTGTTAGCAAAAGGTGTGGCAAGCTATGGACTGGTCAGGCTGGAGCCACCTGAGTATGGAGGCTCTCTAAGTAAGCCCTCATGTACCAAAATCCAGCACTTTGGGACAGACTGTGGTGGCCTAATCCTGGACTCAGGAGGCTGAGTCAAGATGATCAGAAAGCAAGTGGCCAGCCTGAGTTGCTGAGACCTGATCTGAAGAGGGGGAAAAAGAGTTCAGCCAAGTAGTGGGTCATTGCTTCTCTTAGTAACACTCAAGCTCCAAATCCCAGCATGTGTAGTTAGTGGTGCAAAAGCAGAGGCTTTCAAGAAAGCCAGCTCTGAGTGACAATGGGGAAGAGTCTACAATAATTACAAAAGATGAAAAGGACAGCAAGGGACATGAAAGGTGTACATATGCTCTACGGCGTTACAGTAACCCCACCTTGCCCTTCTACCTATCCCAGAAGTTCCTGCCTCTCTTCCTAAAAAGACAGTCCTGGGGCTGGAGAGATGGCTCAGAGGTTAAGAGCATTGCCTGCTCCTCCAAAGGTCCTGAGTTCAATTCCCAGCAACCACATGGTGGCTCACAACCATCTTTAATGGGGTCTGGTTCCCTCTTCTGGCCTGAAGGCATACACACAAACAGAATATGGTATACATAATAAATAAATAAATATTAAAAAAAATCACAAGACCCCTAAAAAGACAGTCCCTTCTCATGTCTTGTACAGACAGTTTCTTACTTAGCTGTCATAAATTCCCTTTGGTTATTTAATAGTGAACTTATTTTCTTCCTTTTCACTTATGACCATTGGTATTGCTGGGTCAAGCAGTCTGGATTGGCAGTTGTCGTTTTTCATAGTTGGGAATGCATCACTCCATGCCCCCTCTCCTTCTCTGATAATAAAACAACAACAACAACAACAATCTTTGGAATTTCAAAAACACTTGTATGTTGCATTGTGTCTATGGAAAGATCTGGGCTACTCCAATTCCTCGCAATCTCTTCTTTCTTTTACAGAATATTGTAGGATATTCTCTTCGAAACCTAAAATCTAATGCTTCATCCAGGCAAGAACCTATTTTCATTCAATGTACACTGGATATTAGACACAGGCCATGCCCACACTTGTCACAAGCTCTGCCACAGAGCCACACCCCAAACCTCAATGGACCCTTTCAATTAAAAAATGCACATCCTTGGCTTTTGGGGACTTTATGTTGAAGTATTTCTTTGATCATTTTCTCCACTGTCTTCCCTCCCCTCCCTTCTAAATACTCCCCTCCTTTCCTGTCACTCTCATTTTTTGAGACAAGATCTTAACATGGTGCAGACTGACCTAAAAGAACTTATGTAGTCAAGGATGACCATGAACTCATGATCCTGTCTTCATGCTGGGAGTCTAAGCATGGAACAAGGAGTGCATTACTCCCGCAAGCTTCACTGCTGCTCATACTGCTTTTATTACCTCCAAGAGGGGCTTAATTTGCAATCTTTTCTCTCTTATTTTTCTATGTCCATATTTTCATATTTTGCACTATTTATTTTCTTCTCACGCAACATGGTAAACATAGCCACAGCTAGCCTCATATATAGGTGAGGATGACATCCAACTCCTGATCCTGTTGCTCTGGAGTGGCGGAATTTGTGGTCATGTTCTACAACGCCCAGCTGTACTTCTTTTGTCCTCACTCATCTTCCAAGCCTTGGATTGAATATTTTATTTTTATTTTGTGCGTGCTTTATGAGAGTGTATATATTCCTGAGAAAGTCACAAGATGGCTTCAGAAGTCCTGGAACTGGAGTTACAGACAGTGTGTATGAGCTGCTATGTAGGGGCTTGGAATTGAATTTAGGTCTTCCAACTTGGAGGTTTTATTCATCTCTGATGCTGGTTATCTCTGAGTGGGAATGGTAAAAAGCACATGGGAGAGAATATCAGGAATTAACCACTTGCAAATCAAGTCAATGTCCTTGGTTTGATCCCTGACACTACAAAACAAACAAAAACATAAATAAAAACACAAAACAAAATAATAATAAAAAACAAAAACTGTTAGACATAAAGCAAAGAAAAACCAGCCAGCCTACAGTCAACAACCCTAGAGAACCTAGACAACAAAGAGGATCCTACAAGAGACATACATTCATCTACACAGGAAGGATAAAATGACCAGCTCTCCTGAGTAAATTGGAAGGATGGGGGGGGGGGTCACAGGAGAAGGTAAAAGAGTAGAAGGGAGGAAGGGAGGGGAGTGGAGAAAAATGTATAACTCAATAAAATGAGTAAAAAACAAAAAACCAAAAGCAAACAAAACAAGATAAAAACAAAAACCAACCAACCAAACAATAACAACAAAACAACCAAATAACCATAAAAAAGACCCAAACCAAAACAAAAAACTGCAAAGGGTCTAGAGTGATGACTCAATGCTTAAGAGCATTGACTGCTCTCCCAGAGGAGTTGGGTTCATTTTACAGCACTGACAAACAGCTCACAACTGTCTGTAACTACAGTGTCAGGGGTGATGGTGCCTTCTATGGTTTCCCAGACACTATGTACACATATGATATGGAAATACATGCTGGCAAAACATCCATTCACATAAATTTAAATAAAAAGGTAGTCAAAAGTAATTGTAAAGTCTGAGTACAATTTCACAAAACTTTAATTTTCTTTCTTTTTTTTGTGACTACGGACAAACTCATGCTACTGTGTCTGAAAAGGGTGGTTGGTAGACATTTTTGAGGAATCATTTTCTTCTACATGTGCCCTTTAAAGCATTGTCTGTTTATTAGTCACAGCAGTGAGGATCTACCTGCTGAGTCATCCCCATGACCCGTGTACACATGTGGGCTATGCATCTCACTGCAGATGAACTGGTGGGGCTATTTCCTCATTACCAGTACTTTTAGAACTCTTTTGTTAGGTTAGGCAGGGTCTTCCAGGAAGACTATTCATTAGTCACCTGGACTCATGTGTCTTGAAACTGAATGAAGGCTCGGATTTTACACTGTATCTGTCAATATCTGCATCATTCTCTGCTCTAAGTACAGAATGCCCTTACTAACTGAAGTCAATGTCCCCAAGCCTTATGAACTCTGGGTAACGAGAACCTGAGAATAAAACCATAACTTCCTAGCAATTGTTGAGGTGCCATAGTCTTGTAAAGATCCATTTGTGTCTCTGCCTCTCATGGTATTCAAAGTATGTGCCATCGTAACAAGTGAGACCATTGTTTCTTACAAGACTGAAAGAATTAGAACACCCGAGCCATCAAGGAAGTGAATCTGAGGTACACAGAACAAAAATGTGGGACCAGATTCCTATGTCACTGTCCAGGAAACAAGGAGAAACAGAATTAATCCTTGTGGGCTTCAGAGAGAAGGGAAATAGGCTCTCAGGTATGTTCTCCAGAAAGTGAACTGCAGCAATGGCCATTTCTTATTTTATTTTCATGATGAAAGGAGGTAATTAATTGATTCCAGCAAGCTATCCTCTGACTGATACATCATGCTGTGATATGTGCCTACCCTCCTACCAAATAAATAAGCATAACTTAATTTTTTTTTTTAAAAAAGAATGACCTTAAGACTCCTACCACAGAATGTCCCATGGGATATGAAGAGGGTGTTGTAGTCATGATGGCTGGTCTACAATTCTTACTGTCATTCTCTAAAAGGACTGTGGTAGAGAAGAGTCAAAATGCCACAGCCCACCACTTTTAATCTGGGTTATTTGCAGAAGGGGAAAGAAAGTGATACTGTGCTGTGTCCCATTCTTTCTTCCTGGACTTGGGCCAACCCCACTGAACACTTTCAGCACACTGGGCACAGTGTCTCAAGAACAAAGCCTGCAAGACAGCCAGTTTCATTGGTCTCCTACGCTGTATAAACCCCAGATACAAAGACCTCCTGGCAATGGGCAAACCTCGGTATAAGTCTCAGAAACCTTACTGAACATTCTGCCTGCTCCTCACATTATATTTTCTACTGTCAGGGCAACTTACTCTTCCAAAAGCCACCTGTTGACGAACTGTGCAGATGCCTACATCTTCAGGTCCCTTGCACTTTGCAGTTAGTGTCTGCCTGGACCTAGAAGATAGTACTGTGCATTCTTTGACTGAGTGGTGGATAACTGCTCTCATCTTAGAGGAGTGTGCTTGACAGAATAAAGCAGTGAAGGTGATCTGGACCAGCTGTGCGTCATCCAGGCCAATTCATCTTCACTAAAGTGGGCTCTCAGCTCTAGTTAAGGCTTCAACAGACCACAGACTGGCTTGTGTTTCATCACAAGGTACAGTCTCTTTGAGATAATCAGAGGTAGACAATTACACACACATCATTTGGAGCATTTTGGGTCTTACAATGGTATCAGTTCAGTTACAAATTCCAGATGGTGATTTTCCCCTTAATCAATGTTTCAGGTGATAAACTTTTTTGGTGGCTTTTTTTTGGGGGGGGGACAAAGAAAAAAACCAAAGTCTCAAATCTCTCAAAGGGAGCACACAATAATATGGTTACACGAGTGAATCAAATGGAGGGATTCTAGCCTAAGTGAAGAATGGAAAACCAGATGTTTTAGCTTCTGTGGGCCAAGCCTTAGTGCCCCTATCTACATAAACATCAGAGGACAATTTGTGGGAGGTTTGTTCTCTTCTTCAACTATGTAGGGCCCTGGGAAGGAATGCAGGTTTGTAGGCTTGTGTGCATTACCTTTGATCATGTAGCCTCCTCACCAGACACTCACCACAAACCCAAAATCCAATGAGCTATGTATCTTATTTGTGTTCTCTGTGTAGATCTGTCCTTTGTTTTAAAAGAGTAGCTTCTTTTTACCCCAAGCATGAAAACTTGCCTTGGAGAAAATACATGCTCAGCTAAAGACAAGAAATGGAGTCTGTAGAGGGATCTGTGAGGTTGTAGGAGGTCTTAAGCCAATTTGGAGAATCCTATTTTGTTGTATGCCACACCTCTGGATGAAATGGAATTATTTTTCTTCCCCTTTGGCCCTACAGTATTGGGAAACCTCCTTCAGCCAATAGCCTTTGAGAGGCTGGATCAGTTTGGGTATGGCTTTTGGGTACCAAAAGCCCATGGGAGAGCCTGCTTGGCCTCTTCCCACATGCCACACCTAGATGTTGGACCCCATTCTTGTTTTCTCATCGTGATCCACGAGTTTCCCTTTTAATGAAGAAAAACTTTAGTATACCCTATTCAGAGATAGTGTGGGATGATTTGATTCATGTTTCCCCCATTTGACATGTTCCGCTTTATCTGACTGCCCAATGAGGGGCTGAGTCCATGCCAGCCAGGGCATGTTTCTTGCCCACCCACATCCCACCTGCTGCTGCTTAGGAACCTGACTTTCCCTGCTGCAACTTGACATCTAAGGAACTTGTGACTGAGTGGGGAGCCTTGGGTGTCCTTATTAGTCTTTCCATCAACTCTCTCCATGTATGGAATTGTTTTAATTGTCCTTAATAACTGTTCTTATTTCATTAAACAAAGCATATTTATCAGTGACAGTGTGCATGGAACCAGTGTGGGAAGCTGTGTGGAACTAGTGTGGTAACACCACTGATCCTGGAGAAGCCTGCGGGAGCCCTGGCTGCTCAGGTCCCTCTGCCAGGTGGCTGCAATCATGATATCTCCTGGCCAATAAAGATTATTATACCTACTCTAATTCACTATAATAACCTAGGGCAGGTAAGTAAATTGTAAAACTCAAAAGTTATATGATGATTGATGATACTACCATTCAGGAATTTAATTACCATTATGCTTACACTATGGATGGTATTCTATAAGGATTATGTGATTTTTCTTTATACATCCATTTATTTAATTTTGGGAAGTAGCTTTTTTATATTATATCTTTAAGAAAATGGTTTGATAACAGAGCCAAAAATGAGGCACATATAGAAATGATACAGTCTTTACAGACTAATAATGAACAGGTAGCTCAAAACATTAATACTAAAGAAAAGGATAACATTAATTTGACAGACAAAATTCAATTCATGTTTAATGGTGCTGAGAAATTATCTGAAAGAATTCATACTGTTGAATTTAACAATTGGAATCTGTTGAAAACTTATAATAGGTTAACTCATGATAGGATAAGGTATCTCTCCAGTAAGGCAATATGCACATCATCCAAATAACATCCAAGGATGAGACATTATCTTTACTGGACAAATTTCATGCATTGGAATCATATGTGCAGAATAATGACCAGAACTAAATGAATCAATGAGGGCACTAGAACAGCACATAGGACTGGATATTTAGACTTTACAAAAGGCAAAGAGATTTGAGATAATTGAGGAAATTGTTGGAACTGATGAGCAGGGAGCAAAGGTACAAGAACAGACTCACCAGTATGGGTCAAAGTCAGGGATGATTTATCCAGGGTTTTTACTGCTTATCTGGCAATCTCCTCTGAGAAGCCACCTGGTACAAAATATACTAAGGTAGTCGAAATGTAAATGGCAACCTATAGGTATGAGAAATCTAAAGGAAATTAAGCATGTAATATTATCTTATATTAGGTAGATGGTGAAACCATGGGCTTCAAGTAATAAGGCCACCCAACAAGATTGGCTTCAGTTAGTCTCAGTGGCCCTAGAAGATGGACTTAAGCTGGTCTGGAAATGCTGTTGGTGAGAAGAAGCAAAAATTTTAGAACAACAGGGAAAAGCAAAAGGACTTGAGGTTTCCCAAGATCAAATTCTTGGCAAGGGCTATTATTCTGTTCCTCAGGTTCTCTATGATGAACAAACTTTGTCCCTATGTAGCACAGCAGCTTTAAATGCTTGGGACAGGATTAAGGAACTAGGAAAGAGAATTGAATCATATATCAGGGATAAACAGGGTCAGAGAGAACCCTTTAGTGACTTTTTACAAAGATTAACTAAGGCTGTACAAGTAGGAGTAACAGACTCAGAAGCTAGATTTGTACTTATTATTATCTCTGGCTTTTGAAAATGCCAACTTAGAATGCAAAAAGGTATTTTGGATTATAAAGGTCACTCAACACCAATAGATGAATGGATCGTGCATATAATTAATGTTGAGACATTTGAGTATAGTGCTGAGGCTTGGGTAGGAGAAGCAATTTCCAATGGTATGAGGAGACACCAAAATGCCAAATGTTTTAATTGTGATAGAATAGGAATCTGAGAAGGTATTGTAGGTGAGAAATAGCTAGAAATAAAGTCTTCTCTGTTAGTGGCAAAAATAGAAGGTATCAATCTTCTTGGGTCATTCCTTTGAAATTCTGAAGTGTCACCATGCACCATCTACCAAGGGCTTACCAACGGAAGAGTAGGGATATTGAATTCTCTCTGTGACATTACATTTAACTTAATTATGTAGAATGCACATCGTATCTTGGATAAATTCTGTATGAAACACACAAGGGAGAACATGTCACATCTTTAGAAACTATGTATGAGGGTTTAGATGTGTTCAGGGTTAACTCATGCTCCGTGATTTAGGACACACCTTTAAATATAACATTACATCCTCTTATTATCAAACATGCTTCCTTAGCATACCTCATCATTTCAAAATTACACCGTTGTAGATACGTTTGGAGTTTGGATCAACCACATAACATTCATCATGATTCTCCCCGCTCAACATTTGGTGTTGTGTGGTGAATAATTTATGGGGTCCTTAGGCTCTCTTTTCCCCTAAATGCAGCCAGTCTTGATTATTCTGAAATCTGGAAGTTATCTTTGACCTTGACATTTTGACCATCCTAGGGTTACTCCAAAACTTCATCATCTGCAGGCACAGTACAGGTGGCGAGCTTAGCATGCTCCCTGAGGTCATGTTTCCTGTTATTGTCTGGTTATTGTACTGTCACACAATCCTCAAGCAAATCCCACATGTGTTTCCTTTATACTCAGCTGGATCACATCATACTCTGAGGGCTTGGGAGTCTATCTCTTTTCAGTTGATGTAAGAAACTAAGGAAAATGGAGGGGGCCACTTTCAGGGAGTGTGCTCAGGAGGATTTCTGCTGGAAAGCCTGAGAACATTGAGCCTTGGCTATAAGCACTTTTCTCTCACTGTTACTCAAGTCAGACATCCATTGTACCTAAAGGAATCCTCTAGGGGTGACATGCACTGATGCCCTGAACTGTGCTGGGGACAGTTTACTCACCCCTTGCTGCCTCCTGCTCTTCTTAGTTTGTCTTACAAACTCTGAACCCCCCAGAGAAGTTAAAGCTAAAAGTTCCCAGCACAAAAACTTTGGCCTTATCAGTTCCTGTCTTCTGAGACAATTTAATGTGCTGGAATCCTTAAATTTCAGGAGCCAGGACAAATAGGGAAGCCAAGTTGATTCTTTAGAGTCTCTTAGTTCCTGAGATCCTTTACTGGAAGACCAAGCTCAAACTCACCTTTCCAGTAAGCTTCTCCTTTCCTGTTCAGGACTCACTATGCCTTCCCCATGATCATATATTTCTATTTCATGTTGAGACAGAAGGACAATTTCCTTCTGCCTTTTTGGTCTCGCTATGCTACCCATTCTCTCTCACAAGTAGCCCGCTCAGTCTTGCCCATGTGTCCCTTATAGGCACTGGAGAATGCTTCAAGAGCAGTTGGTGTCTCCACAACAAAGTGACATCACAAAGGATACCCAGGATATGATAGAATGTCCAGGAAAGTGACTGCTGAGGTCATGGAGAACTGTCCTCAACTACCTACTAACTAGCTCTCCTCCCTAACTACCAGAAATCAAGCTGTCCTTTCCAAGATCCTCTCCTGGATATAGGGAAGCCCTTCAGCACATCCTTCTTCCAAAGCTGGATATCTTTCTCTGGGTGGTTGGAAACCCGTCAGTAATTCATATAAAGAAAACTGAGTCTTTACTTTCCAAATGCTGCCCAGGAATATCCCATTACTTCCTCGAAATCAACCTATTTGTTATGATGAGCAGTAAAATACTCCCAAGAATTGCACTACTGTATGAAGAGGGATCAAACAACACACAGCAGTTCCCCCCTACCCTCGCCCCTGAGAGCAAGGTAACCCCCGCTCTGTGGGTATGTGTGTGGGGTGTGTAACTGTTAATGGAGATCAAACACAGGGCACAGGGATGCTAGGCAAGCACTCTATCACTGAGCTACATTCCCAGCTCTACTCTTTGGAAAAGGCTACTGCCAGAGTCCCGCTCCAGAGGAGAGCAGTCTGAAGATGGGTGGATGCGAGAGGGGTGACAACCTGTATCTCTCACAGGCCAAAAATGCCAAGAGCCAGCTCCGATGGTTGACTGGTCCCTAGAGGATGTAAGGAGTAGGCAACAGATGGAATGAGCCAGGCTTCATTGGGAGAAACTTGCAGCCTGACTGCCTAGCAGCCAGAGTGCATTTTTGTTTATACAGAATTTTGTAAGCAAGGTTACATTTATATTGTTCCAAACATAGAGCATATCTTTTTTTTTGTTTTTGGAAACGTGTCTCACTTCCTCTTGCTCATCTTTTAGTCATCATTAATAAACTATGACAGAGCAGACTTATTCCTTCCAATCATTTCCCCTCAAGTTTTGACATCATTATTAAACAATTATCATTTTTACTCATTAACACTATAATTCACTGTTTAAGAACCCAGAGACATATGAGATAAAAAAATTGAATGGACCCATAACAAATGAAAAGATTGATACAGTAATAAAAAGCCCTTTGACTAAAAAAAGTCTGGGCCCAGATGAATTATCAGCTGAATTCCATCATACTTCCAAAGTTTCACAGTTATTCCTTCTTATATTGTTTAAAAACAAAAAGCCATAAACAGAATAAATCATTTCAAACTCCTTCTGTGAATCCAGTAATACTATAAGACTAAAGACATGACCAAAATAAAACTACAGAGATATAACAAAATAATACAAATACAATAGCTAATGGTTTTAGAAAATGGGTAGTCCTTTTATATAAGAAAAACAAGCATGCTAAGAAAGGCATCATGAGTACACTCTCATTCACAATAGCCTAAAGAAAATTATATCTAGAAATGAACCTCACCAAGATATCAATACTTCATTTATGAAAGCATTAAGATGCCAAAGAAAGAAATTGAGGAAGATATTAGAAAATGCAAAAACCTCTTCATCATCATGGACTAGAAGAATTCAATATTGTAAGAGATGACTATTCTACCAAAAGCAACTGAGAGATCCCAGTAGCACAGATACTGAAAGCAACAATTAATAAATGGGACTTCCTGAAACTCTGCAGTTTCAATAGATTCTAGTGACATGATTCACAGAAATGTGGGAGTTTTCAGATTTTTACAGGTGCACAAAAGATTCAGAATAACCAAAGAAATCCCTAGTAAAAAGAACAATGCCCAGGGGATTTCATCATACATGATTCCATGTTATATTACAGAGACATAGTAATAACACCAACAAAGTACTGGCACAAAAGCAAACTCATTGATTAGTGGAATAGACTAGAGAGCTTGGCTACAAGGCCATGCAACTAAATCCACATGGTTTTCAACAAAGATACCTAACATACACATGGATATAAAAGTGACACAAAGATTAAGGGATAACCAAACACTTTTGGATTGGATTTGAGGCCAGGCAGGCTACACCCCTGAAACTCTCCAACTCTCAAAGTTGGGTTCCACAGACCCACTTTCTCATCACAACTTCTGCCATGCCCACAACACCCATTGACATTCACCTACCTATAATTTGGGGGAACATTCCTCTCGAGTACAGGTCATGCCAGTAAGAAGGAGAGATGGTCTACCTACCTCGGTTCTCTAACACTTCCTAGGTGGTTGTCGAAGATCAAATTTACCACCACCACTCTCCTCTTCAACCAATATCATACTACCAGCTCTGTGTCCTCACATGGACTGACATGACTGCTCAGTGCAGGCTACTCCAGCCAAAAGTACAGGAATCCCCCACTGCTCATGAGACATGAAATCTTTCCCAAAGATAAAAACCAAACATGACATCTTGCCGCCCCATGTCCCTGCTTTGCAGTCATGTCCCTGCCTGAAACTAGGCACGTCCATCCACTGGCAAATTGAAGGTCACACCATCAAGAAGAAAAGGAAGGCTACCTTGCTGCATAAATCTCCCACTCCATAGGCTTGGCAGGCTTGTAGACATTTGTAATTCTGGATGGAATGGCCTGCCCTGGAGACAGGGATGGGCTATCTAAATTGGAGGTAAGAATATAGCATTTGGGTGAAGGTAGGTGTGGAAGGAAGCTGTGTGAGAGATGTTGTACATGGGAACCTAATAGAAGTGAAAGGATCTTCTTGAGGTCAGTCTATCTGTTTTCCTGTGACCTGTGGTCTGCTGTTCAGTAGGAGAAACCCACAGGATTTCTGGATATGATCCTGCCTTTGTTGTTTGGTTGAGGGTCATGGGAATGATATAAAATCTCCTCTGATCAAGACATAGGATTTTTACAGAATACCTCCATGGGCATCATACCTTTTCTTAGTTTTTGGAAGGCATGCAAGTCATGTGTGAATATCTCACTGCATTGCATGGGAACTGTTACCTGCATGATGACTGGGGAGGGATGGGGTAGTAGCACATTGTGCTTTGTGAATGATTATTTAATGAAGATTTCATCAGAGGGAGATAGGAGATTTCTTAGGTGCCAGACATTTTGCAGAACACAAAAGAAAACAACTGATGAACTTTGCCAATGCAAGGCAGAACAGATCTTCAGAATTTCTGCTTTATGGAAAAGTCTTCAGAATATTATGAGCCTGTAGGCAGAAGATTGAATGCCCCATATTACAGAAGAACTTTGGGTGACTGTCTAGGTAGTGAGATGTATCTGTCAATTCTAAAGTTTTGAAAGTTGCTTACCATGCACTTCCTGTTTACTTAGGTAATATATTTTTCTGGAGTCTTTGATAGAGTTGAAGAATACATAGTTATAATTATAGTTTTCCTTAGTTATGATAAAAGATAAAGTAGGTAAAAATATTCTAACTGTAATTCTTGTTTGATACCTGTTTTGTTAAATGTAATTTTACTATGTTAAAGATAAAACCTTACTTTTTATTTAAACAGGAAAGGGGAGGTGATGTGGTATTCCCCTCTCTATGTTATGAATACCAATGATTAATAAGGAGACTATTTTGGACCTATAGCAGGGCACAAAACAGGTAGGTGGGGGAAAACTATACTGAATGCTGGGAGAAAGAAGGTGGAGTCAGGAGAAGCTATGGAGCCCTGCCAGAGACAGACACCAAACTTTACTCAGTAAGCCACAGCTTCATGGCGATACACAGATTAATGGATATGGGTTAATTTAAGATATGAGTTGGTCAGAAATACACTTAAGCTATTGGCCAAACAGTACTGCAAATAATACTGTTTCTGTGTGATTATTTTGGGGTTGAGCAGCCGGGAACAAACAAGTGGCCAACAGATGGCCAATCACTATGGAGCCTCGGTACTAAAAGCTGCTTGTCCAGTCTCAGCAGAGCCTGGTCTAGGGCATGAATGAGATTGAGGTCATGCTCCTGCTACTGGAACTTGGGACTTGTTAGTGGAGGCAGCTGGACATGGCAGCAGGAGGTGTCAAGGCCGAGCTGAGTGCCTGCGGAAGCTATTCCTGACCAAGGAGCAGGACCACTTCTAAGACCTGTGCTCCATGCTGGAGAAGATGCTGCCTCATCAGCTGCCCATCCCTTGGGCTGTTGCACTCCTCCTACGGTGTGGGTGAGTAGCAGTCTGTTCAGCCTCTCCTGCTGTTCTGCTGCCCCCTCTCTCCATAGTTCATTGGGGGAGGCCAGGTCAGTACCACTGCTCTATTTGAATAGTAAAGGTGACAACTTTTTCTCTTAGCCCAACAGGGGAGAGACAGATGCCTGAACCTGAATTCACACTTCCTACCTCTGTCCTGCTGGTTTTTGGGAATAACAACACCCTACCCAAAGCCTTATCTTCTTGTAACATTTGCCACTGCTTCAGAGTCCTCAGGAAGTTTTCATATCCAGTAGAGCACAAACAAAAGTAACACACCTTTACACAGTTAAAGTAATATTCTGCAGCATAAACAAATGTAGCACACGTTTTCTCAGTTAAAACTATATTCCACAACAGGAACTCAGCTAGTCACATTCCATATGAAGTCAAGAGCAGAGAGAAGCAAAGGCCCCCATGCTGCCTGTGTGTCTCTGGTTATGCTCTAGCCTTCTTCACTGTTACATACCTCCAATCCCATGCAATGAAATGATCCTGCCCCCCTTTCTGGTGGGTGTTCCCATTTCAATTAATAACCTATAAAGTCCCTTAAACATTTCCAAAATTAATCTGATCTAGACAGTTCCTCACTGAGGGTTCCTCCTCCCAGGTCACTTTAGTTTGGGTCAGGCTGATAATAACAATAACAAGAATACTACCCAGCATCACTGTCAAGCTTTGTGAAGCTTTGGGTCTTCATCTAACATCTCCAGTAGGACCGTAGGCTCCCAAAACATGAAAGGACTTGCAAAGGAATTTCCTGAATGTCTTTTTTTTCCCATAAGGAAACTAAAATGTTCTGTGTGGCAGATTCCGGCTCTCTGACCACCTTTATTACCTAATAAGAGCAGATCTGTTGGAACTATCAACACAGTGGACATCACCCCATGACACATATGCTGACAATACAGATCATAGTCACACTGTGAGCTCCTCTGACCATATCACTCCCCTATGGGTATTTATTTTTAGTCTGACACAAACACTGCCTGTCCCATTACTACTTCCATTCTAAACCCAAGAGAATCTATGTATTTTCTTTTAAGAAGCAGTAACCAGCTGGCCTTGGTGAGTTCCCAGGAGAATATCCCCATTGTCTCAGTGTGTGGGTGCACCCCTTGCGGTCCTGAGTTCCTTGCTCATGCTCTCTCTCCTTCTGCTCCTGATTTGGACCTTGAGGTTTATGTCCGGTGCTCCAATGTGGGTCTCTGTCTCTGTCTCCTTTCATCACCTGCTGAAGGTTAATATTCAGGAGGATGCCTATATGTTTTTCTTTGGGTTCTCCTTATTTAGCTTCTCTAGGATCCCTAATTATAGGCTCAATGTCCTTGGCTTATGGCTAGAAACCAAATATGAGTGAGTACATCCCATGTTCCTCTTTCTGGCCTGGGTCTGGAAAAGCCTGGGATAAAACCGGACTCTCTGAACATAGCGGACAATGAGGACTACTGAGAACTCAAGAACAACGGCAATGGGTTTCTGATCCTACTGCACGTACTGGCTTTGTGGGAGCCTAGGCAGTTTGGATGCTCAACTTACTAGACCTGGATGGAGGTGGGGGTTCCATGGACTTCCCACAGGATAGGGAACCCTGATTGCTTTTCGGGCTGAGGAGCGGGGGGACTTAATTGGGGGAGGGGGAGGGAAATGGGAAGCGGTGGCAGGGAAGAGACAGAAATCTTTAATAAATAAATAAATTTTTTAAAAAAGAAGCAGTAACCAGAAGCCCATAGCCAGTACTTTTCCTGACCTTTTCTTTCTTGCATCATATCCTTTTTTATCTCTTTCCTTCTAGGGCATAGAAATAGCCAAGTAGCCAGGCTGTGCAGTGGGTACACTCAGCATAGAGCAGTGGTGAGCCAGGCACTCACATGATCATGAATAATTTCTACTTTGTAAGAATAGCATCTAAATCCAAAACAATGTGGTAGAAGCTGCCAAGTTCTGCTGCTTGCTGGGGCTGGAACGTGACCCTCTCATTTGATTATGTCTTACCCAGCTTTCTGTTTCCCTTCACTGCCCATGCTTGGCTGTCCTTGAGTTTGCTCTGTAGACCATGCTAGCCTCAAACTCATAGATTCACCAGCCTCTCTACCTTCTCAGTGCTGGGATTAAAAGTGTGTCCCACCACACCCAACTCTAAAATTTTCTTTAATTCCCTATCCCATGTCTAACTGGATGACATCTTGTCTGAGGTCCCCATGCTCCTTTTATTCCATTTCTTAAGCCATTTATCTTTGTGAACACAGGATTTAGTGCTATTCCATTTCCTGGTGTCCCCTTTCTCAATCTGTACGTTTTTTATTTTTATTTGCTCAGCATGCTCCTTTTCGTTATAAATCTTCATCAGACTTAAGACTAATAACTACATGACAAAGTCTATACTAGGATCTTTTGAGATTTCCTTTGCCAACAGAATTAATCCAAAACTCTTTACTTTAGCCTCAGGCAGACATTTTGGATAAGGGCAAAATGCAGCCACATTCTTTACCAAAATATGACCAGAATGTTCTCCAGGCCACATACTCATATTCCTCTCTTCTGAAACCTCTTGAGCTAGCATGCCACTGTTGAGATCACTCTATGCACCACTGTCTTCCATGTACTCACTAGTATGACCAATTAAGCAATGCTTCAAGCATTCTGCTGCTTTCATAACCTAAACTCCCAAAGTCTACATCTCTCCAAACAAAAGCATGGCCTGGTCTATCACAGCAATACCTCAGTCCCTGGTAATCACTTCTGTCTTAGTTAGGCTTTCTACTGCTGTGAAGAAACTCCATGACTACAGCAACTCTGATAAAGGAAAACATTTTACTGAGGTGACTGATTTACAGTTCAGAGGTCCATTCCGTTATTGCCGTGGTGGGGAGCTTGCTCACTGGGAGTATGGCAGCATGCGGACAGACACAGTGCTGGGGGAATTCTGTATCTTGCCGGCAACAGAAAGTGAACTGAGGGTCACACTGAGCAAAACTTGAGTAAAAGAGACCTCAAAGCTCATCCCACAGAGACATACTTCTTCCAATAAGGACAAACATGATTCAACATGGACATACCTCTTAATAGAGCAATTTTCCTTCAAACCACCACAGAAAGTGATGGGTAGAGTTCTCTCAGCTGATATATGGTAGAATTGGGCCTTAGATCCTGAGTCAGCAATCCTGAACCTCTAATATTTCTCCATTGTGCGCATCCAGCTCTTTGCCCTTGGATTTGGTTGTTTCCAGGAATA
Source organism: Microtus oregoni (assembly GCF_018167655.1). Classification (NCBI taxonomy): domain Eukaryota; kingdom Metazoa; phylum Chordata; class Mammalia; order Rodentia; family Cricetidae; genus Microtus; species Microtus oregoni. Next base: position 17,611,670 of record NW_024543072.1, read on the forward strand.
TTGAGTACATTGTCCTGAGAATCCTGGTGACCATCAAAACTGAGCCTTTCAAGATGTTGATGAAGGCTCACAGGGCACCAACCCATCCAGGACTCATTCTTTGAGACAAATGATTCCTACATACCTTTTGTTACATAATTAATAGCAGAAGGGTACCATTTCTCAACTTTACTCCTTGTCCCATCTTTACTGAATAGAAGAATTTTGTGTCTCTTGGATGGAAGCCTGAATGACCTTACTGGTACCCATGGTCAGACAAGGCCCATGAACTCCACAGGAGCTCCACAGTTGGGGAACTGGGACTCTGCTTGTGTCGTGACCTGTGGGGGCTCTATATTGTTGCTCACCTGATGTAAGTGCCTATTCCACTTCACTCTGTTCCTGGAGAGTCTCACACACTATACCCACACTTAGCTGTGAGACAGGTTTAGGTCCATAGAGACCAGGATGTAGTCCTAGTTTCCAATGTCTCAGTTATATTGGACTCTGTATTTACGTACTCATGTAAACACATTACTGTTCTTTAGTCTCTTGGGGAGATTTGCACTGTTGGTTGTTGATTTTCTTTTCAAATGAAGAATATGTAGAACCAAGAAAATAAACCTCAAAGCATCTCTGGAAAGGCACCTCAGAATGCAAAGTCCAAAATGCAAAGACTAGGCCCTCTTCAGGAACTGTCTTATAATTTAGATGCCTTAAAGGGAAGGGAGATAGATGCTTCTATTTTCCCAAGAGTCTTATGTATCCAAGCTGTGTTCAAACTAAATTTGTATCAAATGTTGACATTGAGCTTAGTATCATATTGCTTCTACTTCCCAAGGGCTCGTATCACAAGTAGAGCCATTAAGGCCAGTGAGGACAGAGCTGGTTATTAAACCCTAGGATTTTTTGCATGCCAGGAAATCACTCTGCCAACTGAGCTATGTCTACAGCTGTTCTTTTTCCCTTTACCCCTTTTATTTCTTTAACAAGCAATCTTAATGTAAACTCACAAGGCTTGTTACCTATCTTCCTTTAGTCTCTGTTTAGTGCAGAGTGGAGGGCACCACACTCAACCCAAGGACACTTTTTTTCTTGGTGACCCATTCTGCCTACAGCTCATCACACTTCCCCAACACTCTGATGGCTGTATTTTATCTACCTGCTGAGGCATCTTGGAGCAGTTTTCAAGAAACTGGGCACATGTCTCTTCTTCGAGAGTATCCCTTAGCTCAATTCCCATAATGTAACCAGCCCTGCAGGACCTCCCTGGGTGAAATTCTAGGCACCTGTACTGGAGGCAGGTGATCTGTTCTCCTATCCATTCATCCTTAAGTAATTTCCCTTGGTGTTTTATTTCTCAACTTGGTGGAAAACCTAGATAACAGAGAGGTAAGTGTGGTTCACTGCAACCTCACCATTCCCTACTCTGGACATTCTAGTGTATCCTGGAAAGACTTGTCACCCTCTGTGTGATGTCATCAGTGTTGTGACAATACCAAGTGGCCTTAAATACATTTCTTCAGTGCCTATAGTGTTCACTCATAGATATGTTGGCAAGACTGAGCAGGTAACTTGGGAGAGAGAATGGAGAGAATAGAGAGACCAGAGAGGAGCAGAAGGATGCTGGCCTTCAGCCTCAGTGTAAAACAACAAGAAATAAATTGTCCTAGGGAAGGTGGGTGATTCCTGAGCAGGGGATTGTGATCTTCCCAAGGAATATGGGCTTGAGCTGGGCCTTCTAGGAATGGGGATCAGGATCTGGGAGCCTCTGGGAAGGAAGTGTACTACATAGCTTGTCATAGTTCCTGAATGACAAGGTTTTCGTAATATTCATTCATCTATACTAGAAGCTAGAAACTTGGAAGGGCCCAGTCAGTTTGCTGAGAGCCCCAGGTTTCCACTCTTATTGTCTGGGGAAAAGGCCATAAAGAAGCAGGGAGGAACTAGTGAGGTGTCAGAAACTCAGAGTACGGCATCGCTGCACTTCAACCCCAGTGGAGTTCTTTGGGTACAATAGATGTCGGATACTAGTCAGCTGGTAAGTCAGGTACTTCTGGCCAAAACCTATGGTCTCTGACCACTTTCGGTTTCTGAGTCAGAAGCTTGGGTGCAGGTAGTTCTCTAGTTCAGCAAAGAACTGTTCAAGCCAATAACCAACACAGAGGCTGCCTCCTAATTGTTGGCTCTAGGGGTTCTAGATGGTGAGTGGAATTAATTCATGAGTCTACTGACCATATTCTACCCCTACATTGCTTCTCTATGATGCTGTAGTGACCTAGCAAAGAATCTGGGCATCTCCACAGCACCTGAGTGCTTGTGGGCTTTGACATGTTTATCCTGGCTCCTGAAACCATGCAGTTCAGTGTTTTGAAGCCAAGTTGCATCCTGTGGCGCTATAAATATTCCAGAGGAGTCTGTCCGCCATTTGTGTCCACTGAAGCATTGCTGCTGGAGCCAGAGGAAATCAGCATCCATTTCCCTATAGAGATATAGGAAAATTAACATCACAGCCTGAACTTTCAGAAAAAGCTAGGAAAAAGCCTCAGCTGTCAGTTTCCTTCCTGAACATCCTTCAGTGTGCTAGGAATGTACTGTAAAGTAGTTTGTAGGGCAGGTGTTGTTCCTCAGCTGCTGCACCTCAGTGTCTGTGGGAGACACCCAATCCTCTTCCGTGACAGGCAAGGCAGTGAACAGCAATCTCAAGCAAGGGGCTCTTTCTATGTTTTCCTTGGGTGGGGCTTGGACCGTGCATATGTGTTGTATCACACTTCATTGTTCATATGGGCAAGCTCTCGCTCTCTGAAAGCACCAGGGCACAACTGTTTCCCAGACGCCCTCCTAGGTCTGAGATTTGCAGGCATTCGTTCTTGCTTTGCCTTCTTCATCCCCTATTCCATCCGTTCTTCATCATGCATATCCACACTTGTGTCATTTTGTTATTTTCTTTTGTTTGTTTGGTTTGTTTTTGTGTGTACATTCATGAGGGAAGTTCTCAGTTTTTATACCAGTTTAGAGACTCTTTGCTATTAAACTTCATGGGAGCCTGCATAAGAAAGCTGGGAGCTATGGATGGGGCAGAGTCAGAATGTTCTTCTCACAAGGTGGCCTTCTAGAAAGAATTTCTTAAACTATAGATCAATATAATGAAAGCAAGGACATGAAAACAGTGTGATGCCAAGTATCTTTCTGGGAAAGCAGTGTGATGGCATGTATCTCTCTAGAAAATAAAGGCAAAGGACTGGGAGGAACATTCTTTGTTTTTCTCACATGAAAAAAGAGGTGAAGACAACTCCAGGTATATTCCCCTCACGATACTTATATTTGTTTAAACTAACTGAATTCACCTCATTTTTTATATGTGTTTTAATCAGGGTGTTTAACATAACAGAATTTATAGAATGACTCTCTTTCTTTCTTTCTTTCTTTCTCCCTCTTCCCCTCTCTCTCATTTATTTAGCTGCTATCTATCTATCTATCTATCTATCTATCTATCTATCTACCTAGGTACCTACCTAGGTACCTACCTACCTGGGATTTACTACAATGTTAGGCTGTGGTGGATCTAATTTAATAATGACTGCCTATGGAAGGGAGTTCCGAGAATCTAGTAGTAGTTCAGTCCATGAGTCTGTGTGTCTCAGCTGGTAGTAGATAAAGGGATCCTGAAGAAGTTGCCTCTAATGCCAGTGTAAGAATGGGCTTTTTAGGGAGGATGAAGACAAGCACACAGAGAGACAGACAGACAGAGAGAGAGAGAGAGAGGGAGAGAGAGAGAGAGAGAGAGAGAGAGAGAGAGAGAGAGAGATTCCCCCTTCTTTGTCTTTTACATAGGCTGCCATAAGATCAAATTAAGGATGTGTCTTCCCACCTCAATGATACCGTTTAGCTTCCAAACTGAACGATGTAGATTATAAGTGGATCTTCCTACTTTAAGTGATTTAATTACAAAACAAAACAAAAAATCCTCACAGGTTTGTCCGGTATTTGTGTTTTAGTTAATTACATATGTAGTCAACGTGGTGAAAAAGAATAGTCATTACAGGTTGCTTAATAAAAATGAGAAGTATTTGTTTGCACTGTTCTTGAGCTCAAAAGCCTTGCTTTCCCTGGTGTTGTACCCAGGTCTTTGAAATATGCTTTCATCTGTAGAGATTTAATCTCATCAGCCATGAGTCAGATTAGCAAACTCCAGTGTGGGCTCAACTTCTGATCCCTGTAAGATCCAATTTCCAAATCGGGTACACATTCCACTCAGCTGTAAGGGAATTCAACATCTGAAAGACAGTCCAACCATTTGTTATGGAGTCTAGGTTCAGGGAGGGCACAGGAGGTGTACTTAGGAGAACATACTACAGAGCTCTGGAGAATTTGCAATTCAGGTTTATCATTAGCAACCTTTTCATATTCAGTGGTCATCAGTAGAAGTAGGCGGACTATTTTTGGCTTTTGTCAAGTTGTAATCTTCAGTTTGCTAGGGACAGATTGCGATGGATTAGTGTGCATGCTATGTAATGTGCTAGCATGTACATGTGTAGTTTTTCATTTGAATTTTGCCTATATACTTCTCTGTAGCCTATAAAGTCTTCCCCCAGACAGATTGATGTCTGGTGGCAATACTGCAATGTCTTTGGTGCTAGCAAAACATCTAACTACTTTGTGAAGTTTGATTGGCCCCCCACTTATCATCTAAAGAATGTTGTTTGTCTCTACTTAGTGGTTTGCATTATCTGAGACAGAAACCCATATACAGACAGTTCACATATTGGCCATGTTCCCACTTCTTTTCTCCACGTAGGAAAGACTTGAGGGTTCAGAGTTTGATAATCCAGGATGTTTCCTCTTAATCCTAGAGCAGTTTCTAGGGAGGTGATGAGCTTTAGATGCAAGCCTTAATGTTTTCATGAATTCCCAGATGTCTCACAAAGGCACAAGTTCACGTCTCTATCAAGAAACAAGGAAGGTCATGGGCTTCCCATTTCACCATCACACTGACATTAATTTAAGCCCAAACTTAACTCTTATTTTTGATATACTTTTTCATAAATATTTAGGTTAAAGTTCTGCCATTCCTCAATTCTAGGCACTGCAGGTAGTCAGCAGCAACCATGCTCTCTAAATTCACACAAAAGTGTGTGTCTGTGAGAAACATGATATCCTCCTGGTCATCACTATTTCTTTAGTGTGTTGCACATGCTGCCCAACAGTACTGAATTCAATCAAAGGAGAAGAGCATAAAATGTATGCTCTTTTCTTACTGGCAAGATAGAAAACAAAATCTGAACTGAGGTTATTTTCAGAACTTCCTGGATGCTTTAAGAGTCTGAATTGAGGACTAGAACCCATTTCACAGTCCATCTAAAAACATTCTGAAGGCTTTAAATGGTGAGAGACAGAGCTTGGTTCTTCCTGCTAACTCTGGGTGTCATGAAAAGATACTTGGGAGGATGTCTTATTTAGTCTGGTGACCATGTTCTGACCCTACGAGTCTTCTCTAACCACAGGTAGGCTATAGAGTGATCAGGCAGATTAACTGGGCATCACAAACATAACTAGAGTGTTGTGAACTGTGAGAAGTTTCTTGCTTTTGAGGGGAAGACTTGAGAGCTCTTAAACCAAACTCTATCCTATGCAGCTGTGAATAAGCTTGAGGAGGCTGTTCTCTAGGTCACCTGAAGCCTGTGAAGTGAGGGAGAAGAAACCAGCTAGCAACCGAAACACATCTACTCTCTATAGAGAGATGGGGAGAGTTGATAATATTCACAGAGTGGGAGTCTCAAGCCTGAATGTTGATAACCAGGAAAAGTCTCATCTCTCAGTTCATTTCCTACACACACTCTTAAGTGCCAAGGGTAGATTGAGATGAAGTATTGTGGAGGGCAGCTGCTGTCCCCTGTCCCCTGGATCTCTGGGTTATTTGGAAGAACAGTAAGTCTCTTGTGGCACAGGCGATCAATGCTATTAGAGGCAGGCAGATACAGGAGGAGGTTCAGTGTGAGTTTACCTGGGCTGCCATTATATATCTCCCAGCCTGTGCCTTTGCTCATGGAAGTGTGATGTCTCACAGTTATTTGTTGGAAATGCCAAGCTGTCTGAAGCATCAGTGACACAACTGGCTCCAGGCCACTTTCTTAGTTTCTGGGATTTATAGGCAATCCTTTGTATCTTCCTTTTAGATCTACTGACTTATCCCTGCCTTCATTTTCACAAGGTATATTCTATACTTCATTGATTCATTATTCATTCATTTTTCCACCTTCTCTCTGTCCTCTCTTCAGCTGACTCCCACTCCCTCCTGTCTCTGTTTATAAAGATGCTTTTCATACCAGTTTAGGCACATACCTTGCTCCTAAACTCCAATATAGCCTCAACTTGGTGATCCCTACAAAATCCTATTTAGACATAGGTTGACATCCCTTCTATTAGATTAGTATTTCAACATCTGAATGGACAGAGACCATCAGACAGTCTTCAAGAAGTCTAGGGCACAAGAACAGATTTTCAGAAGGAAAAGTCCAAAGATTTGGAGAATGTACATTTCAAGCTGATTGTGGGTTGGCTTCTCTTTAGTGAGACTGTCGGGATAAGTAGGAGACTTTGATAAAGCTGTATGATACAAGAACCCTGAATCTCTTAGATTGTCTGCACCTTGCTTGCCCTTTTCCCATTCTCCTAATTGTTATTTTACCTAAATCCAGAAGTGCCACCTATTCGAGAGTATCTAAATTGTCACACATGGCTCTAGACCATGGAATTTGTTTTTTTGTTCACTGATTGAAGCACGATAGCAAGAGTTCTACCCAATGGCTGTATGCTTCTCTCTTCCCCCTCTCCCTTCTTCCCTCCCCACCTCTCTCATGCATGCTCTCACTCCCATTCTGTCCTTCTCTGTGTGTTTTATGCGTGTGTGTTTATTTCTCTCTCATGATGCCTCTACACAGCCCAGGCTGACCTTTTTCTTGCAACTACTCTTTCCTTAGTGTAGCTCAATGCCTGCTCTATGCACCATGCCCTACAGTATGGTTCGCGAGTCAGGCAAGGGGCTGGAAATTAAAACACACACACACACACACACACACACACACACACACACACACACACACACGTAATGTCAAGAATGCCCCCTTTATTGTGTTCCAGAGCAGCTTATATAGGGTCTCCTTGACTAATGACCATGCCCTTACTCTCAGCTGCAAGCCCACCAGAAACCACTCCCCTGCCATTAGGAATTCCTAAGGGTCTCATGCTCAGAACAGCTGCAAGCATAGGAAAACAAGTTGTTTACTCTGGCAAGCAGGGGGTCACAGGAAATTTAGGGTCTGGGGTCCACAGTCCCCAGCACCTTAGACAAAGGATTTCAGGTTTGGAATATCAAATACTTTCCAGGAGTATTTGCTTTCAATTCCTGGGGACATTCCTGTGCTGACACAGTGTTTAGGAGTGTCCAGTTGGACCTGTCAATAGCCCTCACATCTTATTCATCCTCATGGCTGGAGTGAGATCTCCTAATGTACTGGGGGAAATTTCCATCATTACATATATGATTTCTCTTTGTTTTGACCCCAACCCCCAAACTGTAGCAGTTTGAAAGTCTTTCCCAGGGGTTTGATCATTTTAGGGGACTCATCCCCCCATCATTATGACCATTTGTTGAAGATGCTTTTTTTCCATTGTACAATTTTGCCTTCTTTGTCAAAAATCAGGTGTTCATAGTATATGGATTTACATTAGGGTCTTAGAGTCAATTCCAATAATCCACCTGTCTGCTTTTTTTTTACCATACATTTTATGTCCTGAACTTTTCCCCCTCCCCTGAATTTCTTTTCTTTCTTTCTTTTCTTTTTTTTTTTTTTTTTTTTTTTTGATTTTCGAGACAGGGTTTCTCTGTGGCTTTGGAGCCTGTCCTGGAACTAGCTTTGTAGACCAGGCTGGTCTCGAACTCACAGAGATCCACCTGCCTCTGCCTCCCGAGTGCTGGGATTAAAGGCGTGCGCCACCACCGCCCGGCTTCCCCCTGAATTTCTGTACTGATATTTCCCCTAACATTTTGGCAGGATATTTTACTCACCATTGTGTTGAACTTTTGGCCAAGATTTCACTCTCAGCGTTTGCCTGTAGTTTTTGCACGTATCTTTTTTTGCTAGATGTTTAGCTTGACCTTTATGCATAGATTCTATCCTGCATTTTTATCAGGATTTTTCATCCCGCCTTTGGGAAGTACTTATTGATCTTGATTTTGATCAAAATGAATGCACTCATGTTCTTAGCATGGTTTTTTTTTTTTCTTGTTCTCGGCCTGGATTTTTTGCCCAGCTTCTTCACCTGGCCTCTTCAGCAGGATTTTCTAAAGCAATCTTTTTCCTAGCCTTTGTTCTCAGCTTTTTTTCTCTCTTGATTTTTTTGCCCAAATGTTTCTCTTGGATTTTTGTCTGAACTTTTTCATCCAGGCTTTTCACCTGGCATTTTTACCCAGCTTTGTACAGGATTTTTAGCCTAGATTTTCTTTCTCCTGGCGATTATGTGCCTATTTTTCATTTAATTTTTCTCTTAAATTTTTGCCCCTGCATTTTTATGCAGCCTTTTCACCTTGCATTTTTACCAGGGTATGTCAAAAGACTTTTGGGATGTACCTCTTGCCTAGATTTTCCTCCCAGTTGTTATTCCCATATTTTTGGTAGGAAGTTTTTTCCTACATTTATGGCTTAAAATTTTGGCCCATTCTCTCTCTCTCTCTCTCTCTCTCTCTCTCTCTCTCTCTCTCTCTCTCTCTGTGTGTGTGTGTGTGTGTGTGTTTTGTACTTTTGGCCTCAGTAGAAGTAGTTTGGTTTTTTTAGTCAGCTGTGAGTGTGGTTTCTAAATGAGTCCCTATATTGCCAAAGTCACATTAACAAACTTCCCTCCCATGCCTCTCTCGTTCTAACCCTAACCCTGACTCTCACCTAATTGTATTGTCCTTCTGCAGTGCAAAATCATTAGTATGTTGTATTACTGAGAGGCTGTGCTTTCTTGGAAATAATCACTACTTATGTCTGAGGTGCATTGCCACAAAAAAGTTTTGTTGTGGTAAAATAACTACAGTTTTCAGCCTGTTATTTTTAAAAATTAACTGTACTTGGGAATACACATACCATTCTTCTAATCCAAGCTACCGTAGAGTATTCAGAATGAAACTGACTACACTGTTGGAACTGGGATTGTGTCGTCGCTGTGATAGAAGTGCATTGGTTTTTAGGAATATGCCATTGTGAGATGTTTTAGTCGCTTGGCATGTGTTTTCTAAAGATGACACTCGGTACCTCACAGACACTTATGCTCTGCCCTCTTATTCCCTTCTTGTTAACATGTTAGCCATAGCTCTAACTCAGATGTCCTTGTACAGGGAGAGCTATGATAGTAAATTCATGTGCCTTGCTTTCTTACGCTAAGGCACCCCTTCCTTACTGAGTTTTGCACAGCGGTGCATTGACTTAAAGAGTTCTTACTCTTGTAAAAGTTCTATAGTTTGCCTTCTTGTCTTATCAAACTCACTCTACACAGGGATGTGCACACTTCCTTTCGGATGCAAGCAACTTTAGAGTTTTCATAGTAAAATCAACCATGTTGTAAGGGGCGACGTGTTCTACAGTAGACATACAGTGGTTTTCGCAAATTTGCCACCCCATGGTGTTTTAGTCAAATGCGCCTTTGGTTTCTAATGAAGTCACTGTGTTGCTGAAGTTACAGGTGCTTATCCTCTTCCATCACTTTCATTTCCTGTTCTAGCCCTAACCTCAAAGCTCTCTCTAATGTCCTTATGTGGTACAACCATGTTGCTATTGTATTGCCCATGTGTTGTGATTTCTTGTGAATTATCAGCTCTCCCCTATAGTACTTCCCTGGAAATGGAAATGCATTATAACAGAATTCTTGCTGTTAAAAAAAGTTCTACCATTTTCACTATTTTTTAAAAAACTCTATTTAGTAATTCATGCTCCGCACTTCCAATGCCAGCAACTTTGGAGGTGTATGACTAAATTTTTCCAAACTGTATTAAATGACTTTAGTTTTCAGTGTAGTAGAAGCATGTTGTTTTTTCCTAATGCGCCATCTTGTGGTGTTTTTGTCAAACGCATGTGTAGGTGCTAAAGAATTCATTGTGTTGCTAGAGGTATAGATACTTAGATTCGTCTCTCCTGTTCCCTTTTGTTCTAACCCTAAAGCTATGACTTTTACCCTAATGCCCTATGAAATGACACAACAGTAAATGCCTGCGCACTGCTTTCTTGTGAATTGTCACCATGTCCCTTCATGTACTTCTCTGTGAGATGCAGTGTTATAACAAAGTTCTTGCTATTGGAGAAGTACTATGTATTTCATTCTGTATTTTAAAAACTCATATTATTTGGAAATGTACATATTGTTCTTCTGATTCAAGCTACCTCAGAATATTCAGAGTGAAACCAACCGCACTGTTGCAAATGGGTAATTTTAACTACATTGGAATTATATGTAATATATTATATATAATGTATATATATATATATACTTATTACAATAGTTAGAAACATGAGATCTGCTTCTTTTCTAATGTCTGAGACTTTATAGATATATGAGAAAACCTTTCCAACCTGTTGTGGGATAGCTTTTATTATAGTAGAGGTACATTGGTTTTTGCAAGTATGCACCTGTGTAATATTTTAGTCACCTGTGAGCATGTTTTCCAAAGACAGTGTCATGTAATTACTAATGTCAGAGACACTCATCCTCTGCTCCCTCGTTCCTTACTGGTTATAATTTTGTTTATAACTGCAGTCCAAATGTCCTTGTACAGTGCTGCAATATCAAACCCATGTGCCCTTCTTTCTGGTACTAAATCACCAATTCACTGTCGTGGGAATTCATTCAGCCAATCGCCTTTTAGAACCAGCCCATTAAGCCATGGTTTGAGGTACTATATGCACAGACAGGAAGTGCTCTTGCCTCTCTCTTTTTCCCTTTACTTGGTTGGTAGTCAGAGTTCTGTTCGCAACCCCAGTGCCCATAGGGCAGAGGGACACAGCAGCTTTCTTTTGTGAGTGTTCTCCAATAAACATTTGTTATCCTTTATTATGGGCTTTTGTGAACCTCTTTTAATTACACAACATTCTGGACTCCAAAGTCCATGTGGTCTGGACCCCACTGCCCCTTCATGCCTGCCAGTGCCCCAACTGTAATGTCATTGAGCGGGAAAGGATAGTAAACTCATGTGCGGTGCTTTCTCGGGACCAGTCACCACTTTCCTTGAAGGGCTTCTTTGTAAGGTGGATCATTGTAACAGTTCTTGCAGTCCCAGGGGCACTATCAGTTCCACTGTTTTGTTAAGCATTGCTTAGAAATGTATGATTTGTTCTTGTGGTACAAGCCAATTCAGAGATGTATGAAAAACCTTTTCAAACTCACCTTCATCTTTCAAAGTAACCCCATCCCTCACTCTAGCCCTACATCTCAACCTAATGCCCTTGTAACAGTGCTTCAATAATAAATTCATATGCCCATATGTCCTGCTTCCTTGGGAAAAATAAGCCAGTTCTTGCTCTTGTGAAAATAAGAGTATTTACACGATGTTTTGTAACAAACCTGCTTTGCGTAGGAACATAAACACAGATGTTCTGATGCAAGCAATTTCAGAGTAGTGGGGAAAAGTCCCTTCCACTCTAAATGGGATTTAGGATTATATGGTCTAAAAGTACAATGATTTTTGCAAATAGGCCTCACTTACTTGTCTACTTCACATATGAGTGCGTTTTTCAAAGACTGTCCTAATAAGGCCACACATTTACTGGTGGGATGTTTTATTCCTTTCCTGTCCTCTAACCCTAATCCAAACCTTAGTCTTAACGCTAATGCCCTTGTTGAGGGCTCAAACAATAAACTCATGACCCTGCTCTTTTGGAAACAAAGTTCTTGCTCTCACAAAAGGGCTGCTGTTTTTAATGCATTTTTAAAATGTGCTTTATTTAGGAACATATGCAGTTCTGATATGAGCGCCATCAGACGCTCATTCTAGTTCATTCTGAAGGGGATTTGGGTTCTCTGCAGTGTAAATACAATGGTTTTTGGAAGTATGCTGCTCTGATTTGTTCTCTTCACATATGCATGGCTTATTGAGCCTCTGTCCTTCTGTAGTTATGAATTTTTATGCTCAGATATTCTATTCCTTTTATGGTCTTCTAACTGTAATGGACCTTGACTCTATCCTAACCTAAAGTCCTTGTGTCATGTTCTAGTATTAAACCCATGGTCCCTACTCTCTTTGGAAACAAAGTTCTTGCTCTTATAACATAATGCCATTTTCAGTTCTTAAAACCAGCTTTATGTAGGTAGAGTTTCTCTGTGTCTTGGCAGCCACTCCCAAATAACCATTCAGATACTTACTTTAAAGTGCCTGGCCAATAGCTCATGCATATTACTAGCTAAGTCTTACATTTTAAATTAACCCATATTTCTTATCTACCCTCTGCCATGTGATGGTAACTACTTTTACAATGACATGTTGTTCATCTTCTTTGTGAATCTCTTGCTGCTCCTGAGATACCATCCTTTTTCCCAGCATCCTCTGTGTCTTGATGTCCTGCCTTCTACCTCCTGCCTAACTACCAGCCACAGAGCTCTTTTATTAAACCAACCAAAAGGCACCTTGGCAAAGACACATCTTTGCAGAGTGCAAAAAGGTCATTCTATAACAATTCTCAAGCAGTCCAGGACAAGAGAGTGAGATCCTGTCTCAAACAAACAAATCCACAAAAGACACTGAGTACTCTCAAATTATTGTGTGTTATCATACAGCTCCATTATCTAAGGGGGGATAACATTGAAATCTTGAATATGGCTGGTATGAAGTGATAGCTGGGCTTCCACTCTGTGCCAGTGACCCCACCCTTGATGCTAGCATGCTGAAAGCTTGAATGCACTCAGAGCCCTGTAAAGCAATTGACTTCTGAAATGGTTACAGGGTAAAACTCAGTTCAGTGAATAAATTGATATAATGAATAAACTATAGATGAGTTGGAACACGAATGAATAAATCTTCAATATAATATACCTTCAAATACGTTCAGGAGAGTGTTGCTGCTGCTGCTGTTAAATGGATTTTAGTTAAATGAGTTAAAAAGGAAATAAAATTTAAAACACTTCATTATTCATTAATGTACTTCAACACTTCATTAATCAATTTGAGATCACTCAGGCCCATAAGTGCCTATTGTCAAAAAGTGATAAATTGTGAGGAATGGCTTTTTATGAAAAGTCAACCAAATGCAGTAATTTTCCTTATATGCCATTAAGGTCAAATCCATTGGGCATAAAATAAGTGTCCTTGCCTCAAACTTTTAGTAGGAGGAATTATCTTCATGTATAGATGTAATTCTACTTAAAAAATCTCTGCTATGGTGGTTTGAATAAGAATGGCCCCCAAAGGCATGAGGTATTTGAGAGATTGGCCATTAGGAAGTAGTACTACTTGTTAGGGATTAGAGGTGTGCCCTCTTTGGAATAGGTATGGTCATGTGAAGGAAACATGTCTCTGGGAGCAGGCTTTGGCATTTCAAATGCTCAGGTCAGGCCCAGTGTGTCTCTCCTGCCTACGCCTGCAGATCCAGATGTAGAACTCTCGGTTCCTTTCCAGCACCATGCCTGCCTACATGCTGGCATCCTTCCTGCCAAGATGACACAGGACGAAACAAATCTCTGCATTGTAAGCAAGCCCCAAATAAATGCTTTCCTTTTAAGAGTTTCCATGGTCATGGTGTTTCTTCAGAGCCATAGAACATTGATTAAGAAAACTACTTAGTAAATTTAGCATGAAATGGAAGAAACGTCGGAATCTTCAAGAACCCCAACATTCCTACCCAGAGGGAGAAGACCAAATGAAGGATTTCCCTAATTAAGGGACTAGTCAGAACTTTCTCAATAGTGGTATTGCTCATTTTGTCTTTAAGAAGTAAAGCTGTACATCTTGAAAGCATAAGAAATTTAAAAGAAGATATACTTCTCTATGATTTTATAGATAGTTTTATAAACAGTTTAGACAGAAACTGTCTGCTACAGGCTCTTTCTTTGAACAATTGGTTTACAATTAGTGTTTCTGTTTTGGGAGGTTGTGGAGCCTTTGGGAGGTGGGTTTAGCTTGAGGAAATATGTTACTGAAGGCAGTAGACCATGCTGTGAGCTGGATTTATAGAGATACAAGAGGCATGCATGAGATAGTACTGAAGGCTTGCATTAATCCAGACAGGAGCCTTGCTGGAGGTAAAGCAATGAGAAACAGGGTTAAGTGGGCTATGCATGACATTGTGAATGTTGAAGCCCAAGTGGAGTTGAAAACCTTGGAATTTTATTTTATTTTTTTAAAATTTATTAAAGATTTCTGCCTCCTCCCTGCCACCGCCTCCCATTTCCCTCCCCCTCCCCCACTATGTCCCCCTCCCTCATCAGCCCAAAGAGCAATCAGGGTTCCCTGCCCTGTGGGAAGTCCAACCTTGGAAATTTAGAGACAGGGGCTCTGAGTTAATGGGAATCTTGAGACTCAGAAGTGGTCTGGACTTTAATGTAGAAACTGGAAGACAATGAGGGTATTTTTTGAAATTAGAGAGCATTTACATTTGAGATGGCCATGGGACTGTGGAAGGCATCTGTGGGTAGAAGTTCTAACATATCAACACACACTCTGGCAAAAATAGTCCATGTTTAGAGTTGTCTTACATTTTTTGGAATTCCTTAAAATTCAGTACAAAGTGAGTCCTGGAGATAACAAAGCAAGAGTTAACGTGCAATATTTTGCTTTTAAAATGGTTTTGTTTTATTTTCATATGTGTGTGTGTGTGTGTGTGTGTGTGTGTGTATGTGTGTACTTGTTTGAGCAAATGAGCATAGTGCCCACATAGGCCAGAAGAAGGTGTGAAATCTGGAGCTGGAGTTCTATGCAGATGAGAGCTAACCAAATCTGTACTAGGAAATGAACTGAGGTTCTATGGAAGAAAAACAGACACTGAGTCATCTCTGCAGCTCCATGCCATGAGACACTTTCTAAATATTCTTTTAAAAGACTATTTTATCAATACATGCATTAACATATATATTAGGTAACATAGGCAACCCTGTTGGAAAATTGCCTAATTAGTCAAATAAAAATAACAGTAGTGTCAGGAGTAGTGCAAACAGAGTAAATTATACCAGAAGAAAAATATTGAACTTTTATAAAAATTACAATTACAAAAATTGACAAATTTGCATACTATTAAGTAGTAAGTTTGCTTTTGACTTTGTTTGATGTAAAAGCAAAAGAGGAATATTTGCTATATAATTTTTAATGTTAAGGAGAGAAAAAGAATGCATTTACTTTTGCCCAGCAGCACCTGGGCTGGGTAAAGACACATGTGTTTCTGCTGATTCATGTAAGGTTTCTGGGACTTTTGGTGTTTTGTTTTTGAGAGTCTTATTTATAGCCCAGACTTGCTTTAAACTTACAATTCTCCTGCCTCATCCTACCAAATGCTAGAATTATGAGCATGAGGCACAATGCTTGACTTTCCTTTACATCTTTTTCTAATGTCAGCATATGTATCTGGAACCAGAGAATATTCTGGTGATGTTTTCTCAGGACTGGTGACCCAGCAGTCAAACATCGTTGTCAGGTAACAAAAATGAGTCCTTGTGATCCAGCAGATGTGGAGAGCTACAAACAGGAATGACACAGTCTCTGAATATCACAAAGGTCCAAGGAATGCTCTGGCCAGTGTCACCTGAACACCCCCACCCTAACTGGGGTTCAGTTTAAAAGCAAAGTCATGTGAATAAAAAGAAAATGTCATTCATCCATCCAAGTTCCTTCATCCTTCCGTTCACTCTTTCCTCTGACAATTAGTTCATCCATTTGTCCAACCATCCATCTGTTCATCTATCTGTCCATTTACCTTTCCAGACATCTATAAACAGAGGCAGAGCTTTTCTTTTGTTCCAATCACTCAGTCCTAAATAAACAGACAAGACCCTGTCTGTATTAATTACAGAAAGTTTTGCCTATAGCTCAGGTTTATTATTACCTAGTTCTTCCAACTTAAATTAACCCCTTTCTATTCATCTACATTTTGTCACATGATTTTGTGACTTTATTTGTTCCTAGCACATCTTGTTCCTCTGGCTCGGACTTGCTTCTCTCCCTAACTCTTCCCTTCTCCTCTTTTCAGTTTGGCCTTCCTACCTGGCCTTATTATGTCTTGCTATATATAGGTCAAAGCAGCTTCTTTATTAACGAATGAGAGCAATACATATTCATGCATACAGAAGAATTATCCCATAGCTGTCATCTATCCATATGTCTGTCTCTCCAGCTGTTTATTATCTGTTGAAGTTATATTGCTTTTCTCTTGAAGACCACATTCAAAGGTGTGATTTTGCATGTAGGGTTTGTGATATGTTCAGCTCTATTGGAGCCATTTATAAAATATTTGGTCCTATCTATAACTTACAGATTCTTCATTTGGCTTGCATTTGAGAGGCAGAACATCTCATGGAAAAGGCGCCTTTTGCATCAAGTCTATTTGTGGAACTTTACAATTTCCAAAAATATGAAGTTGAATAATTTTTCCTATCAGACACAGAGAACTTCATCATTAGTTCAGCTGTTTATTCATGTTGTAGAAGAATAATTATATGCTATGCTTCTTTCTGTCATGAAAACAAATAATCCTTCATTCATCACTATAGTATAGAAGCTCAAATGGAAACTTCATAAGTTTCCAACATTAATAAACACTGAATTTTTATGGCTCGAGAGTAGTTATCTTATCAATTTATAATAGTTATATGAATTTAGGACACAGTTTAGGATCTCTCCGAGCCTCAATTTCTTTAGCTTGAAAATGGGAAAGGGAAAACCTTAGCATATGTCTCCCAAGGTTATGGTGAAGAATGCAGAATACAAGAGAATTTGTGAAGTCTGGCATCCAGTAACTTGCTCTTATTTTTGTGATGGCGATGAAATACTTTCTGGAGCATGACCTGGTAATGCTGCAAAGCCCTGTGTATATGATTATATAAACAGCGGGTCATTTGTATTCAAATTATGTAAGGTAGGACAATTCTTTTTCTTTATTGTTTTGAAGAAGGAAACTATTACAAAATAACAGAAAATAGAACTATTTGAAAACAGTTTATTTTCAAAGAATATCTGTCCATAGACCTGACAGTCTTGAAGATAATTGATCTCAACACTAAAATTCTGAGATCAATCTATGTTTATGCTACTTATTTGTTTTATAAAATAAAGAAAAAATTTTAAGTGTGTAGTTTTTTTTTTTTGTGCTTGCATGCATATCTGTGTATGTCTGTGCCAGAGGAGGCCAGAAAAGGGCATTGGATCACCTGAGACTGGAATTAAGGTTGGTTGTGAGCTGCCATGTAGGTGCTGGGTTTTAACATGGGTCTTCTAAAAGGGCAGTCTGTGCCTTTAACCACTGAGTCATCTCCCAAGTCCCTGACATTTATTTCATAAAAATTTGAGCTTTTTAGAATTTACAGTTTCATTATTTCTATATCAATACTATTAAGAATGCCATTCCTTTTGGATCTTAATGGCCACTTTAAAAATTCATTATTATTTTATAATTGGGAAGGCTGTTTATGAGTAGAGTAGAGGAAAAAGCAATTCTATCACGGGAGATGGGGCGTTAGAAAGAAAGAAAGGAGAAAAGAAGGAATCATAGTCTTTCATGGAGTTACTGTGTTCTTTTCTGTGATCATTTAGTAAGAAAGCAGTTGTCACGTAGCTGGGTGGTTGTGCCTCAAGTAAGCCTTTAACCCCAGTACTTGGATGGCACAGGCAGGTAAATCTCTGAGTTCAAGGTCAGCCTGGTTTACAGAATAAGTTCCAGGGCAGCCAGAGCTACACAGAGAAACTCTGTTTCAAAAGAAAAGGAGTTGTTACTTAATATAATCTTGTTGTGTTTATGAATTTTTATATGTAAGATAGACAGTCAGGTTAGAATGAAGTCCTGAAGAAGTTACCAGGCGAAATAACTTTTCAAAGCAAGGCTTGTGTGATGATATTTTGTTTGTGATCTAACAAATAAAGTTTGCCTGAAGATTGGAGTGTGAAGTCAAACCACTAGTTAGCCAGAGAAGATAGGCAGCGGTGGCGCACCTTTAATCCCAGCACTTAGGAGGTAGAGGCAGATGGGTTTCTGTGGGCTAGAAGAGGACGGATTTCTGTGAGTTCAAGGCCACCCTGGGCTACAGGAAGTTGATTCAGTCTAAAACAGACTCAGGGTTTTTGTTATTTTTATTATTAAAACCAATTAGAATTCAGGCTACAGGCTTGTTTCGTTTTTCTTTCATTGTTGATGGCTTATTTATGGAAAAATCAGTTGAGGTCATTTTATTTAATTACCTTAAAAGATGTGTTTGTTTTATCATTGTGTGCATGTTGCTGTGCGTGTGGGTCTATGAATGCAAGTGTGGGTGCCTGCATAGATCAGAGGTGTCTGATGCCCCCCGGAATTGAAGTTACAGGCAACCCACATGAATGCTGAGAACTGCCATATCTCTTCAGTCCCTCAAGTCATTTTATATCGGCATACAGACTCCAAACAAAATGCCTAGGCTGGGGAGAAGGTTTGTTCAATAAAATACTCACCACGTAAGCATGAGGACCTGAATTTGGTTCCCTAGCTCCTACACACCTTTAACCTTAGCTCTGGTGAAAGAAACCAGCTAGTTTGTCAGTCAGTGAACTTCTGATTCACAGAGAAATCATGCCTCAAGAACTCAGGTAGAGTCTGACTGAGGATGTAGACCTCTGACCTCCATGTGCAAACACACATGTTCACGTGTGTTTACATGTGCATACACAAGCATCCACTCACATTACATGATGCACATATGCATTCACAGTAAGTAAGTAAAATGAAAATGAATTCTGTGGCTATCTAATATCTAAAGAGTGTTTATATGGACCGCTGGAATACTGGCTCTGTTTCACATTAACACTGGTTCAGGATTTGTGAATAAGTTTCAATCTTGTGGATCACAGTGATTGACAGGAGGCAAATGAATGTGATGTGCATGTGGCGTGGTGTGTTGGCACCAGCCTCAGCACTGTCTGTGCCAACTGGCACCCTGATTTCTAGAAACAATTATGTATGCTATGCATTCTATTAATTAAGAAGTCACATAAGTTGGTTAATAGCTCATTAATTAATGCATCCATTTACTTATTCTTCCTAAATCAAAAGTTGAGTAAAAGCTCCAGATCTCGCCAAAGTGAAAAGGAGCTAATTCTATATGAAACTATGACAGTAAATACACTGACTGCAATTGTGCATTTATGTTCATAGTGTGAAGTTTCATAGCTTCTTACTTGTTCCACAGAATTTTATTAACGGATACCCTTGACTGAGCTTTCTATAAAAGTAGTATTTTATTAAGAGCAGGGAAGGCTAGTGCTATTGTTTGATACAGACCCAGACATATTATGCAGGAAAGTCTAATTTACCTGACATCATTGATCTTTTTCTTTCTTTTAAAATTTCCAAATGGAATATCAAGTGAATAAATTAGTAAATTCATCATTTTATCCATAATACTTTCATCAGGACAGTTTGATGAAATAGCTCATTATAGTCAGTGATGTGAAATATGAGTTCCATCCGCATATTTTCATCACGTGCAGCTACAGAAATTAGTTTGCTGCTATCGGGGATTGTGGAATGCAAAAATAAAATTAAACTTGCTATCATATTGGTTGAAATTTGGATTTGAGCCAAGTAAAATAAAATAGAAGCAAATGTCATAATGGCAGCAACAACAAACCTCAGGGGATCACACAGCATTAAAGACAAGAACAGAGTTTGTCATGTAAAGAGTGTGCTTGAATTGCTGGTATCTCTTTCAAAGGTGGTATGTCTCGCCATGATCTTTTCCATGTAGCTATGGCTCTTAAACATCATTTGCAGATCTCTGGTGGAGCAACCAGATCCTGTCCTATGTTCAGTATTTCCACCAGCTGTGTATGTGGACCAAGGACCTAATGTATTTCCACATTGAAACTATATTTCTCTCAAAGTGAGACATTTAAGAGTTAATGAAGTCATTTTAATTTTTATATGCTATATGGTTTGCATATGGATCTGATTTGACTGATAATTATTGATAGCAGTGCTTTTAATTCCTGTAGCTAGCTATCTCTATTAACTGCTCTTATAATGTAGCAGGTAGCCAATCACCACAAAGCCTTTGGAATATAACAATAATTCATGCAATGGTTGAAATTGGATGTTTTTGGTGGGAGTAGCTGGCTATGTGGGTCAAATCTATGAATCTCTCACCCTTTATTTGGAACCAACAGGGCTTTCTAGGCAAATTTTTCTTCATTGCAATATGAATACAGGATAGAAAAAAATGAAAATACTTGCACTCCTTCACTTTAAAAACATTTTTATTTATATTCATGTAAATGTGAGTGTGTGCATGCACATATGCATGTGTGCATGTGTGTGTGAATGCTCTGTGTCTGTGTGTGTGTGTGTGTGTGTGTGTGTGTGTGTGCACATGCCTGCTAAGGCTAGAAGGGGGCATTAGATCCCTTTGAGTGAAATTACAGGCAATTGTGGCCCAACTCTTGTGGATGTTGGGAACTGAATTCAGGTCCTCTGCAAAAGCTGCTTGTCCTCTTAAATATTAAACCATCTCGAAAACAGCACAGTTGTACTTTTAAGATCTAATTTCAGAAATGCAGATCATTATTTTTTAAAATATCAGTTAAGGCAGAGTCAAGAGCTGGAGATGTTCTTTGAATGGAAAAACTTCAAAATCATGTGTTAAGGGTCTTTATTCAGGCTGGAGAGTGAAAAATTGAGGCTGGAACAAGTTATTTGGTAGCATCAATTTCTTTAATATAGTAGTTAATCTTTTGAAAATGCATTTCTATTGAGATGTGATTGATATGTATCAAGGTGTGTATATTCCATGTACATAATTTTATGAATTTGTACATAATAAATACCCATGAAATGTCAGCATGATGTACACCGTACTCATTATTATCACTTTCAAAAATGTTCCCCTGCCATCTCATTATTTTTGTAAGAACACTGAAGAAAGATCTACCTTTTCAACAAATCTTCAAGGGGAGGGTCATAGTACAGGCCTATAATCAAAGCATTTGGGAAGTAGAGACAGGAGGATCAGAAATTTAAGGCTGGCCTGAGCTATATAAGATCATGCCTCAAAAAATATTGTGTATTATGGAATGTTTTAAACAAATGTGTTTACTCTGGCATCCTTCTTGTGAAAACTCTGATATTGAAAGTAATTCAAATTTACCTTAGCTAAAATTATAAAAAGGTTTTAAATAAGCTTTTGTTATCGTGGAGAAAAATGATCTTTTTAGTACATTTTGTCTGCACTACAATTCCATCATTAACTAAGGCATTATGATTTTGCGGTCTTATCTCTAAATAAATTCATTGTTATTTTTGTAAATATCATTTGTAATCCCTATCACACTCAAAGGTTACACATATTCTTAAAATTAACAATAATTAATTTTCTGCTGGCATAAACCAAATGCTGAGTTCAAATAAGGTAAACATTTGTCTTTCTCATATTTTATCTTGAACTATATTTCCCAACTATTATAGTTGAGAACATCTGAAATATGAGACTCACTGGAATTTCAATAGTCCATTCTAAACCATTTTTAATTTTCCACTATTTTATTCTTATTAATTTTCTATCTTCATTCTACTTCTAATGTTCATAGTAATTACTTTTATGATTAACCTTAGTTTATTACTAACCAAATGCTAACACAATATAATCCATTTAAAACAATACTTTAAAGATCATTCTAAGGACCTGCGGCTATTTGAGGGAATATGAATTAAAAATATTCGGGTGTTGGTTTTAAAAATAGAATGTCTGACATAAATACACATTTTGTCTATACACAACAGAAACTGACAGATGTTTTGTAATTATCTGGGCAACTAGACTAAGAAGAGCTCAACTGAATAGTTCCATGTTTTGATGAACCCAAAGATGAGTTGTTGTTCTTTGGGGCCAACTCAGCTCCTCTTGTGTTTAGGATGCATCTTCTATTCTCTTTCAGATCCTCTTTGCCAATGAAGTGACAAGAATAAAAAATGTCTCCACAGTGCTGTTTCCTGAGCTTGCATGACCCCTCATCATTGTGGATTGTGCATTGTCCAGTCTACTTAGCTACTCCCCATTCCCTAAGGGTCACTGCCTGAGTATTTCAGGAGACAATGGTTTCATTTTAACGGATCATTCAATGAGGTTCTAAGACATTCTATCCTGAATAAAAGTGGCTTTATGTGTGGCATCAGTTATGCTTGAGAACTATCTTTGCTTGTCCAGATAAAGAGCTAGCTGTTCTTCTAGTTTAAAGATTATATGATCAAAGACTGTGAGGTTTGGTGTAGAGGCTGAGCTTCTCTCATGTTCTCACCCTAAATGAGTGGCACTAAGTGTAGTTACTGATATTTGGGTGAAAAAAAGAATCCCCCTAGATATGGACCATTTTTATTTATTTATTTAATTCATCATTAAACCCTATCTGTTTTTATTTTTAAATGTCCATTATAAATCTACCCACTTTACTTTTATCTATTAAGTTAGCATGCTGGACCATGTTTCTGACATCTCCTATCTGAACAGTTGCTATATCATGTATCATGGTGTTCTTATATTTGTTATTGTGTCCCTCAATCTATTTTTATGCTTCATTTAGCCACTATGGTGTTCTTTTCAAAATGTAAAGTCAGTGACTAATCTGACACTAACATCATTAATTCCTTTTGATTGGCTTTAAGGCAGCTCCAGAATGATGTGGCTACTCATTTCTCTTCACGCTGTCACCCCGTGGCCCCAACTACACAAAACAGTGCTAATACCATAGACACATTTCATTCAAATGTAGGGTTTTTTTGAATGTTGTTACTTCTGCCTCGGTCTTAAAAGAGGCTGTTGCAGCCAAGCAGCAGTACTAAGAATGGGGGCTAGAAGAACACTAGCATATGAGGGTGCTGGAAATATGGGACAGTAGTGCTAAGGTCAAACCATGCAGACTCTACTTATGTATTTGTCATTTGTGAGACATATATGTGGTATATCTCACTCTGCCAAACAATATATTTTATAGCTGAGCTATAGCCGATAGAACTGTTGAGCTCCCTGAATCTATGTCTCAATTACTGAATCACAGGTGTGTATTCCACATATGCAGAGCTTTAAAAATTGTCCTCTTCTCAATTCTGATTTTGTTAATTTGGATATTCTTTCTGCCTTTTGGTTAGTTTGAATAAAGGTTTGTGCATTTTCTTGATTTTCTCAAAGAACCAACTCTTTGTCTCATTGGTTTTATGTATTGTTTTCTTTGTTTCTATTTTGTTGATTTCAGCTCTCAATTTGATTATTTCCTGCCATCTAGTTTTATTGGGTGAGTTTGCTTTTTTTTTTGTTCTAAAGTTTTCAAATGTCTTTTAATTCATTAGTGTGGGAGTTTTCCAACTTCTTTATGTAGGCATTTAACTCTGCTTTCATCATGTCCATAAAACTGAGTATGTTGTATGGTCATTTTCATTGAACTTTAGCAAGTCTTTAATTTCTTCCTTTATTTCTTCATTGACCCATTGATGATTCAGGTGAGCATTGTTTAATTTTCATGTGTTTGTGGGCTTTCTGGAATTAGTATTGCTGTTGAATTCTAATTTTAAGCCATTGTGAACTGATAAGATACATGGGGTTATTCCAGTTTTTTGTATCTCTTTAGGTTTCTTTTGTTACTCAGTTTGTGGTCAGTTTTTTGAGAAGGTTCCATGAGGTGCTGAGAAGAAGGTATATTCTTTTATATTTGGATGGAACATTCTATAGATGTCTGTTAAGTCCATTTGAGTCATAACATCTGTTAGTTCTCTTCTGTCTCTGTTAATTTTTTGTCTGACTGACCTGTCCAGTGGTGAGAGTGGAGTGTTGCCTAATTCTAGAACATCTATTTTATCTTTTATGTAATTTCTGTCTTGATTCATTTTTCATTCAGTAGAGAGTTGTTCAGTTTCCATCAGTCTGTAAGCTCTGTTGTTTCTGTGCTTGTTG
This sequence comes from Microtus oregoni, assembly GCF_018167655.1. Lineage (NCBI taxonomy): Eukaryota > Metazoa > Chordata > Mammalia > Rodentia > Cricetidae > Microtus > Microtus oregoni. The sequence goes on from NW_024543072.1 coordinate 17,635,778, forward strand.
GTACCCAGCTTTAATCCTTGGTGCTTTAATCAGATAGGATGCAGGATGTTTTTTGAATTATCTGATGTGGATTGAGACTTGCTTTGTTCCTGAGTATGTGGTCAATTTTGGATAAAGTTCCATAAGGTTCTGGAAATAAGGTGTATTCTTTTGTGTTTATGTGTGATGTTCTGCAGACACTTGTTATAACCCTTTGGTTTATAACATCAGATAGCTCCAAAATTTTTCTGTTTTGTTTTTGTATGAAGGACATGTCTATTGGAGAAAATAGAATATTGAAGTCCACCACTATAAATATGTGTGTCAGTTTGTGATTTCATCTGTAGTACTGTTTCTTTTACAAAGCTGGGTTCACTTTTGATTGGGGCATATAGATGTTAATAATTGAAATGAATATTTTACTTTTGATGAATATGTAGTATTTTTCCTTATCCATTCTGATAAGTTTTAGGTTGAAGTCTATTTTGCAAGATATCAAAATGGCTACTCCAGCTTGTTTTTTAGGTTAATTTGCATTGAATGTTTTCATCCAACCCTTTACTGTTAGAAGATGTCTATCTTTTATGTTAAGATAAAATTCTTGGGTGCAACAGAAGGATGGATCTGGCTTTTACAACCATTCTGAAAATCTGAAAGTCTATGTCTTTTTATTGAGGAATTGAGACAGTTGATGTTGAGAGACATCAATGATCAAGGGTAGTTGAATCCTGCCATTTTATTGGTGTCATTGTTATTGTTGTTGTTATTGGTGGTGGTGGTAGTGTTGTGGTGTGTGTGTGTGTGTGTGTGTGTGTGTGTATGCATGCTTCCCTCTTTTTGACCTTGCTACTATGAGATTACTCTTTGTTGTATTATGTAAAGTTAACCTCTTGAGGTTGGAGTTACAGAGCTGGGTTTGTAAATAGATATTGATATTGTTTAATTTGGTTTTATCATGAGATATCTTATTTTCTATATTTATTGTGATTGAAAATTTTGCTGGGTCTAGTAGTCTGGACTGGCATATCTGCTATCTTAGAGTCTACAAGACATCTTTCCAGGTCCTTATTATGAGAGAGTAACTTTGGAGGAAGTGAAGAAAAGGAAAGGAGAGACGCACAGAGGCGGAGCGGCGGCGGCCAGACGCACAGAGGCGGAGCGGCGGCGGCCAGACGCGGCGGAGCGGCGGCGGCCAGACGCGGCGGAGCGGCGGCGGCCAGACGCGGCGGAGCGGCGGCGGCCAGACGCGGCGGAGCGGCGGCGGCCAGACGCGGCGGAGCGGCGGCGGCCAGACGCGGCGGAGCAACACCGCATACAGGAAGAGGCTTTCGGGGACCGGCGCAGAGGCAGACCCAAGCGGCGGGAACAGGCGTGCAATAAGGAGAGCAGATCGCCCTACTACAATCGAATCAAAGAGGTAGGCCTTTGGTTGGCCAGGTCACTGGCACAAGGGGAGCCTGGTCCTGTCCTGAAGATCCTTCAGAGGGGTGAGAGGGTTCTTGGCCTGCAGCAGGAACCACGAAAGAGAGTGAGGGCATTTTGTAAGCGGAGCCCTTGGCCAGCAGGGAAACCTGATCCGGTTTTTAAAGGACCCATTGGATAGGATCAATAGGAGGAGATGGGCAGGCGCCAAGGCAAGAATTCTCCCAATAATCCGAAAAACAACATGAAAACATCAGAACCCAATGATCTTACAACAGAAGTATTTGAACAACCTAACACAGAAGAAATGGAAAAAATCGACTTTATGAAGATAATAGAGTCCCTTAAACAACATGTAAAAAATGCCCTTATAGAAATGGATGAGAAGTATAACAAAAAGTTTGAAGAAATGAGTAAATACGTACATGATACCCTGGGAAACCAAGAAAAAACCATCAAACAGGTAATGGAAACAGTTCAAGAATTGAAAACTGAAATGAAGGCAAAGAAGAAAATACAAACTGAGGACCAGCTGGATATGGAAAATCTAGGCCAACGAGCAGAGTCTACAGAAACAAGCATAATCAATAGAATACAAGAGCTAGAAGAAAGACTCTCAGATGCTGAGGACACCATAGAGAAAATAAACGAACAGATCAAAGAAAACAGCAAAGCCAACAAATTCTCAACACAAAACATTCAGGAACTATGGGACACAATAAAAAAACCAAACCTAAGAATAATAGGAATAGAAGAAGGAGAAGAGTCACAGCTCAAAGGCCCAGAAAATATTTTCAACAAAATTATGGAAGAAAACTTTCCCAACTTAAAGAAAGATATTCACTTAAATATTCAAGAAGCATACAGAACACCAAACAGACTGGATCAAAGAAAAACATCTCCTCGCCATATAATAATCAAAACACAAAATATACAGGTTAAAGAAAAAATATTAAGAGCTGCAAAAGAAAAAGGGCAAGTAACTTATAAAGGTAAACCGATCAGACTTACACCTGACTTCTCGATGGAAACTATGAAAGCCAGAAGGTCCTGGATAGAGGTTCTGCAGAAGCTAAGAGACCATGGATGCAAACCCAAACTACTATACCCAGCCAAGCTATCATTCATTATCAATGGAGAAAACAAAACATTCCAGGATAAGAACAAATTTAAACAATACGTAGCCACAAATCCAGCCCTACAGAAAGTAATAGAAGGAAAATCGCAACCCAAGGAATCCAACACTGCCAACACTGCCTACAATAACCCAGGCATCTAATGACCCTTCACGAGCACATCTCAAAGAAGGGAGACAATCTCTACTACCAAAAGCAATAAGAATAACCGGAGTAAACAACCACTGGTCATTAATATCACTTAATATTAATGGGCTCAATTCACCTATAAAAAGGCACAGGCTAAAAGATTGGATACGAAAACAGGATCCAACATTCTGCTGTTTGCAAGAAACACATCTCAACCACAAAGACAGGCACCTACTCAGAGTAAAGGGTTGGGAAAAGGTGTTTCAAGCAAATGGTCCTAAGAAAAAAGCAGGTGTGGCCATACTAATTTCTAACAAAACTGACTTCAAACTAAAATCAATCAGAAGAGACCGAGACGGTCACTTTATACTCATAACAGGAACAATTCATCAGGAGGAGGTCTCAATCCTGAATATATACGCCCCCAATATAAAAGCACCTACTTATGTAAAAGAAATATTACTAGAACTCAAGGCAGACATCAAACCACACACACTAGTAGTAGGAGACTTCAACACACCTCTCTCTCCAAGGGACAGGTCAATCAGACAGAAACCTAATAGAGAATTAAGAGAATTATTGGAGGTAATGAAGCAAATGGACTTAACAGACATCTATAGAACATTCCACCCAAATAGGAAAGAATATACCTTCTTCTCTGCAGCTCATGGAACCTTCTCAAAAATTGACCACATACTCGGAAACAAAGGAAACCTCCACAGATACAAAAAAATATCAGTGTCCACCTGTGTCTTATCAGATCATCACGGATTAAAATTAGAAGGCAACAACCACGCTGCCCCCAAAAAACCGACAAACTCATGGAAACTGAACAGTCAACTACTGAACCACACCTGGGTCAAGGAAGAAATCAAGAAAGAAATTAAAGTCTTCCTTGAATTTAATGAAAATAAAGGGACAACATACTCAAACCTATGGGACACAATGAAAGCAGTGCTAAGAGGAAAGTTCATAGCACTAAGTGCCCACTTAAAGAAAACGGAGAATGCATACATTGGGGACTTAACAACACACCTGAAAGCTCTAGAAAAAAAAGAAGCAGACGCGCCCAGGAGAAGTAGAAGACTGGAAATAATAAAACTGAGGGCTGAAATCAACAAAATAGAAACACAGAAAACAGTCCAAAGAATCAATGAAACAAAAAGCTGGTTCTTGGAGAAAATCAACAAGATCGACAAACCCCTATCCAAACTAATTAAACGACAGAGAGAGAACACGCAAATAAATAAGATCAGAAATGAAAAGGGGGACATAACCACAGACACAGAGGAAATTCAGAGAATCATTAGATCTTACTACAAAAGCCTGTATGCCACAAAACTGGAAAATACAAAAGAAATGGACATTTTTTTAAATAAGTACCACATACCAAAGCTAAACCAAGACCAGGTGAATGATCTAAATAGACCGGTTTCTCGCGAAGAATTAGAAATGGTTATCAAAAATCTCCCTTCGAAAAAAAGCCCAGGACCAGATGGTTTCAATGCAGAATTCTACCAGAACTTCCAAGAAGAACTAATACCTATACTCCTTAATGTATTTCACAATATAGAATCAGAAGAGTCATTGCCAAATTCCTTTTATGAAGCTACAGTTACCCTGATACCAAAACCACAAAAAGACCCAACCAAGAAAGAGAATTACAGACCGATCTCACTCATGAACATCGACGCAAAAATTTTCAATAAAATACTGGCAAACCGAATCCAAGAACACATAAGAAAAATTATCCATTATGATCAAGTAGGCTTCATCCCAGAGATGCAGGGCTGGTTCAACATACGCAAATCTATCAATGTAATCCACCATATAAATAAACTGAAAGAAAAAAACCATATGATCATTTCACTAGATGCTGAAAAAGCATTCGACAAAATTCAACACCCCTTTATGATAAAGGTCTTGGAGAGAATAGGGATACAAGGGTCCTACCTAAATATAATAAAAGCTATTTACAGCAAGCCAACAGCTAACATTAAATTAAACGGAGAAAAACTCAAAGCCATCCCACTTAAATCAGGAACACGACAAGGATGTCCACTCTCTCCATACCTCTTCAATATAGTGCTTGAAATTCTAGCAATAGCAATAAGACAACATAAGGAGATCAAGGGGATTCGTATTGGAAAGGAAGAAGTTAAGCTTTCGTTATTTGCAGATGATATGATAGTGTACATAAGCGACCCCAAAAATTCTACCAATGAACTCCTACAGCTGATAAACAGCTTTAGTAATGTGGCAGGATACAAGATCAACTCCAAAAAATCAGTTGCCTTCCTATACACTAAGGATAAGGAAGCAGAGAGGGAAATCAGAGAAGCATCACCTTTCACGATAGCCACAAATAGCATAAAATACCTTGGGGTAACCCTGACCAAGGAAGTGAAAGATCTACTTGACAAGAACTATAAGTCTTTGAAGAAAGAAATTGAAGAAGACACCAGAAAATGGAAAGACCTCCCTTGCTCTTGGATTGGGAGGATCAACATAGTAAAAATGGCAATTCTACCAAAAGCAATCTATAGATTCAATGCAATCCCCATCAAAATCCCATCAAAATTCTTCACAGATCTGGAGAAGACAATAATCAACTTTATATGGAAAAACAAAAAACCCAGGATAGCCAAAACAATCTTATACAATAAAGGATTGTCTGGAGGCATTACCATCCCTGACTTCAAACTCTATTACAGAGCTACAGTATTGAAAACAGCTTGGTATTGGCATAAAAACAGAGAAGTCGACCAATGGAATCGAATAGAAGACCCTGACATTAACCCACAAACCTATGAACACCTGATCTTCGATAAAGGAGCTAAAAGTATACAATGGAAAAAAGAGAGCATCTTCAACAAATGGTGCTGGCAAAACTGGATGTCAATCTGTAGAAGAATGAAAATAGATCCATATCTATCACCATGCACAAAACTCAAATCCAAATGGATTAAAGACCTCAATATCAGTCCGAACACACTGAACCTGATAGAAGAGAAAGTGGGAAGTACTCTACAGCACATGGGCACAGGAGACCACTTCCTATGTATAACCCCAGCAGCACAGACACTAAGGGCATCATTGAATAAATGGGACTCCCTGAGGCTGAGAAGCTTCTGTAAAGCAAAGGACACTGTCACTAAGACAAAAAGACAACCCACTGACTGGGAGAAGATCTTCACCAACCCTGCTACTGACAAAGGTTTGATCTCCAAAATATATAAAGAACTCAAGAAACTAGACCGTAAAAGGCTAATCAACCCAATTATAAAGTGGGGCACTGATCTGAACAGAGAATTCTCAACAGAAGAACTTCAAATGGCCAAAAGACACTTAAGGTCATGCTCAACTTCCTTAGCGATCAGGGAAATGCAAATCAAGACAACTTTAAGATACCACCTTACACCTGTCAGAATGGCGAAAATAAAAAACACCAATGATAGCCTTTGCTGGAGAGGTTGTGGAGAAAGGGGTACACTCACCCATTGCTGGTGGGAATGCAAACTTGTGCAACCACTCTGGAAAGCAGTGTTTCGGTTTCTCAGGAAATTCGGGATCAACCTACCCCTGGATCCAGCAATACCACTCTTGGGAATATACCCAAGAGAGGCCCTATCATACAACAAAAGTTTATGCTCAACTATGTTCATGGCAGCATTGTTTGTAATAGCCAGAACCTGGAAACAACCTAGATGCCCTTCAACGGAAGAATGGATGAAGAAAGTATGGAATATATACATATTAGAGTATTACTCAGCAGTAAAAAACAAGGACTTCTTGAATTTTGCATACAAATGGATGGAAATAGAAAACACTATCCTGAGTGAGGTAAGCCAGACCCAAAAAGAGGAACATGGGATGTACTCACTCATATTTGGTTTCTAGCCATAAATAAAGGACATTGAGCTTATAATTCATGTTCCTAGAGAAGCTAAATAAGAAGGTGAATCCAAAGACAAACACATAGGCATCCTCAGGAATATTAACCTTCATCAGGCGATGAAAGGAGACAGAGACAGAGACCCACACGGGAGCACCGGACAGAAATCTCAAGGTCCAAATCAGGAGCAGAAGGAGACGGAGCACGAGCAAGGAACTCAGGACCACGAGGGGTGCACCCACACACTAAGACAATGGGGATGTTCTATTGGGATCTCACCAAGGCCAGCTGGCCTAGGTCTGAAAAAACATGGGATAAATCCGGACTAGCTGAACATAGCGGACAATGAGGAATACTGAGAATTCAAGAACAATTGCAGTGGGTTTTTGATCCTACTGCACGTACTGGCTTTGTGGGAGCCTAGGCAGTTTGGTTGCTCACCTTACGAGACCTGGATAGAGGTGGGCAGTCCTTGGGCTTCCCACAGGTCAGGGAACCCTGATTGCTCTTCGAGCAGATGAGGGAGGGGGAATTGATCGGGGGAGGGGGAGGGAAATGGGAAGCGGTTGTGGGGACGAGGCAGAAATCCTTAATAAATAAATAAATTAAAAAAAAAAAAAAAAAAAAAAAAAAAAAAAGAAAAGGAAAGGAGTCTGCATCAGTTATCCTGTTGCAGAGCTGTGGGTGAGACTGGGGTTTTAGATTTGGCAGAACAGAAGAAGAGGTGAAATCTGCAATTGGCCTATCTGCTTGTCTGTCCACTGTGGACTGTGGGTTCTAAGAATGTATCTGCTGATGTTCTAGAGTAGAATAAGACAGAGAATGGAGGAAGGGAGGCTAAGAGAAGATCTGTAGGAGTTACCAGAGAAGACACAGGGGGATGTCACTGTAGGTGTTGTGCTGAAATGGGGAAAAACTGCAGGACTGAGCTTGGTGGAACTAAGAGAAATAAAGACCTGTAGTAACCCACCAGGGGAAGTCCCACAGCCTTTAAATTTATGAACAATCCTGGATTCAATAAAGCAATTAGAAGGTGCAGGTGTGTTATGAACTATCTCAACATATTTTGCAGCAGTGAGACAGATGGCTTAAAAAAAGACATGGCCAGGGGCATTTCAGGAAGCCTTAAAAAGAGGTGTGTCTTATTGTGAGTGTAGGGACTTTCAAGGTCTATTGAGAAATAGATTATAGCTTTAGACATGTCAATACACAAGTTTCCTAGAAGAGTTTACCTATTGCATTTATGTTTCTGTTAAGCATAATGTTGGAAATTGTCTTCTCTCTAAATACCATCAACAGTGTAAACAAAAACATTACAACTTGCCAAGGCTTTGAATTTGTGTGCTTGAATTTGTGCCTAAATGATATTGCAAAAACATTTTAAATACTTTGTAGTGGATATATATTCAAAATAAAAATTTGTGTTTTTCCATCAAATTCTTCCACTATGACATATTTATAAATCCATGGGAGAAAGTCTCACTAGATTTCCGTCACTCAGCTGTCTGGCTTCCAGAAAGGGAGACTCAAATGCACCTCTTGCTTATTCCTGATTTGTTGCACATTTAATAAAGCAACTGTACAGCTGATCCATTATCCCAATAATAAGCAAGAGTATCAAGACACACTAGTTCCTTGCTTAACTTTGGACAGTGACTATATATAACTATTTCTGACTTCAGTGTCAATTTAGGGTCATTACCAGGGCCAAAACAATACCGTAATAAAAAGGAAGTCAGAGACCAGACAAACCAATACTGGGATCCAAACATGTCCATAGGGATTGACTGTCTCATCCTGACTCTGTTGTTTTCCAAGTTTAAGAGTGATCTACCAACTCCTTCTCCACTCTCTGAATAGCCATTCAGTCTATTTTTTCTCATACCATAAAATAACTGGGTTGCACATATTTTTAAAAGATGAATTAAGAAAAAAAATTTGTTTTGGTGACTACACTGATAATTTTTACCACATCCTTTCAGATTATTAGAACTCACTGCTTGAGAAATATTCTCACTTAGCAATGAACATATGGAGTAATTTGGCAGGAAACCCCTGCAACAAGCTCACAGGGACCTGTCATTATGGACTCAACAAGTGGATCACTTGGCTGACTGTGTTTTGAGAACAAGAAGAAGGGAACTCCTCAGGCTTCTGGTAAACACATGCCAAATAGATGCCACTTCTTTCCCAGGGGCACTTTGTGATGCCGGCAAGAAAACATTGAAAGCAAAGGTGTAGGAGCTCTGCACACAGGGTCAGCAGGTAGCTGGTTAATGTCAAAACCTGACATCAAAGCAAACTGGAAGCTACTTGGGCAAACTGGAGAGCTGAATATCTAAATGTAGAATGTTTGTTCTGTAACTTTTAAGAAATAGAAGACATGTTATATTGTGACAACAGTTTCTCTATCAAAGTTCAGAGACAAATCTTCTCACTTTATAGTTTCCATAGGTACTTGACATTTAAGAGTGAATAACTGCAGTTGAGAATCTTTGATGTAGTCTAAGTTTGAGCTTGACATAAATATTTCTGTACACTCTGTATGGTAGGAGATTGACCTGCCCCTCTGTGTTGTACTGTCTATACTATACATACTGGTATAGATACATAATATGGGAATTATTCTATGTGTAGATACAGATCAGCCTTTTGTAGTCATACATTGAAGAGGTGTTTTGAGATAACTTGTATTCTTTGCTCAAATAGTAATTAATTGGGTACTGTGGTCCATGATTGAAAAACCAGCACACAGGGGACTGGGGCAAGATACTCATGAGTCTCAGGCTAGCCTGAGCTACACTGAAAGCCCATGCCTCAGAAAAAAAGTAAAAGGATATATAGGCACAGTTACGATGTGCTAGCATAATTGTGAAGTGTAAACAACTGATAAAGGTTAGCAAAGCTTACTCATACTCAAATGGTATCTTATCTTATATGGTTTCTATTGCTTCAATGAAACACCACAGCCAAAGCAAGTCAGGGAGGAAAGGGCTTAAGAAATGGTTTACTCTTCCATGTCTCTGTTCATCACTGAATAACGGCAGGACAGAAACTCAAATAGGACAGGAACCTGGAGACAAGAGCTGATGCAGAGGCCATGGAGGGTGCTGCTTATTATCTTGCTTTTTGTAGTTTTCTTAGACAGCTTCCTTACAGAACTTACGAGTATCAGCCCAGGGATGGCACCACACACAATGGACTACCTAAGCTCATCATCACTAATTAATAAAGTTCCTTATAGCTGGATCTTATGGAAGTATTTTCTAAATTGAAGTTCCCTCCTTTCATATAACTCTTGCTTTTATCAAGTTGACACAAAACTACTCAGCACAGTTGACCCCTTGTCATCTTGACAAATAGATCACTATTAAGACACGTTTCCTTTTTAATTCATCTCCAAGATCTTACATTAAGAAAGTAAATAACTTCAAAGTTCCACAGTCTTAACAAATTCAAACACACTAAAAATTAAATTTCGTTAAAAATATCTAGTCTCTTTTTAAAATCAAGATTCCCTTTAAAACTCCAAAGTCTCAGCCGGGCGGTGGTGGCGCACGCCTTTAATCCCAGCACTTGGGAGGCAGAGCTAGGCGGATCTCTGTGAGTTCGAGCCCAGCCTGGTCTACAAGAGCTAGTTCCAGGACAGGCTCCAAAACCACAGAGAAACCCTGTCTCGAAAAAAACAAAACAAACAAACAAAAAAACTCCAAAGTTTCTCTCTCTCTCTCTCTCTCTCTCTCTCTCCCTCCCTCCCCCCTCCCTGTTTTTCAAGACAGGATCTCTCTACCCATTGCATAATAATTATTTATGTTTCATTTCCGCATCTAGATTTCTTTTCACATAAAATGAGTCAGAAAATATTTTTTTTTCCAGATCATTTTCAGTTTTTACTGAGCATGAACCTTTAGTTCTGTACAGAAACTTTAGTTCTGTAAAACTGATTTTAATGCAAATCTTTCTTGTCTATAGTTATTGCAAATGAATTGTATCCTGAGGAAACATAGCCAATTGCAATTGGACCAAGTTTGCACATATTAATAAACTAGTCTCACCAATCCTGATTACTTATATTTGCTTATGCTTTCTCAAGTTCTTTTTCAAGTGATATGTGAAATATTTCTGGCTCCCTAATTAATTAGTAAGTTAAACAGCCCATATTCACTTTGCTTATGGATGATCATAAAAACTATTTTTTAGGATGTGAAAATTCAGTCTTTTCAAATTTTTACATATAATATGGCTCGATGGTCATCTTCTATGTCCAGGAAAGAGAACAGTAGTTACTATAGGCCATGGTCAGGAGGGAGGAAAAGAAGTTAATTAATAGAGTCTCAGCTCTAAGCACATAAGCACATTAGAGAAGCTCAGGTGCTGGCGTACACAGTTGTGGTCGTTTGAATAAGAATGACCCCCATGGGTTCATAAGTTTGCATGCTTGGTCACCAGGTAGGGCACTGTCTTGAAATATTTGGAGGTTTCACCTTGTTGGAGGAAGTATGTCACTTGGGGTGAGCTTTGACATTTCAAATGTCCATCCTAACTTGAGTCCTCTTTCAGGCAGATGATCAGGGTACAGATCTCAGCTGCACTCTCTAGCACCATTTCTGCCTATGTGCCACCATGCTTAGCATCAAGATGACAGTGTACTAAACTGCTGAAACTGTGGTGGTCGACCCCATTCCTTCCCTTGGACTTTCTCCCTAGGATTCTCAGTGCCCTCACAGCTCCACAGCGTCAATTCCCAAGGTTAGTGACCCCAGAGGGAGCAGGGCGGTTGCCATACTATGTCACTTTCACAGCCTACTCTGGCAGGGACCAGTGCTATGGTATGTGGAAGAGGAGGTAGCTTTAACTCAGGGCTAATCAGTAGGCAGGTCACCTTAACCTTGACTTTCAAATGTTGAGAAGGAAATGAGATTAGGACTGTGGTGTGTAAAGTGTCCAACGGATTATAAAGGTATTTTAGAAACCATATATTTCATTCCTTTTAAATGTCATATTTGGAGATGTTCACGCTATCTTATCTTAAAAATGAAAGGGGAAATGAGGACAGCCTGTGGCTTATCAATCAATCATTGAAGGTGCAGAAGGGAGCTGGTGATCAAGTTACCTCCCACCGGTTCTCTTATCTGCGGTTCTCAAAGCACTCTTGAGGATGAGTGGGGTGAGTCCCTGCTGAAAGAGTCAAATCTGATCTTCTAGAGACGGTCAGTAATTTACTACCAGCTTCCTAGCTACTGAGTAGTTGAAACCTCATCCGAATCTAGGCATCTGCGTGCTAACATTTGCGAATTTCTTATCAGCCCGTGCAGTATAGGCTAGCACACTCCAGGCGTGTGGGCACCAGTGCCTTCATCTCCTGTGGTGGATATGGACAACCAAGTGGTAGGTAATTGACAAATATTTGTGGAGTAACTGTAGCTGAAATTGTTAGTTTGTTTTTGCCGATATTATTACCTGAGAAATAGAAATTTGACCTTCAGAGATGGTGTTTTAGATAAATCAAGAACTTTGGGCTTCACTGAGTTTTATTTCCACACATTTGAAAAAAAAGTTCCACTAAGTTTGATAAAATAAAGTACAGAAATGTTGCTAGAATTTTCTGACTTATTTTATGTGTGTCAAAGCTGTTTCGCTACAATTTCCTATTAAGTTTTATTTAAGTCATTCTATTACTAAAACCAATCAAAGAACCAAAAACATAAATTTTAAGAAAGGAAAGGTATAATGTAATAATTGAAAAACATAGATTCTGAAGGCTAATTGCCAACTTTATTTGCAGTCTCCAGAAAAATATTAGAGCAATTTGATTATAGAGCAACTTGCAACTTGTGTGTGTGTGTGTGTGTGTGTGAGAGAGAGAGAGAGAGAGAGAGAGAGAGAGAGAGAGAGAGAACAGCTATTCAAGTGCTTTCAGGAAACAGTGATTGTGTTGGTAGTGGCAAGCTCTGGGTTGTCTGTTTTCATCCATCCTGACTGCTTTGCATTTTTCTTGTTCATTTTCTTCTAAGTCTCTGAATGGGTTGGGGGTCAGCCCTTGGCCAGTAGCCCACGGCTACATGAGCAGGACCTAGTACATTCATTTCTGGTCACCAAGGTTTAGGATGGTCTTCTTCACTGACAATGTTCCAAGCGTATTCTCATGTGTAATTTCCTGGAGCATTTAGTGTTCCCATGACTCTGCTAGAATACCCACTGGGAAGCTGATAAATATAAAGTCCTTTTCTGATTTATGGTCTGGGAACCAGCCCATAAAACCCAGAATTATGGTTGGTGAACTATTTTGCCCAAAGTATTGAACTGTTCCAAAGTAAATAGTCATGTGCCTATGTTAAGTATTTAAGCTATTCCTTCAACTACGGTCTCAGTTAAAAGCCAGCTTCAGCTGGTAAACAGAGTCAGCAAGCCTCTGGACAACTCTGTTGTATAGCTTTAGGCCACTTAGCTTGTAACATATAAAGCCAAAACAAGATGTCTCCAGTATGTCGTGCCAAAATCGCAGTATTGTTCAGTGTTTGAATCATTTTACCTTGGTGAGGAATACCAAGACCGGAGACAAATGAATAGCGAGGATCAAAAAGGGTTTAGTGGTCTGGTACACTATTGACCAAGGAGGGCACAGTATACAATACATGTTCTTTCATTAGCTATATATACACCAGGACTAGTCATTGTGCAGAAAGGAGAGGAGAGGCTGGACAAAAGGCTTTAGTTTTGATTTTGAGGAAAAAGAGTGAGAAAGAACAAATATGCCTCTCCTTGGCTAATTTAACGAACACTAGTGGCTGGGGAATAAAATGGCTTTCTTTGACTCCCTACTATGTGGCTCTGGGGTGACTAGGGAGACCGTGCAGTGGTTAATAGTGTAAAAGCCCAAGGGCAGTGCTTGAGAGAATAGCAGCACATCTTTTTGTGTTTTAGACTTTTTATTGATTCTTTGTGAATTTCTCATCATGTACCACCACTCCCGCTCTCTCTGTCCCCTCACTTCTGCCCTGTGCCCTTGCAACCTCCCCTCCAAAACAAAACAAAATTAAAAGAAAAATACCCAAACTAGCTAACCAAACAACCAAACAAAAACTCTCAGCATGGAAGCAGCAGTGTGGCCCAGTGAATCGCACAGTATACCTTTAGACCATACATCTTTATATGTAATGGTGCATTGTTATGAGTCATTGGCCTAGTTGAGGTCGCTGGCTTTTGTTGCACTATCAATAATCAGCCCTCACCGGAACTCCTCTTGGGTATCCTATTGTCCTGTGTTGTGGAGATCCTGTAGTTTTGCATCTGTAGCCTGGTCTCTTCACATGCTCCTGCATTTCACAGATGAGGTGGATGTTGGGGTGGGCCAACTCAGTCCTGGTTCTGGGCCCAGGTGGTAGCTGGCTTGGCCAGCCAGCCTGTTTTCCTTCATTGTCACCACATGGGTGAGCACTGCCCTGACTAGTTCACCCAATGCAGCAAGCAGCAATGAGCAAGGCCAGTTCTCCTGCTCTCAGACCCCTATGTCCAGCTCACCCTCACCCACACCACGAGGGCCAGCTCTACTGTGGTGCCTAGGTGAGGTACAGAGCCCACTGTCTCGATTTTTTAGGGGATAGGTTCAGCTCTCCTGCTCTCCTGCTCTCCTGCTCCCAGGGTGGGCGTGCCTGCTCTGGTATGCTGTCTGGGCAAGGTATAGGGCCCCACTCTCCTGTGTACCGCCCTCGTTGAGGGGCGGGGTTTGCTCTCCCAGTCTCATGATGCAGGGCCAGCTCTACTGTTTCCTGTAGGTGGCAGGAACAAGAAGGAGAGGGCCTCTTTCCTTTTCCTTTGCCATCACATGGCAGATGATGGGGGGGGGGCAGGGGCAGCTCCCCCGCTCCCATGTCCTCAGGGCTGGCTCACCTGCCCTCCTCCAACTGAGACAGCTGCACTCTGCTGCCTGGGTGAGGTGCGTAGCCTGCTGTTCTATGGGCTGCAGCCAGGGAGGGACACTCTAAGTGGCCACAGGGCCCTCAGAGGAAACAGGAGCCCCAGATATCAACACAGATTCCCCCACGGTTGCTTCAGGGCCACAGATCCAGACATGGTTCTTGACATGATCCGAGGCGTGGACATCACCATGAACCTGAGTGGCAATCAGGATATCAGTTTTTCTAATAGATGAATATTGGTCTCTAACTGCTGTTTCATTTGCATGTCCTCTATGATATTTGATGTGAAGTTCTTTTTTATGTTTATTTTTCATCTGCATGCCTGTTTTGATGAGATTTCCCTCAAAGCATCTGGACCATATTTAAGCTGGGAAGACTGTTTTCTTTGCTGTTTTAGTTTTATGTATTTTTTTAATCACAAGCCTCTGTTAGATCTTTTATAAATATTTTCTACCTATGGATTATCTCTTCATTTTTTTGGTGGATTTTTATTCATTGAAACATCTTCAGAAAAAAATGTGAGGGTCAGTCTATGAAATAAATCAGTAAGGACCATATATTCAGTATGAGGTTCTTGGACAGTTCATCAAACAGACACAGGTAAGTAGGAGGTTCAAAGCTACTGTATTTCCTGAACAACAGTCATACCTGCTTGCCTAGATGCATTTTAGTTCACCAGAGGGTCGAAATTAAATGGAATATAGCAGGTAAATGTATTTACAAAAGATGAATAATCTTTGTTTTTCTTAGATGGGGCCTGTGAAAAAGCCTTCACTATTATTTGTGAATCAGAGCGTTTATCATTGGAATTGGGCTGCTCTGTTGGACTTATGAATCTCTCCCCAGCAAAACTTCCTCTGAATGTGGAATTCTTAATTGACATTCTGATAGGTGGGTCAGCCAGGGCTCTGTGCCCAGGGTGTTTTCAGCAGTTGCAGGGTTTGAATTGAACAGTTGGACATCTGCTGATTAAGTACTGTTGATTTTTGGGCTGACAATTGAAAAAGGTATTTTTTTGATGCTTTCTCCAGCTGTTTCTGACAAATTAGCTGGGATGCTCTCCAGGTCCCTTCCCTGACACTGATAGAACTTTACAAGAGGAACACATGGACTGTGCATTCCTCGTGATTTGCTTGTGGAAAGAGTTTAGGAACACCCCTTGCCCTTCTCTCCAGGGCTATGAATCAGCTTTTCCAACTTGCGCTTACCAGATGTTGGTAGAAAACATTACTGTAGACAGTAAATTAAAAAGAAAGCTTATTAAATGATCAATCTTCTTGTCTTTGCCATCAATTCCACATTATTCTTTAAGGCTGCCACCATCTGTATCTTCTGAGTTGCAATGGGGACAAAGTGTTTGAGGATAATCCCATTCCTCTCCCCACTGAGGCCGGATCCTTTACCAGGGATTGTGTAACCATTTCCTCTGGGTTGGACCTGATCTTTGTCATTTGGAGTCATAGCAGTCATGATCACTTGCAAGAGACCTGTGAAAGAGGCAAGGGATGTGCTGTAAATAGTCCTCTCTGCCTGGAGAAGGATTCGTGAGGCTTCTAGGATCTGCCTTCTCCTAGATTGGGTACCACAAATATGTTGGTGAATGAAGCAAGCATTGCTCAAGAGCCACCTTCAAAGACCCAGTGACTAGCCTCCAGGAAATTTCAATAACGAATTTTGTGTTAGAATGACAAGTTACATGTGGTGGTATACACCTTTAAACACAGCACTCAGGAAGCAGAAACAGAAGGATAATTACTGTGGGATATTTGTACACTGAGTAAAAATGTATTGCTGGGATTGGTGTAATAAAAATCTGAACTGCCAATAACTAGACAGGAGGTATAGGTGGGAATTCTGGGTAAAGAGAGAATTCTAGTAAAAGAAAATCACAGTTACCACCAGCCAGATGTGGAGGAAGCAGTATAAGCAGTATGGAAATATCAGATAATGAGCCATTTGACAGATTATAGTAATATAGGTATAGATTAAACTATACAAAATATAGTTAATTTAGATAAGGATATAATTATACAGATTTAATTAATATAAATATAGATGAAAATAAATGAATTAATTAAGCTATAATAGTTAGTGGGACAAGCCTAAACTTAGGTGGGTCTTTGATAATTAATAAGTTTTTGTGTCATTATTTGTGAGCTGGTGGCCCAAAGATCAATCACACTACAGATCTGTCTGAGTTCAAGGCCACCCTAGTCTACACAGCAAGCTCCAAGGCAGTCAAGACTACAACTTGAGTTTTATGCAGAGTAATAAATATAGATCTATTTGCATTCCTCCACTTGCCAACATCCAGTTAGACCAGCACCATTTGTTGAAGATGTTTTTTTCCCTGTTGTATAATTTCAGTTTCTTTTTGAAAGATTATGTGTCCATAGATATGTGGATTTACATCTGGGTCTTCCATTTGATTTCATTGATCCGCCTGTGTGTTTTTAATGCCAGTACTATGTAGTTTTTATTACTCTAACTCTGTAGCAGAGCTTGAAATTGGGGATGGTAGTATTTATCTCTAAAAGTAATTTTAGTGTACATGGCTGTTTTGCTATTTTGGGATTTTTATTTTTCCATATGAAAAAGAGTATTTTTCTTTCAAGGTCTGTGAAGAATTGTGTTCGGATGTTAATGAGGATTGCATTGAGTCTGTAAACTGCTTTAGGTAAAGGCCATTTTTACTATGTTGATCCCACTGATCCATGAGTGTGGCAAATCTTTCCATCTTCTGATATCTTCTTCAATTTCTTAATACTTGAAGTCCTTGTTTTACAGGTCTTTCACTTGCTTGGTTAGAGTCACACCAAGATATTCATTTTATTTCACTTTAGGCTACTATGAAGGCTGTCTTTTCCATGATTTCTTTCTCAGCCTTTTTATCATTTGTGTATAAAAGAGTTACTGTTTTTTTTTTTAAGTTAATGTAGTATCCTGACACTTCACTAAAGGTGTTCGTCAGCAGGAGGAGTTCCCTGGTAGAATTTTTGGGATTGCTTATGTATACTATCATATCATTTGTGAATAATGTTACTTTTACTTTTTCCTTTCCAGTTTGCTTCCCCTTGATCTCCTTTTGTTGTCTTATTGCTCTAGCTAGAGCATTAGTTCTATGTTAAATAGAAATGGGGAGAATGAGGAGCCTTATCTTGTTCCTGATTTTAGCAGAATTGATTTGAGTTTCTCTTCATTTAATTTGATGTTGGATATGGACTTGCATGTTGGCTGCTTTATTATATTTAAGTATGTTCCTTGTATCCATGATCTCTCCATGACTTTTTATTATGAAAGGTTGTTGAATTTTACCAAAGGCTCTTTCAGCTTCAAATGAAATGATTATGTCATTTTTTTCTTTAAGTTTGTTTATATAGTGGATTACCCTGGTAAATTTTCATATGTTGAACCATCCCTGCATCTCTGGGATGAAGCCTACTTGATCATGGTGAATGATCTTTTTGATGTGTTCTTGAATTCAGTTTGCTAGTATTTTATTGAGTATTTTTGAATCAATGTTAATGTGGTAAAATGGTCTGTAATCCTTTTTCTTTGTTGATTATTTTGTGGTTGAGGAATTAGGGTAACTGTGGTCTCATAAAAAGAATTGGGAAATATTTCTTCTGTTTCTAATTTGTGGAATAATTTGCAGAGTATTGATACTAGTTTTTCTTTAAAAGTCTGGTTGAATTCTGGACTAAAACTATCTGGCACTGAACTCTTTTTGGTTGGAACACTTTTAATGATTGTTTCTATTTCCTGAGGAGTTATATGTCTATTTAAACTGTTTGTATGATCTTTATTTAATTTTGGTATGTGATATCTTTCAGGAAGTTTTCCTGTTTCTTTCTGATTTTCCAATTTTGTGGATGACAGGTTTTTGAAGTATGTCCTAATGATTTTCTGGATATCTTCTGTGTCTCTTGTTATATCCCCCTTTTCATTTCTGATTTTGTTTATTTGAATATTCTCTCTTTATGCTTTAGTCAGTTTGAATAATATTTGTCTATCTTTTTGACCTCATCAAAGAAGCAATTGTTTCATTGGATCTTTATATTCTTCTCTGTGTTTCTATTTTATTGATTTCAATTGGATTATTTCCTCCATCTACTCCTTGTGGATTTGTTTGCTTCTTTTTGTTCTATAGGTCTCAGGTGTGGTGTTAAGGCACCAGTATGAGATCTTTCCAAATTCTATATGAAGGTACTTAGTGCTATGAACTTTTCCTCTTAGCATTGATTTCACTGTGTCCCATAAGTCTGTGTGTATTGTGACTTCATTTTCATTTAATTCTAGGAAGTCCTTAGTTTATTTATTTCTTCCTTAATCCACTAGTAATTAATATAGTGTTGTTCAGTTTCCATGACTTTGTAGGCTTTTGTTATTGTTGAAATCCAACTTTAATCCTTGGTGGTCTGATAGAATGTAGGGGCTTATTTCAATTTTCTTGTATCTTTTGAAACATGTTGTGTGACCAATTATTTGGTCAGTTTTGGAGAGCTTTCCATGAGGTGCTGAGAAAAAAGTGTATTTTGTGTGTGTGTGTGTTTGGGTGAATTGTCTATATATCCGTTAGTTTCATTTATGTTATAATGTTTGTTACCTTCAGTATTTCTCTGCTATTGTCTGGATGACCTGTGCATTGGTTGGAGTGTGTTATTGAAGTCTTCCTTTATCAATGTGTGAGAGTAATTGTGTTATTTAAGATTTAGTTGTGTATTATTTACAAACATGGGTTTTCCTTGTGTTTGGAGCATAGATGTCGAGAATTGAGACATCATCTTGGTGGATTTTTTTCCTGTGATGAGTATGAAGTTAAATTTGGTTTGAAGTCTATTTTCTTAGGTATTGGAAAAGTCACACCAGCTTGCTTCTTAAAACAATTTGCTTGGAAAATATTTTTACAACTCTTTACTCTGAGGTAATGCCTTCTTTGATGTTGAGGAATGTTTCTCGTATGCAGCAGAAGGATGGATTGTGTTTTTGGTTCTATTCTGTTAGTCTCTATCTTTTTATTGGGGAATTGAGTTCATAGATATTGAGAGATAACAATGGACAGTAATTGCTGATTATTGTTATTTTTATGTTATTTTTTGTATTTGTTGTTTGTGACTTTTGTGTGTGTGTATTTCTTCTTTTTCCACCTATGGTAATTGAAAGTTTTGGTAGATATAGTATTCTGAGCTGGCAACTGTGGCCTTTTAGATTCTCTAAAACACTAGCCCGAGTCCTTCTGACTTATAGCGTCTCCATTGAGAAGTTGGGTGTAATTCTAACAGGTCTGTCTTTATATGTTATGTGTCCTTTTTCTTTTGAAGCTTTTAAATATTCTTATAGTCTTTCTTAGATCTATGTGTCTAGTGCCTTGATTATTATGTGGTAATAATCTTTCTTTTCTGGTCCAGTCTACTTGGTGTTTTGTAAGCTTATTGTAGCGTTATAGGCGCATCCTTCTTTAGGCTAGGGAAATTTTCTCCTATAATTTGGTTAAAGGTATTTTTCTGGGTCTTTGAGCTAGAAACCTTCTCTTTCTTCTTCTATTCCTGTTATTCTTAGGTTTGTTCTTTTCATACTGTCCTAGATTTCCTCAATGTTCTGTGTTAGAACTTTTTTAGATTTAATAATTTATTTGACCAATATATCAATTTCTTCTATTGTATCTTCAAGTCTGAGAGTTTCTCTTCCATCTCTTGTAGTCTGCTGGCGACGCTTGCATGTGTTGTCCCTGCTCACTTGCCTAGATTCTTCCATTTCAAAGTTTTCTTAATTTGTATTTTCTTTGTTGTCTCTATATCCGTTTTCAGGTCTTGAATAGTTTTATTCATGTCCGTCAATTGTTTGCTGTTTTTTTCTTGATATTCTTTAAAAGCTTTATTGATTTCTTCCAATTTCTTGATTGTCTTTTCATTGATTTCTTTAAAGGATTTACTAATTTTATCTTTAAGGTCCTTTATTATCAACATAAAGTTGGCTTTTAAGGTTATTTTCTTGGTGTTTCAGCTCTGTTGGAATATTCATGGCTTGCTGTAGTGGGATGATTGGATTCTAGTTGTGACATTTGCCTTGGCTGATATGGTTTATGTTATTATACTTATGTTTAGGTATCTGGATTTGGAGTGATTATAGTTTTTTTGCCATTTTTTTATTTGTCTTTGTTGGATAGGTGATTTAGTCTTTGCTTTCCATTTACTCTCTGATCCTCAGGCTGCTGTGGCTTATGGTTCAGGAGAATATCTCTACCTGGGCTGGGCTTCTTGGTGACAACAGAAAAGTGTTGCTACCCAAGTTTGGGGTTGGAGTCCTGGGTATGTGTGTGGTCTCTGACCTGGCTGGCATTTTTCTGGGGTTCAGGATCCTGATCTGGATTCTAGCGGGGTAGGAGGCTTCTGCCAAGTTTTCAGTGAGTTATCCTTGTATCTGGGCTTCAGAATGTTGGTCTGATTTCCAGGGTTTCTGATGAGGTAGTTTCTGCCAGAGATGTAGGCCAAAATACCCTGATGAGAATAGAAGGGGCAGTTAGAGTTATGTTGGGCAATCGTGGACAGGGTGAGTGACTATCTTCCATGAGGTTGAGGATGCTGGCCTGGCATCTGATGGAGTAGGAAGATTCCACCAGTGGTGTGGGTCAGTTTAAGGTGATTTATTTATTGATTGATTTTTTTGAACTGTCTACTTACATTTTTGCCTTCTGGTTCAGACACTACACTGAAAATTGAGAATAGTAAAGACAGAAGAGAGGAAAGACCACCATTCCCTATATTCTCTGCTATGTTCATTGGAATATAGTTGTTTCCTTACTTAAAGAGACAGAAACCTTGAATCCAGCTCCACCAACATTCAAGGAAGAATACACAAGAACCATTCAATTACAGGTTGTTAATTCATCTAATTCTCCCAACAAGATTTGCTTTTGGTAAAAACCAAATCACCTGTTGATGGGATTTGGCGAGGCCACTTAAGTGACGTCAACCTATTTCAGTTACTTTTCCCTCTAACCAGTGATTACAATGAATGCTTCTTTCCGGAGGTTGCAGTTGATGCATGGATTTCATTAGCCCTTTAACTTAAACCACCTTAGTCTTCTTGTGTCCTTCTGCTGGAATTGCTGTTTTGATGGAAGACCTTGATGCTGAATTTTAGTGGGGCTGGAGTTTTGAAGCAGCAGGGTTTAGAATCTAATGTTGTCTTTCCTAGCTGTATGAGCTGGGGCAATTTAAATTTTTCAAGAAGACATGTATTTTACCAGCCCCCATGCCCTGCTTAACTATGCTCTACCTCATGTGTCTGTCTGTCTGTCTGTCTGTCTGTCTGTCTGTCTCTTTTCTCTTGCTTTCTTCCTCTGTGAGTGTGTGTTGTATGTATGTGTGTGTGTGTGTGGATGAGCACATGAATTTGAAGGGTGCCTATTAGTATAGAAAATAACATTAGATCTCCTGGAGGTGGTGTTCCAAGTAGTTGTGAAACCACTTGGCATGGGGGTTGGGAACCAAACTTGAGTGCTTGGCCAGAGCCCTACACTTTCTTAACTGCTGAGCCATCTCTTCAGCAACTCCTAATTTTTTTTAAAGTAATTTTTTGCAGTTTTGAAATGCTATAGTGGTGTAGTGATGGTGAAGTAGAGGGATACAAAGAATGAAGTTTGCAGGTATAAAGTGTGCACAGAGTCCAGACAGTGAGACGCAGGGCTGTTCTTAAGGGAGAACACTGAGATGACAAAAATCTTGGATAAATAAGAAACACTAGAAACGTGAGGAACAATTTTATTTTCATGATAAATGCATCAACTACTAGAAAGAGTAGCATCTGGCTGATAGATTCCTATTCTGCTGTCAATACTAGAATCAGGCATTTTCTCAGAATACTTCTGTGTATTCTGTATAAACTCAATGATTTATTTTAATTGTTTTCTTATTTACATAATCCTATCATATATGTCTCTGTGACATATGTGAATGCAGGTGACAGCAGAGACCTGAGGTGTTTTAGTCCCTGGAGATGTAGATACAGACACCTGTGAGTCACCGAACTCCAGCCCTCTGCAATGGAAGCTGCATACACTCCTAACTTCTGAGAATCTATCCAGCCTCTAGAGCCCTTTACAAAGGCCATGCCATGTTAATGGGTAGATTATATGATACTTTTTAAGAGGCATACCGTAGTCACAGGGATTAATCTGTTAATGTAGATGGCAACACTGTGCTCCCTCTTTGGAAATTTAAATGTGTGGAAGTCTGAAGGTAATTGGCCCTCATAATCTCATAAGGAGTGGCACTATTAGTAGGTGTGGCTTTGTTGAAGTAGATGTGGCCTTACTGGATGAAGTATATCACTGTGGGGGTAGGTGTAGACGTCTCTCTTGCTAAGCATTCCTCAGTGTGACATGGACTGGATTTCCTCTTGCCCGCAAGATGTAGGGCTCTCAGCTACTTCACCAGTACCATGTCTGCCTGTACAACAGCATGCTCCACCATGATGAAAACTGGCTGAACCTCTGAACTCTAAGTCACCATCTCAATTAAATGTTTTCTTTATAAGAGTTGCCGTGGTCATAGTGTCTCTTCAAAGCAAAAGAAACCCTACCTTTCATTTAAAGGTGAAATTAGAAGCAGACCAAGAAGCATTTACAATGCCTAGTGATGTACATGTATGTATGCTCATACAGACGAGTGAAGGAGTACACGGAACAGAAATAAGACAGTAGTTTCTCATTGTGGAAGGAACAAGGAAAAGAACAAGTGAGAACACATTGCTACTGCTACCAACCTCAGTTTTACCACCATTTAAAACTGTGGATTAAAAACACTATTCCTAGACAAATTATTTTATTTCTGTGAAGAGAAAATATGAGGGATTATAAAATACTGACTTTTGAAGGCACTTGAAATTTCCAGCTTGGACATCTGTGATGGGAGCAGTATGGCTCACCATACCAAGATATTTTGTTTAGGCTGATATTAAACTTCACATTCTAAACACATATTGTTTTTGTCAATAAAAATAGTTTGAAAGATCAGTTTAGTTAGGCAGTTTTAAACATCTGCAGAGAACCTATACTTTGATAGGTATATAGTGAGGAAGACTAGAGGGTGTGGCTTTTTCTTTATTCCATGGTTTGCTTTGAGTTTAGATTTATTATCTTGGTTGGTTGAAGGCCAAGGAAGCTTTTACCTAGTTCAGAATTGGTTTAGCCTAGAGATGAAAATATTCACATGTTGCTAAATAGAGTTTGGTACATTCTTATCACTTTAAAAATGTTGCCTAATTTCCTAAGAATGGTTATAGAGAACAGAGACCTGCATCACAAAATAAGGAAATACCCCGAAATAGAACTAGCCACACTGGGGACTTCAGAAACAATCTCTTTGATGTTTCTCATCGTATCATCAATGTGATGGTTAATATATTGTCAACTTGCCAGGATCTAGAAATCCCCTGGCATGTCTATGAAGAAGGTTCTAGATTACAGTCAATGAGACGTTGGGGGGAGCTCCCTGTAAACGTGGGTGGCACCACTCCCTGACTTGAGATCCTGGACTTAGTAAAAGAAGAAACAAAGCTAAACACCGGAAATCAACTCTCTGCCTCCTGACTATGTGACCAACTTCCTCATGCACATACTATGCCTTTTCCTTTATGAAAAATTGTGCCCCTAGATAGTGAGCCAAATGAAATATTCATTCTTTAAGTTGTATTTGTCAGGTATTTTGTTATGGCAAGGAAACAAGTAACTAATATAATCAATATATTGTCATTTCTGTCTTGATGACTAATTTTGTCCTCATCAGCTTCTTTATTCCCCAAGAC
This sequence comes from Microtus oregoni, assembly GCF_018167655.1. Lineage (NCBI taxonomy): Eukaryota > Metazoa > Chordata > Mammalia > Rodentia > Cricetidae > Microtus > Microtus oregoni. Next base: position 17,660,065 of record NW_024543072.1, read on the forward strand.
TAAAATGGTCTCTCGCTACTCTCCAGAAAGGGGAGGCTAGACCAAGAACAAGAAAAGGAAGGCACAAACCTTTTATTGCTCTTACTTGCCAAACTAAAATTAAAATAGGCTTAAAAATGGCTCTGAGAGGCTCCTGGGTTGGTGCTTTCTCTGATTTAATCCAACAGGCATTCCCATGTAGGGAAGTATATCTTCATAGGACCTTTTTTTTCTAGGATAGAATACTTGAATTGAATTCCTGCATAATTCACATTGTCAAAGAGCCTACAAAGCAAAAATTATCCTGGCTTTTGTGTCTATGTTCCGTGTAGTTTTGAAAGGAGTTCTGGGAGCTGGGAGGTGACAAAGTGCTATCCCATGAAGGGATAAGCCAGTGCCTGCCATTTTATGACCAGCTGGGGCTATAAGCAGAAACTCTTTAAACTTCACATTTGAAGGTAGCATCTGAATAGCAGAGCTTCAGGGACCACAGGAAAGTAAGAGAGGATGTTGGATATCCTTGTAGTTTTGATGCCAGGCCTTAAGGCCAGGATTACCAAAGCCGTAGTGAGATTTGTTTTACCATTTCAGGAAACACAGTCAATAGAACTTTGGCCAGAGTGCATAGCATTTTAGACTGACGAAAGAAGGGGTTGGAAATTGTTGTCAATTGTAGGGATAAGTCCCGCCCCTTAGGGGGCGTGTTCGCCTCGGGCTAATGTCTGCCTATAAATTTGGCGAGCAAGCTCCGAGCACTCGCTTCTGCTTTCCTGGTCTCCGCGGGAACGGTGGTTCTGTAAGTCTATTTCTACATTAAAGCTATATATATATATTTTTACTCTCTGTCTGCATTCGTTTACGCCGCTACATTTTGGCGTCCAACGTCGGGCTATTTTGCCCCCGACTCAAGCGGGTAGCCCGCTACCTAACACAGCATCCTCCCGGGTGCTGTTTTTCAGTTCGTGACTCCGGCCCCAGTGCCGAGTCCGAGACCCACTCGGCGACACAGGCCCATTCTGCCTGCCTTGGCTAAGTTTTGCAGCGGAACCCCACTGCCTGAATTAGCAGAAGCTCAAGTACTTGCGGTTTTGCAACAAAAGCTGCCACAGCGTCAGATTTGGTCTGTTACAAAGTGACTTGGCCGGTTGTGGTGGCCCACGCCGGTAGGATTTGCTGAAGGAGGCAGAGGCAGGAGGATCACAAGTTTGAGGCCGGCCAGGCAGTGGTAGAGCACGCCTTTAATCCCAGCACTTGGGAAGCAGAGGCAGGCAGATCTCTGTGAGTTTGAGGCCTGCCAGGCCTTGGTAGTGCACGCCTTCAATCCCAGCACTTGGGAGGCAGAGACAGGCGGATCTCTGTGAGTTCAAGGCCAGCCTGGTCTACAAGAGCTAGTTCTAGGACAGGCTCCAAAAACACAGAGACCACCACTGTCAGGAACCGATCTTTGCAGGTAAAAAAATTTTCTTTTATAAATAAAATGTCTGAACACATTACTGTTCAAGAATTTAATGATTTTTTTAATTGTACCATGTGGGAGATTTTACAAGAGGTGTCTATCACCCCACATATATGGATCCTTCTGGGAGTCGTAGTTTTCATTGGCACCAAATGGTTTGATAATAGAAATATGATAAAGTCTTTACGAGACGAATCCAGGATTCTTAAGGTAGAGATTGAACGCTTAAAAACAATTGAGAATGACAACAATCTTCTCAAGAATCAGTTTGAAGTTCTCCAGGCTGATAACAATCTTATCAAGAATCAGTTTGAAGTTCTCCAGGCTGATAACAATCTTCTCAAGAATCAGGTTGAAGTTCTTCAGGCTGATGTTAAGGAGAAATTCATTAGTATGGAAGAGGGAACAGCTGATCTGGACCATAAGATTCAGTCCCTTTCTGTTGGAAAGGAAACATTAACTGAGAGAATCAAAACTGCTGAATGTGACAATCGGATTTTGTCTAAAGCTTATGACAGATTGACGGAAAGATTGTCAATACAAGAAGGCACGGTTTATGCCATAAAAATTATGTCCAAAGATGAGATGTTATCTCTAACGGACAAACTTCATACATTAGAATCCTCAATGAAGGCTTTGGAACATAATTCTGGACAGGAGTTTCAGACATTGCAGAAGGCAATGGTGAACAGAATTGAAAAGATTGAGGAATTTCTAAATTCTGATGAAGAAGAGCAAAGGGTAGAAAGGCAAATTTTAACTACATCTGTGGGTAAGTCTCTCCGGGACAATTTCCACAAAGCTCTACCTACAGCTCTACCTGCCTTTCCAGTAATAACAACAGAGAAGGTGATTGGTTCCAAAAACCCTAGGGTCATCAAGGAGGATACATGGGAGCCTGTGCGTATGAATGATCTCAAGGAAATAAAACAGGCTGTCATGACTTTTGGGATGCAAGCCTCTTTTGTTAAAGAGATGCTAAGATCTTGGGCCACGACAAGCAGAGCAACCCCCTCAGACTGGCTCCAGCTGAGCTCTGCGGTACTCGAGAGTGGACCGCAATTGAAATGGAAATGCTTATTCAGGCAAGAGGCTAGACTCTTAGAACAGCAGGAAAAAGCGAAGGGAATTGACATTTCCCTAGATCAAATTCTAGGTGAAGGGCCCTTTTCCGATCCTCAGGAACAAGCTAATTTGGATGAAAACACACTCTCCATGTGTACTACAGCAGCCTTAAGGGCTTGGGACAGGGTACAAGACCCAGGACAGAGAATGGAATCATTTGTCAGAGTTAAACAGGGTCAGAGAGAACCCTTTAGTGACTTTTTACAAAGATTAACTAAGGCTGTACAAATAGGAATATCTGACCCAGAAGCAAGACGTATAATGATTGAGTCTTTGGCTTATGAAAATGCAAATGTGGAATGCAAAAGGATTTTGGGTCCTTTAAAGCTCAGATCAGCGCCGTTGGAAGAATGGGTCTTGCATACACTCAATGTTGATACATTTGATTATGGCACTGAAGCATGGGTAGAAGAAGCAATTTCCAATGGTAAAAGGAGACACCAGAATACCAAATGTTTTAATTGTGGAAAAATGGGTCATATTAAAAGGAATTGTAAACAACGGGTTTTCAGAAATAATAATAATAATAATAATAATAATAATAATAATAATAATAATGCATCTTTCAGAAATAATAATAATAATGCATCTTCTAGAAATAACAGAAATAGGAGGACTCAGCCTTCAGGTTTATGTAGAAGATGTGGAAAGGGCAGACATTGGACGAATGAATGCAGGTCTACAAGAGATAGACAAGGCAACCTGATACAGCCGGGAAACGTGAGAGGGGGGGCCTCACAGGCCCCCATGGCAAACATGGTTCAGTCATATCCAGTTTCTACAGAGAACGTGCCTCATCAGGACAATTAGGAAGCCCCATGCCTACCGTTACAAGCAATAATGATCAGAAAGATAAGTTACGTGTGTTTTGGCAAACTTCTATAAATGATCAAAGACCTAAACTGAGAGTGTGTGTAAATGGCATTTTTATTACTGGCCTGCTGGACACAGGTGCTGATGTAAGTATCATTACCCCAGAATCTTGGCATCCGTATTGGCCTCTTCAGAATGTAAATGTTCAGTTCCTGGGAATTGGAACCCTATCTCGAGTAAGGCAGAGCACGAGATGGGTTGAATGTATAGGGCCAGAGGGACAAATAGGAAAATTAAAGCCATATGTAGCCAATATTGCAATGAATTTATGGGGTCGTGACCTATTACAACAATGGAATACTGAAATTAACATCCCTGCTAAATCTAGAGCCTATATTTCTGAGAATAATATTAAAAGATATTACAAACTGAGAAAACCGGCCATTCGGGCTGTAAAAGAACAAGCAATTGATGTCCCTTCAGAGATACCAACAGCCTTGCCTCTAAAATGGTTGACTGAGAAACCAATATGGACAAAGCAATGGCCTTTAGCTGAGGAAAAGTTACAGGCTTTAGAACAGCTGGTACAAGAACAATTAGATGCTGGACATATAGAAGAATCTACCAGCCCTTGGAATTCTCCTGTATTTGTGGTTAAGAAAAAATCAGGTAAATGGAGAATGGTGACAGATCTCAGGGCCATCAACAAGGTTATTCAACCTATGGGCCCTCTGCAATCTGGAATTCCTTTGCCCTCTTTATTACCAAAAGGATGGCCTCTCATAGTTATTGATTTAAAGGATTGTTTTTTCACTATACCTTTGCAAAAAGAAGATAGAGAAAAATTTGCCTTCACAGTGCCTACTTACAACAATTCTCAACCTTCGAGGAGGTACCACTGGACCGTTCTCCCCCAGGGTATGTTAAATAGCCCCTCCCTGTGCCAATATTTTGTGAACCAACCATTGCAAATAATACGCAAGAAATTTCCCAAATCTATAGTATACCATTACATGGACGACATCTTGTTATCCGATTCAAACATGGATACCTTGAACAGACTGTTTGAAGAAATAAAGATACTTTTACCTAAATGGGGATTGCAAATAGCTCCTGAAAAGATTCAGAAGGGAGATTCTGTTAATTATTTAGGTTATAAAATAGGTTTGCAAAAAATTAAGACACAAAAAGCACAAATTAGGAGAGATCGCCTACGGACTCTTAATGACTTTCAAAGACTGTTAGGAGACATTTCCAGTCTACGACCAGCTATTGGAATAACACCTGATCTAATAATTCATTTGAACAAAACCTTGGATGGTGATAAGGATTTAAACAGTCCCAGAGAATTAACAGCTGAAGCAGAAAAGGAACTGACAATGATTGAGGAAAAATTACAACAGGCACATGTGGACAGGGTGAATCCAGAGCTCGATTGTATTCTCGTCATACTACCATCAAAAATTTCTCCTACAGGAATTTTAATGCAGAGAGATGATATTATTTTGGAATGGATCTTTTTACCACATAAACCAAGTAAGAAACTGAAAACTTATGTGGAAAAAGTCTCTGAGTTAATTATAAAAGGCAAGCTGAGACTTCGTCAACTAGCAGGTATAGACCCAGCAGAAATTATAGTGCCTTTCACTGCTGATGAACTAAAGAAATTATGGGAAGATAATGAACCATGGCAAAGAGCTTGTGCTAATTTTTTGGGAGACATTAATAACAACTATCCAAAAAGCAAGCGGCTTAACTTCATAAAGAGAACTTCTTGGATTCTTCCTCGAATCGTCCGTGATGCTCCAATAATTGGAGCCCGTACATTCTATACTGATGCCAATAAATCAGGGAAGGCAGGTTACAAATCAGAAGACTTGGATAAGGTGGAACAAAGTCCATATACTTCTGTCCAGAAGGCGGAATTATATGCCATTCTTATGGTGCTAAGGGATTTTAAAGAACCTATTAATATAGTTACAGATTCACAATACGCAGAAAGAGTTATTTTACATATTGAAACTGCTGAATTTATACCTGATGATACTGAACTAACCTCATTGTTCCTCCAGGTTCAAGATTTGATCAGGAACAGGCTTTGCCCTATGTACATAACACACATCCGATCCCATACGGGTCTGCCAGGTCCTCTAGCACAAGGTAATGCAGAAATTGATCAATTATTGATTGGTAGTGTGCTACAAGCCTCTGAATTTCATAAAAAACATCATGTTAATAGCAAAGGTTTGAAGAAAGAGTTTTCAATTACATGGCAACAAGCTAAGGAGATTGTAAAGAAATGCCCTACTTGCTCTTTCTATAACCAAACGCCACTGCCTGCAGGGGCTAATCCAAAGGGCACCCAAAGGAATGAAATCTGGCAGATGGATGTGTTCCACTTTGCAGAATTTGGCAAATTAAAATATGTACACCACACCATAGACACATATTCAGGTTTTCAATGGGCTACTGCCCTGAGCTCAGAAAAGGCTGATTCAGTAATCACACATTTATTGGAAGTTATGGCCATCATGGGTATACCTGCGCAAATAAAGACAGATAATGGTCCAGCATATGTATCTAAGAAAATGAAACGCTTTTTTGATTATTATAATATAAAACACATTACAGGTATACCAAATAATCCTACAGGTCAGGCAGTTATAGAAAGATCAAATCGTACTATAAAGGATATGCTGAACAAACAGAAAGGGACTGAAAATACCCCCAGAAATAGATTACATAATGCTTTACTAACCTTGAATTTTCTTAACGCTAATGAGAAAGGAACGACAGCAGCAGAAAGACATTGGATAATGGAAAAGTCTGCTGAACTAAATCAACCGATTTATTTCAAAGATGTGCTGACCTCTCAGTGGAAGCCAGGAGATGTGCTACGTTGGGGAAGGGGTTTTGCTCTTGTTTCCACAGGAGAAGAAAAATTGTGGATACCATCAAAATTAATAAAGTTTCGATTTGAAGAGGAGAAACCTCTTGGAAAGGAGAAATGACAACTCATCCACAACGATGATATTCATACAGGTGGTAAGAAAAACATATAAAATGGGGGCAGGGTTCTGTTCTTATCTCCACAGGAAAACACTCATCTTTGAGAAATTCAAGGGACCCTGGATGTTTGGATACTGACAGATGGAAAAATACCTGCCCAATAGGAAATATCAAGACAACTGAATGGGTTGTGTAAGTAATATTAAACCATATTTCCAAATTTATAAAGCTGGTTTTGAAGTTGGACTCTGGCTCAGTCCCTCTCCAATTCCAAGCCTGTTAGTAAGAGAAAATCCCAGAGTTTCTGGAGTTTCTGTCTCATGTCAAGAGCCATGATATGGGACAGAAAGAAATATGAGTTTAGAAAACATCTTTGCTTCTCTTCATATCTATCATACTTTTCATTGAATATATCTATCATGTCTTTCATTGAATATATATATATGTCTATATGATTAATGTTTAAGTTTTTCATAATGAACAATGAGTATTTCCTGAAGTGACATTTGAAGTTTCCAGGAAGAAGATGGGGCCCCATAACAACAACTCCACCTGGTTGATATGACGTCATGATACTGATAGCGCTACTACAAGACCTGCTTTTGGTACCAGCTGCACAAGACAGTTCCAACTTGGTTAGCTGAAATGGTGCACATCTTATACAACATTTTGGCCAGACCTGCACGAAAATACTCAGAGACTATTTGCAATTTTAAAAGACATTATCTTGAAATTTAACCATCATTTTACTTTCACAGGATCCCCCAGAAAGAACGTCGCCCCTATGACAGCAGGAAGTAATTCTAGAGAACGACGTCCCCTCTCCCAGTAAAGTTTGCCCTTGGGTTTAGGGACATCATTTAGGGGTTGATTATAATTAGTATATGATTTGAGGGTTGGGAGAGGAATTTTATAAGCTCAAGGATCATTTTGAAAAAAAAAAAAAAAAGAGGGAATGATGGGATAATAGATTTATAATTGTGAGTTACTGCTTTTAGACAAATATATTGGTATCAATTCTTGTATAATGAAACAAAGTTAAATTATATGGACTATTGTACGCATGCATGTTTCTACCTCTGTTTAAAACATTTTTATGTATTGACATATATTGTATTGATATATATATTGTATATATTTACCATATTGCAGTGTACATTTCTACCTCTGATTAAGATACTTATATAATATTTGTGTATTGATATATATTTACCTACTGCAATGTATATTTGTACATTGTTTATATTTGGAGGTCATTGTCCTCATTTGTTTCACAGTCGTTTATTGTCTTAGTCTTTAAGTTAGATAGATATTGAGAATTATATAGACTAATTGTCATCTAAGTTTGTCATTTATAATTAGACTAATCAGGTTCTTTAGATATATAGAGATTATACTCAGTATAGATAGATAATCTTCAACCTCTTCAAAGAGCTGTAGAATATGGCCTTTAATCTAACTCAGAGTTTCGTGATAGTGAGACACAATTGCTCCTGGCAACACCGCTCTATTCCCGAGAGAATGTTGAGCACCAAAAACACTCCACCTGGAGCCTTTCTATTTGGCAGAACTGGCCTTTGGGCAAAGAAATGCCCATACCTCAACCACTGACACAGATACAGAGCGTGCATCAATGGATAAAACAGGACTGTCATATCCTGCCAAGACAGGGTAAGATAGTTTTGAAAAGTTCCTTGCCTTTAATAATGGTATGTCAGTTATCTTAGGCCTTAGCCAAAATTGGTTGACTCAACGTTGCAAACGAGACTTTGGGTGATTGCCCAGGTAGTCAGTTGTCTCTGTCAATTGTTGCACATTTTGGATATATCTCATTTGTTGAGTAGTGTTTATTCCCTTCTCAGATCTTTGACTGAGTTGAAGATTATATAATTGTAGTTACTCTTTACATTATTTGGACTCCTTGAGATAGAATGTTTAGCAAAGCTTTTGTTCTCAATATTGTTTGTTATATTTATTATTTGTTGTTATTGTATGTAGTTGTATTTGGTTTAGTTCTGTCTTATTTAGACAAAAAGGGGAGATGTAGGGATAAGTCCCGCCCCTTAGGGGGCGTGTTCGCCTCGGGCTAATGTCTGCCTATAAATTTGGCGAGCAAGCTCCGAGCACTCGCTTCTGCTTTCCTGGTCTCCGCGGGAACGGTGGTTCTGTAAGTCTATTTCTACATTAAAGCTATATATATATATTTTTACTCTCTGTCTGCATTCGTTTACGCCGCTACAGTCAATTGCTTTGAAAGCAGTTTCTCAAGTGGTGATCCCTGGGTTGCGGGTGTCAATGTTACCTGGGAACTTGGCAGCAGTGTTCACACTTTGGCCTGCAGCTTAACTGAGTTCTAGGGTGGTCTGGGAGTGAGCACTGGAACAGGATGTGGTCCCCAGGTGTGTTACAATGTGAGCCCTTTCTTTAGGGTTTTAGGCTCACTCTTCCTTATAGGGCTCCCTAGACAAGGAGGTGGCTCCATCTGCTGTCCTGATAATTGGTTGTTTCAGATTTGTGAATGAATCAGCCCGTATAGGTGCTTCAAAAAGTAATGGAAGACCCTGGAAGATTTCATGCTGTTTTTCCCGAGTTTCACACCTACAGGTACTTTTCTCTAGGATGCATCTTTCTGCTGCAGCCTTGTCCACTTTTGTCCTTTGACTCTTGGAAGATAGTTTACTGTTCCATCACTACAGAACTGTGCTCCATGTGGCTATTGACATTAAAATGAATATTGAGTAAAGTAGAAAATTTATTTCTCCAGTCACATTGCCTTTATTTCTGATGTTTATGTAGCTATAGGTACCATGCGTACATAAAACACTTCTATCACAGAAAATTCTACAGAACACACCTGCAGAACTCCTTTCATCTCTTCTATGTTAAGCATGTAAATTCAACATGCAATACTTGCCAGTGTCTGCTGTAAATACTTCTGCCACAACTAAAGACAGCCTTCCTATGCGATGTTGCTGGACTTGGCCTAGGAATGAGATGCACACGGTATCTCTTGAGAACAAATGTAAACTGGATTCAGATCATTCCTGGATTTGGTAGAAAAATTCCTTCTTGATGGTAGAAGGCACTGATTTTGTTTTCTGCACTGCAATTTCATTTTAAAGCAGGGCTGGCTTTCTAAAATATTGTTAAAGGTGGTTAGTCATTTATTAAGTTTGAGGACATGATAGAAAGGTAAGTGAAATACAATGACATGGAAGAAATGAGGCCTTTCATAGTTTGGTTTTGTCTGATATGTTGTTTTTTCTTCTTGTTGAGAAAAGCATAGAACTTCAGATACCATGAATGAACTCCAAATTGTTTTCAGAGTCAGTATGTGTGTTCCAAAAGTCATCTTGTCAAGCACAAATAAACCATGCTCGCTGAAGGCCAGGATGATACACATTTTCCTGAAGACACCTTAATTAATGTAGCCCAAGAGAGCAAATTATCTGTGTTTACTTAGAACCAAAATGATGTAAAATTTTGAGTTTCTAGAACTCCCCTCACATTACTAAATCTGAAGAGGAGTTTTCATAAATTTATCTGATGACTTTGTTTACAAAATAAAATTCTTGAAATTTTAACCTTGTTGTCAAGAAGGCAGGTAGTGGGAGGGAGGGAGATGGGGTCTTAAGTTCTTAGCAACAATTAGAGATGTAATTGGGGCTCACACAAATCCTGTACACACTCATTATGAAGATACTTAATTTGATTCCTGTTAGAGAAATTCATACCTGTACTTAGATAATATGCTTAATTTTTTTCCCTGAGTAACTTTCTATTAACTCCTGTGTTATGTTTAAAATACCACTTCACAGCAGGATGTCAATGACACAGGACAACAGGATATCCAAGAGGAGCCCCAGTGACAGACCCTTATCCATGGCTTAGCAGAAGTCAGAGGTCTCCACTCTGGCAGTGAACACTTGCAGGTAAAGATGAGTGGACTGAAGGGTAAATTGTGTGACTCATTGGCCACACTACAGCTTCTAAGACAAGATTCTTCTTCTTTTTTTTTCTTTAAAATTTGGTTTTCTTTTGGGGGGGTGCGTCTTGCAAGGGCAGATGGCAGATGCAGGGAGATGGGGAAGATGATTGGGATCAAAATCCATTTTGTGAAATTCACAAAAAATCAATAAAAGTTAATAAAAAACTTTTCACTAAGAAAAATACCACTTAAAATTCTCCAACTTGGTTTTAATCTTATTCTCTCTCTCTCTCTCTCTCTCTCTCTCTGTCTCTCTCTCTGTCTCTTTCTGTCTTTGTCTCTGTCTCTCTCTCTCTGTCCCTCTCTCTAATGGAAGCCATAAAATAAATCCTGCTTTTGTCTAAATTAAAGTCCCTAATGGAAGGGAAATCATCAAACTTTTGCTTGGGATGGAGTAGAGGCATGCCCCTGGCCTTTACCAGTGACATTATAATTTTATTTTGGGTAAAACATGGGAATGTATGATAGAGATCTTTGAAAACCTTCCCCGTGTCACTGGAAACAATGCTCAGGATAAGCTGGGCTCATGTCTTACACTATCCATACACGGGGAACTGAAACATGAAGGATGCTGAGATACACATGTCCTGCTGTAAAATCAGAGGCTGGGTCTGTGAGTGTTTCTGCTGATAGGCATATGTACAGTCTGTTGCAGGTTGTGGACAATAAACCACTGCAATGCCTTACCCACTGGTTTGGAGTGGAAAGATGTGTGCATGTGTGCATGTGTGCATGTGTGTGTGTGTGCATGTGTGCGTGTGTGTGTTTGCAGTTATGAATGACTTGCAGATATGATGTCTAATCTGAGAAATGTGCTTAACATCAACAAAACTTGCCATTTAAATGTCCTTAGAAATTATTTTTGAGCTGGTTTAGACACTTGCAGGATTTGCTTAATATACTATCTAAACTGTTTTTAGAGGTGATGTGTGTTTACGGTCATGAGAAGAAATGGCACATCTAAGTGGCCATCTTGTCTGTTAGAAATAGGTTTGATGCTGTTAATTTCATCTCCAAAACACTTTTAAAAAGCCAAAAGTTTCCAATTTCCTGAACCTCTAGTTCTGCATGCCTCTGTTGCTAAAACTGTCCTTAATTGTAGCAGCTGCATTTGGTGTCAGTTACCAGCTGAAGAGACGCTCTGTTGGACCCATTTATTTCTGCAGGCTGATTATGGCTGCGTTGAGGCTTTTGGGAGCCTGCCATTCCAAAGTTGGTCCCGTCAAAGCTGAGTGACCTTGAGTGACAATGACTAAAATTTCAATCAATAAGCGGTGTCCAAATGTCAGAGAGTCTGCATGACTTGAGTCTGGGGAGTCAGAGTTTGAATTTGACCAAGGGAAAAATAAGATAGCATTCTTAATCCTCAAAAGGTCACACAGTATCTAACCCCGGACTTATCAAAGCCCAAAAATTCGATGTGGTTGGCACTACAGAGATTGGTGACGGGAGCTGCTTTTATTTCTTGCAATTGTGTTTAAAATCCAATATAGGGAAAGTTAGGCAGCCTGCTAGGTGGAGGAAAGGGTTGTGCATCCTGGTAAAGTGAGCCAGCCATGGCCAGGAGCTACACAGAGGTTGACTTGGTTCAGGAAGGAATGGAGACTTGCTAATTGCTTTTGTGTGTATTTCTTGTTCACGTTAAGGGTGTGATATTTTTAATATGTTCACATTTATTTTGAGAAAGCAGTCTTGTATATCATGAAACCCATGAAAACCAAAATACCAAGAGGAATATTGTTGTATCTTGTTGTTGCTATTAGTGTTGGCTTGGATTAGGAAATAAGAAAATGAAAAGAAATAAGCAGTTGTGTTTTTACCATTGCTCTTTCCAAAATCACTTGGCACACAGTTAAGATAACTGTGAAAATATGTCCTCAAGTTACTCATATACTGTTATAACCAAAAGAGGGCTCTCACACCATTTTCTATTTATAGATCATTTCAGAGAAAAGATGGAAAAGGTGAGAAGGAAGCTATTCTAACCAGATGTAACCAGAATCTTGTCACTACACACACACACACACACACTAACACACACAAACACATATATATATATATATATATGAAATGAAGACTCAGCAAATAAATTAATAAACAAAAACAGAAGACCAAAAAGTTCCTCATTACAATGAAAACATTTCCAGAGAGTATGTATATTTTGATTTTTATCTAGAAATACGGTTGTTGCAATTGGTCAAGAAATTAATCTAGAGGCTGGAGAGATGGCTCCTGGGTTAAGAGCACTTACTCTTCCATAGGATCCCAGTTTGGCTTGCAGAGTCCACATCACGTATACTACAGTGGCTTGTAACTTCAGCTGCAGGGGAACTCAGCACTACCTTCTGGACTCTGCCAACATCCACACACATGTGCCTTACCTCCACACAGATACACATAGATACCTATCATTAGAAAGATAAAAAAACTGGGTGCAAAAGATGCCTCAGTATGTAAAGGTGCTTGTTGCCCAAAGATGAATGCCTGAGGACCGAAGTTTGATCTCTGGAACCCACTTAAATGTGGAGGAAGACAACCAGTTTCACGGAGTTGTCATGTGACCTCCACATTCATGTTGTGACATGTGCACTCCCCACTCACACATATACACATAAAATAAGAAATAAGTACATTAAGAATACTGAATCTTAAAATTATTAATTTGTACTTAGCTAAGTTATTGGATTTCATTTTAATGAATATTACCACAGTTTAAAAAAATAGATGACTATTTCTAGACAAATTTTCCAATGGAAGGAGAAAATGTCCCACTCTTTCTGAAACTCTGAAGTGGGTCCAAATGAAGTTTGGATAGGCTGGAAGAAAGTAGCAGAAATGACATCACGGCAATCAGAAGCCTGCATCTAAGAAGGTGCTGTGTGTTTTAGAGTGTACTTTTGTAGAGAACACTGACTTGGGGACATTACTGGCCCAGATGCTGGATAAGTGACTTGGTCTAACAGACCTAGACATGAAAGAGAGCTGGGGTCATATCCTGAACAACCCAAAATTTAAGTCACAAACTTAACATCACATGCCCCAGTGTTTAGTAGATGCTTGCTTTGAGGCGTTATGGTTATGGTAGCAGTAGATCCAGATACAGAGGAGTAGTTTCTGCATTGATTGAAAGTGCATATATCTCATTAATTCTTCATTCAACTATTGATGCTTTATTAAAGTATGGAAGACCTTGAAGTGACAGCGTTGCTTAGCACAAACATCTCCCACAGGACATTTATTTATTGAGTTGATCTGACCTGGGGGCAAAGGTTTCCTCTCCCTGCCTTGCAGCAGTCACATGCAAACATATTTAGGTCTCTTTCAATCTGACAGATGACAAGTGTCCAGCAGTTACCAAGTCAATATTGCAGAGTACCTTCTGGTAGCAGCATTCTTCAGATCCCAGGCAAGAGCTTTCTCTGTGGGAAATTGGCAGTGGCTTTATAATGGGTAATGCCCCCTGGAATAGCTGTCCTTGCCATTACAGGTGCCCAGGCTTGCCAATAGTGCATCTGGGGGAATCGAAGCACCTTTTCTATTTGCCAGACTCATCGCTAGTGTGTGCCTGTGTGTGTGCGATGGATCAGAGTAACAGAGTTTTCAGGCTTCATGCATTCTCTTCTTGACCTATTTTTCCACCACTTTTACCCCCTTGCTAGATAAAATAATGGAATATTGAGGAAGTCTCTGGGCTTCTGTGTCCTAGAGGGACAGGCTTTTGTCTGTGAAGAACAGGTGGGATTTTGATTTAAAATAGAGGCTATTTAGGATTCATTCAGGGGAATTTTCCTCTCCATCACCTTGTTTGTCTAGTGAATTGCTTCTTACGGGCTCTTCAGAGCCCACTGTGAGATAACCATAGTCACACTGGATCTTCAAATATTTTTCAAGGGAAAACACTTCTCCCACAGGTTTCATTAACTGCAATGATTCTGTTCTGAACTATATTTATTCTGATTAATTCAACTTTAGCTTCCTTACTGCTTCACTGAATTTATCATGGTTAAAAGAATCCTGAGAAGTTTTATAAAAGAAGTGGTTAAAGCTGGTTTAGGTTCAGGATTAAGTGTGCAGAGTAACCTTTTGTATGTGGTGAGAGGCCAAGGCACACAGAGAATGAGATAGAGAGCAGAGCTAGATTCTTCCTGAGCCTCTGGCTCAGCATCGTTCGGTTTTGAGAAAATTTCAGAGGCATGAACGCAGAGACTTCATCCATCCAGAGGACTGACTGCTTCCCTCCCAGTCCCCATCCAAGAAGAGTAGCACAGGCAAAATAATGCAGTAAGCAGCCTTGGACAGCAGAGGGCAAGCGTGCCTCAGTGAAGTCACAATCTTTCCACTGTTCTGACTTGGACCAGTTGCACACCGCTCTCCAAACCAAATGACAGGGAACATGCAAGCCATTCTTTCGTGTGCCTTTGCTTTCCAAATTCTTTCTGCTGAAAGGGTAGATGAGGAGAGTCATTCCGGCAAGGATTAAATCTTAGCTTCCCTACATCCTCGCTTCATCTCACCCGAAGAACAGGAAAAGAACATGCGAAGTAACGATGATGCCTTTAGAGCGTGGCCTGCGGTCTAGGGCAGGAAGTTCTTGGTAAGAACTACCTACCTTCCGTCCACCCAGGTCTGTTTATAAAGGAGATCAAGATGGCGATAGTCCATGCAGGCCGATTGCTCTTTAATCTTTCAAACTTGTCTCTGCCAGCCATGATGCTACATGACTGACATCCCAGTCCTTGTGAGGCTGAGGAAAGAGAGAAGCTGAGGCTCATTGTGAGGCCTGGTTTCAACAAAACTAAATCAGAGGTAGGAGAGATGGCTCAGTGGTTAAGAGCGCTTGCTGCAGATATGTGCTGGTAATTCCGGCTCCTGGAGGGAGATAAAGACAGGAGAATTCCAGGATCTCACTGACTAACCAGACTAGCCAACTGGTGAGAGATCTTGTTAAGAGAGAGATCTTGTCTCAAAAATTAAGGTGGAGAGTGACAGAATAAGACAACTAATGTTGATCTCTGGCCTCCATACATGCATTATTGGACCACCCTCTACCCCACACGTATATATCTCCACACACACACACACACACACACACACACACACACACACACCCAAGAAAAATAGAATTATTTGTATATTTATCAGTAGATATATCCATATGCATGTGACCATTTTTTGTATGATGACATTTATCCATCTGTATAAGAAAATGGACAGCAAGATTCTCTTGATTCTGTGTCGCTAATCCCCATCTCCTAGCCTGCAGCCTCCCCGTCTGTCCCAGCAGCTGCTACATGGCAGTGTGCTTTTCTGTTTGTGTCACCCAAGTCATGAATCTGGCAAGTGGGACAGAGTCACCGAGCCGCTATTGCTACTTTTGTGTTGCCTGACTCAGCTAGGGGCAGGGACAGCCGAAACACTTTAAGGAGTTGTACAGAAAATGCAACAGCATCACTCGGTCCTTTGTAATCATGGTCTGGTTTTGCAAGGACCTGTCATAAATTCTAAGCTCTACTTTTAGTTTTTGTAGCAGGGATATAGCAGAGGTTTGGGACTTGGCACACCTTGTTCGAAAGGTAAGCTCTGTCATCGCATGCACGAGGGACAGATTCTTCGGTTTATTTACAGCTCAGAGCTCTGAGCTCCGTGGAAGAAAATGAAGTATGCTATGCACTTTCCAGACATAGACACTGAGCTTCAGGGAGTCCCACTGTCTGTGTGCAGTACTGAGTGTGTGCAGTATTAACAGACATGGTCTTCTGCAGAGATGCTGAATATAAGCCATGATTTCTTCTGGTGTGGCATTGAAAACACAGCAGTCTAAACTAAAGCTGGAGGCAGAACTAACTGTGGTAGTATTAGTAAGAAGCAATGTATTTCCTGATGGTCCCTCTGTTGTTTGTTTGTTTGTTGGTTGGTGTTTTTTTTTTTTTTTTTTGAGCTTGGTACAGTTTCCCAGAGCAGGTTTGTTCTTATCTGCACACACTGGGCTGTTTTAGAATGCTGTGTGCTGAGGATGTAACTAAAATGTTGTTTCACACTCATAAGAAAACGTGCAATGTGGTAACTAGGCCACCACAGCTTTTATCAAATGTTCACTTCCACACTA
Source organism: Microtus oregoni (assembly GCF_018167655.1). NCBI lineage: Eukaryota > Metazoa > Chordata > Mammalia > Rodentia > Cricetidae > Microtus > Microtus oregoni. Next base: position 17,676,541 of record NW_024543072.1, read on the forward strand.
GGCATTTTGTTCTTTGATAAAGATAACAATACAATAGAAAAATCAATGAGACTTTTATCTGTCTGCACGGAACACAAAATACAGAACGATTTCAAATGGAGAGAAGTCAAACTCGGGTTGTAAGAAGCGTGAGGCATGTGAGGTCCAAAGGGGGCCCTTTGTTTCCGAGCTGGTGACTTGGGGCTGTAGCATTGGCTGCCTTTGGCTTGGAAGCAAAATTACAAGCAGGGAATGTGGACTTGGTGAATTGATGAGGAGAGCATCAACTCCCGCCTCTTCAAAATAACTCCCTTGCACGTCCTGCCAATCAAAAGCCTGTTTTAAATAGCAGATTCTTCTAAAAACTTCCATGAAAGTTAAGTTTCTCACTATCTGTTCTTCAGTTTTACCTGGTTTAATTTGGCATTTAAGTACTTTTCTTCTAAACTAGCTTGAAAGATGAAATAGTCTCCATCTGAGGGAGGAGGAAGAGAGGGAAAGGGCAATTTTAGATTGAGATATTTTGGGAAAGGTGCTTACTAGGGAGAAGTCCACGCTTAGAAACAACAGGGGACAGACTTAGTTCCTGGAGGTTGGAGGTTAGATGTAGGCAGAGGCCAGTTGATTCAAATTACTCAAATTACATATAAAGGAGGAAGAAGTGACTCAAATATGCCGGTGACTGGTGACTGACCATTCACAGCAGGAATCCTGCTTGGCTAGACTAGGGCACTCAGGTGATGCTCCTGTGACAGCAGGAGAACTACCTAGGCTCTTCCTCTTAAAGAGGCAACTCTGTCCAAATCTCTAATGCCCATCTGTAAACAGAGTAGCTCCACGCTAGTACTCAGCAAACATGGATGTAACTAAACATGGATGCTTTGTGCTTTGGGTAAACTTTGCTATGCTCATTTGATGAGTAGGGGAGAGATCAAAGAATACCTACCATCTTTGTGAGACAGTAGCTGTGGCAACAGACACTTCTTTTGTCTATTTGTAGTTATTTCCACTGCCCCCCAGATTCCTATGAATATTGCTTAGAATAAAAGTACTCAGGGAAAACCATGAACTCAGATCAGCCTAGACAGTCTATCTGTATTCAACCTCCACTGTACTGGGTCTGTGCCTGCTGATGTTGTCTTGGCTCTATGCTATTGCTTTACCCCAGTTTTCAAAGTCCTCACTACTTTACTCTAGCGTAAATTTCAATGTAAACTACATTTTTTGGCACCCCTGTTTAAAAGCTTTCAGAGAAGTTCTAGATGAGGAAGTAGAGAAGGTGGGCCAGGAGTAGGGAGGGGCTATATGCTTCAATACCTAACCCGAAGAACCCCGTGAAGCCTGCCTCCTCTTTTAAACTGTTCATGGCATTCCAAATTGTTGCTGTTAGCTCAGGACTAAGTCTCTAAACACAGGAGCGTCTGGGTTCATTTCACACTCATACTGGAAAACTTTGTCTCCAGTGTACATGGCAATGACCCAGTGGTGATGGGAAGTAAAGGCTCATAAATTGTACATTTGTGGATGCTGTTGCAGCTGCTACGGTTAGAGCTCACAGCTTGTGCCTCAGCTGCACACAGCTTTCTCACTCAGTGTGTAGTTCATCTGAAAAATGTTTTATAATAAGAATGTTAAGACATACAAAATGGAGACCTTACGCATGACCTAACTTTAGTGAGTATCAAAATCTTGTGATTTTTTTTGCGTGTCTTTTAAGCAAAGTCTAGACATTTTATACACCAATATAGCTCAATGAATCTCTATCAGACAAACGCATTTTAAAAATACTATAACCAATGAGACAATATCATATCCAGGGCTGTTCCTCTTTCTTCTCCCTCCCTTCCTTTCTTCTATAGTTGGTGTCTAAGCTTATTCAAAGTCACTTACTTTGAAATTTATCTCAGGAATCCTTTGTTATCTTGAGTTGTAGGAAATCTGGATTGGAGGCACAGACTATACCATAGCTTCAGGAGAATGAATCAACTGATACCAGGTGAATGAAGCAAGAAAATAGGATGTTATGTTTGAGTTCTATTTGTACATAATGAAGAATGAAATAAGTTCTAAGAAAATGAATGGAACTATTGATTGTATTAAACACAGTACACTACACCCAGGACATAAATATCACATGTGTTCTTCCATGTTCAGAATCTAGATATTTTTAAAAGTCATGAAATGAAAGGGGAGATTGCTTGAAAAAAAGGAAAGATTTCAGAAGGAATAAGGAGAGAAAACAAAGGGTCAGAGAAGAATGCAGTCAAAGCACACTGCATTCCTGTGGTAATAATGTCATGATGAAACCAATTATTATTTTTAAATATAATGCTCTTATTTTTTGACATTTCACATACTCGTATAATACACTTTATCATACTCATCCCTATTGCTTTCCATAATTCTCCTGAAATTCACCCACTGCTCCTAACTTTGTGTACTTTTCATTTTTAAATAGCCTACCAAGTCTGATTTGTTCTGCCCATATATCCATATGTCTGTATGTCCATTTCATTATCATACCCTTAAAGAAAACAGAATCTCTCTCCTTCAGAAGCCGCCAATTGTCAATGGCCCTTCATCTGTGGGTGGAGACTAGTTATTTTATATAAGTAATATAAGCTAATAAAATCTTCAAGCAAAACTCACATACTTAAGTATTATTTACACATTTTTATTGGTTGTGATTGTGCATGCTGTGTAATTAATTATATATGGAATGAACGCACAGTACCATTGTAAAGTATGCTCTCATTTGGAGGCTGGTCAGGGTAGTCATTGAGCTTGGATCTCTAGAAAGTATTTTGAGACACAGACCAAGTACAAAACCTCCTTTGAGAAATAAAAGTCCTAGGCAGTAACAGAGGGAAGAGAGGCAGAAGGAGACAGTGAATGGCACATGGTAGTTTGTACACTAACATTTCAGCATAAGCAGGGAGTGTGATACTTCTTTGGTCAGCCACCTGTACCTGCTGCCTGGCAAGACTGTCGTGCAGAGCATCTACAGATGTGAGGAAGGCTGCTGTCTTAGTTTTTTTCCCTGTTGTTGTCTAAAATGAAAATGAAGGGTAAAAAGGTTTATTCTAACTCAAGAGTGTAGTCTATTATAGGAGGAAAGCCAAGTTGGCAAAAGCTGGAAGTACTTAGTCGTATCATATTCACAATCAGGAAGCAGAAAGGAATGATGCTTGGGTTCATCACATTTTCACCTTCTATCCAGCCCATGATTTCAGTCAGGCATTGGTGCCCCCCATAGTGGGCAAGTCTCCCCATCTTTATACAGTCGAGATACCTTCAATGCATTTTTATAGACTCACCTCCTAGCAACTCTCAATTCCATCCAGTTGACAACACTGACCGTCACAGACTCTAGTGTTAGGTTACAGATGGTTTAAGCGTCCATTTCAAACCTGATTCCCATGTCGAAACCAAATTGTCAATGTTAAGTGGATTCTTTAGAAGGATTACAAGGGTTTTTGCTTTCATGAATGGATGAACACCTGCATAAAATCTTCAGGGAGATCTTTCGTCCCTTCTTATCCTTCTGTTATCCATTACATGAAGACTCAGGATTTGTCCCTTCTGGAAGACATAGCTTTTACTCCCTGCTATTTCTAGGTTTGGTCTTTTCATGGAGTCCCATATTTCCTGGGTATTTTGTGTTAGGCTTTTTTTTTTTTTTAGATTGAACTTTTTTTTGACCGATGGATCTATTTCCTCTCTAGTATCTTCATCACCTGAGATTCTCTCTTTCATATCTTGTATTCTGCTGTTTATGCTTGCATTTGTGGTTCTTAATCATTTACTCTTATTTTCTATTCCCAGAACTCCCTTAGTTTATGTTGTCTTTATTGTATCTATTTTGGTTTTCAAATCTTGAATTCTTTCACCTAGTTGATAGTTTTTCTTGGTTTTCTTTAAGGGAATTTGTTGATTTCTTCTAATTTTCTGTTTGTCCTTTCCTCTACTTCTTTGATGGAATTTTTCATTTCCTCTTTAAGGGCCTAAAACATTTTCTTAACATTGTTTTTTAGGTCATTTTCTTCTGCTTCATCTCTGTTAGGATATTCCAGACTTGCTGTTGGCCACTAGTGTTTGGTGGTGCTGTGTTGCTCTTTATGTTATTGAGTGTGTTCTTACCCTGTTGTCTACCCATCTTTTCCTCCAATTGGTGCCTCTGGGTCTGTGTCTTCAGTGGTTTCTCCTCCAGGTGCCAGTGGATCCAAGGCTCAGATGGTTGCTCATCATGATGGAGTTGGTGTCAGAGTTCCAATAACATTGGAGGTCACTAGGTGATCCTGGAGGTCAGGTGTGCTTTCACTGGCCCCAGTGGAGGACAGGTGGGCAGGTGGGCCTTCCTTGTCTGCTGGCTCCTGCAGAGGTCAGCGACACTGACATATCATTCATCTTGAAATGTCACCTTGAAAACAGAGCCCTTGCCAGATACCAAACACACTGGCATCTTGATCTCAACCTCCCAAACTTGGAGAAATAAAGTGTTTATGTTTATTAACAACCAGTCTCTAGTGGCTTAGTGTTGCAGCATGAACCAACTAAGACAATAGGAGATAGGTTTTATCTCTGAGATGTTCTCATACACATGGGTACCAGTCTGCTTCAGACACACTGACTAGTATCACCCAACACTTTCTTGGTCTTCATTAGAGCCAATGCTGCTGCACACTGCATCATGTGAATCTGAGTCAAAAAGTGGCAGAAAGCAGGCAATCCAGAGATGGATGTGTAATGGGTTGGTTTCAACAAAAGAGACACCAAAACAGTTGGAAAACTTTCCCAAAAATCTTTTTACCCTTCAGCTTTATCTGAGTCATAGACTTAAGCAGAGAAACTCTTCTTCTTCTTCTTCTTCTTCTTCTTCTTCTTCTTCTTCTTCTTCTTCTTCTTCTTCTCCTTATTCACCTCATCCTCTACCACCTCCTCCTATTCTTCTCATTATTATTATACATCATAGAATCCTGGGGGAGTAGCTATCTGGGTTTACCAAATGTTTATTATTTCTTTCCTCCACCATCCACTGTAGATGTTCCTTATCCTCTGCCAGGACTTCCACTGGAGTGTGTGCATAGTGGGGTGACTGTTCTTTTTCTGGGGACTTAAGATCTTCACTCCTCTCCTGCTATTGTTATGACCCTATTGAGGTTTGTACAGATGGCAAAAGTTGTTACTGGGTATGACAATGCTAAAAGATGTTTAGTGAGTCTCTTGTTTTCCAAGGAGTCCCCTTTTTATGTCTATTCTTCCCATTAATGCAGCTCTACCTGCTATCCTCCTAAAGGTTTTACCTTCTATATACTACCTCGGAAGCAAAGATTTTTTTAGGTTAATTTCACGGAGCTACAAGCACTGAGACCTTAGTAGTGATGTATGTCAAGAACAAATTAATGTGTTCTAATTCTCATTGATCAGTTAGATTTCACATCCAAGCAGAATCTTCTTCAGTTTGCTGTACTCTCATATAGGATGGATGCTTAAAAGTGACCAGTTTCTTCACTTTCATTAAAGCAAAGGCTGTCTTTAAGTAAATGATAAAATGAATAAACAAAACGTGGTGTGCCATTAACTTATAAGTCTAAAGTTTATCTTAGAATCTGAATGCATGCTATTAGCAGAGAAAACAGTTTTAAAAGATACCAGAAACAAACTCTTCAACATATGGAGGCACAGAGGCAGAGAGTAGTTTAGTGAAAGCGTATTGTTCTAGTTAACTATTTTTGTGCCTCTTTATCCAATTTCCCTCTCTCCCATTACCCTTCCACTTTAATAAGCGTCTTCCTCTTCTTCATCTCCTTTCTTCTCTTCATTCTTCTTTTCCTATTTTTCTATCTCTTCTTCCTCTAACAAAACCTTGCTATATATCCCAGGCTTCTCTTGAACCTGTGACCTCCTGCCTCAGCCTCCTGATTATAGACATCCTTTACCACATCTGACTATAATGTCATTGTCTTTGAGACTAACATTTATACATATTTTTAGTTTCCATGTGTCAATGTGAATATGTGGTATTTTTGTTTCTGTGCCTATTTTAATATAATATCTTCTACTTGCATTCTTTTTGTTTCACATGACAGTATTTCACTCTTAATAAATGCAATGCTTCATTCTAGACTTATCTGCTGATGGACACTCACTTTTTACCATATTTTTGCCAGTGTTCATTGTATTGCAACTTAGAAGTATAGGCATCAATCCTGATATGCTGATTTCCTTTCCTTGTCAAAGTCAAGCTTATGAGGGGAGTCAGAACTTGTGCATTCAAAATGCATGCACCATGAGATTTGGCTAAAAGACCTAAACATCACAGAGTATATATTGCGTGAGTGCTGGTTTATAGTTGTGAGCCCAGTGTAATACATGCTAGGTAATAGGCATAAGCCCCCACATTACATGCATTGTAAATATTGGGTTATCATCATGAGTCTCCCACAATACATTCCCCGCTAATGCTGGGTTATCGGCTTGAGCCTCTCACTGTAAATTCACCATGAGTGCTAGGATACAAGTGTGAGTCATTTACACTACATGCACCCTGACTGCTGGATTAAAGACCTGAGCTTCTCAGAGTACATTATTCAACATTAGTACTGAATTATAAGCATGTAACCCACAATAGTACATGCATCATGAATATTGGATTATACACATGAGCCCCCATGAGTACACGCATCTTGAGTGTGTAGGTACAGCCACAAGTTCACCAAAATATATGCATCATGTATTCTGAGTGAGCCTTTCACAGTACAGGCACCATGAGTACTAGTACACAAAAGTCAGCCTTCCACAGTACAAGAATCATGAGAGATGGATTACAAGCTGGTGTCTCTCACAGTGCATGTATTATGAGTGTTGGGTTACAACTATCAGTCTACCATAGTACATGTACTATGTCAGAGTTTACAGGCCTGCCCCTCACACTCTTCATGTACCATGAGTGCTGCAATACAGGCTTGAGCATCCAACAACAGTACATGTACCATGATTCAAGGATACAGGCAAAACCTCCCACAGTCAATACACCATGAGTGGTAGATTACAATGTGAACCCACCACAGTAAAGGCATCATGAATTTTCAACTATAGACATAAGCTCACCAGAGCATATGTAACATTCATTCTGGTTTACAACCATAATATTTTCCCAGTACATTCACCATGAGTGCATGATTACAGGCATGAGTCTCCCACAGTACATGCACCAGGAGTGTTGAGGTGCATGCATGGAAGCACTGTTGGGGCTCATAGAATGAATCTATTCCACCTTGACTAATGGTCAGAGAACTCAGCTCTGTTCTTGCTCTCTCAAGGTTATATGACAGGATGCTGGTCCTAAGGCATGGTTACAGGATGTTCTGCCTAGACAAAATGATATTTCGATCAAGGGTGTGATTACTTAATGTTTGGAGATGAATGGAATAAATTACTGTTTGTTCTTTGCATCATGGCAAGGAAGTCCTTCGTCTTCCTCCACTTTTGGATTGGGGTATATAAGAACTTGGAATAGTAAACTTGAGGCAGATCACAGTATCCACTGGATGCCCTCCCAACTCTTTTCTTTGTCTCTTAGCTATTTCTTTCCTCAATCCACACTTTTCTTCTCTGGAACGTACAGATCCATTGGACCGGACACAACAGCCTACTACATAGTATTTACAATGAATATGGGTGTCAGCCTCTTGAGTACAAGCACCACGTGTGCTTGATTACATACAGCAAACACCAAGAGTATATCCAATATGAGAACTGGGTCACAGGCATGAACCCTTTATAGTACTTGTTCCCTTAATGCTGCTTTATAAGCATAAGTCTCTCAGAGTATACACACCAGAAGTGCTGTATTATAGGCAAGAGCTTTCCACAGTAAATGCAACCTGAGTATGTATTAGTGGTGTTTGTCTTCCACAGAACATGTCCCAGGAATGCTGCATTATAACAATTAGCCTCCCACAATGATACATGCATCATGACCATTGGGTTATAGGCATGAGTCTCCCACAGTATATGCACCATAAGTCATATATTACAACCATAAGATGAGCACAGCATATGCATCGGGAAAGTTGGGTTATAGGCAAGAGCCTATGGTGCCAGAGTGCATGCACCTTAGTGCTGGGCTTCTTGCTTGAGTACTGGATTATAGACATGAGCCTCCCGTAGTCTATGCACAATGAGTACTGTGTTATAGGTGTGCATCTCCTGTTTGCGTGCACAATGAGTGGTGGGTTACAGGCATGAGCCACCCACAGAAAATGCACCGTGCATGCTGACTTACTGTTTTGAGTCTTGCACAGAATATTCAAATTGAAATCTGGGTTATAAACAACAGCCTCCCATCGTATATTGCACTGTGAATGATCACTTACAGTCACGAGAGCAGTATAAATGCTGCTCCTTGCATGCACCATAAATGCTGGATTATACGTGTGGGACTCACAATAGTTATGCTCCATGAGGGCTGGATATGGG